>NC_137968.1:15483146-16083146 GCF_963924665.1 Micromys minutus
TTACCTCTTCTCTCAGGTTTCATGGATTAGAAAACACACTTTAAAAGTTTATATGTATTTGAAATAAGTATCAGAATTTTAGACCCACAATTTTTTTAGAAATTCACTTGTCAGTTTGCATCATACTACACGGGCTGTTTTTGACAGATTCATGAAAACTGAGAGGAAACACGGTTATACTTTTGGCCTTCACAAAAATCATGGATATAGTCAGGAAGTGTGTATAGCATAGTAATTTTCAGTTGAGCAAAATACTTCACTTTCTCAGTAATTTTATTTTTACCAAAAGACTTTGAGACTCTACTAGCAATTGATTGTATTTGAGTCTTGCAATCTATGTTTACGTCAGTAAAAAGAGAAGGACACCAAGTCACATAAGTATAATATTTAAATATATTACTTTTATAACAATCAATAGTCTTATCTTCTATCTATCATCTATTGATCATCTATCTTCTATCATCTACCTTTGTATCTTTCTGGTTATCATCGATTATTTAATACTCTGTTGAGATTACAGTTATATAGCCATGAAACAGAAGAAAAGCTGAAACATTTCTAAGGTATACCGTAGACAGTCCCCTGGAATATGCTTCTACGGTGAATGAAATTTATTTCCAATATTATACATTTTGAAATATAAAATCTGAACAAGGTGATTTGTTCCTTTGTCTTTTTCTTCTTTTACTCTTCTTTTGGTATCTCAAGAATACTAAGTAGATTCAGATAATCAGAATTGAAAAAGATATAAGCTTTGACTTTTTTTAAAAGTAGTGTAGAAATCTCTATATTCTTTTCTGTCTCAATCTGAACAGTCTAGTGGCAGGGTGGAGACTTTATAAGAAAGACAGATCCATTACTCGCCACTTCTACCATTTCTTTTTAACTATGACTTTCAGAACATACTACTTGTTTCTTACTTCTTGAAGACAGCAGTCAATGCATTTGCTCTAATCTAAATCTTTCAATATGATGTAACTATGAGGCCCATCCTGGGTCATATGTAGGTAGCCTCTAGGTTGACATCATCACTCTATTTCTTCTATCTGCCCTTCTGCCACAACCAGGATCGAAAGCAAGTGCCCAGGTAGGTTTCCATCAGTTGCATATGGAATGCTAATAGAATTTTCCCTGAAATTAATAGATCTCCTAATAGTGTTATTACCCAGTGATAGTTTTTATAAGTTATAGAACACATATAAAACATACTAGCAGTTTAGTATGTTAGTATAGTTAAAACATACTTCATTTTCATTTATTCTATAGACAAATTTATCATAAACGATGTCTCATGGGTTTTCTTTTCGTTATATCATCTGAAAGCCTAGTTATTACTGATTAGTAACAGTAGCCAAAAAGGTTCATTTGGCAACATTTGCTTTTAGATTAACCAAATATCGCCACTAATTATTGTGTTTTCTCCATTTCTGCATGTGTTGTCCACCTGATAACATAATCGTGAAGGTGCCTGGGAGTTGACAAGTGCCATGGAGTTCGCACAGTTGGCCTTTTCTTGTTTCAGAGCATCGGGCGCTCTTGCATCCCCAGTCTCTTGGCACTTCTCCTGTTGTCTTCGATTTTTTAAAGATTGCTGACTCTTTTCATCATCCTGTCTGCGAGTTCTTTCAGCACCTTCGGATATTATTCCGAAGGAGACTTGAACTCATTTGACGTGTGAGGTGCCTTCTCCTATCTGCTCATCTATTCTGGAATCCAATTCTCTGCTAACGATGTTTGTTCTAACCTTCCAGTTTTCAGATCATGCTTCTTGATAGAGAAGTTGAGGAAGAAGTGCTGAACAGTTCTGCTTATGTTTCGTCTGACATTACGACATCTTTCCTAGGCAGTGAATACAACCCTTGTTCCTGTTCTCAAACCAAAGTGTGATATTAGCAAGAACAACAAGAGCCTATTTTCCATATTTTTATCATTGATAATTAAAGAACTAATAATGTTCACTATTGTCTTAATTAGTTTTCTTTTTTTTTTTCTGTGACAACTGGAGAATTCTTAAAGTAAAATTTCTTGTAAGAACTAGCATAGAAGACAAATAATGATGGAGTAAAAATTTTGAGTTGTTCTAAGCAATATGAAGCAATATGAAGTTGTTCTAAGTTGTTCTAAGCAATACATACATACATACATACATATATATAATACACACACACACACACACACACACACACACACACACACACATATATATATATATATATATATAATTTTAGCTCTGAAATATAGTTACTCCAAAACTAAGAGCTGGGTTTGTTTTCAAACCAAAGACTAAAATCTTCACTTTTTCAAAGTCCAATTTTTAAACGTATTCTGCAAGATTATAAAAGTTGTTTCTGAAGCCCTTTGAAGATTTTGAAAGTCTGCACAAAGACTCTGGGCAATCCCTGGAGACGAGATCTTGTGAGATACATGACCTCCTTGCTATTCAGTTTCTGACATCAGAGTAAAGACAATTTTTAATATGTTTTAAATATTTTTAAGCAGGGTACAGGACATTTTGATTTATTTTCTATTTGAAATTTAGACTATGGTGTGTATGCATTGATTTCTTAACATATGGTTAAGTAGATTTATTTACACAGGCTTTATTATAGCAAGTAGGTGTCAATATGTAGACATTTACATATAATTTCAGTCTAAAATAACATTAATTAGCAGTTATGCATACAAATAGACACTTTCATTAAATCACTTAAAACGTGTATATATATATATATATATATATATATATATATATATATATATATATAAACATTTTGAGTTTCTGTATAAAGTGTTAATGTTTTAGAAAATGTAACTATTTTTAATGTATAAACAACTGCCAAAATAATGTATTTTTCAGAGAAAGCAATTGAAAAGTTTGAACTCCTTAAAGGTAAATTTAAAATGCATACAACATATTAATAAAGGTAACACTGGATTTATATCAGTTTCTTGTGTTAAAAATTTTGATATCTTTCAAGGAATCGATGCAAATTAAATTATATTTAATAAGAATTTCTCTAAACCTAAAATTATATACAAAACAGCTTTATATTTCAAAGTTATACTTTAAATAAATCACCATGAAATGAAATTAGCAGTAATAAAACACCATAATGGTTAAGACACTGTATTTCCAAATATATGCTGAGTTATCTACTACAAGACACAGTGGTTAAGAAGTTATGGAAGGGGTTATACACAGTAATAGATATCTTCCTGGGATGTATGGACATGTTATCACCAGCCACCAAGAAATACAATTAAACATTCACTAGCAGTCAGTGGGATTTAAGCCTGTTGCTTGCACATACGTTCTCCTGGTTCAGACTTAGTCCAAGTAGGTTGTCAAAGTGACTTATGTCACCTTTGCTCCATCTGTGCCCTCAGGATTCTGCCTCTGTGTGGTTTTATTTATTTCTCTGCCTGCTTGCATACTTTTCCCTACTTGGTCAGGTTGCTGATGCTCCAGTGGTAGACCATAATCTATTTTGTTTATCTCTGACATTTGTAGATGTCAGGGAGAGAGTATTATAGTATTAATCCACCTTTTGTAAACCAGCGACATTTGGTAGCAACTCAGCAGAATGAGGCAAACTCTAGGGAAGATTTGTTTAACTCATTCTGCATCATGGTTGAAAACAACAGCTAACTTTCCATATATCTCACAGTCATTGGACACTGGGAAGAAGATGTGCCCTGAAATCACAGCTTAAATGTCCTCCATTGGAGACTATGTCCTCCCTAGTGCTCAGAAAACAATTGTCAACAAGAAATACTTAATACTTCAATTGATAAGTAAAAAAAATGGTTTGAATATAAAGTTTTAATAGGTTTCAAGTTCCACCAATCTAATAAAAATTGTGTCAAGTATGGAGACAATTTAATTGTTCTTATACCAACCTACATGTGTAGGTTTTTATTTTTTTTAAATCTTATGTTCATTGCTGTAAAATACCTGTCATGTTTGTAGGTGACTCGCAAAACCCTGTAATTCCAACTCCAGAGGAATTCAACACCCCTGGGCCCCAAGAGGCATCTACACTCATGTGAGCCACATTCCATATACACAAAATTTAAAAAAAAAATGTATTTTTTTAATGAAGAGCAAAGTCTGTATACATTTTGAGCCCATATTAAATGGGAAAATATAAAAAGAGACAAACTCCCCCAAACTCCTTCTTATTAGAACTTACAGCCAATGTTTCCAAAAAATCTGGGTCCGTATTAACTATGGCACAGACATAGCAGTTAAGTGACTATTGCTCACCTAGTTGATTATAAAGCACCAAGTTTCTCTTATGCCTATCAATACCTACTATTTAGAATCTTTGTGAGCTACTGGGTAGTTTCCCCAATAATTGATCACCTAAACTATAGTTTGCTTTTCAGTAAGAAGTTTCAGTAGAATTTTTAATTTGCACTTAAATTCTGCAAGGATCATAATTAAAGTGAAACCGTACAATTTTAGAAGGGATGCAACCTAGAGCATCTTTATGTGGTGCTGCCATTGACCTACAGAAACCAGGCAAGACTACAAATATATGGAGAAACGCACATGCAGAGCCAAGGTTATTTCAATATTTATCTATTTACATACATATTGTATGTGCACGTTAGTGTGTCTACTTAAACAAATCAATAACTTCACATACATCCTCAGTTCTGGTTTTGCAGATGAACATGTGAAATTCATTAAAACTAAACAAACAAACAAAACAAAAATTAAAAAAAAAAAACACCTGGCTAGCCAAGGACTAGATTTTTTTTTTTTTACCTCGAACTTGCCCGAGTCTTAAGCCCACATACAAGATCACTATACTTACAGCTAATCCTGTATTACCAGCAAATCTTCCAAGAAATTAACCGTTCGAGTGTGTCTTGCCCCTGAAGGGATCTTAAGGCTACCATGATACATTGCACCTGGCTGCTTTAGGTAGTCATCTCAGGAAACTCCACTGAAACCCGATACAATTTCCAATGCCAGGGAGAAAATGAAATGCTGTGTAAAATCACTAGCATACACTGAGTTCTTGGCTTGGTCTCCACAATGATTTCTACTGCCCTTCTCAAAACAGTGTGAGCTATCTAACAGGAGACTATGAGTTTGAGTCTCCTTAAGAAATTAATATTCCTGCTTCCAAACTAAAATGATCGCCAAATCCCATAGACATAAATCTTCCTGGAACCCTGCTGCACTGGAATTTGTAGAACACACTCTTCTTAAACACTTTCCTAGGCTTCCCAGCCCCCGGTGTGGTGTTCTTCCTACCTCTGACTCTTCTCGGGTTCTTTCCTTTCATCTCAGAAATTCTTAGGAACTCTGAATGCCTCATCAACATATTCTTTCAATATAGTCATACCCCTTGTCATGCCTTGAACAACTAAAAGTGTGATGTTCTCTTTCTCCAGATTATTCCTTGTATGTATAGATATGTGAATCCAAACACACAACAGGCATTCACACCCCCCCCTTGAGTTTTCCAAAGAAATCCATCCCATCATATTTCCTTGTCTTGTAATTAAAATAATCATGTGCTCCATGCTTTTATCCCTAGGTTATTATTCTGCATTTGTTTTGCAGTGTGCTTCTACTTGCTGTGAAAATTCTCTTTGGGTAAAATCCGGGTCACTTCAAATTGTGTTTATGGTTCCCAATGAGTGCACCAGCCCCCAATCACGGGACTGGGAGACCTCAGCCATACCTTTCACCCTCTGTACCTTGGCTTCTTCTTCTTGCTAACTTTCCAAGTCTCTCTCACCATCTACTCCCAGTCAGTTTAGGTAAGTGTTTTTTGATGTTCCATAAACTGCCAGACAGCTAAGGGGATGTGTTAAAAGTAATTCTGTAGATTGGAAAGGGTTCGAAGTTGCTCTCTGGTTATCTTCTTGTCACTGGATAGAGACCATGCTTTGAACGTAACTTTCTTATTCTCTTCGGGCTTTTCCTCAATGGAAGGAACCCTTTACTTTGACTCTAGAATATGAAAAATGACATCGTCTTCTGCTTCAAGGTTTTTTCCTTTTTTTTAAATCAAATGCTGGGGGGAAATCCATATTTTTCAAACAATTTGCCTTGTCCAAAGAGCCTAAATCCTAACCAGCATCCCCATACTCATAAAATCTTAGAATTCACCAACACATTGCTGTTCTCATATGTCCCCTTGCTCAGAAAACTTTCCCTTGACTTGTATCGTGATTATTACTGATTCCTTACAAGCTCATGGGTTATTCACTTCTTCACACATATTCTCCATTTCTACTGCACAATCTCTTTAAGGTAAAGGACCATGTCATGGTTGCCATGGTAACCACTGAGCCTAAAACAGTGTTTGCATATACTTTAAATTAATTAATTATTTGCCGCTTTCAAGTAAATCTGCTCTAATATTCCATTCTCCATTTTAAATGAACACCAGTCTCTTGAGCTACACAATATGAGTTTACAATCAGATCTTTAATGGAAAATTATAGAACAAATTGGAAACATTAGATCACAGTAGCATAAAATAATTCAAGAAATTAATTCAAATATTCTTTATGGCACGATTCTTAGCTAAACATCCCATTTGAAAAATTGACAATATTGAAAAGGATGTAATATTCACTGATTGTAATACTACCTTGATTTAAATATTTATAATAACTGGGTCACAGTATCCAAACGAAAGACATGAATGAGAAAGTATACTACTTAGTAATATAATTACTTCACAAGCATTGAAATGTAAGAAAATTAACTAATAAATAAAAGCACAGTCTCTCACAATCCATACAATGAACCAGAGCACTGCTGCTTTGAATGTGTTCTTACTTTTAAATAACTTCCCCTTGTGTATAATATGCAGATGCCTTGTTTGAAAGGTGTAATAAATCCAGCCCAAACACTCTGATGTCAGCTACACTCACAGATGAGGTTAAGGAAAAAAAATAAAGTTTGGATTTCATTTTGGCTGCGTCTAGATGACTTATTAAAATGTGCAGGTATGAACACCCTTTCATTGGTAGATCGGGGCTTCATATTTCACCGTGCTTCTGCAACATGCCGGGGAAATTTCATGATTGATGGCCTGCAGAAAGAGTAAGAAGGAGGAAAAAAAAGCTACACTTGCTTCACAACAGGGAGAGCAACTTTTCCTACAACCATTCAAGCTGTTTATATGTAGAAGAACCCAGTTGCTTTTAATTTTTTTTTTTTTTCATCACGAGAAAAGGCAATGATAAATACTTGGTTGTTTAGACAAATGATCCTTATGGCTATAGCTAATTTTTCTCCTTACGTTAATGCATTTCTGGGTTTCTCCAAACTTGTGTGAAATGTAAGAGTTCCATTTCCCGAGGCTCCCCCCTCCCCTGTGTGTGTGTGTGTGTGTTTGTGTTTGTGTGTGTGTGTCACAAATACAAGTCAAACCAGTTTCTACTGTAGAGCAGTTTACACTATTTTCTGACTTAGGCAACACTTTCTATCTTCCTTTTATTCTTCTTTTTTTAGTAAAATAAAACACATTATATAACATGTCTTTACAATTTAAGCCCTTGCTTCTTCTAGCTTTTCAGAGGGTGCCTTTAATTCTCCATACCTACATTGGGATGGGGAAGGGCTACCCTAGCCTTGTATTCCCTTCCCTTTTGCCGCAGATGTCATGTTTTCTCTGAGAGATTCTTACTGCTTTGCAGAATTCAAATAAGCTTGAGTGACCCACTTTAAACTTTTACAAAGGGAAAGAAACGTTTGTCGTGACAGCTCCTTTAGAATAAGTTGTTCAGGTGGACTTTAGAGTCCCGGGAGTTGGCAGGATTCTAACACTGTTGAAGGACACTTAACGGGTATATTTATGTTTACTCTGTGCTCTACAGAATCAGAAAACTCTGCTGCTTTCTGTCTCAAAGATACTGAAATAAAGTCACTACTGAAGGACCATTGGCAACAAGCTGTACTTATTGGAAAACTTTTCTTCATGTAGAGTTGAAATGGCCCCTGGAAGGGAGTGGTTAAAGTACTTGCCTGCACTGAGACCCCAGGCAACTTCCAGACATGATCCTTCTCAGTGAAATCAGCCAATCAGTCAGTCCACCCCATCTCAACAGTGGGCAGCTTAATTAAAACATAATGTCACCCACAGGGCATTTTTATCTAAGACTATTTATGAAGTACATCATGAAACAAAGTAGCCAGCAAAAAAATGAAACAAGGAAGAAGGAAAAAGGGGGTTCTTAGAAAATTATGTTCTCACTGAGATTTGTATCAGGAACCTTAGTGACAGAAATATTATCTTCAAGGATAAATTATTATTTGTGCTTTGTCCCTTCGGAATGAATTTTCTAAGAAATATTAAACCATCATTTTATAAAATGGGAGTTGGGGCATTTAAAGGTTTCCTTTATTGCTTTTGTAAGGGGCTTAAAAAATAAAGTTTAAAGATGTTCAAAATTATTTTACCTACGGAAAAACCAGAAA
Organism: Micromys minutus; assembly: GCF_963924665.1. NCBI lineage: Eukaryota > Metazoa > Chordata > Mammalia > Rodentia > Muridae > Micromys > Micromys minutus. The sequence continues at coordinate 15,491,602 of NC_137968.1, forward strand.
GAAAAATAAAATTCATTTTCTTGAAGTATAGAATTAAATCCAGTAGCACAAATCGCCCAATACTAGCTGAGTCGTTTACAGGGTACGGTTTTGTTCTTAAAACTTCATAACAGGCCAAATTTAAAGAAACACTATTTATTAAAAAATATTAAGTCAGCATATTTTTTTTTAACTAAGCCAAGTAATTTCTAAGGAAATAACTTCTGGTGGGGAAAGACAATGTATGGTCATTTGACAGCAGGATATAGTATACCCAGATTTCTGTGTGTTTAAATAATCCAAGATATCAACCATAACATCTACACTTCGCTTTATGTAAAGGGAGAGCTATAAAAACAAATTACAATAATTTTCAAGTCTACCTCCTCCACTGAAATTCCCTTTCTCTGCTGGGCACAATGAAACGAAATTATGAAGAAAGGTCCCCACAAATTCAAGTTGGTGTGTTAAATATCTTGGCCGCTATTGTCAGGTGTGACCTTCTACCCAGAGCCTTTGTCACATTTGACCATGTGCTGAGGGCATATTTTCTGAAAGAACGAGAAGTGTTTGGAAAAATTAAAGACTGCAGATGCTGCGTTTTACACAGGGCAGGCATGCAGCGAGTGCACTAGAAACCTTTCAGTTATAGTGATTTTGTTCATGTTTACAGAACGGCACCCTGTGATGGTACCAGAGTCAAGTCCTAATGCCACAGGTCGTCCCAACTAGCATGGTCCTAATTGCAAGGAATATTCACTGATTTTACAGTGCCTATAATGTTTCTACATGCTCTTTTTGGGCCATGTACCATGGGCATGTAAAATATGTAACTTATACATGAGCGACTAATATACGTTAATTGTAAATTATTAAATGATAAATATTGTAAATTAATTAGACAGGTTATGTTTTAAGTGAATCCGCATAAATTTGGTTTTCGGTTTTTCTTTTTTTATTCATCACTGAAATGAAAGTTACAAAGGTTTTTTTTGTAATTATTCTAAGATATAGCCCATATCCATTTGTGCTGTATCAAAAGTAAATTAGCAGTTTATTATGGAAAACTTTAAGGCTAGGGAAACGTCACATTGTACAAGGAGAACAATTCAGGCCTAAATAATTGTTTGGTATATTAGTTATGCTAAATTTGTTTTAAAACCGTCAAAAAGTTTGCATAGGATAAACACATTTTTACATTTCTCACAAAGTCTCAGAGCTTTGAAGAGTTCAGTGTGCTGCAGAAGTGACTGGTCTTACTCACATTTTCTCTACTACTTCTCTGTGAATCGAGTTTCAAAATCTGTCCTCAGAGCTTTGTTTATAGGAAAAAAAAAAAAATGAAGCTTCACAAAATGATTGCCCAGAATGATTCTGATAAAAGACATAGAGGAACACGTTTGTTTCAAGTTTTTGTTTGCTTTTTTTTTACAGAGTGGAATCGTGAGGTTCTGAAGAACCACTTATGATTCCTGCAAAGGTTTTAAAACACAAAACAGAAACAGTATAATCTGCCAAACCTTTGACATGTCCATTATATTTTCTTCAAATTGTATAAGGAAACAGTGGTTCTGACTAGCTCCGTAAGGAGATACAATATAGCTCTAGTGTCGGTCGCTGGGAATTCTGGTTGTATTTGCCAATATTTCAGTCAGAAAATCTTCATTGGGTAAATCATTCCACAGCCGAGACATTTCAGATTTATTTTCTCCTGCTGTTGTTATTTTCATTCAAAACAATGCTTAAAGAAACAGAAATTATTCCATTCCAGCTTTAAAAAAACTAAAAGGCAGCTAAGTCACTCCAAGTAGTCAAAACCGAAAGTTCTATCTAAAGTCATGAATGATTTTTAAAAAATCATTCCCCAATTTTGGTAAAAAGAAAAATCCTGTTTGAATGTGAAGTTATCTGTTGTCTCTCTTATTTCTGTATAAAATGCCATGAACAAATACCGCTATTTATCTCTAATAAAATCCACATACCTGGCCTCAAGTGACTAAACCAAACTGGACAGTGTGTTCTGGATCAAGTGGGGCTTACCCAGCCCAGGAAGCATTGGTTGGGGAACACAGGAGATGTTGTGAGTTGTGCTAGGAAAAAGACCAGATGCTGTACGCACACAGCACTGAAGAAGAAAGAATACCGTGATAACATCATTCTTTGACTAACGTAGGCCCAGGTAGGGTAAGGGCTGAAAGGAGAGATCAGGGACCAGTTTCCTTCACCCTCTCAATAGTGCCCACCCCTTTAGAAAGAATGCCCCTGCAATGTGACTGCTTTTTAAATGTTGTCAGCCACTCAGAATGATGGGGCAGCCTTTGTTTGTCAGCTCATTAATTTATTTAAGATGTGTGTATGGTCAAATTCATGAAGGCAATAAATCTCTTTTGTAGAGACAGATAATTGCTTTAACATGGCAGGACACAATGACACGGAGCATAATACAAAGCAAGCTTAGCATATGCATGATAGGGAACAATAGACCCCAAGTATTAATAGCAAATGCAAAACAGTTCTCAATTACATAATCATTGAAGCGCACACATTTAGAAGTTGAACATTTGATATTTTCTCCCTCCAACAAGCTCGCCTTCTTGAGAGATACTTTCCCACATTAAAATTCCGCTAATGCCACCGTATTCGGGTCTCTGGGGAGCCCTTTTCCCTCTTGAAAAATATTTTGGGGTTTCACAAAAATCGTTTGCCTGTCTCACTGGATTGAACCTCAAAGACTCCTTTGACGCAAGTGTTATTTTGACCACGTGAACATGGTTTCCATCTTTTAACTAGATTAAAACATGCATGAACAAACTGCTCATTGGGCTTTAATGTTGCTTTGTTGCTTTGATGGCTTACAGATTTCTTTTTCGAAGAGTCTTCCCCCCCTCCCCATGCGTTCTAAAAGTGAAATGATACGTTGTAATTTGAATGATAATTTTGTTTTGATGATTTAATTGATAGCAGACAGAGGGGGAACAATCCCTGCCATTCCATTTATGTCCCCCCCCCCCCCAGAACAGATGAGACAATGCGGAGTCTCCTCAGCATCTGTAAACAGTTAAAGGATGTTACACCAAACTGCAGTTTCTTTACCTTCACCCCAGCTTTTTCTTGAGGAGCTGCAGGGTAATCCTGATTCAGGAAAAGAGCAACTTCTTGTCAGTCAGAATCCTTGTCTTTCTTATTGCCAGTCTAAGTGGTGATTAAAGGTAGTCTGCCCATGTTCATTTTCATGACATCAGGGCAAGCCTTCCCACGTCTTCACTGCAATCCCTCCAACAGTCTTCATCTTACTTGCTTCGAATAAACAAAACGATCCGATCTAAGAGAAGCATATCTTTCTCTCTCTCCCTCCTCTCTCTCCCCTCTCGCTCTCTCCTTCCTCCTCCCTCTTTTCCTCATGTTGGTTTCCCCATCTTCCATTTTCTCTCAGAACATGGCTTCTAATCAGCCTGCTTGATTTTTTTCTTAGCAGCACAATATTTTACAAGTCCTGTGTGTTACAAGATGAACCAGTGAAGGGGTGAGGGGAGGGAGCACCAGCTGTTTAAACCTGTACCACCTCTGCTGCATCCAAGATGACATCCATTCTGGTTCATCAGCTATTAAAAAAAATTACATGGCCTCCCAAATGGACCTATTCCTTTTATTGTGGAGCCTCCTCAATAGAAAGATGAAAATTAATTTTGCTACCAAAATGTCTCTGTTGGCTTCAGTCCTAACAGAAACTTAGAACTAGCTTTAAAAAAAAAAAAAAAAAAAAAGATTCGATCACAAACTGAAAAGCAAATCAAATAAACTCATTTGGTTTACTCTTTGATTATCCTAATACTTGTAAGGTCAAAGATTGAGAAACACTATGTATTTGTTTTGAACTATTACCTTAAATTTTACTCTGTAGTTTTCTAGGTGTGGTATGCTTGTAACCTTGGGAAGTTGTACAAATATTCTAGCCAGACTCATTTTTGTAAAGCTACCTTTTAAATTCTTCTCTCCACCAGCATCCCCCAGCACCAAGAAAGTTTATATTATTGATAGTTGGAAAGATGTTTCTACTACTACTTTCAGTAAAATGCACATTATTTTTTTCTTTAAAAATATAAATTTATTAGAGTTGGATAAATGGTAGATTCAGTTAAGTGTTTGTGTGTAAGCATGAGAATCTGACCTAACATTCCCAGAAATTGAGTAAAAATCCAGGTACAGTAATGTAAATCTCTAATCCCAGTAATAGGGAGGTGGGGACAGGCAGATCCTTTGGGCTTCCTGGGCTTCCTGAGTAGTTGAACTAGTGAGCTATATAGTTTCAGCTAGAAAGCCTGCTCAGAATGAGTCAGGAGAAGCTGTAGAGAAGAAGATAATAAAGTTAGACTCCTGAATAGACAGAAATGTGTACATATACCCTTACCCTTCCCACATAGAAATGTACAAGAAACACAAAGAAAGCAAGGGCACACTACAAAACAAAACCCTATAAACACTTTCTGAAGTTGCCCTGAAGTTGTGTTCTTTATTAAAGCACAGTTTACATAGTGTCCACAGATAGAATGCACATCGGTTTTCAACTTTAAGAAATTTCACAAGCTGAATACATCCATGTGTCTGATATTGGGATCAAGGAGCAGGACAGAGCCAATTTCTGGGAAGTACTTCTCAAAATCCTTCTAGCCCTGTCTCTCAGTCAATACTACAACCATCTTATTCACATTCTTATAGAAACTGTTACTTTATTATAAAGCATGTATCCATCTTTAAAGCTGAATCAAAAGTTGAGCATTAGTTATTTCAAACTCTCCCACATGCCACGCCTAATTCTATCCTTTCCTTTCTCTCAAATATAGGCCCTCTCAAGAGTTACAGTCACTACTTTCTTGTTCTTATTTCTTCTGGTTTTGTCATGCAAGCACAGATCTCTTGGCATTGTGGTTTCAACTCTATTCACTGTTGGTAGCTTGGGTAATTTTCTGAGTGTCCTCAAACAGACAATCATGGAGAATATTGCCTTCTGCTTCCTTATAACTGTTGACCATGGCGTCGACACTGAATCCTGAAGACTGTTAATAAAATGCCTGCAAGATGTAGGGATTCAAATGCGTTATACAGTGGTCTGGAAGGAGAACCAAAACAGCAACTAGCTTTTCCTTCTGTCCCTGAAGAGCTTGCAGTATAGAAGTAGAAAGAAAGATTAAAAAAACAATGACTAACTGGATCCTGCCTCCAGGCCAAGTTTTTAAACACTGACAGATAGATTTGCATTTTGTCTGTCTGTACCTTACCTGGTATATGAATGAACAGAGAACTTTGGTCTAACCCTGACAGTCCTCTTCGCCTTATAAAGAGCATTTATTCATCACCTCATTAGAACGAGAAAAAAGTGAACAAACTATAAACAAGGGAAGATGGCGTGGCAGTGAGGGTGGTCTTCTATTAAGTTTGAACTAGGAGATGAGATTGCCCCAGAGCAGACAGACGATGAGGTTCCATGGCCTCTTTGTATATGCTGACATCAGCATTTCATTCACAAAAGTCTACAATGCAGGGACAGAGTCACTGGAAATTGTAAGAGGGAGAGAAGGGAGGGAGAAAGGGTGTTATAAAGGAAGGGAAGAAAGAAAGAAAGAGGAATGAGAGAGAGAGAGAGAGAGAGAGAGAGAGAGAGAGAGAGAGAGAGAGAGAGAGAGAGAGAGAGAGAAGAGCCCTCCCCACCAAGTGTTCTTGTGCACATGTATTTCTTTTGGCAAAGTTTAGACATGTCTTTCTAGTTAACAAATGTATTCGGCTGTCAGCTCCTTTAAAGAATTATACTTCAAGCTTCATGCCAAATAACCTCTTTAAATATTAATAAATAACTCAAGGTATCTTTAGAGAGTCTGTGCTTGAAGAATTATGCTAATACTTTCAATGGAATTGACAGAGGGAAAACCCCCTTCAGGTTGGTGTGCCCAGGAATAAAGTTCCCCAAAGGGAACCTCCAAATTGTTGAACCCCTACTACCAGGGAAGCAGGAAAAGCATTTAGTTTGCTTTATCCCTTGTTGTGTACAGACCCAATGAAGGCCCCTCCTGAACTGTGCGGTTTCATTGTTAGATTCCTCCACTGTTAATCCAAACCAGGCTGTCCTGTTTCTCGCTGTAAGACCAACAGAATGACATCAGCTCCTTAGAAAAATAAGAAAGGAGTCCTATGTCAACGGTTGGAAGAATTCAGTGAAGCCTGTTCTGCCACCTGAGGCCATGTGTTGGCCACTTTCTGGATCCTCGGGTTAATCCCCCTGAATGGAATCAGTAGCTTTATCTTTAGTCATCTTAACATTCTTATTCCTGTGTTCACAGGGTTTTTGTCTCGGTCAGCAAGTTTGGTTTCTAGTCTCTCTCACACAGGTCCACACAAACCAAGGGAAAATAATGTTTGTGCATCCTTAAGTCATTCCAAATGATCTCTTTGGAAAATCACTCTTCCCACATAACCTTTCTGCAAAAGAATCTACACAACGTTAGTGGCAGCCATCAGTCACGTTTCATGATGTCACCTGAAGCTGGGATAATTGACAGAGGAGAGCCAGGATCAGAAGGAGTGACATTGGACCTTAGCCTTCTGTATTCTAAGGCAGTGAGGAGAATTTGACTCTGCCTCTGGCTTCCTCCAAACACACTATTAAACAGAACACAACACAGGCTTGGTCAATTTTATGCTATCCATCGGAAACTGAATTTAAAAATACAAGTGAATTCCTATTGAGTTGCATCCATCTTCCAGTGTGAAATTAATGCCTTTAACTCAAATCAATTTAATATTTAAATGTTTCTAATTTTGTTATTCTTAGAACTCATAGTACAAGGTATAGGAAGGACTATTAAAGATTAGAAAATTAATATCTTATAGGAAAACATATAATTAGATAATACTTGGCTACAATATGCTCATACGGGTATTATTCCTATAGATTGCTGTGGAAAGCTTCTGACAGTAACTGTGAAACTTTTCTTATCAACCATTCATTCTCAAGAAAGTCTGGACACCAACTGGCTTTTGCATAGTTGAACTTAATTCTGACATTAACCTTCCCCATAGCATCCAGTGCTACAAAAGAACTTAGTGTCAGTCACAGTCCCGGACTGTATCATCCTTTTCCCCTAACTAGCTATCAGGTGTAAGCACTTATGATTCTGTCTTTGGGTTTAATAATTTTATAATGACCCCCATCATTCAGGCAAGCTATTTACCTTCTACTTAAGGCCCATTGTAGAACATATTAGAAAGGACACAAATGACCAATTAGGTCGAGTCACAGAGAGGGAAACCAGAAGCCTCTTTACCACAGAAGCTTCAGCTCCTGGGGATTGAGCTCATCTTTAATGACATGTGGAAATCATGCATCCACCAGGAAAACCCTCTACATGCCATAATTTGAGAGCCTTTGAAGAAGAGGTTTGGCCCTTCGAGATTAATTCAGCTTTGCATTCCCATCCTTCCCAAAGGCACAGCTATAGAGCCGAAGTGTAAACACACACTTGGTTGTTCTCACACCCTCTCACCATCTAAACTTATCCAGGGGTTTATTAAGAGTCACCTCAGGATTGGACACCATGGCGGATGAAAACCTGATTACTCTCTCCTTCACGTGACTTTGCAAGTTCTCAGGTTAAAAAAAAAAAAAAAAAAAAAAAAAAAAAAAAAAAAAAAAAACAACAACAACAACAACTTTTATTCCAAGACCCAGAGGCAAAGGACTGACAGATTTTCTTTTGGGTCTTGATATCACACCCATGTTCATCTCAGTAGCTGAGAACATAGAATTTGAGAATATAGCAGTGTTAGGTTCTTGCACAACATGGTCACATTAATATCAACATATTAAGATAGAGCATTGTAGCATTATATGCTGTGTGTTTTGGTTCATTTGCCATTCAATTTAAAGGTATCTTATTTAATGCACTGTTGATTTATTAACATTCAACTTACACCCAAAACCATTGTAATTTATGCTTTAATGAAAATTACCTAACTTAGGTATATTTTCCTACAAGGAAGATTATAGACTTCATGTGAATAGTACTTTAATGCGGTGGGGCATTTGAACCAATGTAATCAATGACAGAAAATGCATAAAATGACATTGTTTATTGTGTGTAAACAGAAGAAAAAAAGGAGTCAGAATGTTTCCTTGACACAGCTTAGAATATCTTGAAATATTTGCCAGTTTACAAATGTCTGAAAATGGCTTATTGTAAGCTTTGATTTCAAAGTTCTCTCTATGCCGAATACAGTGTGTCTCCAATCCCAATACGGTTTGACTAAAAGCTTGGTCTTCAAGGCTGTGATGGTTGTGATGTTGGAGAAGCAGAATATTTGAAAGGCGGGGTGTGTCACAGGTTCCTTGGATGATGAAAGGAACATAGAAGTGTTGTCTGAGGAGTGGATTAAACCGGTTAAGAAACCCTCCTATAAAGATACATTTGTTATAGAAAGATCTTGATCCGTCCATGATTTCTCCCTTATTTTTTTTTTTTTGCCATATAATTATCTCTTCCTCACATGCATTTCTGCTCTGATGTCATTCATCATGTCGGCTTTGTTACCTTATTTTACTAGGATACAGGAGTCAAAGTCAATGTCAGGATTGACCTCCCAGCCCAGTCGGTCCTTGACTATAATTACTCAAATAGTTTCTTCTGCTACTCTAAGTACCAGTTCCCTCATCTATAAAATGAAAACCATAACATCTACTTCTAGGTAAAATGATGAGGATCGAAAGGGGGAAAAAAAACAGGCACAATATTTTGTATCCGTATAAAATGTACTCAGTAGGCATTTGTGTATTTAAAATCATCTCAATATATCCTGACCTCTCTGGCCAGATAGTTCCAAAGCTATTGATTGGTAGATCTTCACTTGGTTGGAAAGTGTTCTTCAGTCTCCCTCCCACTGGTCATTCTGCGCCCCTTTGCGCACAGACACATTGCCATTAGGAGCCTTGGGCACACCTTCTCTCTGGCAGCTCCCACAAGGCTGAAATGATGTCCAGTGTTCTCCCCCCACGTTTCCTCTGCTCAGGAAGCAACTCCAGAGCAGCTGCTCTCTGCTCTTCTCCTACAGTTCAGCCCCTTGCACGATACATGGCAAACAGCATGCTCTAGATGAATTTTAAACGCGTCATATGTTTCTTTTCATCCAAATTCATAAAGATCCATGTCTCTGGCCACTTTGCAGCCAAGCAGAACACCGAAAATACATATCTCACACGCTTTCTGCCAACCACCATCCAACATTCAAACATTGATGTGAACACATGGAGTCCTTTCCTCCTTCGAGGCTGATGACATTTTCGCTGAAGTCCCCATATAGGTGTCTTTAGTTCAGTTTCTTATTTATTTGTGTACTTATATCCTCTACCTTTCACAAAGTGTTTTTTTCAGCGATTTCATCTTATTTCTTTTAATAGCATCCTCTGTGTGTGCCAAGTATAATCCATTGTACATGGTCAGTGATCAGTTGATATTTGTTGGTCTAAGTCTGTCAAAATAACTGCATTCATACGCTCTTCCTCAGTATCTCAACAGCAGTGTCCTCCAGTTAGAGACAAACTCACATCTCCCAGTTATGGCAGAGACGAAGAAAACAAATTCAGTTTCCTCACATGGGGCGTTTTAGTGAAACCATTGTCAAGTCAAGAGAACGCGCAAATCTCTCTGCAAATGACACAGCCAAAGGAAAAATAAGTGTGAATATGTTTAGCACGTAACTGCATGTGTCTCAACAACACATGAGGGTATTGGCTCTTCTTTTATTTCTTTTTCCTATTCTACTCCTAATTTATTATCCAGGTAACTGTGACTCCTGCCCATCTGCCTAACATGTTCATTTCAAATGTTCTTATCCATGTAGACACTGTGATGGAGATACAGATGGTTATGTAAGAGCACATGGTGTCACTCGGTCATTTGAACCTACCAGAAGCAATAATCACACCCAGAGACATTTTCATTGGAGACGGTTTAGGTGTGGGGCATGTCAGGGTCACTCCTCAGGGTGATAGACACTGAGCGGCTAGTGACAGGGACAAGCCTGACTCAAGTTGTCTAACCTGAATTTCTGTCCAGTCCATCCAAGCGATTTCCAAGCAAGGTGCATCATCAGCGGTGAGAAGAAGGTTGTAATTTGGAAAAAGGGAGAATGGTAGAATCGCTGAGGAGAAGGATGGGAATTAATAGGTGAATTCTGGAATATCTGAAAAGGTCACATATGGAGGGGAAGTTAGTTCTGAAATCTGCACTGTGCAGGACACAGCCAAATTTTTCTTCAATTTGTACAGAAAAGTTCACATCGCCAATCACAGATGTGGAAGGGAAAATCTGCAGAGTGTCATTCAGAGGAATCTGAGGGAATCTTAGTCCGAGACTCAGTAGAAGTCATTTTTGCATTGGTCAGTTTTAAATGTTAGAAATAGAACAAAATGTCTTATCCAAAGTTTGTCTTTTACAACTGCGGTCTTCAGGTTTGATATAGAATGGAGCCATTCCCCTCCCCTGCTCTGAAAATAGTAACTAATACATAATTTTTCCTAGCTGGAAATAATCACTTTCCCCCTAAATGTATTAGTAGTCCTAGCAAAAATAGTCCAAGCACACAAGAAACTACAGAAAGTACTAAAAGCAAATCACCACCACTCACTAACCCTGGTTCATCTCACACCTATGCGGACGTTATCCCTTCTCTTCAGGAGACTTCATTTGGATCATTTTATTGCATCCCTATTGAATTCCTGAATCCTCCCAGTTCCCATGGCAAATGCAGTGTAGGGCTAAGTCCCGGGAGTCCCACACCTCTTTATAGATGAAAGAGCACCAAGAAAGCCACATGCATTGAGTCTCTGACATGTGACTTAAGCCCAAAGTAGGGACTTATAAATATGACTAATTTCTGTTGACAGAATTATGGCAAATTAAATTTAAAATCACTAAGCAAGTTGTCGATTACAGGGCAGATACTCTGAAATTGTAACCAACAATTTTTCAGAGAAATGAGAGGACATTTTCATAACCTAGTAAGAAGAAAATGCATTTTAATCACAGGTTGAGCTCAGTCACTTCTCTAGTGACACCTAATACAAACTTTTATCAGAATGCACAGAATTACATCTGGTGGCTCCTGGCACCCATTCATAAATATAAAACATCATCTCATTTGCTTGAAATGTATTCAGTTTGTGGGAGGTCACATACTTTGCCGAAGAAAATCGGACTTTTTTAGTGTTTATTTTAAAACTTAAATATTTTTCAGAGTCTAATAGCTGTTAGTATATTTGCAAAGCCAAGGAGGACTACGCATGAAGAGATCATGTAAATACTGCAGGCTTATCATGAGTCTTTTGTCTCTCATTCTCTGTATTACAACTGAATGGAAATGTGGTCAAGCAAAATCTCCGAAGATGCTTAAATAATCAGAGATTTTAGTCATTATCTATAAATCTTCATTAGTTTATTATAAGTCCTCATTATTAGTGCACATAATTTAAATAGTTTTAATAAAATGCAGTATATTTTTAAGCACAAACACTTTATGTTTTATAAGGTATATTAAATGTACAAAGATGGAGCTGAGCTGTGGCTAAGTACAGAGCTTTCACCTAGCAAAAGTAGACCTAGACCTGAGTTCAATCCTCTACACTTTAAAAATGAAACTTATTAAAATAAAATTGGGAAAATACCTCTTTCAACCAACAAAAGCATTACTAAAAATGCCAAAACAAAACAAGCAAATAAAACATGCATGGTGTCAGAAACTTCATTAGTGAAATGAATAATAAATGGAACGAAGATAATTATTTACAAGAAATTGGTAATGTAATATGGCCCTAAAAATAATTTTTGCTTCATTTTATGGAAATTTAAATTATGATCACTGTGTTCTGGAGGAAGTATGGAAAATAGGTATAAACTATGTGAATATTTTGGAAAAGCAATTACAATGGAATAATAATTATGCCATGTCCAAGTTATCTTCACTTTTAAACTAAGTGTCTATGACATTTGTCCCAGTTCTTGTTTAGTATTTTAACAGATGGGCCATTTTGTCAACCCAAAGAGGAAAGAACAATATCTTCCTTTGCCTTAAGGTCCAATTTTCATTAAGGCCAAATTCCTGGATCTCTGTGAAGTGGCCGGGATGGGGCACAGCCAATTCAGGAGCAGATCGTGAGACTCTTCTCTGAATACACTTGTGTGTTAAGTTGTTAGGCCAGGGGCAAGTACTCATATACTCAAGAGAACAGGAAATTAGCCCTTTTCTTCTTTGTCATGCATAGTTTCTGTGGACCAGCCAAACAAAACATGTGTAAAGGAAACCGGATTTTTCCTAATGTCATTGCTAAACTGAGTACCTCCAGAACGCAGTCAAACACCAATTTTGTTCAAAAATTTTATTAGCAATTTTGCAGATCCGCTTAGCCAACGACATCCACTTCCTGCTTGTTTTCAGACGTGTTTGTTGACCTTAAGAAACACTTGTGCATGGTACTCTAGAAATTTATTATATATCGATTGCTCCCCCTGCTTATCTCTTTGAAGCCATAACAAACCTCTAATTACTCAGTTGATCCATTTCTATTAAAAAACAAAAAATAAAAAAAATTTTAAAAAACCCGGAACCAGAATTGATCTCTCAACCAAATTTATTCCATTGGATTAATCTTCTCCCACTAGGTCTTTCTTCATTGGGTTTCTTTCTCAATTTTACTTTCCTGATTTGGATCTCTCCTCTTCAGTCCCCACCTCTTCTTACCTCTTCATCTGTCTTCACCTTAGATCCTAGAGTTTCTAGAAGCTCTGGCCTGTGATTTCTTTCCCACTGTATGCATTCTTCATAGGCCACCTCATATACTCACATGGCTTCAATTACCACCTATAAAGCTAAGTCTGAAATGAATATCTCCATCACCGTCTTCTTTTCTGAGCCCCAAGACCAAGTTTTAGAAGGCTTGCTTGTCATCAGCAATTGAGTGTCTCAAAGGCACCTTAAAAGCAAAGCATTCACAGTGAACTCCTGCAAATTCCCCTGGATTTCTCTTCCTGTGGTTTCCCAAAGGTCTCCCAATTGGCTTCGCAAGAAGTGTTAAGTGTCCCTCTCTTCTCTGATATACAAGTCTTCTCTTGTAGGCAAGTCCTTCTTCTATAGTCTTCCCAATTATGATTTGGAAAATGGTAATTGCCCATAAAAACACTTCTGCAGTGATTGTTGCCTTCCTCCAGTTGTTGCCCATGAGTTGTTGCCCTTAGCATCTCTTGTGTTTTCCTCAAAGTCCTTGCCCTAACATTCTATATTCATGCCTACAATCTGTAATAACTACCATATGCTATTAAGTATTTTTGACTGTTTGTCCTTTTTCTCAAGTGTTTCAACAACTGTCAGATGTTGCTGTTGGGCTCTTTTGCTTCTCATCTGTAGATGAGTAGTTATGTTGTGAGTTCTTCTTGCAAGGTTCTGGGTTGCATCACATCTGCCTGTCTGTCCCAGATATAATTAGCTAATTGATAGAGTTCCTCCTGTGCGGACTCAGTGAAACCAGTAAACTAAGTTTTTTTTTTTAAGTCTTTTATAGTGACCAACACCTACAAAGTTCTCTGTATCATCTACAGGACCAAAAGGAAGGCAAATATATAAGCAGAAATGTAATAAATTATTATTAGATATATTGTTATGTTTTATGCTATATATCATTGAGTCATATTCCCAAGTAGATAGTCAATATAATGTGTGGAAGTATCACGCAACAATCAATTATATTTTAGTTTTATCAGCAGAAAGGATTTAATGTGGCTACTTTAATAGTATTAAATTCCTATCCAATAACATAATTCATAATCTTAGAGAAAGTGAATTTTAAAGATAGTTTAGACCATCCAGTACTGATAGACAAATACATATAAAGAAAACATTTATTGCTGCTCAAACAACTTATCTTCTGCTGCTCAGATGAAAGAAATTATCTGATCAGATTAAAAGGCAGATGTGAAACATACATTGGCTTCCATTATAAACACAGTAAGAATGCTTTTAAGCAACTCAAGAAAAAAATAAAAATGTTTTACCTTTGTTTCCAGTGAAACATTATATGAGAATTTCAGAGAGAATCTCTGCAATGTATATGTGTGCTTACTTAACCATTATTTCAAATGTTTAGAATTTAGTTGATTTTCTGCAAACATCAGAAAAGGGTGTTTCAACTAGGAGAAAAATTATTCAGAAATTGGTTCTAACTGGCTCATTTATATCTCCATGAAAAAGACAATATGACCAGCTGGCTTCTCAAAAGACCCATACCTCCCTCTCAAATATTGCAAGGAAATCTCACCTTTTGGATAGCATGGGAATTTTTTATTCAAAATTTGTTGAACTGGAAGCAGTTGAAGTTTAACTATATGTAAGGTACATAGCTACCTAGCCATACCCATCTATCTATCCTGTTGGTAGCCAAAGTATGAATTTGGATGTTTGCTCTGAAGTATGCAAACATTAGAAGAGGACAGTTAGACTTTAATCTTTAAAGAAAAAGAAAAAAAAAACAAGCCAATATTTACATTTTCTGTTTTTATTTCTTTCACGGAGGTTTACAAGTCTTAGAATTTTATTTTAGGCATGTTTTCTTCCTGATTGATTATATTTGGAAGCAATTTTTTTCTCTTTCTCTTTATTTGTATGAGCTGCAATGTAGGATATCCTTCAGAAAGACATAAGGCACTGTCCCCATTAGTAGTAGAGCTATAAACATTAAAAACATCAGCAACGCCACTACACACAGATGATATCTAGTTTTGTTCTATTTGTGGGCATTGTGCAATGTCACATGATCAAGATCCGTAAAAGGGAACATCCACTTTAATACTTTGACGCAGGACACTGTCTCTGGTACAATGAATTGGTAAGAACAAGGCATCTCAGTTCAGATATATCACTACATATATATTTTATATATGTATATGACTACTTAGATATTAAATATGTGTATATTACATTTATAATATATTTAACATTGCTTCACTATTTAAAAGAATGAACTTCTTACATATCAATACAATTATATATCAAGTACTTTTTAGTTCTTTTCACACATACTCACATAGATTCCATGATGCCTTGACCCGAGTTACTCTTTAGTCTCAATCCAAGATAGTAGTAAATCAAGAAAAACATTTCAGTTTACTCATTGGAAACAATTTCGCCTCCTACTTACCAACCGATTAGAACAGGTTAGACAGGTATTTTATAGAAGTCTTAAGGTGATAAAGCAAAATATCAATCAGCCTGACCGCCAAATCTCTAATGTGGCTGCACATAAGGATTGAACAAAGGCGTATTAGTCATGTTGGGAGATGAGGCAGGTTGTCGGGATGAGTCAGAAGGTGTTACATGCCACCTCACCATGTACATACAAGTTGTGTTAGCAGCACATCTTCCCTTTGATGATCGCTCACTTACCAAACACAGTTTCTTTCACAGGCTTTCAAGAAAGCTTAGAAGGCGGGGATCCCATAACTTGCTCTGGGAAATCTATGTGTTTGTCAGGAGTCAGGGCCTCCTTGTCTGCCTTCTTACCTCCCTTCCAAAGGTGTCAGCTGAGCCACAGAACGCAACGCTTCAGCTACACTGTACCTTAGAGGTGATCTGGCTCAGCTTCCTGGTGTGAGGTTTCCTGTTTTCTTTGGTTGTTTGATTTGATTTTATTTTTTTAAAAAAATTTTTTTCAGATTAATATGGAAGACCAGAAACACTTGATGACTGTTTTCAGAGTGTTTTTTTTTTCGGTGTGTGCTAATGAGTGTGTGTGTGTGTGTGTGTGTGTGTAAATGTGCATCTGTGTCCTTATGATGCCAGGGGTCAATCCAGGACTGTTTTACTGGACCTAACCACAGTCCTTTTTGTGGTACTTCTCACACTGGAGCCCACAGCTCACCTAACTTGGTTGGTCAGTGGATCCCAGGGATCTGCCTGTTTCTGCCTGCCCAGTGTACTCCACAACGCCCAGCTTTTACATGAGTTCTGTGGGTTGAACACACAAGGCCTTGTGCTTGATTTGTAGGCACTTCGTTAACGAATCCATGTCGCCAGGCACATATTTGGGGTATTCTATAAAGTTAGCAGCTAAAGCAGAACTTGAGAGGCAGGGGCCCCAAGTAAGCCCCCAAATAGGCCTTGGTTGCCTTTAACAGCGGTCTCTAGCTTTGTTTCCATGACTGGCAAGATTTTTAAGGTTCAACAAGAATGTATACTTGCCAGCATCTTATTTTGCCAGAGGGAGACCTTAAAAACACATCCATCAAATACTTACCATTATTATTATTTAATAGAAGCAGTGGCATTCTAACACACAAAGGGACAAAGAACAAACAATAAAAAATAAAAGGGATGTTCTAAATTAAATCACTTTGACTTTATGGAAATATCCTTATGCTGGTTTCTTTTTTTTTTTCCTTCTCATTTTGATGTAGGCCAGTAAACACATCATTATGGATCAGTGTTTATTCTCACCATGGTCCATTCATTTGTAAGCTCTGTTTCCATTTCACAGGAGAAATAGTCCTTTGGAAGAATAGACTCGAATAGCATTTAATTATGGGTATACAATTGAATTCTCTTCATCTCCATCTCAGTTGCCCCCTCAGTCATGAGGAATCTAGTAATGGTTTGTTCTCCTGCCTGAATAAGAATATGTTCCGAGTGTAAAGATCTCTGAAAAGTTGGGGTGCATGGAACAAGCCACCAGCTGCACGTGGTTGTCAGAAGCCATTCACTTAATCCACATGTAAGTGTTGTGTAAGACAGACACCATGTTTTGTATAAAGCAAGGGACAAAATTCACAGAAGCAATGCTATGTTGATTGATTTTTGAATGCTCCTCTTTCTGGCTGTTGCTCTTTTTCTCAGATTATCAGTGTGGCTGTAAACACAAGGATACATCTTCGACTGCCTCTCCTGAGCCCTCCTAGATGACCTAGGGACCTTTCTTGGAAAATGGTCTTGCTTGACAAGAGCACACTCCCTTCTCAACTGTGAGACTGTAGATACAGAGAATTTACTGCTGAGACTAACCTTGTCCCTCAGTGACCTTTTTTTAGCCAAAGTAAATTCTGTCACTTCCCAAAGATCAGGAGGGAGAAAGAAAAGGGAAGCCAGGAGGTCTTTGAAATGTCAGGATAATCTAAATAAGTTCAGGTGCAGGACCAGATAGGCTTCCAAAGTAGATACTCTCTGTGTTCAGGAATCCAAATGGGAAGCTGCACCTTCATCTTGTAAGCCTTTATTACACTATCTACATTAGTAAGCAGATCACACAGATAGAAACAGTCAGAAAAAGCAAATAGAAAAAGAGCGTGCATACAGAACATTTTGGATGCTTAATAACATTAAAATCTCTTCTTCTGGTTTCTTAAAGACTTTGTCTATAACATTAAACTGGGAAAATCCCCTGTCATTTCAAATGACTACAGAAACTGTGGTTTTCTGTAAGTATTGATAAGTTTTACCTGTTTTCAATTAATAGATTCTACGTGTGTGTGTGTGTGTGTGTGTGTGTGTGTGTGTGTGTGTGTGTGTGTGAATAGATTGCTCTTTTTCTCACCGTATAATTTCATTTGTTAGATGGGTCATAAGCTACAGTTTTACAGGTTTCCATAGTCTATGGCATCAGAGAGTTATTTAGCATCGTTTTTATGATGGCCTTACCCTACCTTCCAGGTACACTGCAGATGAGTACAAAGTGAGACTGTCTGCATGCATTGTTCTTTCAACTCCAGTGACTCACTGGTCCATGGCCTCTGTCCAGCTAACGTGCTAATCTCCAAGTTGGCAAACCCACATTTCTGTATTATTTTTGAAAGGCTTTATAGGAATGGTTGTTACCATACACTTACAGCTTAAGAGAGAGAAAGCATAGAAGAAAAGGATATGAGGGAGAGCAAGAGGGAGAAGGAGAAAGCAAGAAGGAAAGAGTAGAGACATAAATTAGGCCACCATCATTCAACACCTAGATTACCATAATAGCCTATGTTTGCCTCTCTTCCATAGTCACAAACTTAATCCACATATGACTGGCAGATTGTTGTTTCTTATGTTATTTTAGTCATTGTATCAACGTCAAAATCTACAATGTAGCCTAACACACAAGGAGTAGGCCATCTTGCTTAATCCCCACCTGACATGAGACATCAGGGTCAAATAGAAACATAAACACAATCTTATTTTCTGTATCCCCCATTGTGTTTGTGTGTGTGTGTGTGTGTGTGTGTGTGTGTGTGTGTGTGTGTGTGTGTGTGAATTCTTCTCTTTTGTTCTCTTACTTTTCCTTCTCTGGTTACATTGTAAATACCTCAATATTGCACTTCAACAGAAAGAAATAAAATGTTTTACTCTCATCTCCTGTATTGTTAGAACATAGACTCATGTTTTCACAGTCTTGCCTCTGAAATGGTGGCCAAAGATTAGCTTAGCAGTTAAAACAGAACCTTCTGTTGTATGTAGAATGGTGATAGTAAGGACCTAATTCATACTCAGTGATATGCTTTGCAGGGTTCCTTTCTTTCTCCAAGAGAAGTTTTGAAAGAGAGGGAAGAATGGTAATACGCAAGGTAACTGAGTAGGAACCTTGAGTGATATTGAATACCATATAGAGAAATTGTGGGGATAGAAACAAGTTATTGATGGTGACTGAGTAGGAATCTTGAGTGATATTAAATACCATATAGAGAAATTGTGGGGATAGAAACAAGTTATTGATTTGTACAGCAAGTGTGGATGAGAAATTTTTTTCCTGTAAGGCTATTATCCTTTCAATATTGTATTTCTTTTAGAATTGTCCAATGGCATTTAACTATTAAACATAGCTAACAATTCACTCACTACCATCCCTCAGTTTAAGGGTTTTGAACATTCCATACTGCGTCAGGTAATGTTCCATGTGATCTAATTCCAACATGCTTCCCTGATTTTACATTCCCAGCTCACAAACGCACTCTATTCTTTGTTTCTGTTGAATAAAATGCCCCTTTAGAAAAGGGTGAATTTACAAATCATCCTTTTCTCCCCGGGGTATTCTATTATAAATAAAACAAGCAGAAATATAAAATCTTCTTCGATACTTATAGCCACCAACTCTACTTAAACATTGTCGCTTTTTTAAAATTGTGCGTTAAACTTCCTTTTGTGCTTCTAAATATTGACTCGTGTCTTTGTGATATTTATTTCTGTGCTCCTAGTTACCACTTTACTTGAGTATAGTTAGAGTTTTGTGCCCTTTAAAAACCCAGTAATGCTATGTGAGTGTGGTTTTGTTTTAACTCCAGGTGTGGTCCAGGAGACTGCATCACAACAGGTACTTGGGACTGGCCTTGTGCAATAGGAGGGGCACAATCTTTGCTAGATGCAAAGAGTTTAATTCTGGAGTCTCGGGGGGGGGCAGATATAAAAGAGAGAGGTCTGAGAGGGCCTGGCATGGCTGCTGGTCCCCCTGCTGCTGGTCTTTGCTGCTTCTGGTTGCTGTTAAGGTTTGAGGAGAGGAAGACATTGGGAATAACATGAGAACAAGGATTGGACTTTCTCCCAAGGAACCTGGTGTTCATAGTTACCATAAAGCAGTCTATTTTGTTGTCTGAGGATTACACCCCTTTTCTCCTTTACCCTTCTTTCTCACAGGGTGGGAAGGGATTAGGGTGGAATAAGGGCAGAGTAGGAAAGCAGAGACACAGGAACCCAGTTTTAAGAAAACATGCCAACATTTGAGTGTCTGTGACAACTCTATGAGTTATTGGGTTCTACCTCCCATGCTGTTTAATATTATATAAATCACTTCCTACTGCCTACATCTCTGGTTCGTACTCTGTCCTCTGGTTTCCCACAGTATTGTCTTTGCAGTTTGGATATGATGTGTATTTATTAATTCACTTATGTTCATGATTTTCTGTAGTACAATGCTTGTCTCCATCTCAGTTTCATTGATTTAATCTCCTAAATGTGAAGCTTTGTCTCTCCCCACGTGGTCTTTTATTTAAATTAATTACAGTGGGTTTGTGAATGCCTTTGTCTAACCCTTGTTCCTGGTAATGTTTCCTGCAACAGTAGCAAAAGTGTCTACCCTAATTGGTAAAAATAACATGGTTATTCCTCTTAAATGTATGAAATTCTACAGGTAGAACAAGCTTCATGAGGAAAGCCAGTGAGCTCAGTTCAGTGATGTTACCCTGACAAACGTCCTTTCGCTGGACTGCTTATAACATAGTGTCTTAACTTGCCCTCAGCCCTGTTCACATTTACAATGAGACTACTCAAGGGTCTCCTATCCAGACAAAACTGTTCAGAGAAAGAAATCAGAACCTCTTCACTTGTTTATTCTTTAGTTTTTGTAAATGATTGACCACTGACAAAATGGAGGGGTTTCATTTTTACACTATTTCTTAGCGATTTCGTTATTTTTGAGATTATTATTACATCATTTCCACCATCCCCCTATCTTTCTCTAAATCTTCTCACATACACACATGTGAATTCATGGCCTCATGAATTGTTGTTACATGCATGCATGTATATGTACATACATATGGATCTTGAAGGAGAACCTATAGAAAACACTGTAGTAAAACACCATTGTTCCTAATTACATTCTAAATATTTGTTTCTGTACCCACAGATAAATGTAGCCCTCACCCTCATCCGCCAAACCAAGCTTTGCAAATGAGACTTTTAGAAAACCACGACCAATCAAAAGGTAGAATTGTGGATTTTAGTTTAAGTAGCTATACCTACATAACAACTGTTCATCATAAAGCCCAAAAAACATATGGAAGAGATGCAGAATGATTTGAACAGGCAGAGGACCAGGGAGTTTGCTGGGAGCCTGTGTGTCTTGGAAATGGTAAAATCTGTGCCTACAAAGTCTCATCATGACAGCCCTACATATGAGCTCCACAAGGACAAAAAAGAAAATAAAAATAAACATTCCAAAGTGAATGAGAAAAAGATCACAAGGTTTCAATACTACACAATGAATTAAAGAAATGTTCTTCATCTCTTTCACAAATGAGAGAAATCTCCTAGATATATCTGAGGCAGATTTTTCCTGCTGTTTTATAAAACAGCGCTGGGTTTTTTTTTTCAGTCTTCATTGAATGCCACTGTAACAAGATACCCAATGCTGAGTGCCTTAGCAGTGAAAGCACACTCATGTGTTCACAATCCTGGAGTCCAAAACCCTGTTGCTAGAATGTGATAAATGCTACCTTGAGGAATCATAGAAGACAAAGGCTGAAGAGGGAGCAACCTGCCCTTTTATCGTGACATTAATCATTCCTGACTGTAGATCTCTACATCCCAACATGTTTTCATTGGGCATTTGAGGTCCAGTAATGAATTCCTGGACACGTATTTGAGCAACATATTACTGCCTGTGAGTCCCCCTAAATTAATTATTTTTCTCATCCCTGTGATCAAATGCCTGACAAGTAACTTAAGGGAGGTGAGTTTATTTTGTTTTAGAGTTCAAAGAGGTAGAAGCCATTATGTTAGGGAAGATGTGGACGTACAAGAGAAAACCAGCTAAGCACAATGCTTACACAAGTAAAATGCAAAGAGATTAATGGTGGTACTCAGTTTGCATTTTCTTTTTCCTTCAACCCATTACCCTAGACTACAAGATGCTGTTACCCATCTTCATCTCATGTAGAAGTCAATGGGCAATCCATCATAGATACAAATCTGTGTCTATGATAGCTCTAATCCCCAACAATAACAATGACATTCACAGTCACTATTTAAGTAAAAGCATTCTA
Organism: Micromys minutus; assembly: GCF_963924665.1. NCBI lineage: Eukaryota > Metazoa > Chordata > Mammalia > Rodentia > Muridae > Micromys > Micromys minutus. Next base: position 15,513,393 of record NC_137968.1, read on the forward strand.
CTCCTGTCCCTCAGGATTCATTTTTTATAATGAAAAATGTATGTCTTAAAGTCCTGATACTCTTCAAGAGTATGACTCCTTCACTAGTCTAGCATATACCAAGTCTTCTAGAACTCAAAGAATTTGCTTGACAGCTTTGAGAAAATTAATAGTAAGATTCACATTTTGAACATTCAATGGCCTACAGTAAGCATTCCATTTCCAAAAACAAACAAACAAAAACAAAACAAAAACAAAACAAAAAAAACTGAAAGCAAAAAACTAAGATATTGAATCAAAGCATTACTGAGCCATACAAAGCAAGCTTTAAGTCCTGATGTCTGCCATCTGGGGCTGATGATAGCATAATTTTGATTCTAAAATGCATGTGCAAATGCTTTATTTTTAACTCTTCTCCTTGAAGCACTCATAGACCATCTCTTAAACAAGTTCCATCCTATGCGTGCAGTTCTCCTTTTGTGGCTATCGGATGGTCATGGCATTTCCAAAATCCCATGGCTTCCTAAAGCAGAAAAGGAAGGAAGGAAGAAATTGGGGAAACAGCAGAGGAAGGGGGTGAGGGCCATGTCCTTTGATCCTTTGCAGTGCTTTTTTCTTCTTCGGAAATATTTTTTATTTCACCCAGAATTTGATGGAAAGGATTGTATTGGAGTTCAGAGACCTAAGAAAAGACTTCAGGATATCTACTAGGCATCCTGAATAAAGAAAGAGATAGTATTTGGGAACTGGAGAGTTACAAAGAAGGAATGAAGCTAAATTGATGAGTTATAGACAATTTTGTTAGGCAGAATGTTAAGAAGTGGAATTTTTTGTAGAAATATAAGAGTGGGAGGTTTCACAACACAGCTTGAGAACTTGAGCAACAGCATAAATAGGGATGCCCCTTGCTAAGAGAGTTAGTGTAGGCAGTGTGTAGGATTATTGATGATCATGGGGTTGGTTTTTAGAACAATACACTGGAAACAGACAAGGAGACAAGTAGTATGGGCATCACTTACACAGGTTGATGTTGTTAGAGCAGGGAAGGTTTGAAATCAAATCTGAGATTCTTTCTTCAGCAGTGGTCCTCACATTCACAGAGTGGACACCTGGGTCCAGAAAGCATGTGACAGGTGGAAATGTAGAGGGCCTAGGGTCAGAAAGTACCCTACAGAACAGAGGTGGCAAGAGAAAGTAAAGGGTGTCATGTTATACATGCTAAGGGATGGGGGTGTTTCAGAGAGGAGCTTCTCAACAGGAGGACATTATCAGCAGAAGAAGAAAAATGAAAAGGAGGAGAAAGAGGAACGAGAAGAAGAAGCAGAAGAGGCAGGAGGAGGAGGAGAAAGGGAAGAAGAACTAAAAGAAAGAGACAAGAGAAGAAGAGGAGAGAAGAGGACAAAAGGAGAGGAGAGAAGACTGACTTGTATAGGATAGACCCCTAAATGCCAATTAAGGAAAAAAATCAGCGATTGACTTTTTCACTTTGAGGCTAAGCAGTGAGACTAAGGACAGAGATCTGTACTCCACTGCTGCTGGACTGTCATCTGCCCAACTTGGCACTACCTAAAGCTGTAAAATATTTAGAAACCGGTCATTAAGTAGGCTTTGAAAGCTCTTTTGTGCCAGTCTGCTTGTCTTTTATCTGATCTCGGCCCTCAGTTCTGCGTCAGAACATGCACTAGTCAAAATGTCCATTATTATCAGAAATGATGAAGTCGATGACTCATGAAATGTGTGTCTTCAAAGCCAGACTTCTAGGAGAATAAATGAAATTTTCTATCATCTGAATGTCTGGTGTTATGTGAATCGGGCTCCACCTCAAGAAATGAATGGCTAATGACGGGATTCAGGCAATTGGCATGGAGCACAGGAGGAGATTTTCAAGATATTTGTGAAATGAACACATAGGGTAATATCCTATAGGGATTTTAACCTGAATAAACATCCAGTTCTAAAGAACTGTGGACTGTAACAAAGCAGCGGACAGCGACATGTAACTTAAACATGCACATCTTTGGAAGCCACCAGCGTTTAGAGAAGCCCTCCACTGCCAACCATCTTATTACATTTTGCAGGGAAATGGCAGGGGTGGGTGGATAACCCAGGCTAGCCTAGAAGTTCCAATCTTTCTCCAGCCTGACATTTTGGGGGTATGTCTCTACAGAGAACCCCTTCTTCACTTCCACTAGTTTTCCAGGCACAAGTCCTCTTTCAGGAACTTTATTTTATATATTTTAAAAATGGAAGGGTTGTTTTGTTGTTATTTTTGTTTTGTTTATTTTGTTTGTTTGTTTGTTTGTTTTTTAGCTGAACCCGAGCGTGGAGTATTTCAAATGTGGTCATGTTCATGATACAGCTTTAGGGTCTGAGAAACTTGGAGCTTGAATCACAATACGACACCAAATAACTGAACTGATCTGGATCTTTACAATTTCTTTAGGTCTTGCTTGCATCCACCATAAAATGACGATGTGGCACCTGTGAGTTTTTGTGAAAATGAAATGTCAGTTGATGAATGGCAGATGTCACTAACCATTATCAAAAATAGCACTTGTCTTGCACAAGAAGACTGGTAAGCGACTTGACAAAGCTCACCTACAGGACCATCTTTCTGAGGATGGAGAGGGGGTGTGGGCTCTGTTCTTTCCCCTGTAGTAGAAACATGAGGATAGTGTACCCATAAACATTTCTGTACAATATCTTTCCCGGGTTTGAGAGAAAAAAAATGCTGTTCAGAGTGCTTTACTTTCAATTTGTGTAAGGCTATTTAACCAAAACGAAAAGAACACTAACTCTGCAACTTAAATTACGTATGTTCTTCTCCGTACTTTTAAATCAAGATTTTTCTAGTATTACATTCTCTGACATCTTTATACCCACAGCTACTTGGAAGCACAGAAGCTTCTAGAAGATACTTAAATATTTACCTTGTCCTTGCCTTCCTTTTCTCCTTAAAAGTGATGCCCGTCTCCTAACAACATTTACAGGTTTTATCTCCCATTTTTCCACCAGATATACCACTTCATTCGTACTTGGCAATTAACCTGAAGTCAAGTATTGGGATGGAGATGTTGCAAATTAGTGAATAATTTTATGTAGCAATTATTGGTGAAATCCATTAACAGAAAGTCAATTATGAAAGAGTACTTGATGCACTAATTTCTCTACCTAGGATTTGAATTTTTGTCTAGGTCTTATCATTTCAAAATTTTAAAACATTATTTTTATTGATTTCTCGAATGATTTCACAGGTTACATCATTTGAGCCTCGGGGCATCACTACAAAATTATCATCATATTTTTGTTTCTACTCTGCTGCTGAGGACACAGAAACCCCTCAAATGAACACATTTTCCTTCCTACATTTGATTATGTGTTTTAACATATTTTAATCCATCTAATTTAGATATATTATGTCATTTCCCTGTTTCCTTCCTTCCAACCCCTCCTAAGCTCCTTTTTTCTTTCCACATTCCTCTATCACTTCCAAAGTGATAGCCTCTTCTTCCCCAGTTATTATTGTTACGTTCATATTTATATGTGTGCACACATATTTAAACACAATCTGCTGAGTCAGCTTATCTGGGTGTATAAGGACAACATTTAGAATGTAGTTGGAAACCATGCTTGACAGAAAGTAATGGGACTAAAATTTTTAAATTCTTGAATATAGCCCAGCGATGTTCTAAGTCTGTTATCAGGTATAATTCCTCTCTTGTTGAAGGAACTTTAAGTCTAATGAGACTATCACAGACACATTAGTACCGCTTCCTGTACCAATAAGTGTTCGCTGACACGCTAGTCATCCATTGTGTGGCTCATGAGCAACGCAGATTGGTAGGACTACTCATTGCAACTCCCATACAGCTTCCATGCGGTTGTCTGAAACCATGACAGCTGGACTGAAATGAATCGTTCAGCTTAGGTAGATCTCACTTTAATAGCCAGAGCCCCGTGTCCTGTAAGGTGTCCTGTCTTCAGCAATGGAGCTTAATTTGAACCTCTGACAGGCAGCCAATCCCAACAGTCTGTATCGTCATGGGAACTCCGGGACTAAAATAACATATTTGTCAAGAAAGCTATGCGTTAAAAAATGACAAAGACTTCCCTTGAGCCTCAAGCTTTGACCGGAAGGCTGTAGCATTTTCTGTGTTGTACTACTTAGTATCACTTATGCTACAGCTGATGCGGGCACTTAAAAAGGAGAGCTTAGATTCCAAGAGGGGCTTCAGAGTCATGTTGTAGGGGGACATATTGGATGGCATACACTGCCTTGGCCAACTTCAGAAAATACAATCTGCCGCACACTTGCTCTTCACTCTGTCGAATATATTTTTCCCTACTCTGTTCTTTTCAGTTCCTTCTTATTTTCCCGGTTTGTTTCATGTTCCAACCAATGACTCCTGTATCAATTCAGTGCCCGCCTCACTTTCCAGTTTCTTTTATTGTCCTGCTTAATATATTATCTATTTAATATTTTTATTATTACATTATTATTTATTAATAAATTATTTATTTAATATTTTATTATATCATTATTAATATATTGTTTATTTAATATTTTATTACATTATTATTTATTAATATATTGTTTATTTAATATATTATTCATCTTACCTACTTTCTCTGACCCCCCTTCCTTCTCTTTACCTACCCATCTAGGCATCTTTGTCTGGATCTGCTACTGATGGTCTTTCCTATATTGATGTGTATATCCATGTACCTGAACCACCGACCTGTCTGCTTCATTGCTTTCGTGGTTCAACAAAAGTAAGTTTCACACGAAGCACTTTTATGGGAGTAAAACCACACTGTGTCGCAATCTTACTGGATGCTTTCGCCTGGCTCTGGAGAGCGCTCCAGAAAACTGGGGCTTAGACTATGAACTTCAAGCCTTCATAATAATTGCAACTGTAGCAATAGACTTGCTGTTGGAAAGTTTTGGCACTGGGAAAAGTATCAGGCCTGTGAGGGACGGCAGTTACGGGAGTCTTTGTTCTATTTCTTGTGACCTTAAATCGACTCTAAAAGTAGTCTGTGGAATATAAGTTCGCGTTCCAGCACTTGCTAAGCATATTTAAGGTTATAGGTTTATGCACAGAGCTTTAGGTTTAATGTCCAACGCTGGAAAGATAAACACATAAATGAATAAGATAAAGTTATAAAAACATAAAGTGATGGTGGGGCTTTGCCTTATTTATCTTTCTATGGGATATAGGGTATTCTGGTACAAAGAGAATATATACTCAGTGAAAATGTTTTAATTGATAGTGCATGGCTTACTGTTATAAACATGGTTACTGTGACATTATTATGCTGCTAAGTCTGAAAACACAAGGACAAGCAGTAACACTCCTGATTACATAAGACAGGAGTATTGAGATGTGACAGGACACAGTCTGGTGTCATAAGATACACGAACAAAACTTTGCTTACTGCGCAGCCTTTTCCGTGACCAGCATTGACATCTCAGACTGACAGATCCAGGGAAGGGACTTGCCAGTCTATCAAAGTATGCAGGATGCAAAGCCCGTGGCAGTAACTTATCTCTTTGCTTAAACTTGTTAATGCAATCTTCATGTAAATGAGCCTCCTTTAACTCACAAATTTTATTACACCAATTACTCTTTCTCAGAAATTTCTTTCTCTTTCTTTTGATCTGCTCTGCCTCAGGACTGTAGATAATCAAAGTACCCTTTGGAAATGTGGCCTCCAATTTTTTGTGGCTTGATATTAGGAACTAAAGCTACCCCTGGAGTGACCTTCACCACTGTTCCTAATTCAGTATCAAAGTGCACGGCATCATGGGAAGACAACCTGCTGCTCTGTCTCTCTCATGCCAGACTTTGTTTTTATCTTTAATAACAAGGTGCAGATCTCCCTCCAAGCCATCTCTGTAGATTTAAATTTAAATGAAAAGTCCTAAATTAGCAATTTTACCTGCAATTTTTTTCTCTTCCAGGCAAGATTTATATATCTAATTAGTTACTGGACATTTTCAATTTGACAACTTGACATCTCTAAATTTTACTTTATCTCTGACCCCAAAAACCTTCCCCATTTTCTGTTCTGTTCATGTGCAGGCCTAGTTTGTGAAAGAATTTTCTATGACGCCAATAAAGAATCAGCTTTGCATAGACCTTATGTGGGTTCCTTCTAATGTATTATTTTGCTTTAAATCCTGTCTGTCTCTCCCCCCCCCCTCCTCTCGGCCAATGAAAGGTCAACATTCTCTTATTCTCTTAAGCTCATGAATACAGTTTTATTCCCCTGAGCTGGACTGACTTCCAAAGAGGAAAAAAAATGGCCGTTTTGAATATAGTTTGTTCTAAAAAGAGGCTATGGGTCACTGATTCAGAATAAAAAAATCATCACTTTTATTACTATTTCATAACGTTAAAGTTCTTTGTTAGTAATAAATTTATTGGCAAGTCATTGTGTTCAAAGACCATGATGTCAAGGATGTACCTGAAAGGTACATTATTCAAGTCAAAATGTCCCATGGTACTATAGTGACATATTTAGATAATTCAACTGAGTTATTGGCCATATCTGCATATATATATGTATATATATACATATACATATATATATGTATATAGTTTTGTTTAAAGTTCTGGTCATGTCATATCATGTAGAATTTTTTATAAGAATAAATATAATTTCTCAGTGGTGTCTTCATTTTATCTGATGCTATTTCCTATGCAGAAATACCACTAATCGATGGGTTTTGTTATGTGTTATAAAGGTGATCAGCTTCACTAACTGTTTGGCTTAAGACTTTAATTGGAATTGTACAACTGAATGGCTGTCCTGAGATACTTACCATAGACGGTCACTCTATAGTCCCACAGCCTATTACGTGGCAAACACTTCAATGGAGCATTTGTTTCTCTAGAGGAATCTATGCAGTTGGCACTGTCTATAATGGTACTGGGTTTTCTCAGAGTACCCATAAACTGGGGCACCTTACCGAACACTGTATTTACTGAGGACTTTTTTTAATTCTATATTTAGAGGATGATTACAAACTCCTTGATGAAAAATCTGCACCGGTTTACCCTTAGAATGCTCATGGCACTGCTGCCATTTAAGATAGAACCGGGAGATGTCAAGGTCTCCTCTCTTCTATCTCAAGGCAGAAGGTTTTCCAGGCTTAAGGTAATAAGAGTTTGAATCTGATTATCTGTTTTCATGAATGGCTGTAGTTGATGCTCAGGAACCCAAGATCTCTGACCACAAGTAGAGAGGGCTGCAAAGAAGAGACCACAGAAGCATCCCCGTGCCTGGGACTCATAGGTAACCTTACTACTGTTATGTAATATGAAGCACACAGTTACCAAGCCCCTCTACCCAAACAAAGATTGACCCTTGTCACATGGTAGGAGTCAGGTGAGCCCTGTTCCACTCTCCCTGTCATGTAACATCAATCACACTTTATCTGTTTGCCTTCTTAAACAAGACCTCCCCCTTCTCAGACCCCTTAAAGGAAGAAAATGTGCTTGTTTTGAGAGGCTGAAACTACTTCTCACCTGATTCACGCTGCCTGTTGCTAGTGTTGCTAGAACAATAGAACGTAGTTCTGCTCTCAGCCCTTCTCTCTTTCTCATATCCTAACAGTTAAACTGTAGATATTTCGTACATCATCTGGTATCCTGTAGATGTCGTCAGTGAAGATGGACTTTCACAAAGCTTTTGTATTCGTCTTGTAGAGCAAACACTCTGGGTCACGTCTCCAAGATTCTCATTCACACTCTGACTTGTTTATAGAGAAAGAGGCACTGAGCCCTCCTTTGAAGATGGTTTCCTTTAAGTTCTTGAATGTACAATACTGACAATTTTACTATACTTGTGGATGCTCAGGTTAATAAAATCTAAAATTGTACCTGACTTGCTTTATGTAAGACTTTTAGAAAGATATTCTTTTTGCGTCTTTGTAGCGTGAATAATTACCTCTGGATAAATGTGTCTAACTTCTGGGTCTAATATTGACTACTAGGAAGCCTAGAGCTAAATAGGTCTGCTCTTAGCTATTCATTGCAACTTCATAGTATAATTTCTGTATCCCATCCCTTTTCGGGTTCTGTCTTATGTCTCTTCCCTGATCTTACCCCTACACTTTTCTTTAAACTACTTATGGACCATGAAACTGGTGCTGTGTCACTATGCAACGTGCACCTTGAATAGTGTCAAAAATTTTATATTTTTGAAAGCAATAATGTCTACAATATACGAAAAGCACAGAAATGTATATTGCATTTATATATTTTGCATATTATAAACATGAATATATATAGAAAATCAAGTAAATTTTTATATTTAAATATATGTTGTGTGTGTGTGTGTGTGTGTGTGTGTGTGTGTCCCTTGTCTCTTTTCACTCCTGTTACTTTTCCTTCCTTGCAAAAATCCTTCCCTTCAGGAACAACATTCTAAAAGGCCACATCAGTCATGCCATAACTTCTTTCTGTCCATCCATTGCTCCCAAAACATGTGCTGTTCCAGACAAGTGTCTGCATCCGGCCTTACTGAACCTTCTCACGTGGGTTGTTTCTCCTTACACATTCATGATTCCTCGGTTCTCCCAAAGTATTTTGTTCACTTTCACCTTCAAGCTCTTACATCTTCTTTTTTCTTTGCTTAAAAGCCCGTCCTGTCCACACCCCTCACCTGGCTTACTCCCATCCACCCACTGCTGCTTCCTTATGAAACCTTACCCACTGCCCGGGGCTTGGTTCGGTGCCCCTCCTCTGCGTTGCCATGGTAAGTTGTGCTTATGTCTACCCTGTACTTATCACTGTATTATTAGTGTTAATTTGCCTGTTCTTGTCTGTCCCTAGACTGTGACCTTCTTTAGGGAGGGAACGCTTTCATCTCTATGTCCCCAGGGCCAGCACTCCATAGAAAGTGTTTGCTTCGGGTTTGTTGGATGACTCAGGGAAGAGAGAGCAATTTCCAAAGGTTGCCTTCAGAACTGGATAACTGCCTTCAGGAATTCTATTTCCTTTCAGGTTTAATATGGCCTGATTTACACATACCTTTCCATTCGGTGTCTGCGGCTTGACAAAAGTCATGTATTACAAGCCCATCTTTTAGAATTTAATGTAAAGAATACATAGGACCCAAAGAAAAACCATCACTTCCCATGAAGTTTGCAGTTTTCTTGTTTTAAGCTCCCTCGGAGCACTGTAACAATCCAGCACACACACGGTCAAATATAAACAGAGTAAATAGTGGTTATTTATTTAGGCTCACTCACTGTTAGATTGGTTTTGTGCTTCTGTGTTTACATGATACACCCGAATTTATACAAAGTAGAAGTGACTGTAATTTACCGTTGCCAAGTTTTTATCTTCCCCTAACGCCAGCGTTAATGATTGGCACTTTGATGTTAACTATTAAAAACAAGGGCTGCAGAGATGATATAAGCTAAGCAGTTTTCCTGAGTAAAATCTTCCATTCATTCTGCATGTGAGTTTAGGGCAGAGGCAATGGCGGTGCATTGGGGTTGGAGGCAGGCTTGGGCAATGGGTAGGGGGAATGTGAAATAAGATAAAGCCATGGAGAGCAGAGGTCAACTGTGAGGCCAAGCATCACCTCATTTGCCTGAAACACACCTTACTACCTCAGTATAACATTATTTCCTTCTTACCCTACCTGGGTCTTTTCACCGAAAGATATTTCTCACATGCCATGTACCTGATAGTAGAAGGGGAAAAAAAAAAAACAGAGATCAAGAGAGACATGGTCCCTTCTCCATGAACTAGCAGTCTAACAAGAAAGATTGAAGATATGGCAGCACATAATGCACACTGTGAAAAAAGTACTAGTAACAGATATTAGAATTATCTAATTGACGTCCACAGATGCTGACCTAAGAGCTGGTATCCACACAGTAGAGGATTGTAGCAGATTGAACAATGAATCTTTGAAAAGACTGTGTGCTTTGTAGAAGGTTGGAACTATATAATCTACCTAACTAATGGTTGCCTTCCCTATAATTTTGCCAAGTTCTGTCTAGGTTTAACCATTATTCATGGATGGAAAGTGTCAATATTCCCACACCGTCAGAATGCCTTTCTTGAGCATATCAAAATATTAGATCTCAGGAAATTCCCAGATACTATGTTTCTCTCCTTAAAGATGAGGGAAAGCACAAATTTACTCACAATATGGATTTTATTTTGAATTATCTATGGTACTATGTGGACGAAAAACAAAATACCAGAATGTTATTTATACCCTGATTTTTTTTTTTATTGGAGTAACTCCGAACATTAAAATGAAAGGTGGTAAAGATTATAGTTCAGCAAGTAAAGTAATCATTTTATGACCATGGAGACTTCAGCAAAATTTACAAATTGCTAAACATAGTGGTGTTTTATGACTGCAATTTCAGCACTTGAAAGGCAAAGGTTGGAGAATATTTGGAGTTCACTATCCAGCGAGGGTTAGTCAGTCTCATTGAGAAGCTCATAGTTGAGGAGAAACCCTAAGTCAGGGAGATGAGACTGTGGTCCTGAGAATGACACCCAATGTTGTCTTCTGACCCCCACACCAACATGTGGGGTGCGTGCTCTTGCACACGATATTGTTTAATTAAATGGCCTCTATTTTTAAACCTCTACATGACCAAAATAATTCCCAGAAGCTAAAATGTCAATAAAACAATTTTTGATCTAACTATTTTCGGCTGTGGGTGAGAGAAACTGGTTTATCCAATATTGATTCTTTTCTTTATCTATTTCTATTCATTTATTGGAAGGATCGTCTGGAACAAAGTGGTGTGTTCTATGAATAAAGGAAGAAAAAATTACTATTATTACTAAGTTATTATCTTATCAATAGCTATTTTATATATTTACACCTGAGATTAAATATTCTATCACCTGAATGAGGTATGTCACTGATTACTGTTCATGTTGTAACTATGTTCAGTAGAAAAGAAAAAAAAACCTACTTGGTACAGCAAACTAAGTCAACAGTTAATGATCAAAAATCAATAAAATGATCAACTAAGTATGTGAAGATTAAGTTATTATTGGAACTTGTTGCCGTGTACAAAAAAGACATTTGACTAAATTTTGATTTTTCAAAATAGGATACTAGAGGGAAATATATAGGATAATATATGATAAAGGATATTATATATAAAATATATGTAAAAGAATTTTAAAGTGGAAAATTAAGCAAAAAGGATGGGCTTTGCCACAGGCTACCATGAAAAGAAGAATATATACCCACTTCTTTAAAAATAGTGTATTTTCTTATGTCTACACACACTAATGTGACCTTCAGGTATCATGCTCTGATCATTTCTCTTCACCTTACTTTTTCAGATTAAACCTGAAGCTCTCTTGTCTAGCCTTGCTGGCAGTGAGTTTCAGGGGTCCACCTGTCTCTGTTCCATAAAGCTGGACATTCAGAGAGCTATGTGTGCCACGCATACCTATGGGTACCAAAGTTCAAACCCATGCTTGTTCAAGAAGTCCTTCTCAGAGTCATCTCCCCAGCCTTCCTCACCTGCTCCTTATGAATATTCATATGAATATTTAATAATTGATATATATTTATAAAATTTCAAAGATACAATTGAATGTCACAAAAGAATCATAAAATAACTTTCTTCCTACTGGCTTAATAGGCAAATGACATACACACCGCACAGTGAAAACCTGAATACAAAATAACTGAATGAAAATGAAGAACTTGTATCATATAACAGTCAATTATATTGGTTAAGTTCAGAGTTCTAAAACAGCAAACAAAGTTTGAGCCTAGATGTTCCTGATTCAAAGAATACAGAAGTGAAGGAGAGGCTATGTTGGCCAGAAAAATAATGTTACCATGTTTTTTGAAGTTCTTATAGGTCTTGAGGGTAGCTAGTTAATCGGGAATGATACCTTTTATTTTACATTCTTTGAGAGTAGTGGAAGAAAAAAAATGCTGCTATGAGTATTGTAGGCTGATTTCATGTTCCACAGATTAATATTTCCTCTCAAAGAATAGAAGATTACTATTTACTTCTATTGGTAAAACACTGATTTCAGAACTTCGAATCATATCTGGAAACAGACAGATTTCCAAGTGAATAGTCAAGAGGTACACATATTTATATATGAAAAAATAGTTCAGAAAGATTCTAATTCTTAATAAAAATATTTTATTGTTTCATGAAATGAATGCGACATGAAATGCAATGCTACTTTTCTGGGCTCTGTATTTTTCTTCTTTATCTTATATACTTTATTTGTATTATCTGGTTACAACAGTTTCATAAGGATACTATCTTACTCAGCTCTCAAGCCTGTCAGATAGAAGAATCCATCCCCTTCACTGAACCTGTGAAGGTCCTGCATCTGAGAGGTTTTGCAGTTGCTCAGATCTCAGATCAAGGACTTGGACTGCAGCCAACATTGACTCCAAAGTTGGTATTCAAACCTCAACTTCAGTTTCAAATGTAGATAATGCTAATTAACTCTATAAGATACACCTTGGCCCAACCGTAGACCAAAGTTGAGGACTTTAGCTATTCCAAGGCTGTGGTTTTTTTTTTTTTTTTCCTCTTTTTCCATTGCTCAGAATTACATAATCAAATTTCAGAGACTAAAATAAGTCTGGATAGTCTAAGACACCCCATGGGAAGTGGAAACACTGCTCCTTGTCACTTGGGAACTTTAATAGTTGAGGTTGGTGGGTCTGGATGAGAAAGATCTGAGAAGTTGTCTTAAGGAATGTGGTGGTATTAGAGACTACTCCTCAGTCTCTGCTTAAGTTCTGGCAACTAAGAGAGCCATGAAGAACAGGGGTTTGGGGTACCAGTGCTATTCTGTTCCCTCTTTATCCCTCTCCCCAGACAATCACAGGAGGACAATTTTCAGTTCAGCATCTCAGGCACTTCTGCTGAATGGAGATAATAAAATTTCCTTTAGAGCCCCAGGGGAGAAAATGCATTGTCCAGATGTATGCAGAATTCTTCATGGCCTGGCATAGAACTAATGCTCAATAAATTGTACTTATTATTAGTGATTTTGGGCAAACTAACATTGTTTCTGAAGAAAACGAAGTGTTAGCCTGGGAACAATGAAATCAGAGTGAATTTCCTGTTCCCTGCCTCTTAGGCTTTTCATCAAAGAAAACACAATACAGCAGAGGCTTTGAAAGCAAGCTCAAGACTGAAGCCTCTTTCTCTGATTAATGCGATGCTTTGAGCATGAGCAAGTAACAGGAAAAGGTTAAATTCATGCATGGCTTAACATGAACCAAAGTGGTCAAAGATTGTCACAGGCTCCGTGGAGCTGAAGAATTCCAGGGAACAAGTTAACCTTAGAACATTACCTTTAACGAGTTTATAGATAAAGTATCTTCAAGAAGTTAAGTTTTGACATTGTGGTGACAACTGTCACGTATACCATGTCAAAGTGCCTCAGTTTACTCACTGTGGAATTATACTTTTAACAATTTCCCTCCTGCTTTGGGGAAACCACCCTCAGCAATGGGATCAGTTGCTTATGAGCTACCTTCCATTTTACATGAAGAAGTACAGAAAACCAGGGATGAGCATAATGACTGGAGTGGTTTTTGCTAAAAACTACTCAGTATGACATTTGTGTATCTTTACATGCAGTATCTTAGGGGTTTTTTTTTTTTGTTGTTTTTTTTTTTTTTTTTTTTTTTTTTTGTTTTGGTTTGGTTCTTTTTCATATAGCAAGCAAGGAGACTGAGGCTCTGGGAAGTTACATCCTATCTCAAGGTTATTCAACATACCAAAGAGTGAAGCCCTCATTGGGAGTTTATTATCAAGCTTAGGTCAAGCGACTTTTGTATCATTCTACAATTTGTGAACAAAGGAGTTCATTAATTTTCATGAGGTGCTTCAGACTACACGAGCCCCTTTACACGTGTAATCCAACTTGCTTATCACCCCAGTTTAAAATCAGAGTAAATGCTGCTTACCCTTTAAGAATCAGAATGCATTCCCAGAAAATAAACAATTAAAGACTCGAATTCTATAGGTTCAGATTTCATCCAGAAATCTGATGGTCTGGAGCACGAGGAATATGACATACTCTATTTCCTGGGGTTCAGATGTGAGGAGGGAAAGTGAATGATGAACGAATATGCTAATGAAAGAAAAGTGGGTTTTAGATAGAGATAAACAATTTCACAATGTATTAAAGGGATGGATACTAGATGGGAGAAGGGCTTTCTTCAGATGCAGTGGGCAGACAAGTCTGTGTGAGGGGGAGACACTTGAGTGGAAGCAGCCGTGTGCTGGGAGAACAAAACATGGTTTGCTCAGAACCTGAGTGTGAGAAGCCATATGTAACCCTTCAACAGAAGGATGGATCTGAAGACAGGCAGACACCTCTTTGAAACAGGTAGGTCCTCGTCACAGTTACTGTCACCATACACCGTGACTCCTCAAGTCATTTTTGTCATGAAGACAACTCCAGTATCATGGTCGTTAAGCCCTGCTGAGTCATTTCTCTCCCTGTCCAGGAAAGCCTTCTTCCAAACCACGTCTATTTTCCCCCTAACATTGTGTGCTCTCCAAATATTCTTAGATTTGTGTGCCCCTCTACTGGAGCATGGTCAACTTACCAGAACCTATATTCTTCCAGGCAACTGACTCTGCCTCCCCTAGAAGCAATGTACTGCCAATACTCAGCTGGGAGGTGGGACATCATGCCCAGCTTCCTTCTCCTTGCTGGGTTTGGTATGACTTGGGATCACACATGTCTGTGTATGCTGTCAAAAGCACCAAGTTCATACACTCAGCTGCCCTGCTGTGTCCAGCAGACAGCTTCCTTGTGATCCTCTACTGTCTCTGTCTCCTACACTCTTCTTGGCATTTGTACAGCAGATGTTGGTCTAGTCCAGGAGGAATTTATTGTCTCTTTTAAAAAACCTGTTCTACCTCAGCTCAAAGAGCTGTCTTTTGCCTGTCCATTAGTGTTATACATCTGGACTGATAGCTGGCTTCTGAAACAGCCCAGGTTGGAAACCCACTAATTATACCTACTGCGACACTGACTGACGTTTATGTGCTATTACTCAACGCACTCCTTATTAACATCTGTGCTTCAGAGCTACAAATGAAGGAGACATTTTTTTCCGAAGAAATGGTCTTATAATAACTATTAGAAAAACTCGTATCGGGGAGCATAGTTTCTTATTCTAATCCAAAATTCGCTTAAATGTAAGCAGTTCTGGTGCAGACAAGATTTCATAGTGTACATATTGACTTTCACAGCTATAGAAGGTTTTCCCAAGAGACCCCAAAAACCTAAATGCACAGATGCTTCTACAGCCTCTAAGTTAGACCATTGCACAACAATATGTGAGCCACCCTGTGATGTGTGAGTGTTTCTGAAAGGTAGTTCCAGTCATCTGATGCTGACCTTCTGGCTCTCTGCTTCACGTCCAGGGTCCCAACCCATCACCACAACCTTTCTAACAGATTCCAAGCCACTGCTACGGTGCTCACCTAGGGTCATGGGCCTCACTTTTCCCACAGTCCTTCTTAGTTTCCATATAAGGATGTCAACATTTGTCATGGTGAATGACAAGAAGCTTGGTCTTCTTGATTCTCCTTTCTCTGATCCAGCTACATATTTTCTTCAAAAAAAAAAAAAAAAAAAAAAAAAACAAAAAACAAAACAAACAAAAAAACCCCCCAAAAAACAAAACAAAACAAAAAACAAAAAACAAAAACAAAAAACCCAGCTTCATTTTAGAGACATTATGCTGGCACATACTTTTCTATTGTTAAAAATAGAAAGTCCATTTTACTTAAAGAAAAGTGCATTCAAATTTGTATTTAAACAAACTTAGGACTTAGGAACTTGTTGATCTTAATGAGTTTTGGGATACTTGGGAAACAACTAAATCATTGAAAGACAGGGAGATATTGGATTTCTTTGGACAGTTTTTTCACACCCAAAGCTACATTTGATTACAGAAGATCCCTGACAAGCAGGTGCCAGAGTCTCCCTCTTCCCTTCTAAAATGGTTTAGCTAAAACACAGAGATGAAACTCTTGGCCAAAAACGCAAATATTTCTCTCTTGGTTTAAATCTACTCTCTTCTTCCATATGAAATTAAAGTAAGGTGGAGGTTTCTATAATTTCAGTGAGTAATAGTGAAAAAAAACCCTGCTTACAAATTAGTCACAATTCTCAAGGTTTATTGAGCACTTACTAGGTATTGTACATTCTTTAGTTTGCTCTCTCCAGATCTTTAATTTTTGTAGGAACTTATCAAAGCCATTATTGTTTAAGAGGTGAGGAAATGACACACACTTAACAGGTACATCATGAGTAGAAACCTTTATGTAAATATAGTACAGAATTGATACACATTTATAAGAACTGAAAGGATACACTTACCAGAGCATCTGATAATCCCTGGAATTTTTTTTTCTCTATGTGGAGCCTGTTCCAATGGCTGACCAATCAGTTAACCAACTGCCATAATGTCATGTTATCCAGCTTTTTCTGGACCTCAACTTTTCCTCATAAGTTTTGTAAACAACTTATCTTGGTGTTGGCTTACTTTCACTCCATTTATTGCTTGCATTAAAAAGATGCCATTCAAGTAAAAGGTATAAGGTAAAGCTTGTTTGAAAAATAATAGCTACATATTCCAAGAGGGAAACATAGGGAGAGGATAAGACAGTTAGTATTGATGTTCTGGAACCAAACTCTACTTCTCCTTTCCAGTCAATACAACGGAGTAGAATTTCTCAGCCTTCTTTTCAGTCACTTGTGGCCGTGTGCCAGAGATGGTTCCCGTGGGACATGGACAAGAGTGGTGTGTGCTGTGTGCTCCTTCTCTCCCCTGGAGACTGTCATAGCGAGAAGCAGGACAAGTTTGTTAACAAGGTACAAGTTACACATGGCAGAGACGGTCATAACCAGGTCCTCTAAATAAATCGTCATGGTGGTAGAGACGGCATGACTGGGTCTTTTCCAAGGCCTGTTTTATATAGGAATAATGGGGTTTGGCTCTTGTGGCTGCAGTGATTTTTTTTATGGATTAAACTGTGTATGTGTCATTGTATCATGTCATATGTACATATATATGTGTGCATTTCTGTACACATTCACATGTATAAAACTTATATGGTTTAAATCACTATTTCAAAGAAAATTAACATAAAAGACATGGGATAAAATTATGGTATTAGATAAAAAGGATAAATTAATGTGCTTCAAAATAGAATTGAATATTAAATATATTGAAATATTTTGTTGATGTTAGAGGAAATAGAAAAAAATATTAGAAAATTTTGAATTTAAAAAGAGGCTGCAAAGACACACTTATTCTAGATTTAACCTTCTACCCAGTGCAGTTCATTGGCAGGGGTCAAAAGGCTATGCTAATACAGTGGAAACTTCTATTTTTTCCAAGAAAGGTAAGAAAATTTTGGACTGAAAAGTAGTACCGACATTTTCTGTTAACTTTAAAAATTAAAGTTTGACAAGGTTTCCCTTTGACAAATATTTCTAATCCTAATCTATTAAAAAGGACTTTGCTTCCTTGTACCAGGGGCCAGAGACTGTCTTTCCTTTTTAGGAATGCCTTTTATCAGGTCTGGACAGTCCTCATGTCTGAGTGATGTTTTTTTCATATTTTAGAATGGTTGTCTTCAAATCTTGGTATTGTTGACTAATAATCCTTATAGACTAATGCTCAGAAATAACTTAAGAACTCTTAGACATAATCATCTCAATGCTTTAATTAGTTATAAACACATTTACGTTTAATTATTAGTGGTTTTACAAATAAGGCTTCTCTATTATGCATATACATTTTATGTTGAATTGGAAGCTAGAAAGTCCAGTCCTGGCCGTGCAAACAAACAGACAGCCCATTCTTAAGAACAGGGTCACTGTAATATTACCTAGGTTTTTCTGAGGCACATTTCATACCACGTGCTTCAGCAAAGATGGATGGAGGGAAGGAAGAAACAGGCTTGTGAATAATGAGTCACAACAAGCAGTGCATTCAAACCAAAAGCCTGAAATATGGGCTTTCTTCTGGGAATTATTACAATATCTGTCAGAGAAAACATGTTTGGACATTTCCAAACTTAGAGTTCAAAACACCCCCTAATTCACTGGAGGCAAGAGAAATCCCAACATAGTAATACAGGCACAAAAACATAAGCATCAAGTACTTGGTGACCGAAGCCATGGAAGCCGTTGATAGGAAATATACTCAGAGGATTTTATAGCCTGCCACTCAGACACTTAGATCATCCACCAGAACACATTCCCAATGGATGTGTCCTTCCTTGGAAGAAAATAACGAAGGCTAATCATTTCTGTCCCGAGTGAGCGAGCAAAAAGTTGTGTCTACACAAATCATCAACATCAAATTCCATAAAACTCTAACGCATATGGACACACCCTTCAGAATGAGTATCAGCCTTCTTGCCCAGTTTTTCATCCCCTCCCGAAGGGACGACATAGAAAGATAAAGAGGTGTTGAGCTTTCCACAGACGGCAGAGTCAGATTGCAAACGTCAGCAGGAATAGAGGAGCCATAGGTAAGAATTTGGGGATCCTGGAACGAGTGAAAGCAGACGGATGTGGAGAAGAATGGCGATCTTCTACAGCCTCAAATACAGTAATAATGACTCACTGGAAGGGCTCCACCTGATTGACTTCTGCTTCTGTCTCCTTCGGTGACTAATCGTAGAGGTTCAGAATCAGAGTCCAAAACTGATGTGGAGGTGGTACCTTGTCCTGGTAGCCCTTCTAGCTTTACCTCCATGGAAAGCATTGGCTCATGGATAATAGAGATGAAATGAATCTTAGATGCAGATCTAACCAGTTTGTGATTAAAGATGAATAGCATGAAGCTCCAACAAGGAGACTGACTTGCCCAAGCTCACCACAATGAGAAATTACTAAAAATGCATTCTTATTCCAGCAGTCTGTTTCCTTGGTCCTAGTAGCTCCATCCTGCCCACCTCCACTAATAGATCAAGAAATTTAAGAATATAAATGTTTATGCATTGCTCTTGCTACCTTTGTTTGAATAAAGACAGTATAGACAACAATTGCTTGTGTTTCTGGGCATTTATCACATAGCAACATTTAGCAACCCCAGTGGATACAGCATTTGAAGATAACCCGAGTTTACATCTGGGAAAATTACAGCTCAGGAGCTTAAATGGCTTGCACAATGACACAGAGCAGACCTGGGATTTATAGAGAAGTTTATCTGAACTTAAAATCCATAATGCATTTTCTATGCATCACAGCCTTTTCTAATACTTTGGTGCGTGAGTCATGTCAACAGATCCAGAGACGATCAGAGTAATTCCCTGCTTAATTCCTCCTGAACTTGTTTTTAGCCTTCTAAGCTATATCATTCATAGAGACTTTAGTGTCTATGAGACTATTTCTTTGCCACTCCGTAACTGGAATTTTGCTACTGTTATGAATCATAGTGTAAACACTTGATGAGCAGGATATCTGATATGTGACCCCCACAAAGGGTTGTGACCCATAGGTGGAGAAGTACTGCATTAAATCCTGACCATTAGAGATTTCATTTCTGAACTTCCCATCCTATTAACAAACATTAATGGTGTCTTGCGCAAAGAAGGGATTAATTGGCAGTATTTTGGCTATCAGGATTAAACAGAAGTTAGGGAGAGAAAGGCTGGGGAAACTTTTATGATCTGGCTAAAGACCTCCCAGGTGGGTGACGGCACTATCCTGGCTACTGGGCTTACGTCAGCATTACAGATGGTGCTTTAAAAAATAACCTTGTGTCTCTTTAAGATCAAACACTAGGACCGAATTTAACCCAGATGTTTGGCCCTCAGCAGGCTCAACCTGTCATAGCTGCCACTTTCTATGTGTCTGCGACAGAGGAAGGGCGAGACTGCCCAAAGTTGTTGAAGGAAGAATATTTCCAGACAATTTTGTATTAATGCTCTAAGTTTTTCCCTCCCTCTCTCTTCTTCTTAAATTCCTAAAATGCATCAGACCTCATGAGTTTTGGGCAGACGTCCCCCGTTAGCAGTTGAAGGAAGATTTGCACATTTCCTCTTTGACATGTGGATAAGCAGACGATCAATCTCAGGGCTTCGATTGCTCACTGGCTTTCTTTGTCTTCATTCACACGTGAGTCCTTGCCAATTTCCCATTGAAAATGCCACCGCAGAGCCCAAAAAACTTTTGGAATGACTTTCATATCTTTCAATCTCTTCGAGAAAAAAGAAAAACTTGGACGATACCACTAAGAAAAAAAAAAGTTTGAAGGCAAGATCTGTCCTCAGTACAAACACCATGAAAGTGCTTACAGATAATGACTTAAAAGCAAGGGAATGAGAAACATATCAATTTGGCAGTCTTTCTCATTCACAAAATGTTAGCATGGTTGTAGGTGTCGCCAAGCTAAACAGGATGGCGGGCTGTACGGAATACATGTTTGCATCACTGGTGAATTGGTTCAAGACCTCCCACTTCCAGATGGCGGGAAGTGGGGGCATCTCCTCTGACTGGGAAGAGCAAGGGGACTTCCTTCTCACATGGTCAGATATCCCAGGTTTTGGAAGTCAGTAAGGGAATTCTTTGCCTTGATGCTGTAGAATCCAGGAGAAAACAATGTTAACCCCTACCTTGGACCTGGAACTGCACAGCAAAGATGTGGGACTTTCCCCATTACCTTGGATTTGTTTGTGTCTTTGGGATAAGCCAGAGGATTGGTAGGCAGTAGATGAGATTCATAGTTCCCCTAGTGGGCTTGCTGACAGCTGTTGTCTTAAAGGGTACAATGAATAGGAGGACATTTCAAAAACCATCTGACAAGCATGGTGCCGTCATCCAGAACCAACATATTTTCCTTTGCCTCTTTCTAAGTATGTATATGTCATTGCTATCTGATGCTAAGTACAAACACCATAGAGTTCTCTGAGGGCCCTTCTGACTCACTCACAGTGTGTTCACAGTGATGCTGGCCATGCTTCTAAATGCTAGGCTGTCTCAGGTGCGAGCTCTCAGGCAGTAAGTATGAGTCAAATCCTTTTTCTCTTAAGTTCAAGAGCATTACGTACGAGGGAAGTGGTCTTTTAAAATATAGTTTGATTTTTGCGGTAATATCACAATGGGGTCTTTAAAAATGATCCAACAATAGTGAATATTAACTGGTAATATCTAATTGGATACTTTATAACTCAGACAGTGATTCATATGTATTAAGTTGGTTATTCTTCATCAAAATCTTTACCACAGTGGTGGGGGGGGATTGAGATAAGAGTAGTCTAAGTTACTGTCCAAGTTCCCTGAACTAGAGGTTAAAAAATAAAGTTGGAGCCCACATAACCGGTTTCAGAGCAACAGAATTTTCTGCTCGAATCCCCTCCCTATCTGGCGCTGAGTTAAATACAGATTTTTTTTAAAATGACATGGGAAATATATGTATGAAAAGAATGACTCTTAGAAAATAACTGAACAGGAATTATTTAAATTTAGATGACTATTCACCCTTGAAAAAGATATAGAATTCCAAAGTGTTATCAATCAGTGAAACATGTTACTATGTTGTCCCAATAACTAGCTTTAAAAAAATATAGGAAAATCTACACATACAATTTCAATTGCTCTGTGTCTCCCTTGAAATGTCAGTGACTTTCTAAGGGTAGAGAGGCTCCAACTCCCATTGACTCCTATTCCCCAAACTTAATCTATATTCAAATATAAAGATTTGCTATGAACCATAGTTTATGGAAAGAGGGCCTCCGTTCCTTTCCTTGGTGGCAGCTTCCTTGCAATGTGTGTGTCCCATAAACAAGCTTGGCTTTCTTCATGCAGTAGGTAATTTCTATAGCTTTATTTACAGATAGAGTCAGCACTCAACACAGACTGTGAAGAAGTTTGAAAAAGAATAAATGCATGGGGAACAATACACAGGGAATAAAATGTAAGAGCTAACAAAACAATGCAAACAAAATGTCCCTTAAGACTCAAGCTGGTGGAAGAAAAGGTAGCAAAAAACCAAAAAGTCAAGGATGCTCTATTGGTGAAATGGTGGATCCTGACCTGAGCCCCAAGGGAAGAGACCAATTTGCTCATCATTTCCACCATTGTACTAAAAGCCATTAGCCTGGTGGGTGGAGTATAAATATTTGAAAAGTAACTTCTAATTCCTGGTTCTCCTGTGTTTGCTGAAACATTAAGAGACTAGGATGTTTGTTAACTTCCACCCCTACACGGTCTGAAAACTTGCTTTTCTTTGAAAAGCAGAATGGAAATCTAAATAAGCAGAAGAGGGAAGACAGAGAGCATTCTTAGATAATGATTAAAGACAGGGTGCCGAAACCGCCAGTTAGTATGTGAGCCACACTAACTGGGTTTAAAACTGTTCCCTACAACCACAAGAGACTGCACACGGTTTCCTGCGTGTGTGTAGAATGAAGCTAGTAGCCGGTAAAAGGGCAGCCTTGAGGCTGACTGCTTTTCTCCCATGATAGACCTCAGTATTTCAGATCCTTCAGGATCTAGTTTAATTCCTTGTAATATCAGTAGAATTCCTCACTGATTAATTTTCTAGTTGTCATAATCATTAATATTTAGAGCAAAACCCTTGATTTTTAATTTCTCTTCTCTTTTCTCCTCAAAGTGCTCCCTGCTACCTTCCCTTGAATCCCATCTATATCCCCCCGATTTTCAAGTTAATAGATTTTTTCTTTGATTATTATTTCAATTGAAAGGATTTAAAAAAATAGAGCCCAACCACTCCAAGGACCCCTAGTTAAAAGAGCCTTAACCCCTGCACCTAAGAACCCCTAAATAACTCAAATTCCAGACCCTTCTCTCTGCCAATAAGGCCACACTCCTTGCTATTCCAGAGCCTGCATTCTGTATGAAACTGAGTGAAAGGGTTTAGGACAGGCCCTTGGATACCTGAGCCGGCCTAGTAAGTTAAAAGGAGATAAGCTGACTAACCACTTATCTGGCTTCTGTAAACTGCTTGCACCGTAGAAACCCCACCCTAGTGACTTCTCCTGACTGCCATTGTCACCCCCACCCAGGAGACTGCACAAACACAGACCTCCAAGACTATAGGGAACTGATTGGTCTGTGGAGCATGGGCTTAGGTAATTTAACATGATTGGTTCCTGAAGTGCGGGCTTAGATAGTTTAACATGATTGGTCCCTGGAGCACGGGCTTAAATGGTTTACAATGATTGGTCCCCGGAGCTCAGGCTTAGATAATTTAAAATGATTGGTTTGTGATTGGCGGGCTTTGCCATCATTGGTTTGGGGTTCATAGGCCATATGAGCCCTATAAAAGCTGTTCTGATCCTGTACTCGGGGTCCACAGTTCTCTACCATTGCCTGGCATATGACTGTGGGCCCCAGCGCGCTTGGAATAAAAATCCTCCTGCAGTTTGCATCACAATCTCTTCTAGTGAGTGATTTGGAGTGTCGCCTCTTCCCGGACAGAGTGTGGGGTCCTTGCTTTGAGGATCTAACACAACATATCCATGTATGTATGTATGTAGATATAACTTGTTCATTTCTTAAAGTTTTTTATACACATACATATTATTTCATTTTTATTTATAACAAACTCATTTATAAATGCTATTTATATAGATTATATATATAATTATGCTATATATAATTATATATTTATACACAGTCTATTTTTGTTGCTCGTGTGCATGGTTGTGTGAATATGGTGTCAGCGCTGAGCACTACGCATTGAACAGCCAATAAAGGGACTCATTCTTGAGACAATCTAAATCTTTTTCTCGCAGAAATCACTAGGAAGTTCTTCATCTAGTGGTGAGACCCAGTCAAAATTGCCTCCTTCCCCATTAACATCTATGTTATATTGTCATTGCTTCAGTATTGCTGATGTAGTCATTTTTAGGACAAACTCTTTTATAGCAGACGACCTGCTTTCCTGGTTATTACAAGCCTCCTCTTCCTCTTCCACAATGTTTTCTAAGCCATAGCTATGGTGTATAACCAGTAGACCAACAAATGAATGGGAGTCCAGCCTCAACAGATTCATATCTATTTCACTTTTAAAATTAAAGTATAATTACATAATTTCTCTTCTTCCTTTATTCCTTTACCTCCCTTGTTCTGTATGCAATTTATGGCCTTTTTACATTTACATTGTCTCTCACACACACATACACATACACACATGTGCATAAATACATAAATTCACCATTCTTTGTGTAGTTTTAATGTATGTATATGATCTTAGAGCTGACATATTAGTATTGGCTAGTCAGTCATGGGTCTCTTCCCAAAGAACAATTGTTCTCCCACACTCATCCTTTCTTAGCTGCCTGTAGATAGGACCTACTGGGATGCAGTTAGGTAGTGAGAATGGTGAATTTGCTCACTCTGATAAACTAATATCATTAAAGCTCAAATTGTTCAATGCTCTTTAGATTATTTGATTCCATTTGAGGACACTAGGTTTATCTTGATTTCCTCATATGTTCCTTCCTGTGTGTAATTAGCTTTGGATATACAGTATAATCAGAATATTTAATCATAAAGTATGTTTATTACTTTATTCTCTTTCATTTTTCCCTCATCCACCCTCTATGTCTTCCATCTTGTAGGATATATCTGATCCATAAATGATGCTAATAACTAATGATAAAAGCTGTAGTAAGTACAGCAGGACTAAAAGGAAACTGGTGTTAATATAGTTCTGCACGCTGGACCACACTGAAAACAAACACAGCATTGACATATAACTATTCAGTAAGACAGACAATCGCAAAGTGAGCATAGGAAGTATGGATGCTCCTCTGCTAAAGAGACAGTGAAGGGATGGTATCTCTGAGCTACTCCCACCCAAGAGCAGTGTGCAATGGCCAGTTTTGAAAACTACCCTTGATGGTATCAATAAGTTCCCAGCAACGTATGAACCATCATTCAGTATGCAAGGTTTTATACTCAAGAGAGATGCACAAAGGACCCACATCATTTTTAGATCTTAACCTGGAATGACTGTTCTAGAAATATTTTGGTGAGATAAAATGAGCCCTCTCCTGGGACTCAGAGATGTGGGCATTGGTCTCTCCTTAAATATCATGCTTGAGTGGGCACAATAAGGATAAAGAAATAAGGACACTTGATAATGTTTCCCTTTCGCCCTCCCCTCTTCCACCCATGTTCCTCCCTCCCTCTGCCCCTGTTATTGTTTTCTTCTCCTTCCCAAGTGACACTGAAGCACCCTTATTGTGTCCTTACCATCATTATTGAGTAAATACCATGAATGTTATTTTGGGTCTGAGTTTCCTGACTGATGATGATTATTTTCTAGTTCCACCCATTTGTCTGCAAAACTCATGATGTCTTCATTCTTAATAGCTGAGTAATATTGCATTGTGTAAATAAGCCACATTTTCTGTATCCATTCTTTTATTGTTGGACATCAGGGTTTTTTCAGCTTCTGGCTATTATAAGCAAGTTTGCTATCAACATAGTGGAACATGTATCTCATGGTGTGGTGGGACACCTTTTGGGTATAGTTTCATAGGTGAGTCTTCAGGTAGATCTATTTCCAGTTTACTGAAAAAACTCCATATTGGTTTCCTGAATAGTTGTACCAGTTTGAAATCCCACCAGCAATGGAGAAGGGTATCTCTTTCTATACATCCTGGCCAGCATCTACTATCACCTGAGTTTTTGATCTTAGCCATTATAATTGGTGTAAGGTAGAATCTCAAAGTACATCTGATTTTCATTCTCTGATGACTAAGGACTTTGAACATTTCTTTTATTGCTTCTTGGCAATTCAGTATTCCTCTGTGGTGAATTCTCTATTTAGTTCTATAGAAGTTGGGGGAGACAGTTATGAAGTCATGAGGGCCAGCAGAATTAATGTCGGGAAGTAGGAGGCAGGAGGGATGGTGAGACTCTCAGATGTTCCAGAGGCATTGTGAAGTGAGAGACTTTCAGGACTCAAAGAAATGAATCTTAGATGATCCAGCAGTAGGGAGAGGAAACTTGTAGAACCCACCTCCAATAGAAAGAAAGGCCAGCAAGTGGAGGGATGAGGTTGGCATCCCACAGAATTGTTCCTGTCTAAAAAACACTGCAGGGACAAAAATGGAGAAGATACTGAAAGAAAGGAGGTCCAGTGACCTGTCAAAATTGGGATCCAACTCAAGGGAGAGGCTCCAAGGTTCTGACACTATTACTGATGATGTAAGGTGCTTATAGACAGGAGCCTAGCATGGCTGTCCCCTGCGAGGCCCAACAAGCAGCTGAAAGAGTCAGATGCAGATACTTACACTCAATCAATGGACAGAAGCCAGGGACCCCTGTCGTTGAATTGGGAAAAGGCTAGAAGAAGTTATGAAGGCGGGTGACCTCATAGGAAGACCAGCAGTCTCAACTAAGCTGGACCCAGAGATCTCTCAGACACTGAGCCACCAACCAGGCAGCATACACTAGCTTATCTGAGGCCCCCAACACATACAGTAGAGGACTGCCTAGTTTGGCTTCAGTGAGAGAAGACACCTAATTCTTGAAAGACTTGAAGCCTCAGGGAGTTGGGAAACCATGTAGGATGGGGATGGGTGGGGGAATTGGGTGAGGGTGGGTGTAGTCAGGACATCCTCTTAGAGACCAGAGAGGAGGAATGGAATGAGAAGCTGTTGGAGGGCAGACCAGGAGGAGGATAACCACTGGACTGTAAATAAAGATAATATTTTTAAAAAAGAAACAAAAAAAGGGAAGAAAGAAAGAAAGTGAGACACAGTTCGTGTCAGTGAGTGTTTATTGATAACTGGGCTTGTTTTAGGGAATCAGGACTGTAGCAATGTCAGTGAAGGTATTTGGCCTTATGCTTGTGGGGAAACTAGCTTCTCTTTGTCTGGAAACAGTGTAGTTGGATGCAACACACACACACACACACACACACATATACATATATATACACATATACACACATATACATATATACACATACATACATATATGTACATATGTGTATGTGTGTGTGTGTGTGTGTGTGTGCGCGCGCGCACGTGCCTATATATCTCCCCTCACCATCATCAGTTTCTATTACCTCTCAGACTGGGAATTTAAAGGCTTCTAAAAGCCTATTATTCCCTCATTTAAAGGCTTCTAAAAGCCTATTATTCCCTTTTCAGCTTATTTGACTACTTTTGTTATTTGTTAAAGTCAAGGATATTTAACTGAGATTATTGACCCATTTCACAGAAACATCTTTGAGATCAGAGCCATCTCAAACCATTGTCTCTTCTCTGTTAGCCTTGCATGTGCAAAGAAGCTACTTAGGGTCAATGGTCACTGCAAGACTAAGGCATCAAGTGGAAAACGTGGAATGTCAATCAGAGTGTGAGAGAGTGCATCTTCCTGGTCAGTGTACATCTGTTTTCATAGAGCCAACGTGGAAGAGTAACAAGGCCCATAGCAGAGTTACTTCAAGAGTCACCAAGTGTACTGAGATATTCATAAAGACCAAATTGCGAAGAACCCAAGCTAAGCTTAATATTTCCTTTCCGTTTAATACCCCTTTAAAGGAACTGGAGTATTTAGCTCAACAGAAATATTACACATTTAAAGGTCTAGAGTATCAGATTAGGCATGTTTGAAAAGTTTAATATTAACCCTTGAAATGCTTAGAGCAATACTGTTTCTTATGAGATTTACAACAGAGGTTTGAAGTTGTTTCTAAGTATGCAGATTGATGGATGAAATCCAAAGACCTTCCAATCCAGAAACTTCTGACAAAAGGCTTCCTTTGTATCCAATTAAGTCAGAATCACATAGTATTGACACGGTATATAAAATTCATTAAAACTTTGCATGTGACTCTAGGGTTGTTAGCAGATGGTACGTGGAGACTACATGCTACATGTGAGGTATGTCTGTGGTAGCTGTTCATACATCCTCATTTTGTGGTGCATGTAGAACTCTATTTTTTTTTTTTTTTCTGTAGAGTACATCTGAATGATATTTGATACTGACCACAAGGTTTTAAGAGGTGAGATGAGCAGAAAAACACACTACTACCACCACCACTGTGTTTGGTGATATGGACACTCAAAAAATGCTTGCTTAATGAAGTCATCCAGAAAGGCTTATTTTTCAAGGTTCGAGTGAGATCCGATTATGATATACATACAGAGAGTGGCAACTGACTTTAACTTAGACTAAAACGTCTTGAAAATAATGTTGACATCTGACCTTGGTTGTGTAAAATTGATTTCTTTACAAAAATGGGAAAAATCAGTGCGCGTGTGGTCCTGATGATGCGCGTGTGGTCCTGATGATGCGCGTGTGGTCCTGATGATGCGCGTGTGGTTCTGATGATGCATGAGTGCTGAACTGGAGCTGAATAGGCAATGCCACGGCAATGATGGGTGAAAACGACTAAACAGAGAATGAAACAGATAAAAATGCAGCTCTAAAGGAATGAGAAACTACATCCATTTTATTTTTTTATTTCATTTTTATTAAATACTCTCTGTATTCACAGTTCAAATGTTATCCCCTTCTGCCCCAGTTCCATCCCCGCTCACCTTGCCTTTGCCTCTATGAAGGTGCTCCCTCTCCCACCTCAGCACCTTGGCATTCCCTTACATTGGGAAAGTGAGCCTTCATTTGACCAAAGGCCTCTCCTCCCATTGATGCCAGACAATGCCATCCTCTGATGCATATGCAACTGGAGCCATGGGTCTCTCCTTGTGTGCTCGGTGGTAAAATACACACATTTTAATATTTATATGTCTAAGCATATAAGGAATGAGATCTATGTCATAATTCAGTAAAGTTTATAGGGTAGGGAATCATGATGGGAAGTCAGAATTTTTTCTAGTTGTTAACAACCAAGTTGATGATCATGTTGAATTTGCCATGTTTCCATGTATACTGGTAAATTAACTGAATGATAGAATAAGTTTACACATGTGCACACCAAACCATTATTGACTTGAATGTTGCAGGTATAAAAGGACACATACATACACTTGGTGGACAAACCAATGTTATTTTGATGTATGGATTTTGACTGTGCACAAGTTCCCGTCTTTGAATCAGGAGACAAAGGACAAATACAGAAGCAGAGGAAAGAGAAGTCTGTGTAACATTAGAGAACAGAAACTGCCTTGGTGCCGTGAATGAAGTATCAGGGAAACAAAAGGCAAACAATAAACAATTTATTTGGGGACATCTAAGCAGGAGACCTTTTAGAAACGAATGGACTTAATTTCCAGAAAATTTACCAGTGTTAGTGTGTGGACTTACAGCAAACAGGTAGAAGGAAATCAGCGGGACAGAGAATATAAGTGGTTTTTCTATTTTTTGAAGTTGTTATTCTTACAAGATTCATTTTATCCTTCAGGTACATAATCCTAAACATCTGCTGGGTACTGATGTGTTGGTGATGCTCTAACAGTAACTGTGGGGAGTAAAGGAACCATGGACCAGGGTGATGAGAACCAGACTAGAGGTTCTAGGATCCACCAAGAGCTTTTGCAAGGGGGACTTGAGAAACAGACTCGTGTAATGCTGAATGCATCTGCAGAAAAGCATGAAGTCGAGGAGTGAGAACCAGTGGGAATTCTCACCTGATTCTGTTCTATGTTGTAGATAGCAAAGGACCAAGCCAAATCAAGTGTTCTTTTCCTGGCTCCTCACCCCTTTATGGAATATGTAGCTTGCATGGAAGTTCTTGAAATTAAAGAAGACTTAGGTTTCCTGGGAAGCAAGGATAAGGGTGATATAGGAGGTATCTTCTAGAATCCAAATTAAACCCTTGAGGTCTGCCTTTGGAAACAAAGCAATTTCAAAATATCATTCTGTGAGCAGTTACTAAAGAAAGAGAAGATTGACTTTATTGTCACACACAAGGGCTCCATCATGAGGTGGGGCTGGGGTGGGAGGATTCAGTGAGATGAAGATTTAGCTGTTACTTGGGATTAACCCCCATGTCGTCTTCATGTGTCCAGTGTCCTCTTATATGTGCACACTCATGGTGGTTTTCTATCTTTCTTTTTCTTTCTTTCTTTTTGAAAGATTGCTGTGTTTGCTTTTATTCCAGTGCTAATCAGGTCATGTCTCCAATCAGACAAATAAGATCTGTGAGCCAGTTAGATTGTAGCACACTTGATAGTTTCAAAGTATAAAAATCTGCAAATCCTGGGAGACAGTCTCTATTGAATTCAGCAACACAGAGGTGAGCCATAAAGAATTAGCTCAAGAAAAGCCTTACCAAAGATATTTGGATGTTTCTAGTATGTTTTAGACATAAATAAGTAACTGGGTTTATTTTTGTTTATTAAATTATATTATCCAGAGTTGATTTACCATTGCTAGGATTTGTTGGTAGACTTTGATTTCTGCCCACTGCACTGTTTTAGGTATTTTAAAATATTTTCTTCCAAGTTATAACTGTATACAGTAATAAGAAATGTATAGGAGGTCTTGATGTCATTGGACCTAAGAAACAATGCCAGGGTTTGTCACCTGAAGGCCTTCATGTAAAATCAATAATGAGCAACAAACTCCAGCAGAAGCAGCCCCTTTCTGGTCATATATTCAGTAGTATTACCAAGAAAAGTCCCCTAAGCCTATAGTCCCATCTGGGACTTCCTATTTTTCTATGAGCTGACCCGACTTTCCCCAAATCATGAGACATATGTTCTGAAGAGGCTGACCTCAGCCAAGTTGCTCAAAGTTACAAGTGTCGTGACAGTCGGCTGTGATCTTAGGCAGAAGAAGGGCCCGAGACAAATCCTCTTCTGACAGACCTCTTTCAGAAACTACTCTGTGGAAGATGATTTGGGGGAAAGGTTAATAGGCAACTTGTAAATAGGAGCTGTGTGTTAAAGTTGTTTTAAGAGTATGTGTTGAGTTAATCAATAGGAGGCCAGGTTCTTCACTATGCTTTTTCAGAAACTATTACATTATGATTTTATCAGAGAAGAAAAAAGACATGGTATTTTTCAATTGTTTAAAATTATCATTCAGAACAGACAGTTTCTTTTTTCTTTTTTTATTGGATATTCTCCATATTTACATTTCAGATGTTATTCCTTTTCTACAATCTTATTCCCTCTCTTCCTCCCATTGCCTCCATGAAGGTGCTCCTTCTCCAAACCACCCTCTCCACCTCAGCACCTTGGCATTCCCCTACACTGAGAAAACCAGCCTTTGGTGGACTAAAGGCCTCTCTTTACATTGATGCCAGACAATGCTATCCTCTGCTGCATATGCAACTAGAGCCATGGGTCTTTCTATGGAAACTCATTGGTGGGTGTTTTAGTTCCTAGAAGAAGTTGTGGGTTTGGTTAGTTGATAATTTCATTCTTCCCATGGGGTTGCAGACCCTTTCAGCTCCTTCAGTTCTTTCTCTAACTCCTTCATTGGTGTCTTCGTGTTCAGTCCAATGGTTAGCTGCAAGCATCCTCCTCTGTATCAGTATGACTCTGGCAGCGCCTCTGAGGAGTCATCCATATCAGATTCCTGCCAATATGTACTACTTGGCATCAGCAATAGTGTGTGTGTGGGTTTAGTGGCTGCATATGGGGTGTATCCCCAGGTGAGACAGTCTTTGGATGATCTTTTCTCCAACCCTGCTCCTCTTTTTGTCCCATTATTTCTTCCTATGAGTGTTTTGTTCTCCCTTCTAAGAAGGTCTGAGGCATCGATTTTCTGCCCTTCTTCTGTTTGAACTTTATATTTTCTGTGAATTGTTTCATGGGTATCCCAAGCTTTTTGGGCTAGTATCTGCTTATACGTGAGTACATACCAAGAGTGTTCTTTTGTGACTAGGTTACCTCACTCAGGATGACAGCTTCAAGTTCCATCCATTTGCCTAGGAATTTCATGAGATCATTGTTTTTAATAGTTGAGTAGTACTCTATTGTATAAATGCACCATAATTTTTTTAATTCATTTCTCTGTTGAAGGACATCTGGGTTCTTTCCAGCTTCTGGCTCTTATGAGTAAGACTGCTATAAACATGGTGGAGTATGTGTCCTTGTTAAAAGTTGGAGCATCTTTTGGGTATATGTCCAGGAGTGGTATAGCTGGGTCCTCAAGTAGGACTATGTTCAATTTTCTGAAGAACTGCCAGACTTATTTCCAGAGTGGTTTTACCATCTTACAATTCCACCAACAATGTAGCAGTGTTCCTCTTTCTCTACATCTTCACTAGCATCTACTGTTACCTGAGTTGATGATCTTAGAACCCTAACCCTATTCTGACTAGTGTGAGGTAGAATCTCAGGGATGTTTTGATTTGCATTACCCTGATGACTAGGGATGTTGAACATTTCTTTAGGTGCTTCTCAGCCAATTGATATTCCTCAGTTGAAAATTCTTTGTTAATTTTGTACCCCATTTTTAATAGGATTATCTGATTCTCTAGTCTAACTTCTGGAGTTCTTTGTATATGTTAAATACTAGCCCTCTATCAGATGTAGGTTTTGTAAAGATCTTTTCCCAATCTGCTATTTGTCCTTTTGACAGTGTTCTTTGTCTTACAGAAGCTTTGCAATTTCATGAGGTCCCATTTGTCAATTCTTGATCTTAGAGCTTAAGCCATTGGTGTTCTGTTCAGGAAAATTTCCCCTATGCCTATGTATTCTAAGCTCTTTCTCAATTTCTGTTCTATTAGTTTCAGTGTACCTGGTTTTATGTGGAGGTCTTTGATCCACTTGGACTTGAGATTTTTACAAGGAGATAAGAAAGGATTGATTTGTATTTTGCTGGATGTTGACTGCCAGTTGAACCAGCACCATTTTTTGAAGAGACTGCTCTTTTTCCATTGAATGTTTTTAGCTGCTTTTTCAAAGATCAAGTGACCATATGTGTGTGGGTTCATTTCTGGGTCTTCATTTCTGTTCCTTTGATCTACCTGCCTGTCTCTGTACCAATATGATGTAGTTTTTGTCACAAATGATCTGTAATACAGCTTGAGGTCAGGAATGGCATTTCCCCAGGAAGGTTTTTGTATTGTTAGGTATATTTTTTGCTATCCTGGATTTTTATTATTCCAAATGAATTTGCACATTGCTCTTTCTAACTCTATAAAAAATTGAGCTGGAATTTTGATGGAGATTGCATTGAATTTGTATATTGCTTTTGGCAAGATAGCCATTTTTACTATGTTGATCCTACCAATACATGAGCATGAAAGATCTTTCCATCTTCTGAGGTCTTCTTCAATTTCCTTCTTCAGAGACATTAAGTTCTTGTCATACAGATTTTTCACTGGCTTGGTTAGTGTCAATCTAATGTGTTTTATATTCTTTTTGACTATTATGAAGGGTGTCAATTCTCTAATTTCTTTTTCAGCTCTTTTATCCTTTGAGTAGAGGAAGGATACTGATTTGTTCAAGTTAAGTTTATATCCAGCCATTTTGCTTAAGTTGTTTATCAGCTGTAAAAGTTCTCTGGTGAATATTTTTAGGGTCACTTAAGTATACTATAATATCATCTGCAAATAGTGATATTTTGACTTCTTATTTTCCAATTGCATTCCTTTGATCTCTTTTTGTTGTTTAATTAGTCTGGCTAGGACTTTCAGCACTATATTGGATATGTAGGATGAATGTGAGTAGCCTTTTCTAGTTCCTGATTTTAGTGGAATTGCATCAAGTTTCTAGCCGTTAAGTTTAATGTTGGCTACTGGTTTGCTGTATATTGCTTTTACTATGTTTATGTATGGGCCTCAGACTCCTGTTCTTTCCAAAACTTTTAACATGAAGGGGTATTGAGTTTTCAGACAGTTTCTGGGAATATTAATGGGAATGCACCATTTTTGCCAATGTCTCCTTGATTCTTCTCATGTAACTATCTATGAAAATTTGGAGAAATTTCACAAGTCTCAAAAATATTTTCAGGTAGGATACTTTGCATATCTATGTGGATATGTCTATAAGAATGCACACACACACACACACACACACACACACACACACACACACACACAAGCTAAGACAAAGGAATTGAATTTTAATTTTTTTGTATATGTGTGCATGTGCTTTTTCTTGTGTGGATGTGCCTGTCAGTGTTTAAAGGAGGCATGCACATGTGTAAATCTGCACAAAATCAAGAGGACCATGTTGGTGTTCTTCAGGTGCTTCTCCACAGTCCTGAGACGGAGCCTTCCACTAGCCTGTATCTTGCCATGGAGGTTAGGCAAGCTGACCCATGAGTTCCAGAGATCTACCCATCTCTGCCTTATTTTATATGCTTTTTAATAATCTATTTCATTTAGTGAGTATGTGTGTGTGAGTGTGTGAGTGTGTGTGTGAGTGAGTGAGTGAGTGAGTGAGTGTGTGTGTGTGTGTGTGTGTGTGTGTGTGTCTGTGTGTGTGTGCGTGTATAAGTTTTTGGATCCAAGGATTAAGCTCAGGTCTTCAGGCCTTTATGTAACTGCTGCTGTTGATTCTCAAAGCCCCTTTTCCAAATTCCTTGAGAGTTTGGCACATTATATTTTGGTCATAACCACCACTCTTTTCCCTGTCTTCTTCTATATCCAGCCCTAACACCTTACCACTATAAGTTCACATCTCACTTTTAAAAAAATTATTTTATTGGATATTCTCTGTATTTACATTTCAAATGTTATCCCATCCCCCTCCCATATCCCCTCCCCCTCCACTTGCTTCCATGAAGGTGCTCTCTCTCCCAACCACCCTCTCCCACCTTAGTGCCTTGGCGTTCTCCTACACTGGGAAAACAAGCCTTCACTGGACCAAAGGCCTCTCCTCCCATTGATACCAGACACTGCTATCCTCTGCTGCATATGCACCTGGAGCCATGGGTCTCTCCATGTGTGCTCAATGGTTGGTGTTTTAGTCCATGGGAGTTGTGGAGGATTTGATTGGTTTATAATAATGTTTTTTCCATGAGGTTGCTAACCGTTTCATCAGTCCTTTCTCTAGCTCTTTCATTGGGGTCCCCGTGTTCAGTCCAGTGGTTAGCTGCAAGCATCCTCAACGGTATCTGTATGCTTCTGGCAAAAAATTGGACATTGTACTACCTGAAGACCCAGCTATTTCACTCCTGGGTATATATTCACTTTTTGAAACAAAACCTGTCTACCCTAATTCATACTGCCCTTCTGCTGAAACATGGCCAACCTACAGGTGACAGTTTTCTTTAATGAGAAGTGACTTTTCCTACTTCATAGTTAGTGGTGGGATTGTGGATCCTTTTCTCTTCAATGCAAAAATATTTGGTGGCTTGTTCTTTTGTAGGTCTTTTTTTTAGGCACCCACAGCAGTTGTGGATTTAGTATGACAGTCATGTCTTATCCAGAAAGCAAAGTTTCACTCTGCCCCTGGCTCCAATAGTCTATCTGCTTCATCTTCTTGGTTGGCTTCTAAACCTTTGGGAAAGTGATGATAGTTAGGTCAGAGCACTCTGCTGATACTGGTTCTCTGGGTTTTAACCGTTTGTTTCTGAGATAACTATACTCCACTGCAAGTTCACCCAAAGTTTGTGATAGCACAAATCGTAAGTGATGAGGTTTGAGAGATGCGGTAATATAGGGATTATTGTTGCATATAAGGAGATTATTGCTGATATAGGGAGGGATGGGAATTTTGAGGCAGTTTGCTGCTATGTCTCTTTAGCAGAATAGTACTAGTTGATTAATCCCGAGGCCAGTGAGCTCCCCATTCATGAAACCTAAGTTTTCAATGATTTAAATTGTAATAGTTTCAAGTGGTCAGCGGCTAATGTCCTCAGCAGTATGGTCTTGAATATAGCAAATAGCAGTGAAAGGATACTAATTTTGCATTTATCCTTCATACATCACTAAGCCTTGAAGAGATTCATGCAACTTAGAAGGCTGCTGAGAAGATAGAAACATGTTCTGCCCTATGGCCAATTCTCCATTCAATTGTGTCCTGAGCCACTGGTTGTTTTCAAGGAGAAGATCCCAACACAGCCTTGGATTGTAATTGCTTCTTTGCTTTTCTAAATATCCTGATCGTCAAAAGAGATTTGCAAGGACATTCAGTCCTTTTCATGGAAAACCTGAACCTGAGGCAGTTGGAACCCACCTTGTCAACTACTACAAAGGACACCACTGAGAAAACCGTGGCTGGTCTCTGCTGCATTCTCTACATACCTTACCCATTCATCAAATACAGCTGTTTTGACATTTCTGGAGGCGCTCTTCTGCCCCCAAGGCTTAGTACCATTTGGCATGCTACCCTTTCCTGTTAGAGCTTTGGGTCACACTGCTTCTCTTGGCACCGGATTAAGCAAATTCTTGCAGTGGATGAAAGGGGAATCTGAACACTTTAGATAACTTTTCCCAGTAAAGAAGACAAGGCTACTGTTCCATGCATAAGGGGAAAAACACTGGACATGGGCATCTTGATCCTTTGGGTCTGTAAATGAGGAAGGTGTGAGGAAGAAGAATCACAAGGGAACCTTTCTCTTTCCACCTTCGACTCAGGCTGTGGTCAAACAGCTCAGAAGCTTCACAACTGTTCTTTCTTTGGTTGGCTGATCTTGTTCCAGGACATTGCAAAAGATTTATTTACAGTCACCTAAAGAGCCTGAATAGTCTCATCTTTATCTAAAAATAATAGCTGTTTTGTGTGATTCTGTTTGACAACAGCGATTCATTATGTAGCACTCGTCCTTTCCTGATTCTCGTTACTGCCAAGCAGATTTTCTATGGCTTGTTGTCCCACAATAGCACTATGTGGTTAAATGAAACCTGCAGATATATAATTATCTGTATGGGAGGATAGGACTGTACTGACTTAGACATAATACACCGACTCGAATGTGTTTATTAACATAGGCTTCTACAATGGGAGCATTCTACACAACCTCTTACAGCCATTGTGTATTGTGGGACCTTGCATGTAGGGATCCCTTCCCTTTGTCATCTACATATGACGGACAATGAGGGCTCCAAAGGAGTGATGGCTCTTGTTGAAGTGGATGTCACTTTGATTCTTCAGGCAACATTAGTGAATTGCATTGTTCTGTGCCCAGAGCAAATAGGTTTATCCGAACTTTATGTACAGTGCTCAGGGAACTGAGTGATTCACATATAATATTTTTGGAGGCTTTAACAGAATCGAGGGTTATCATGTTCAATTATGAGAATGTCTTCGATGATTTTTTTCTATATACCTATTTAAATGATCCTCCTGTATCGCACTCTAGACCCAAAGGGGCGTGCCCTGAATTGTAGACAGGAGAGATGTCATTCATCCTTTGCACACTGAGGCTCCATGGACCACCTTTAAGAGATTAGTTCATCAGAGGTAACACGTACTATTTCAGATACCTTGTTATAAAACGTAAGTTTTTTAGCCCACAAGCAATGAGGCGCACAACAGTTTAATTTCCCTGTCTCTTTTAAAGTTCAAATGCAGGTGATAGTTACTTTTGATTGTCAACTTAGTTCAATTATAAAGAGTCTAGGTGTTCAGAAGAGGTCACTGTGAGTGCATCTGCAAAGGCATGTCAAAAAAATTAATGGAGGGGAATTTCATTGACTATCAGTTGTACGACCTGATAGATCGCAGAAGAAAATGGGGAGAAGCGAACGCAAGCTAATGGAGACCTCCTCCCCAGCCCCTCTGATTCTTGGCTGCTGTGACACCACCTGCTCTGCTGGGCTTTGCCATGCACTTCCGGGCTGTGAGCCAAGTGAAGATAAGAAATCTCTTAGGTACGTGTGAGACATTCTGTCAGAATGGGGGAAAAGTCCAACACTGTATAGAAGTAATTTTTATTCGTCAGGTGTAATCGTCAGTTTGGGGGCTTACCAGGGAATAAGCTCACCCCTTCTAGCTCTGAAATTCTTTTGAAACTCTGGAATTCTTTCTGACTTGCTGGGTAAACTCATTTGTTCTGTGAAAGCTCCTCTCCGAGATCACGGATTCAAACTGGCTGCTCTCTGCTTTGACTGAATTGCTCTGCTTGGCCTCAAACTAACTCTGGCTACTTGTTCTAATCTTTTGGCTCCTTCTCATTCTATGGTTTCTTCTCTCTCACCCATAACTTTCTCTGTAAAACTGTTTTCTCTCTCTCTCTCTCTCTCTCTCTCTCTCTCTCTCTCTCTCTCTCTCTCTCTGTCTGTCTCTCTCTCTCTCTCTCTTCCTCTCCTTTTCCCCCTCCCCTTCCTCCTCCTTCTTCTCTCTCTCCCTCCCTCCTTCCCTCCTCCCTTTCTCACTCTCTCTCACCCTCTCTCCACGCCCCCTGCCCCGTCAAGTTGCATTTCCTATATATTTTCATGAGAAATGGCCATATTCTACCTCATTCTGTCAAATCTTTCTCCAATTCATCCTTTGCCCCTCAACTAGATGTCCCTTTAAAATGTAGTTGGTTTGTGTTACAAACTAACCTCATCTTCATTGCTATGAATTAAATTGTTGGGTTGTTGGCCAGAGTACACTTTACCACCGGACAGGGCCGCTTGCGGAGGTGGCCCGTGGGAGTTTGACTGAGTTTATCCCATGCTGCAAGCCATGGGGCAGGTGCTGGGCTGCAGGAAAGCTCCAAGACATTGCCCCTGGGTTTGACAAGCCAGAGCTGGTTCAGGAGTCCCCGGGCCCGTGACAAGGCCGGGGTCATGGAACTCTTAGGCTCTTGGATAGACAGGTGCCACTGGGAGTCACAGAAGAGCTGAGAACTGAGTTCGGCCCGTCTGAGTTGGGCCCGCAGGCTGTGTTTAGCCCAGAGCTGGGGGTATGTGGGGAGAGGGGGCTAAGGTTTGTCCAATATGGAGGAGTCTTTGGGTTGGTAGGCTCTGGCTTGGTGGCAGTTGTGGCCGGAAATGCAGAGAGGCCTTCTACAGGACACCAAACCGAGGGGAAGACCTTCTTCTTGGCTCCTCACTGTAGATCTCCAGATGAAAAGAGACAGTCTGTGGTTCCAAACAGTTTATTGTCATGATGGAAAGTGGACATGTAAAACCGTACCCTACTTCTCAGGGTGGGCCTGAGATTAAATACCCTTTGCAGGAAGGGAAGTCTAGGAAGGGAAGCTTACTGGCACTCCCTCCAGACCTCTAAGTACCTCATCAGCATGGTTTTGAGCCTATGTTGACTGTGGTCACAACTCTTTTTCTATTGTCTTGGTCTAAGAGGCTAAGGATGCCTTATCTACACGTGGAGGGGTTTGGGGCATTGCCATTATATGACTGATGACCACACATCTATGAGGACTGTCAGTTAGTGACAGGGGCTCGGTGCTGGGAGCAAGCAAAGATTCTGCCATTTCTTCAGGGTTTCCGGGGCTTCAATCCCTTAGCTTGACCTTACCAGGCTTCTCATGTCCACATCCTGCGTTAAATGTATGTATTAAGGGCATGTCTGTTTTCCACCCTGATCATATTTTTGGATGTGATCCCTTGCCAGAGAAGCCATGTTGCTGGGATAAAATTTCTCTACAAACGAGAACAAGATGCTCCTGTTGTATGCTATCAAAAAACAAGATAAGCTATTGATTTCTTATTTGTCAATACATCCACTTTAAAGGTTAAAATGCAAATATCAGGGAACTGAAGAAATTGTTTAGCAGTTAAGATCCCATACTGCTCTAATAGAGTATCAAGGTTCAATTCATAGAACCCAGGTTAGCTAACCCTAGTTCCATATGATCTGATCCCCTCATCAGGATTTCACCTGCACCATTATGTTTATGGTGCACATAAACTCATGCAGGTATGGGACATACACATACAGACACACACACACATACACACAGGCAAACATACGCACAAGCACACATATGCACACGCATGCACACACATTTCTACAACATAAAATATCAAAATTTAAACATTTGATGTTGAATGTGTTTAAAGCAAAACTTACAAGAACATTCCAAATCACTTTTAAATCATTTGCCTTTTATCAGTTTCAACCAAAGTGTATCTGAGACTTGAGTAGCAGTCCAATTCAAATTTATGGGTTCTCAATGTTGTGTGAAAACTCTAAGATTTATTTAGAAAGGAAGAAATTTAGCTAGTAATTACATCTATAGCCTAGAGATGTTCACTTAAAAGCTGAGCACTGCAGTTTGTCAGAAATAATCATCTACCTGAGGTCTGATAAAAACTGAAAATCGGAACCAGTACAAATGCAAGAAGTTAATGTGAATCAAGTATTTATTTTTTACTAACCTTGAGGACCAATACTAATTTCAATGTATGTTTCTCAAAACCACTTTTAAGTATAAAATATATGTTCCTTGTGTGTTACTTCTTTTTGTGTATTGCCTTGTTGTGAGGCAGAAGAAAATCATGTATACTTTCAAAATCATTGAATTTTCTTTTGTATTCGTTAACCGTTCCTCTATGTAAGCTGATAAACCAGGGAAAATGGCATTACTCAGATGCCCATCCCTTTTAAAACGTGGAAAAAGAAATGGTAAGACTCAGTGTGATTGCAAACTCAGTGAGTCAACAGTCCATGCCCCACCAAGAGAAGGAATGTATCACTGACTACATCGATGAGACTCTTTTCACAGAAAAGGTAGGAAAATCTGAGTCTGGTCTGGGATATAGAGTTCATTGTGACCAGCATGTTTTCATGAGGAAGTGATAAATAAAAGTTTAAAGAAAGTAATCAATATTTTGAGAAACATGACAACCAAGACTTACAGAAATGAGGTTATATGACCTTTATTGACAACCTACATCTAAATTGACAAATGACATCAAATACTTTAAAGATTGATATTTAAATATGCCGAGACTGGAGAGATCACTCAGCAATTCAGAATACTTCTTGCTCATCCATGGATCAGAGTTCAATTCCCAGTACCAGTCTTGCTGTTTACAAACAGGTGTAACTCTTGCTCCAGAGGGTCTGAAATCTAATGCAGCAACAACATATATGTGGCATACACTCATAAGGTCATTTATAGAAATATATGGATACATTTGAAAATAAAAATTTATTCTATTCACAGGGAGGAAACATGTTAAATAATAAATTTTTGGAAGTAAAACTTTGTGATCATCAAAACTTCTTAACAACACAGGGAGGAAAAAAAAATATGCAATGAATTGTGGTTTTCCTATATGAATAGAAGCATGTTGTTAAATTAGATGTGTTAAATAGAACATGCATCTGATATGTCTACAGCAAAAACCTGTGTTGTCTTACACTGTACAATTCTTTTCTCCGGGAGAATGAATTAGTTAGCTAGTGCAAAGGAGTGAGAAAATATGTTTGTAAATTGTGCTCATGACTGACACTGTGAACCCCTGGCACGCTAAGACCTCTGGAAGTTCAGTGACAAATTTCAAAGATGTGTGGTGTCTGCTGAGGCAGAAAGGGTGAAATTATGCAGAGGAAAATGCATTTCATTTACTCCAAAATGCATTGTGCAGAAAAAGAAAAAAAAAAAAAAAAAAAAGGAAGACAAGATCATGAGAAACCTGTATCAGGCCTTTTCAGTTCAGGCAAGTGCTAAGTCATTATCACTATTCTAGGGATTTACTGTAGGTGGAAAATGTGCATCAATTTGCAGGGAACATGTTAGGATCTGCTGACCAGTTCCACAATAGCTAGATGTGCTAGGTCAAAGCAATGGAGGGAAGGGAGTTGTCAGATTTCAGCAGATTTCGAGGCCCTGGGCTTTGTATTTTTTTTTAAGCTTGCTGAAGCAGGAATATCACAAACAGCTTCCCTTATGAGTCAGGACCCAGCTAGAGGTGATGCCACCATGTTAGCACGTAGCTGCAGTGCTACATGCTTTTTTTTCTTGAGTGGGCAACATTTTCTCTTCCATTCTGTGTGTGGTCTCCACCACTTGTGATTTTCCAGTCTCTTTTCTGCCTTCTCTGAGCTCGGGGTTATCTCTTTTCTGTACTTTCTAGTAGCTTACCCTTCTTTTACTAGTTTGTAGAGACTGTTCCTCTCTGGTTCTTTCTATCCATCCGTTGAAGGTTTCTAGCCTAGCTCTTCTAACCCACTGCTGCCTTGGGGCCAGGCTGTAGCTCTTCCCAGTAATGATTAGATGCTGTAGGTATCAATTTGAAAAAGTTTTAAGTAAGCAATCTCTCAAACAAAAATGCACTTTCATCTTCTAAGAACCTGGAAGAAACAGAGCTCAACCCTAAGGACAACTTGCAGTGAAGTTGTACATTAAGATTTATAGAAAATATGTGTTTACTTTGTCAGTAAGAGCTTCTTGCATGCCATTTGTGAAGTCTCATGCAAGCTTGTAAACAGGTTGTAGTGAAAGAATTTTTACTGATCTCAAAAAATGTCCTACACTAGACCCATCATATGTGCTTTTTAGGCTAATTTATGACTGTTTTATCTAATTTTGCTTTTCAACCACTTTCTGTTTTCTTTCTTCCACCACAGAAGTAACAACTGTCCCTCCTCATATAAAGAGTTGTGCCTCCTTTTTGACCTCCAGTGCCCTAAGAATGAATTTGAGATCAAGAAGGACATCTTAAACTAGAATTTAAATATGGGGTAAATGGGTCGCAGTCAAATACAAAAAACATTTGACAAAGCAATTTATCAGTTAATTTTTAAAGGCATATATTTCAAGTGAATTTAGTTTGCATATTTTCTGACTCACTTCCATGGCATTATTATAAGCTGTTTTTAAAGAGTCCCTGCATTTGTACAATATCAGAACAAGCACTTGTGTAATCTGTGACTTCCTAAAGTTTGTTTTCTGGAATTTGACTCTAAGAAAATCCTTTGTCTAAACCAATGTTTTAGTCATCTTCTGTTTCAGAAGGATGCACCAAGAACAGAACCCTGTTGGGTTTTGTCTTCATTCCAAAAATTTGCACTATTCCTAGCAATTTTTGGTATCAGAGTGTTCATTTAAAATGCCTTCTTTATTTCAACCCATCCTTTAAGCACTTTGGTTAGCGTATGGAAAAGACAAATGGCCAAGATGAGCAACCAGGATGTAATGAATGGGTTGCCTAATGGGCATCGTTGGGATAGACCTCCTTTTTCATTTTACAGCATTTCTGTTGATTCATCCCAACATCATGCTCTTACTAATAAACACACCATTGCTGACTTAGCTTTTTGCAGGTGGTCTATTAAAACTGGTGTGTCCTTATAGCTTACACAGACATCATCCATATCAAAACCGTAAAGAGTCATAATCTGAACTTGATTCTGAAATGGGCTTTATATCTGTGCATGTTTTTTTCTGCTTAATGTTCACCAAACAAATAAATGCATTTTATTAACTTTGGTTTGTAATGGAGGATACTGAGGAGGGGGATGTTGTCTGAGGACACACAGCTATGAAATAATGGAAGATGTATTCAGTCTGAGCTGGTTAGGAGCCAGAGACAGCCAGAGACAGTTTTTAGTGTTTCAGAAAAAGTTGTTATAATCTCTCTCTCTCTCTCTCTCTCTCTCTCTCTCTCTCTCTCTCTCTCTCTGTCTGTCTCTGTCTCTCTCTGTCTCTCTCTGTCTCTCTCTCTCTCTCTCTCTCTCTCTCTCTCTCTCTCTCCCTCTCCCTCTCCCCCCCCCTCTCTCTCACACACACACATACACACACACAGAAGCATGCACACACTCACACACCCATACATCAGAATAATGCATTTAAGGAAGGAATTAGCATTGGTTTCTGGGGAAAAAAAAAAAACCAGACTATTATTAAAGATCTATCGAATTTTATTTATTCTCTCTCTCTTCTTACCAACACAATGTCTTTAAATAAAACACATTACCACACTTCTACCATGGCCTTCATCAGCAAACTAAAGATCAAATTAAGGAGGAAAATGCTTGCCCTGTAAGCTTTCGCGATTCACTGGCTACATAAAAACATGCACTGCTGAAAGCATTTGAAGCCAGGCAGGTCTCTGGGTTGGATGCTTAGCCGTGACTGAGGACAGTGCACAGAGCTGGGATCTGTTCTCCCTGTTGGTCTCAGTTCTGAGTATGGCTCGTCAGCTGTTGCCTATTTTTCCTTTTCAGTCTTTTCTTATCAGAGGCAGAAGGCACAAAGGATGCCATCTGGGATTGCTTGTTTAGATACAGCATGGTGTTAACAAGTTTTCCTCTCTCTTACTCTCTCTTGTTTATGGCTCGTTGCAAGGAGCAGCCGTACACACGCCCAGATGAAGCTATCACCAAGGGTCTGTTCTTCATCACAGACTTCAGGGCAACGGGAAAGGGAAGCCAGGGCACTTGAGTATGAGAGAGAGGGAGAGAGCAGGCACGAAGTGCTGGGCTGTGTGAAGATGTATAATCATCTTCAGCGCCTAGAGGAGCTTCAAGGTCAAGCTATTCGAAACTGTGAAACAAACCGTACGAAATTGTGTTGACACCCTCTAAAGGAGTCAGGGACGGTGTCGTCCTTGGATAATGGAGGCTGATAAAAGCATAGCACATCCTAATCCAGTAAAGAGGGATTTTTTTTTTGATAGGTCAATGTGAACAGTCCAGGTTTAATTTACATGATCTTTGAAGTCATGTTCTGTCCCCAACCTACTCAGATTCCATGGAGGTGGACTCAGCACTGTCACCAGCTGCCAAGTGTGTTGGCTGCTAGGTCTGGTCAACCTCATCTTAGTACTAAATATGCTTATCAAAAATGAGAAGAGCTCTTTTGGAAACTAAAGTCCAACTGCCAGCCTGGCACAGAAACATTTGCCCCTCGTGTCCAGGTGCGAACAAACCTTTGGAGCATTTTTGTGCCTTGCACTTTGTAGGAGGGATGTGATGGGAGACTGTAGTTGAGTTCACCATCTCGCCAAATGTAAATGATGGTCTCATTTTGCTTCTGCGAAAGTGACCTGAGACATTACTGGACATCTGAAGCTACTTAGCCTCTCTCTGCTTTAGTTTTCTAATCTGTTAAAGTGAGAATGGGGCTGGTGTTAGGATACAGAGGTAAAGATGTCTGGCCCATCAGGAT
Organism: Micromys minutus; assembly: GCF_963924665.1. Classification (NCBI taxonomy): domain Eukaryota; kingdom Metazoa; phylum Chordata; class Mammalia; order Rodentia; family Muridae; genus Micromys; species Micromys minutus. Next base: position 15,558,266 of record NC_137968.1, read on the forward strand.
CGGCCAAGCGAGTTTAATCCCTGAGATCCATTAGTGAAAAGACAACCAGCTTTGGAAAGTTGTCTTCAGACCTCCATATGTACACCGTGACATATGAATTTCCATACGCAGACACATACGTGCACACCATGTAAATAAATAAAATATAGTTGATTTTTTTTTAGTTATCACAGTGATGATGATATTGGTTTACAGTATGTTTCCAGTGGTTTTGCACAGTGCTTGGTTCATGACCTAAGTAGCTGCAGTATCAGTCACACTGTTTGTTCAAATACTGGCTAGATGGATTGGCAGTCCTGATGAACGGTTGGCCCTTCAATCATTCTGGACCAGTAGAAAAGTTAGTCACCTCCACTGCTTTGGAATGACAATAATGACTATGGCTTGAATATCCTCTCTTCTATTTAGATTCCTTTCAAGACAGAAATCAGTCCCGGCTGAGTCACAAGCAAGCTCTTGATTTCCCCGTGCTCAGGGGCTCACACTCCCACGTGACGTGCCTGTGGATGAACTTCTTCGGTGTGCTCACACACTGCTGCCCGTCGCCTGTGTTTCTGCAACGACAAATACTGCTTGCCTCAGACTGAAAATACACACGCATAAAATAAGTCTCCATACTGCTAAGTGTCTAAATTAAGAAACACGCAAGCCAATTCGTGGAAGCCAGCGGGAAAAACCAACAGCACTTCTGGCTGGGAAAAGAGCAAACTTCCCTTTCTGCAGTGGAGGCTCCCGCATTGTGCTGATGGGTCCTGCCCAAAGCCAGCATTGGAAACTGCGCAGCAGTCTGGCACCTAGGAACAGACGTGCATTCAGAACACTGGCCAATGAAGGTCAAGAAAATAATACTGGTTCAAAGTGTCACTGAAACCCTCGAGGAGCTCTGTATTTCCAAAAGTCTGTCTATGCTGATCAGAGACCCACAAAGAGGAATTGTGGTGCACATTATAAAACCTGCTCTGCAATGTGTGACATCAGTCAGATGGATCTATGATTTACTGAAGGCTACGTTGTATCTACCTGGGGCCCTTAAATCCAGGGTAAGGGGAATTTCAGCCATTCATGGGTTCAATTCACTCGATATAGTTTACCATGCCTCTCCCGAGCCTCAAAATACTCCACTCTGCTACCTGCTTAGAAATCGCCACAGGAAAATAGATGCTATTTCCTGGCTCATTAACATTGCAAAGAATGACTTTGTCTGTAGAGAGAATATCTTACGTTATGTATAGATGTATCACCTGTCAATTAAAAAGACTATGGCTAGGTGGGACACAGGAAATGGGACCTCCAGGTAGAAGAGGGTACTGAGATAGAACCAGGCAGAAGATCCATCAGAAAGATGATAAGACACTTGGTACCTAAGCACAAATAACACAAGTAACCAGCCACGTGGAGAAATGTAGGCTAAAATAATGGAATATTTTAAATTATATATAGTGAGAGAGGAGTCTAGCTATGTGTCTAAGGTATTTATACGTATATTTTGTGTCTGAGCCTTATTACTGGGAGCATGGGTCTGAGAGGAAGAACCAGACTTAGGTTCAACATTGGTCTAGTATGTTACTATCCTTCAAAGTTAAATTTCTATCTCTCTTGGAGGTCATGTGGACAAAGTATACACAGCTTCATTGCAAGCTTCCTTGGGCAAGGAATTGTTTTATTTACTTCCCTGTTATCTTCGCATAATGAATGCTCTATTGTTATAAGGTTGAATTATCTTCCAACTGGTCTATGAAGTTTTTGAAAATTAATGTTGCTAGGTACCATAGTTAAACTAGCCAAAACATTCATGTTCCTCCATTTTGTGTGTCTCTACCACAGTTAGTACTAACATGGGGCATTTGACTTGGCTTTATTTACTAGGATTTTTCTAGAAGAGTACCACAAGCTGTGTGGCAGAAACAAAAGAAAACTTGTCTCAAAATGGCAAATCTGAATCTTGCCTTCACCTAGAAGCTCTGCAGAAAAGCTTTTTCCCTGAATGTCGCCATTATTAGGGTTATTAGTTTGTGATCCTTGGCTCGTGGCTACCTGGATGTAGGATGTGTTTTCCCCTGGCTTTCCCTTTCTGTGTCTTTCTAACCATGCTTTTCCCCCCAAGAATACTTAGTAGACTCAGGTCTTGAATCTGTGAGGATCTATTCCCAAACAAAGTCATGATCCCTGGTTGAACAGAACTTTGAGGGACCATTTCAACCCAGTCAAGAGTTCTAAAGTTTCCAAGAAAATTTACTAAGAGTAGACGTTGACTATAAAATCACAGACCCAATATCTAGAATCAACGCAGGACCACTGCATGGGCCAATAAGTCTTGGAATGAGTGAGAGTAAAAATTATATAAGCAGACACTGAACGGCAGCCAATCTAGAGTCTTCTACATAACCGAGATGCATAGCTGATCTTTCATCCTCACGATTGGTTCTTCTCCTTATTTCCAAGACAGTGTCATGGTAGTGGGTATTTGAAAGGATGGCACCAGGTCTGTTCTCAAATGTTTTTGAAGGTCAGAACTCCGGAATTCGCCACTTCCATGCCTTCCTTCAAACTTTTCTATGACACAGACATTTTTCTTTCATCTTCCTCTCACTAAAGTTGCTTGTGACCATTCAAAATTTAGTATGAATATCTCTTTACTTTTAACCACTACTGTTTTATACTATCCTTTTATCGCCTAAATGTCTACTAAAGAGATACTGGATCTTAAGTGGTAAGAGAATTTTGAAATTGTACCAAAGGACTTACCCTTTTTACTCTTGCATATGTCTTTTAGCAACAGTCTAATCTCCATAATAAAGAGGCGTGCTGCCAAGGAGACCACTAAGAATCAAGAATCCCCCCATCATGTGCACACGTGTGAACATCTCATGGGCACACGTGTGAACATGCATGTTTTTGTGTTTCCTATTTATGGGCCTACAGGAGGCTTTATGCACTATTCTCTTACTCTGCCGTATTCCTTAAAGAGAGTGAATCCTGTCTTTTCTACTGAGCTGGGCTCATAGGCACGGTGCTTGGCCAACCTGTAGGTTTTTAATGGTTCTGAAGACCATGACTCAGGTCCTCATGATTACAGATCACTTACTGTTACCCCTCCTTCCAGCTACCTCCTAGGCTCTTTTGAGGTCGGAGTAAGCTAAGCTGACGGAGAGATTATGTCTCAAAGCAACTCTTCTTCAACGGAACGTGTCTGCGGATGTAGACAGAAATCACAGACAGAGACGAATGCAGAAATAGGAAATTCAACCCTGAATATGAGCTTCTGAGGCTGAGTTCCTTCCCATGGACTCGACCTGTTTCCCAACAGCATGGAAGAAACCAGGAGAGAACTGGAGACAAGGTTTTTCCCAAGGGTGGCTGCCACCACTTGCTTTGGGTTTTATCACTTGGGAAACTCTGCCAGGATAGGGCACACCCAAGTCTAGGCTGACAAGCTGACAGGGCAGAAACTTGACTTTCTTCTCTGTCTAATCAGACAATTCATTGTATCATTTCAACCTTAATGCCCAAGGATGCTGGGGACAGAACAACCTGGTCTTCACTTTAAAATGTTGATTTCATAACTAGTTCCCGTGGTTTCCCTTCCATGATCTCTCATTTTTAGATTGCTCCTAAGTGAGCACCCCTCCACCCGTTTTTTTTTTTTTTTTCCTTTAGCCAAAGTCTCTTTCACATTTCATACTCCACCCACCTCTAAATTTCTACCTTTGAACTGAGCAAAGTACCCTAGCAAATGTTTCACAAAATAAGACTGGGCTTCTTGTTGAAGGTCTACTTTTCTGATTTTAACTGGTCATCCTTTTTTTTTTTTTTTTTTTTAGAAAGAGAAAGAAAGAAGAAAGAAGAAGGAAGGAGGAAGAGAGGGAGAGATAGATAGATAGATAGATAGAGAGACAGAGGGGGAGAGAGAGAGACAGAGAGAGACAGAGAGAGACAGAGAGAGACAGAGGGAGAGAGAGAGAGGTGTCTAGAACCAAAGGACATGGAACAATGAACTGTTTTCTACATAGTCTCACCAATATTTAATTCAGAACTGCCTCGTGGAGATCAGCCACCATAGCCTCTCATGTAGGAAGAAAATAAAGATGTCTCTCTGTCTCTGTCTCTGTCTCTGTCTCTGTCTCTCTCTCTCTCTCTCTCTCACACACACACACACACACACACACTCACTCTCTTTCTCTCTCTCTCACTCCCTCCTTCCATCAACGTGTTTGATCCAAAAATCATATATGAAAAGCAAATTTCCTCGGGGGGGACCTGGGAGGAGTAAAACAGGAAAGATTTTTTTTTTTAATTTTCTTCCCTAATTTTTGTTTTGCTGCTTGTTTTGACTCGACACAAACCCTTATGAAACCTAAGCAGATTTTAGAGTCGCAGATATGGGGCCTCCTTTGGTCCAGGAAGAAAACTTTCAGAAGTGTGTGCTGAGCCTTGTGAGGAGCTTTTAGCATCATAAAGGACTGCTTTGCCTGGCTTCCCTCCCCCTCAGCCATAGCTCTCCTTTCTGCTCTCCTGCTTACAGCGAGTTCCCTGTTTTTAGCTGAGTCACAGCAGCTGGCTGGCTCCTCCAGGATCGTACTGTACGTAACACAGAATCCTCTCTGTTGGCTACCATGGTGCTTCAAAAGAGGGCTGTGGCAGCTGCAGCAAAGCATGCTGGGAAGTGCAGCCGAGCCTTCCTTTGAAGCCCTGAAGCAAGCGGCTGGCAGCAGGAGCCTGGGACAGCTCAGAGATCCAAGGTTCCTGGAGAACATGGCATCGCTGAATCCCAGGGCTCTTGCTGCCGTTCCTGATGCTGTTCAGAAGCATGCCCTAAGGAAACTCAGAACAAAATCCAGACAGACAGAAGCAGAGTCACATGGCACAGAAAAGCCAATGGCTGCCAGGAAACAGCCTTAGACCTGCCAGGGCCTTGGCACCAGGCCTGGGGCTCTGCCAGCAGGGATAGGAGTGTTGGTCATTTTCCTTTGCCAGTCAACTGGCTTGTGTCTGGGCTGGGAGGACCTGCCGGGAAGTTCAATGCTTCCTTCTTTGAAAGTAAATGTTGGCTAGGGTAAGCCAAATATACGCCCTAACCAGGTGGGACAATGCAGATTTTCAGAGCTAAAAACAGAATCTGCTGGGTTTTTGATCCTGAAAACTGGACTGCTCCCAACTCCCGAAAACTGAAGGCTGAGTATTTTCCGAACTTGAGATTCCAAAGCCCTCAGCCTCAAGTTGATTTACTGTTTCTTTCTTCTCATGAGCCCTCACGTTATTTAATGATCGCTATCTGAGCTTGATTCTGCGAAATACTATTACTTTACAGACGGGTTATAAGCCCGTAAGAGAAGGAAAAGAAGAATGTTATTCGGGCCAGGCATTTTCTTACCGCGTGTTGGTGGAGAATATTGAAGTATTAGTATTGAAAGTACCCCTGCCCGTGTGTGTGTGTGTGTGTGTGTGTGTGTGTGTGTGTGTGTGTGTGTGTTCCTGACTCAAGTAAACACAACTGAAGAAGTAATTGATTCTAAATGGAAGACTTCAAATTGTTAAGTTTCCCTGTGTCACATTCAAAGCCTGGCTCGTTGGGAAACTGGGACAATTTGCACTGTACAGCTGTACCTTCAGAGAACACGGAATGCTGGGATACTTATAAAAGATAAAACGACAGCCAGCAGATGCTATTTGTTGCCTCACTGAGACATTAATATAAACTTATAAAGCCACAGAGTTTGCCATTATACCCGCGGATGGGATGCAAATGCTAAAACAAAGAATGGGGTGTATTATGTCAAGGTATTTACGTTTTGCTTTCAATTAATAGGACTCAACGAAATACTTAAAGATGGGAGATTTTACCCCAAAAGGCAAACTTTTAATTAGGCTGGTTTTCTTCAGCTCGGAGGGATGAGAACACCCAAAGTTAAACAGAAGTATCCCTCAGGAGGCAGAGACTAGCCAAGGGAAAGGTGACATTGGAAGTGAACCCTTGGGGACAATTGGAAACTGCTCTTATGAGAGGGTTACACATACAGGATGCATGAGAATAGGGTCACCTTGAATCCAACACATTAAAATGTTCTTGTTCTTATGCCATTTAAAAACGAGCAATAGAAATTATAATGTATTAGATAGGGGTCAGTAGCTTACCAGCGTTATTAGGTGTAAATACTTTATGGAGTATAATCAGCTTGTGTTTATTTCAGAATTCTATTTTTTTTTTATATATATTCTTTGTTCACAAAACAACAGCAAACCTTTTTCTTCCTTTTCAGGCAGAACCGGCTGATGCAGGATTGAACTGAGCAGAAGTATAAAAGGGCCAACACTTCCTAAATGAAGACAGGCGTTGGGTGTGAAGGAATTTTCACCCCCACAAGAGGAAATCCATGCATGCTCCATCAGTAAAAATCATAGTAAAGTCTCCAATGAAAGAAGACAGAAACAATGGATTTCAGTGGAAGGAGATGAGGAAGGAGTTGCTCTGTAATGGATTAATTGACCTGCGAACACTCTACGGGTAAAATATCTGAATGATTTCTCCAGAAGTGTCAGCATACAAACAATCATAAAACAACATACATGTCATGCCAGGCATATAGTAATATCTAATTTTCTTTAAATAAGAAAGGGCCACCTTCCTCGATTCAAAGTGTCTGAAAGGGTGGTCCACTCCTCATACATGTAAACATTTGGAAGTCTTAAGTCAAAATAAAAAATGGCGAAAACAACATACGTTCTATCGGGAATCTCTTCATAAACGAACTTCTCATACTGTGAAATGTCATGTCCAAAGGCAGGACTCTCAGAGGCAGTGGAGATCAGTTTCCTAACATGAAGGTTTGGCCTGTGGTTTATGTCATTAGCTTACCCATTCTCTTCTCAGCCACTCCCAACCATAGCAGGCTTATTCCAGTACTGCGTATATAGGCAGACATCTCAACTTGTTCTGAGGGCCAGTGTCTGCAGAGCCATTGGCCAAGCCATTAGCAAAGAGAAAAACAAACAAACAAACAAACAAACCAATAGCCAGTGTCAATTCACTGGTGTTTAGGTATTCATCACAGAGTAGGGTCTACCTGTAGATGCATGCCCCACAAAAGAATATTGGCTGGTGTGGATCTTATGGGAGGACTAACCTTTGAAAGAACCTTACTTCATCCTTGTATCTTGTCTTCATTCCCTGATTTATTTATTGGATCTGTACAGCACTTGTGGCATTGCTCTTACTTGCCAAATATTTGCTAGGTGCCGGATGAAAATCATCAAGATTAGCCCTTGATTTTAAAGGAACCTACTGGTCAAGGCGACCTGCTGGCCACAGTGAGGGGCTAGACTGGAACGAATGTCATGGGCTCAAAGAACTAGGATTCATGTTTGAATGTACTATCTCTTCTCTGTTTCTAGTCGTCTGATGGCTTGGGACAAGCCTTCCCCGTCTTCATGTTCCTTGCCACATCCGTATTGATTCCTAATGTGCGTTTCTAACAGAATGTGGGGGAAATATTTTATATCCTTAATCTTTTCATTCTGCACATCTTTTTCTTTCAGCACGTGGTGTATAATACCTTAAGGCAAATCTATGATAAGCAGTTATTTATAAATATATTAATAACATAGCATTCTTGCTCAAAAATCAGATGATAATTCAGTTTATCCTTACAGCCAAATCCTCAATCTGCATGTCTCAGTAACCTGGTTCAAGTCAACTAGACAGCCAGTTTTCCAGGGTTTGATGGGATTAAGACCTTGGCTTCCTGCCTTAAAGAGTTGTGGGTATAACATATCTGATTTTGCTATACCATGGTTTAAATGCTTCTACTGACTTAAGATTTGATAAGATTTATTTGACTCCTAGATAAAGCTGAAAAATTAATAAAACTAAAAATTGATTCTCTGACCTCTGCCTCTCTGTGTAACACAATCATTTATCATTATCTGTATATGTCTATTAGCTAGCTTTCCTAAACCGGTCAAAGGCCCCATACACAAGACTTGTATTTATTTTACAATATTACTTTTACACTAGTTATTCTTCACCTTAGAATGAAATTTTTGATCTTGTCTTTCTAGTGAACCTACTACAAGAAAAACATAAATTCAGGCATTTTCAAGATTTCTCCATTTAAGAGGTCTTAAAAACACATGTAGGATGATAAATGGTGAGCGATTTTGTATATATCTGTATGGTATTATTGCCACAGAAAATCTTATGAACACAAGTAATATAGTGTTTTATGTTATAACTATGTTGGGTTATGTGTCTTTCCCACTATACAGTAAGAAGCATAAGATGGGAACAAATGTATAACCTCTTAATGTGTGCATTCTCATACCACACAATAGTGCTCAGGACTCTGGCAGTGAGATTTTTATGATTATGTGAGGTGATCATAATTAAAGCTCCCAGAGACTTTCCTTAGGCCTCTGTAATGAATTATCTCATTTAACACTGACGACAATCCTAGAAAGGAAATACTATATAGTTCCGATTTTATAGATGAGTTGCTTGGCCAAGTTTACATTCTAAGAGGCAGAGATAGACTATCTATGAGTACGAACATACTGCCCAGACTTTGTAAGGACATAACCGAAGGAAAGAGAAATAGGTTCTTGTCTTCTTTAACTTGTGAATAAAATCGTGCATTTAAAAAAGGACATTTACATTGATGTACAATTGTACACCTAAATTGTCTGTTTTGTGCATGGTATCACTTATTCAAAAAGTCTTTTCAGTCCAACACGGCCAAAGACTAAGATCTCAGAGTCATCTAATTATGTTCGGAAAACTGATTTTGGTTAACTCTGATCCCCAATCCCTTTCTACATTGTTCCTACACAGGTTACAGAAGGAAACACTTAGAGCAGTCTCATGATAGCTGCAGGATGGTTTTTTTTCTACCAGATTATAATTTCCTTGAAGTCGAAAGTATTAACATGTTTGAAGTGTTCTTGAGTTTATAGGATACTTTATAGGTTTTTTATAAGCCATCATTCAAACAATGAACCTGGCCATTGCCCTGGAAGTTTCCCATATAGTTTTTTTGCAATCTATCACTACTTGGACCATATTCCCAGGTAAGCATTGATCTATTTCAGTCATGCTAGATTCATTTTCTTATTCTAAGTATTCATTTAATTAGACTCATTTAGTGTGCACTGAATTTTAGCAGCCGTCTTTACTCAGAGTAATTTTTGAGGGTCATTGCTTTTGTTGAATGTATCAACAATTCCTTTTGGATATTAAACAATATTCTACTTCGTGGCTATATAAAATGTTGTCTATTCACCTGAGAATGGGCATTTATATTGTCTTTGGCTTGGTGAATAATCAATTGCATATGAAGCTAATTTATGATTCTTCATGTGAACTTGTTTCCAACAAATTAAAACCAAGAGTAAGATGAGTGTTATTATAAATATGCTGGGTTTTTTTCACTCTCAGAAAAGCGATCTCATTATTTGAAGCAATTATGAGGTTTTTAATTTCTACAAGAAATAAGGGAAATATCATTTCCATCACTTTAGGTAAATCCTTCAATGATTTTGCATTTCACAGGTGGTCCACAGGTTCACAGTACACCACGTGTTCCTCACTATAAGTAATTTTCTTTGCTTAGAGCACATATTAAACTATTTTGTCTTCTTTATTAGTATGTTATCTGACTTTATATTATTTAATGATAACTATTAATGAAGATACAATTTATTTCATACACAAAACATTACAGCCACTGAATTGATGATTTAACAGTGTTAGCTTGAGAGATTTAGAATTTGTCATACAGGAAATCACATAGTGTCAGAATTATGACCGTTTGCTTTCCTTGTCTCAGCACTGATGAACTTTAGCACAGTGTTAAAGAGAAGTGGAAAATCTTAATATCTCTGCGTTTTTGTTTTTATGAGTAAAAAATGCAGTCGTTCTTTATTTGGTACAAAGTTAACAGTAGGAGTCTTTGATGTAGCCTTTAGTCACCTTAATTCCAAGTTTGCCATGAACAGCTTCCAAGTTCTACTCAATGATTTTTGCCCAGACTCAAATGATCATGGTTCATATTTTCTCTTTTAACTTGTTAATATTGCATTATTTGAATTTTAAAATATTAAACAAATCTTGTTTTCTTGAAGGAGAAACAATTTTGGTCATGATGTACTCATACGGAACCGATTTCAAAAAATATTAAGTTGAAATTGCTGAAGTATTAAGAGCTTCTCAATGATGTCCCTGTGGAATAATGTTCTTTAATTTTATCATAAAACTATTTTTGTTATTTTTTGATGTCAGGACACTCTTAGCCCAATATTTCCTGTCTACTTTCTAGGTTTTATCATTGTTATGCTATTAACTGGGGACTCTGAGTCTGCTGGAGCTGGAGAGGGCATTGCTGAAACTCTTGAGAAGCCCAGAACAACTTAAATCCCAAAGATCAGACACTGAACATTCTATACTTATTTTGGTTTTGATTTGATCCGATTTTAGCTGAACCTTTTCAGAAATAGAAGTATTTAACTTGTGTAGATGTAACAAGAGCCCTCAGTCAAAAGACATTGAATTTGTAAATGGTAAATTTTGTTTAGGCATGGCCCCCAGTTGAGGGATAGAGCCACTGACCCTTCTCAAAATTTTAACTCAGAATTGATCCAGTCTAAAGGAAACACAGGGACTGAGTAGAGTAGAGACTGAAGGAAAGGCCATCCAGAGACTGCCCCAACTGGGGATCCATCCCATATGCAGACACCAAATCCAGTCACCATTAATGATGCCAAAAAGTGCTTACTGACAGAAGCCTAATATGGATGTCTCTTGAGAGGATCTGCAAGAGCCTTACCAATAGATATAGATGCAGATGCTAGCAGCAAACCATTGGACTGAGCACGGGGACCTTAATGGAGGAATTAGGGAAAGGACTGAAAGAGCTGAAGAAGTTTGCAACCCCATAGGAAAGAACAACATTATCAACCAACCAGACCCCTCAGAGCTCCCAGGGACCTAATCACAAACCAAAGAGTACAGATGGAGGGAAGGACCCATGGCTCCAGCTGCTTATGTAGCAGAGCATGGCCTTATCTGGGAGGCCTTTGGTCCTGTGAAGGCTTGATGCCCCAGCATAGGGAAATGCTAGGGTGGGTGAGGGGAACATCCTCATAGAAGCAGGGAGGGTGGGATAGGGGATTTTTGAAGGGAAAACCGGAAAGGGGGTAACATTTCAAATGTTTTGAACAAAGTAAACAGTAAAAACTTAAAAGACTGAATCTTCTAAATATATAGTGTTTATATTATATTATATTAACATAAATACTTCAAAAGATATAGTGGAGTCAAGATTATGATCCAATAGTGATATCTTTGTATGTCAAGTTGAAAAGAAGTCAATTGTTCTGACACAGAGCAGTCACTCAGCAGGGGACATCCCAGTTGGGAATTGGCCTATGTCAGAGTGTTCTGTTGGCATATGTAGGGGCCATCCTCTTGACTAATGCTGGATGTGAGAGAGTCTAGCCCATCATGGGCAGTGCTACCTCTAGGAAGTTGTGTTGGTCTGCATTAGAAAAGAAAATTAGCAAACCACAGAGAGCAAGCCAAGAAGCAGAGTTCAAAAGCTTTGGCATGAGATACCGCCTTTAGGGTCCTGCCTTTGGGTCCTGGTTTTAATTTGCTCATTGATATAAGAAATGTGATATGATTGTGAAAGCCAGATAAACCTGTTATTCCCCAATTCCCAACTTGTTTGGTTTCCTGGTATTTATCATAATAGCAGAAATAAAATGGGACAGTTCTGGTCAGCCTTTGTAAAAGCTTGGTAGCTTTTGTAGTGGCGAAATTCTAACCCTTACATAAAGATTAGGATTAGATAAAGAGTTGGTAGAATCAGTTTATTAAACCATTCTAGTCAGGGATTTTCTTTGTAGAAAAGCTTTAAAAATTCAATTTAATTATTAGATGTATGTTTCCTCTGAAGCTAGTTTACTTCGTTTAAGTTATTTAATTTATTTGCACATGATTTTTAATACAATATGTTATTTTCCTATTTACATTTGTAATGCTTGTGCAAAGAACTTCTCTTCTCATTTCTACCCTGATAATTTGTGCATGTCCTCACTCCTGATTGCTTTAGCTCGAATCTTGTCACATTTCTTTTTCTTTTTCTCACTTTCCGTCTTTCTTTCTTTCTTTCTTTCTTTCTTTCTTTCTTTCTTTCTTTTTTGTTTTTTCTGGATCCTACCATTTCTTTCTTTCTTCATCATAGATAAGTTTTTTATTTTTAGTATTACACATTTTCTTTGATGTTTTTCCCTTTTCAATACTTACCTTCACTTCCTTGTATTTTTCTAGTTTGAGGTCGGATCACCAGTGAACAATTGGAGAGTTTTACCCTTTTCTGTTAGCATCTAGCATTCCATTACTTTGTACGTATATGACAATCGGTACATTTTAGTAATATGCTTTAACCTTTTTACTGAATCAAAAATACTTTTACTTTCTCTTTTTATCTCCCTTCAAACAGTAGGTCATCTCTTCCTTCAGACTGTTGTTTTGATATATCTAGAATTTTGGGCATATTGAAGCTTATATTTAAATTCACGATTTTATTATAGTTTTTGTACACTGTACAAAGCATCTGAGAGTCCTTTCTCTAAAATATTTGTTCTCTCATCCTAGGACTGTCTTTTGAAAAGGTTGGTTTTGGTGCATCATGAATGGTTTGAAGCTCTGTAGAATTTCAATCGACTGTACTTTTGGGGTTCTATTTATGGACCATATATGCTACTCTATTCTGTTAGTCTTGTGTCTGTCTCCTTATTGATACCACACAATCTTACTGTATTATTGAGCAGAAATCATGAGTTCTCTAGACTTTTCCCTATTTTAGAATTATTGTATCTCACCTGTCTAGTTTCTTATCTTCTTCACATAAAGTCTAAAGCCATGTAAGTTTTTAAAGTCACCAGCTTAAGATTTTTTAAATGTTTTATTAATTATTTGAGAATTTCATATACTGCATTTTCAGCATATTCACCTCCCTCCAACAACCCCTCCCATACTTCCACGCATTACCTACCCCTCCCTACCCAATTATGTGTCAACTTGACACAAGCTAGAGTCATCTGAAAGGAGGAACTCTCAGTAGAACATTTCTCCATAAGGCTGACCGGTAGGCAACCTTCAATGCATTTTCTGAATTAATTGATTAATGTGAGAGGCCTCATCCCATTATGGGCAGTTCCTTCTATGTGCTGGTGGTCCTAGGTTCTGTAACACAACAGACTGAACAGTCATAAAGAATATAAGTAATCAGTACTCATTCCTGGCCTCTGCACCAGCCTCTGCTTCAAAATCCCTGACCTCCTTTAGTTTCTACCCTGACTTCTTTCATGATAGTCTGCACGTATACATGGAGAGCTGTAAACTGGAATAAACCCTTTCTGCCACAGGGTTAACGGCCATAGTCTTTATCATAGCAGTGAAAAACCCAAGACACTCCTCAGCTTTGAGTTCTTTTCTTTAGTTTCTTTCCTGTTTTTTTTTTTTTTCCTCCTATGGTATTCTAATTTGTATTGTTCAATTCTTTGGGAATAGAGCCCACTCAAGAATGTGGTAGTTCTATCAGGTGCCACATAATAACAAGTACAAACAAGACAACCAGACTCTCTTCCAGAGCTATTAAGTGTCAACAATTCTTCAGTTAGTGATGTGATTCTATGCGCCTATGCTGGGTTTTTGTCTGGCTGTAACTTGGACGGACCCAGTGCACGCTGTCACCGTCCCTGAGATTTCATATGCACTATAGTCCTGTTTTCTCCAGAGACATTATCCACCACCTTTTGGTACCTTTAACTTTCTCAACCTCAAATATTCCTTAACTCTGAACAAAGCAGTGTGTTATTCATGGCTCAGTTAGGGCTGAGTACTCCAAACTCTGCAAACAGAGTGTCTCTTTGTTAAGTGCCATCTATTTTAAGGATGTGGATGGTTGAGCAATGCTCTGATCTATGGGTATACCAGTAAGTCATTGGCCAATGCTATGTATATTTAACAGAGTACACTCTCTCTTAGGGTCTATGGCCTATCTAGCCACACATACTTGGGATTCTGATAGAAACTGTATTGAATGTGTATTGCAAAATGATATCTTACCAATATTGGATTTTCTTATCAATTAAACAAGTCATGTCTTAATTGGGGCTTCTATTGCTATCAAAAGACACCATGATCAGAGCAATTCTCAATAAAGGAAACACATTTAGATGGGGCTGACTTATAGTTTCAGAGGCTTAGTAAATTATCATCATTGGGGCATATAAGCAGACGTGGTTCTGGGGAAGGAACTGAGATTTCTACATTGTGATCCACTGGCAGCAGAAGTGGATGCCATAGGAGGCCATGGAAGCATAAGACCTCCTAGTTCTTCTGGACAGTGACCCATCCTCCGACAGTGCCACACCTCCTAACAGTGCCACTTCCTATGGGATCAAGCATTCAAAGATGGAGTCTTTGGGGGCCATTTCTGTTTAAACCACAATAGGTCATATTTTTGTTTATTGAAAAACATTAACATTGGCTGCTTAGTCAAGCTGGTATGCCCTCTCACCCACCTGCCGTGAAGAGAGTTCCTACTGTCCATTATCTTGCAAATACATTTTGTGTTGTTGTTTATAATTGCCACTCTGAGCACAGTAAAAAACTAGGGGAACAATTCTGGGCTTTGTTCATCCTTTATAGCCGGAACCAGAATTTTCTGCTGAGAATCCTAATAGGAAGAATATGCAAAAAGTATTGTATGCTTCAACAGTCATCTGTTTCTGCTTTAGTTACGTTGACCTTCATTTAGTTTAGTACATATACTAGGGTGATACCCAAGGATATGTATAAATGTGTTTGTTCAAATGATTTTCTAGTGTATTTCTACTTGTCCTTAAATGACACTGTACGACTTTCTTCTTCTCCTGGGAGTTGTATGACTAATGTTCTCAAATCCTGTTATTTCCTCAGTTAACAACTCTGTAGACCTCACCTCATTTCTAATTTTAATGTTATTTGTGTTACTAATACATGCTTGTAGTGTCTTCTAGAAATTCATGTGCACTAGCTTCTAACTATTCCTGCCTGATGTTATATCTGAAGTGCCAATGTAGACTTATGTTAAGTCGATTCATGAATGAACAGTGGAGAGGTAATAGGAGAAAAGGTAGGAAAATGGAAGAGGAACAGAATTGGGAGGAGAAATCAAGATGGGGCTGGAGAAAGCAGACCTAGATCCTGGTGACCATAATCGGCGATAGGCAGATATGAATATTTTTAAGAGATTTTATAAGTCTCTTTTTAATCTCTTATAGAAGGGCAGTTTGCATCTTTGTCCATTGGATTTAATCTTATTGAGTGGAGGGTTGTGGATTGAGAATTTAACATATAAACCTGCATGAAAGCTATAGGACCTTGGAGTAATGTTTGTGCCAGGCAGTAGAGAAAAGAAGATGCTGGGACAGTTATATCCACACGAGACAGAATCATCAGGGCAGGCAGAGTGAACTGCCTAAGAAGGGAATTGTGTGGAGAGAGCGACTTACACCAAGTGACAGAGTTGGTTGGCTCTACACTAGAGTGGCGTCTGTGGTCTGAGACTGCAGGGACTGATAAAGAGATAAGCCATCCTTTTTAATATTTACTGCAGCATGCCAACATACTGTAAGTAGTCATGAAGGATTCATCACCCCTACAGATTAACACTGTATCCATATTTATCTTTCTATCCAGATAAATTATTTTCTGTACTAGCAACTGTGGCTTTTCTTTGGAAAAAATAATCAACCCTCTGACAACGTTTTACCAAAGTAAGGAGCCAACAGGATAACCTTCCATCCATCAAATCTTAGCCTTAGCCATTCCGAGACAAGGAGCTCTCATCCAACTACTAACTAAGCCAGTGATAGGAAAATTCTACAGTGAATTAGAGCTCGTAAGCTGCCACTTGTGCGCCACAGATGCATTAAAGCACAACTTGGCACAGCCCTTCAAACAGAAACTGACTCACGAGGGCATCAGCTTTCCTCATGCTTCCATTTTGTATTCATCCTTCTAGTTTGTTTGAAAACTCATGAAAACCATATGATAAGCTTTCAAACACAACTGCGGCAGCCCCACATCACGTTCTGTCTCATAGAGACACAAGCTTCCTGTACAACCCCTTCATCTCTTCCCACACAACCCTATCCCATGATTACCTTTCCCACAACAAACATGCCAAGGAATATTCTTGCATTGTGTTTTCACTGGGAAATACACACGACAGCAGGTGTCATCTTAAAAGCAAAGCAAAGCAAAGCAAAACATACTGGTTCTGTCTCTAGCGTTTCACAGCATTTTAGATGTTCTGGTTCATGATTAAAATGATGAGTAGTCATTCGTACTCTTGAAATAATTCTTGGATGTTTTCTGCAGTTGTAGAAAGAACACACACGTTGCTGGGCTCCTTCTGAATTTTGTGGTAACCCAGCATACCTCTCTAGAGTTAGTCATTAGCCTTCTACTCAAAATGAAAACTCATTGTATTATATTGTCTTCCAATAGAGAAAATGTTCCCAAAGTTAAAAATAAAACCTTGAGATCTATTGAGAGGAACTTGTAAAGATTTCTTTCGTTTTGCTTTTGTTTCACTCTCTGAGAAATAATTGCTACTTACCTTCCCAGCAGAAAAAATATGCGGATTATTAAAATAATATATGCAAATTACATCTCTGTCAGGAACCCTGGATACTGGGGTAACATCTTCCACTGCTAAAATTTCCTCTGTGTGGTATTTAAATGCTACCTCACTGCTTAACTAAGTTATTTCCACATATCACCAAATGTACTGAAGTTGATTTTTTTTTATCTTAGACAGTCTCTGAGTTGTCTTAATTTGAATCAACACAACCTTAAAAGTATCCCTATGCAAGCAAGCATAGGTTATTTTATAATAATAATATCTGTTTCCTGCATAGTGTTTTTATTTAATAGTGTTGATCTTCTCAAAGAAGATACAGTAGGGTCAAATGCTCAAGTTCGGGAGTTCAAATTTTGTCTTTGGTGCACATTCACTATGAGGTACAGAACAAGCTGCGTTTCTTTCTATGGCCCTCTGTCCTCTCAATGAAATGAATACGTGCCTAACGTTTACTAAGGAGTACTGACCTCAGCTGTAAGTGTGGGGTAATAATGAGAAGTTAAGTGAGTGACAGTTATCATTGTTAGTGAAATATAATGTTCATCAATGGTTTCCTTCAGTCCTAGTATTTACTGTGGTGGGCAAAGAGTCACCATAGCTATAGAGAAAGCGATGTGTTTGGTCTCCACATAATCAAATAGATTCATTTTGTTCCATTCTTGCAACACTTCATCAGGCTTCACTGATAGAAAAAGTGCAGCTACACTAATTCATTCATGTTAGAATCGCAATTGGGTTTAGACGTTTTGCTTTTCAGACTCTGACTGGTGTACATGCATGGTGAGACTCAACTACCTAGGCATTTACTTAAATTTCTTCTTCAAAATCTGGCATTGGAGGTCACCAGCCTTTAGGTAACTTCTTATTTATTTATTTTTTGATATTATAAAATAATTGTATCAGTTTCCCTTAGCCTTTCCTTCCTCCGAAATCCTTCCATGTGCCCTAGATTGCTCTCCTTTGAATTCACGAATATTTTTGGTCTTTAATTGTTGTTATTTGTGTGTTTGTGTGTGTGTGTGTTCCAAAGTATATAACTACAGCCTTCTCATTTGGTATAATGTTACTTGTATGGATATGATTTCCGAGCTGACCCCTTAGCACTGAATAGCCAGTTTAAAGGTTCTTCCTTGGGGACCATTATTTTGCCCACTGTCAGTAGTCTTTAGTTGACTTTAGGATTTTTCTAGGGCTAAGGCTTTGTGGGCATTTCCTGTCCATTTTAGCCTGTCTGTTGGTTTCCTTCTTGTGCCGATGATGTTTAGGCAGTCATGCCAACAAGACAAGGTGGATGCAGCTTCTGTCATCAAAAGCTCCTTGTTCCACTGGACCTTCTGGGCATCGGACACCACATTTTAAATCATGGACACATCAATTCAAATGGCATTCAGATTTTGCAATCTTTTCAAGATTTATTTTACATATTGTTTTCTGTGGAGTATCATCAAATTTGTAAACTTTAAACTATCAAGAGGAAAGCTGAAATAGCCCAAGCATCTTGCCCTACTCACACCTTCTTCACATCAGTCAATGAAAATGGAAGCAAGGTTATAAAAACCTTTTCATCTGCCAAGGGTGTGGACATTATAAATCAACATGTGAGAGAGCTGTATGCAGAAAATCACAAATGGTGGGCAGCAATGATCTAAGGATGTGTATGCCTCACACTACAGAGAGGGCCCAGGGGTAGTGGGAAGCGTGGGACATGCTTCTGCTACTGACATCAATCGTGAGACACGCAATCTTTCTTAGGGAAATAACTTTGCAACAGAAACAACAAGAGGGATAAGGGCAGGACTGATATCAAACAGCAGGAAGAAAATGACTGTCAACTCAGACTCTTACATCCTGTGAAACTGTCCCCCAAAATGAGGCATTCTTAGTTGGAAAGAAACTACAAAGGTATCATGAGCAAGTCAGCTGTGATAAATGCTATCGATGTTTCTTAGGACAAAAGAAATGGGGACTATGGAAAATAAGAGGTTTGGGAACAAAGTAAAGCCAAAGGTGCGGTAACTATCTCAGTCTGTACTATAAGCTACACACGACTTTTGTTTTCTAAAGACAAAGTATTGCTACTGAAAGAAAAGAAAACACTGGAGTTTGAATCCAAATCACCCATGTTAGTGTGCCTGTGGAAATGGGGGATTCTTGGATGCCAGTGTTTAAAACATAGAAACAGTACCCTTGAACAAATTGTCTGCTTGGATCACCTAAATGAGCAAGTTCTGAATGTAAGTGGAGAGATGCTGTCTCACCATCTTAATACATAAAAAGGTCAGAGAATTGAGGAAGTAATCACACATCCACTCCATAACCAATATTTTCACACGCATGGGAGTGTGCATATACTTACTCTTGTATACTACATTTTCACACACACACAAGGAAAATCATAGCTTTGATGATGCTTCACGGTGTGAAAATACAATAGTACAACTTACATAATTTGTGCGGACGAAAAGGTCTCTGCATTTTGGCAAAATGGTAAAATATTAAATGTAAGTGAATTGGTAATATTTTAGATACACTTATTTTAGTCTATTCCTATTTCATGTATCTGAGGATATGTGCAAAAGTGTCACCTCTGAGGTGGTCAGAGAGAGTTTTCACGAACCGGATCTTTCCTAGCAGCTAATAGGATCAGAGAATCCAGCTCTTGCTGCCAGGCCTGCAGGACAAGTGCTTTTAACTTCTAAGTCATCTCCGTAGCTCTGGCATGTGCATTTTAATACCTTGAGCATCTGTTTAAAAATATATATGAATGATACAATGGATTGCAAGACAGCACACGAAATTTTATGAATTTAAAACTTATATATATATATATATATATATATATATATATATATAGAGAGAGAGAGAGAGAGAGAGAGAGAGAGGGGAGAAGAAACTGTAGTAATTAATTTGAACCATATCAAATACAGTAAAAATGTAGAAGACTCTCTGACTGAATACAAAGTATCATTTTATTTAGTATTGAAAGAACTTACAATACTAAATAAAAAGCTTTATTTTGAAATACAAAAAACATTGATAAGCTAATTATTTGTGGTTATTTGGATAACCAAAGCAGATAGAGATACTATGATAGGGAAAGAAGCGACTAATACTATTCTTAAACCTGAAAAAAGTAATTTTACAACATTTTACCCATTGAGACTGGCGTTGTTGTCTTGAAATCAACCAGTGGCAGAGTTACAAAAAAATTGCCTGGCTTTTCAGATCCAGAAAACCAATGTGAAAATTTTAATTAATAAAATGCATGACCAGGTATATTGGTGAAGTGCTATAATACCAGCACTAGGATGCGTATTGTAGGATCAGGAGTTCAAGGCCATCTGGCCTAGGGAAGTGTGTGTTTTTAAAAGCAAAAATAAACAGCAACAAGAAACATTTCTCAATTTATTTTCTTTCTTCCCTTTTATTTGTTTGTTTAAATTTTTGTTTTTGTTTTGAGACAGGGTTTCTACATGTAACAGCCTTGGCTATTCTTTGTGGACCAGACTTGTCTGAAATTCACAGAGGACTATCATCTTTCTTCTGAGCGCCTGGATTAAAGGCATGAACCACTATACCCAGATCTTAAATTTTCAACGAAACAAAATTAGAAAGCTTTATTTTCCTTTCTGGGTAAAACTTTTCAGCTAGGTGAGATTAGAAAGAAAACACTAAGCCAGGGTAATATAGCTATCCAACTTCATCGTTAGTGATGAAACATTTGTTCCTTAAGTTTCAGGAACTAGAATTTCTAGCTAGTCAAGAATTAATTAAAATACAAAATAAAATAACACCTCAGAGAAAAGGTGTATAATAGAAAAGAGTCATTTTTGCTTTTGTTTTTTTATTGATGACTTGACTTACATGTGGAAAGCCTTGAAGAAACTTCAAGAAATTTTAGGAACTTACAAGTGAGCCACACAAGACACAATGTCAATATATAAAACTCTATTTGACCCACTATCAGTGAAAATGTAGAAGCCAGAAGTCTATAGTGTGCCATTGCGGTAGAATAAAATATTAAAATACCAGCATATAAAATTTTTAAATTCATAATATTTATATATTGAGGGTTACAAAATACAAAAAAAAAAAAAAAACCACTATCAGGCAGTAGATAATTTAATGTTTTCAAGACATCAAAATCTTGCAGATTCCCTATAGGTTTTCCATATTCCCAAACCAAATAGTAGTGAAATTCTTGCTATGAACTAAGCAGGCATCTAAAATGCATGTGGAAGAGGGAAAAGAACCATGAGAACCAAAAAGTTTGAATGAAAAATAAGTCACCTGTTCTGGAGCTGACATGTATGCCTCCCCTGAGGGACTAGCTTTTATGATACTAGAAGGCATATGTAAGCTTCTAAAGAAAGTTCTACCCAGCTAACCAACTGTGACATCTAGGACATCAGTGGTTCATAACTTTACAGACACAGTATCATGGCTGTAACTACCTTCTCTCCAGTTGGACTTAACATCCATTAAACAAGAGGAATGTCATGCCTGGTACTAGAAACCTAGCTAATTATTCGATGCTAGTGAAGTCATGGTTATTGGTGAGAATCTGCAACCACTAATTTACTAAACCAACATAATTCCTAACATAAGCGTTTGTCCTTAGGCCTACAGATAAGTATAGTCTTCACCTCTCATCAAGGAAACTTCTCTGTACAAGAGACACCACTACAAAAAAACACAACCACACAATATGCAGAGATGTGCAGTTCTGTCTTAATGAATACATCTAAAACCACTCCCACACATACAGTTCAGAAAGCCTAACAAAAGAGGGGTAGAAAGACTGTAAGGACCAGTTAGTTGACCAGTAGTTTGCTCTAAGATTGTGTGTCTTTATAACATAGTGATGTAGCCATAAATTCTTACCAACATGACTGTCTAAACACACACGGATAAAAAGACACAAGTGAACGTGCAAACTCACAGGAGAAAGCCTTCAAGGCCTCTACTCTACAAAGAATTATAGGCAACTGAGCAAGCAGGGAACAGGAGACCTGACCCTCCCTAGGGAGGAGCACAGCAATTGTGTGTCCAATGCCAAATGGTCTGACATCAAAACAAACATAAAAGTAACAGTATATAAACTCAGCAGGTTAATTTATAAATACGTGTGAAAACACAAACACACATGTGCATGCAACAATTGGTGAAAATAAGAGGCCCTTAATTTGTAGGAGAATGGGGTGCAGTATATGCAAGAGTTACTTCAAGGCAGAAAATCAGAAAGGCGAATTGTAATTAAAATACAATCTCAGATACAAATAAACAAAAGAATCATTAAGAAATGAAAAAAGTCTTACTGCTTGCTACTAAGTTGATATATAGCAGCAACCATGGAAACAATAGTATTGGCACTGTGTAGACATGTAGCTCAACAGAATAGACTGGAATTGTTTGGCCAACCTTTGGTTTTCATTGATAATGATACAAAGTAGAAAGAAACATCCTTCTTTAAATGGTGTCAGAGTAACTGGCAATTGAGATGTAAAATATTATAAGGTACTAAAGCACCCCAGGACACTTTCAACAAAACAAAACAAAAAACCAAAAACCAAGCCAAACAAAACAAAAACCCTAACAACAACAACAACAACAAAAAAAAAAAAAAAAGCAAAAGATGTGAGTTCAATTTAGGCCATCATTAAGACACCTGCAATGTAATCAGAATGAAAAGTTCATAAAAGAAATTTTATAAATATTAATATATTTGCTCTGAGCTGGATATTGTTATGAAATGACAAGTCCTAGAGAGAAGACATATTTGAAAACCGTATGTCTGATAGAAACTAATATGTCGAATACCTAAAGTAAGTAAATGAAATAATGAAAATCTACAAGAGGACATGTGCAGAAAATTTAGTATTTGGTACAGGTTATATGTAGTTAGCAAATCAACATATTAATGGACACCTGAACATCTGGAGTCTGGATTTGCTAATCAAACCCACATTAACATACCATGGCAATCACTTACCAATCAAGTTAGAGCAATAGCTGATAATGAGACATTTCATTACACCAATGGCCAAAGATATTAGTGCAATCTGCTTAGCACATTGGAGAATGTTTTAGCATTTCTTTAACATATTGGGAACTGTTCTTGAAAGCCATCAATTTCCTACATAGGGTGAGTAAAACTAAATGCTGATCTCATGCACGAATATTTTACAGCACCGTTTTCGTAATCACTAAAACGTGGAAATGACCTTAATGTCCTTCAACTGTGAGTAGAGAAAAATGTTTTAGTGTTTTCTCACAGCTAAGTCATGCTCATCATTAGAATAGCTAAGTCAGGTATGGGGACTCATGACTTTAACTCCATTACTCAGAAGGCAGACTCAAGAATATCTTTGTGAGTTCAATACCAGAATTATCTATAGAATTAGCTTTAGTCTAAGTAGAGCTACAAAGTGAGGCTGTCTCAGAAACATAAAACAAAATATATAATTAAAAAAATACACAAGCATCAAATAACATGTGGTTCCCTTTATATAATTTTGAAACATCAGGGCAAGTTATAGATCAATGGACATGTTAGGGTTAATAGTTGAAGTCTGTTGAAGTAGCACAAGGCTGTTGAATTAGTCATGTTTGAAAACATGATTGTGTGAATTAACAGCATAACGAAAAGAAATACATTCATATAAAATAAAACTAACACACAATAAAATCTTTAAAACACACACAGCATTAGCACAACCCACACAAGATCGACATAACCGTATGTGGACTCAGAAATTAATAGAAAAAGTTACACAGCTCACACTTCTTTGCTTCAAATAAGACCTATAACCTCACATTTGCTCTGTCACCTTGAACAGTTACCTCAAGCTCTGCAATTCTTGGATTCCTTTTCTGAACAATGTGATATACTATTCACAGGTCTTTGGGGAAGATTAATGGACTGAGTAGAGTTTTCCATACATAAATATCTCATGATATTAACGTTCATTATTTGTATTTTTATATTTCTGTTAAGTTGGATAAACTGGTAATTTGTCAAAGTGGTGCGATCCTTGTACTAAGCAAAATATAAACATGCAAGCCATTTAATCACAGCTATATTTTAATAAGTATAAATAAAAATACTTATTACAATGTCTATTCTAACCTACTGAATTAAAATACCTTTGAAAGGCTGATCAATAAGACTTTCAGGGATATACTAATTGGTAGATAGTAATGACAATATTCTAATCAGTGGGTTTCTTTACAGTAACAATATCAGTGAAGAGCACCTATAATTGAAATGTACAGTAGCTAGAGGTGGATAGGGGCTACCATTTTGACAATACATCTGTAATTATTATTCCTATTATTGCAACAAAATACTTTGTATTTGGCAACCTAATCTCAGCATTATTTTCAACTTTTGAGTAAAACATTGTTAGGTAAAACAACAACAGCAGCAGCAAAAAAAAAAAAAAAAAAAAAAAAAAAAAAAAAAACGATGGTTTTTGCCATGAACTAAAATTCTTAAAATACTGACTCAAAATAATCTCTGAGAGTCAAAAGGCTTATTCAGTCTCTGGAAACATAAGTCTCTTGACAGATGTCTCAGTGACAAAACCAAGACAGAGGGAAACTCAAAGAGAAGTAGAAGGTAAAGAGGCAAAAACAAAAGAAAAAAAAGAAAGAAAGAAAAAAAAGAAAGACAAAAAAATAACCCATATTTCTCTAACTCATGAACCATCTGCCCTTCCCTCCTACTGGTAACTGTGAAGTTTAGGTTACTTGAACTCTGCTGTGTTCAGAACAAATGTTTCAAACAATGAGTTGCTCTAAGTCTATGACTGCCAGTGACTGTGGATCATAACCAACCCACAAAACACAAATTCACATTTGCACACATCCTACTGATAGCATGCTTGAAGAATTATGGAATGTTAAGGTGTCTAGATTAGATTCACAGCTCGCCCCTGGAACAAGAGGAAAAAGGAACAAGTACAACTCATAATAAATTTGCCTGGAACAGTGAACCACGGGAGCAGACAATGCTACTGTTGCTGCCTTGCTCACTGGATTTAAGCTGGTTTTGAATGCATAATTTCCCTGCACTCTCTATGCCAGTATAGAGATGTCGGTGTTTATACTCCTGGTTTGAGTATATATAAACCATAGGAATCCATTGAATTCCCTTGCTCTAAAGAAGAAAGAAAATTTTTCTGTTTTATGGTTCAGATTCTCCTAGTAAGACATAATATAATTAAACAGCTTGTGCGCTGTTTCCTAAAACATATGGGAAACCATCCCTTGTTGTATTTGGGAGAGGGTGCTTGCTGTAGGAGAATCTGTCAAGCCTTTGTCTATGGCTCAGAAATTCATGGGCAAATGCCAGGGGACTGAAGAGAAGGTTAGTCATAAAATCACATGGAGTGCAAATCAGAAAACATTTAACACAGTAAATATTATCCCCTACAGATGAGTTTCAATGCCACAGAAGATATTTTAGAATAGAGAAAGAAAATGTCCTATTAACCTGATGTTCTGGGGTAGTGGTGAATAGAACTTTCCACTAAATATGAAAATCTGCAGTGAGCCTGGGAATAAAAAATGTGCTTTCTTTAGAAGCCTGGCTAACTCTTTGATTTCCCTTAGTTCAACTTCTCTTTGTCTTGTCGTAAGGCTCACTGAGATGAGCATATGTTGAAGTTAAATTCAACTAGGAGAGCTTGCTCCTATGAGAAATAGCCCTTCAACCTCCCAAATAACATATAAATCTTCTCTATGTTAGCAAATACTCTTAGCAATAAATGATAGTAAATTTTATCAGAACAGCATTTTTTATTTGAAAGCGAAGTGATTGTTTTCCAATGAGATGGCTTATAGGGGAAATGTACGTGCTGGCTAACCTGCAACTTGAGTTTCGACATTGGACCTCACATTTTAGAAGGAGAAAACAGATTCTTACACAGCCTTCACACATGTATCATGGCATGCATGTATGTGCTTGAGCAATCCAGGCACACGCATACCAAAAGTAAATAAATAGGTAGATAAGTAAATGTAAATTTTATTTAAAAAATATGAGATGCTAGAATCTAAGAAACCCTAAATAGTCATTATATGTTTTATCAAAGTATTAACTAGTAATTATTGTTAATAATTTAAGTAAAGGCTTGGCTTTCTCAAGTCAAAATGCATGTGATATCCATATAAACCACAGTCCATTAACTAGCACACAATATCCAAGGTCACACTTAGTAGTTTTCAATGAACTTTAAGATCTAAAAGTGTAAACAAATTCAAATTCTGAATTAGTATGTCCTAACACTCTCAGACCCCAAAAATGGTAACAAAAAGAAACTTTGAGTGTTCAAATTTTAAAAAATTTCCACTCTGTTATATAAAGCTGTATTCTTCCAATGAAGGATACATGTCTCCTCTTGTGAGTACAAGACTTGTTGAAGATGTGAGATAATGTCTCTTGTTCACTGCCCGTCTTGTGAGAATTTCAATGACCTGTTATAAAGCCTAAGACCTCATCCTTTAAGAATCTCAGAACTTGCAACCGACTCTCCCCAGGACATACCTTTCTGGACTCTTTACAAGACTCCCAGCCCTTCAGACTGACCACCTGATCTCTCTGTCTGAAGCATTACCTACTTCTAGAAACATCCATAGCCAATCTCCCAACTTAGATTAAATATTTTTTGTTTTTTAATATAAAATTTATCATCTCTAAAATTGTATTATATTATGAACACACAATCACTCTTGGCACATTGACCTATGGTTTGTTACTGCTTCTTCACCCAACTACGAGTATTTCAAAAAAAAGAACAGTTTCCACCATTCTTTCAGTGTCTACAGGCCACATAGTAGGAATTCAAAAATGTCAAACATTCAAAAATTCAAAAATATTCAACACAGGTTGATTTCTTTTGGTGCTAAAACTTAGAAACAAGACCTCATACAAGTTGGGTGTGTTCTTTACCACTCAACCACAGCACTCATGTTTGGTTCAACAATAAGTCTCTGTTGAACTGACTGTTGAATCGATACTTATGAAGCAAACAAGACAAAACCTAAGTGCTTCCAACACAAGGAACCATCACCTCTAGACCTCAGTGAAAACTCCTATTCACTCCTTTCAAAAGCTCTAGACGTGCATCCCATCTTTCAGCATGTGAAACTCTTTCTCCTTCGTCATGAATGGTTTTCAGAATTGTGGAATTCACATCTACCACGTACCTTTCCGACCGAATAGATACCACTCAATTTCAAATGCTTTCTCGAAGAGATGCTTCCAAATTCTTCGCGTCAGAATAACAGTATCTGAACTGAATTTGGTGCTTGTTGTATTTGTGGGAAACTACTTGCTGCACATGTCCGTAGTCTTTATGACTGTTTTCAGTCAGGGATCTAGGAAATGGCACCTGTGTAGTAGGCACTGACTACAGTTCTATTGGGTAAACATGGTCTGCTGATGCCAACCAATAAATTACTAATTCTAGAATATGTCTTCTTTTCAAATTCAGTGTTTATATTACAAGAAATTTTTATTTTTCAGATGTCTGAGTGGAATATGAGAGGGGTGAGGAGGTTGGCTATGTAACACAAGAAAAAGTTATTGGCTGATCTCGAATGATATTCAGACACGTCAAAGGCACAAAACCAGGCACCTTGTTTTTCTTTTTTTCTGTTCAGAACTTCTCGTTGAGAATACACTGAGATTCTTTTGTAGACATTCTTCCTTAGGTAAGCCTCTTAATGAAACTTAGTTGTATTTTATGAGTTCTGTTTCTAAGAAAGGGTGTGGAGTCTCCGTCTCTGCCAATTGTTAAGTATATATTATATATCTTTTCTGAGAAGCAGACATGAAGCACACATTGTTTTGTCGGTCTCTGGTTTAATGACATCGACTTCCCAACCAACAGGCCACACAAGAGAAACGAGTTACAGTTAAGAACATGCGCATCTCTCAGAATGAAGAAAAAAATAAAACCGCCTTATTTTATGCTTTTTGCTAGGTTTCTACTTTATAAAAGATAAAAGTCTACAAATGACAATTCATAAGCACAAGAAACACGGTTTCCCACTATGTATACGAAATAAAAAATCAGTAAAAACATTATTGTGGGGACAAAAAAAGAGTAAATTGAACATAACTTTTTTTTTTAATATAAATTTTTAGGTCAAGTCCTACATATCCAGTTAATGTTAGGATGCTCAAAAATTATTTAACTAACGGCATTCAAGGCTGTTTGTCCATATAGTATTAGATATCAAAAAGATTTTACTTTTAATATGATTTATTATGCGGTGCTGTAGACAACAGTTTTAAAAGTAAGCTATGTGCCCAAGTGTTCTACAAACTGAATAAGGTGAGCTGCTTAAAATAATCAAAAGTCACTGTATTTGGTAGTGTTGGCAGTGCGGATTCTATTATTTACTAGCTTCAAAATGAGAATTGGTGAATTCTTGCGTGCCATCGTGTGAGCAACAGAAATCGTGTTGTAGGAATATTGGTGCAAGAGTTTATATGTTCCCTAACTTCATCAGGTGAACTAGAGGAGCATCTAATGCTGCCCTGTGGGGTGTTTAGAGAAAGGGGGCCACTTTTCCAGAACTGCCCATGGTAGGATGGCAAAGAAATAAAAATCCACACTTGTGATACTATGTTCACCCACTGCTCCTGGAAGACTCTTTACTCTTTGGAATTCCCCCTTCTCATTTCCAGTAAAGAGAAGAGTCTTTTTAACACAAAAGTAACCCACAAGGGAAGAGTTCCCGGGAGCTTCAGAGCATGTGGAGAAGGCAGAGGGACCTATTTCTTTGTCTCGTGCTCAGAAAGACACACAGTTACTTTTAGTCAGAGCTTGAGGCAAAGAAGAGACTGGAGAGAGGTCTGCTTTGGAATAGAATCAAATAGGAAACCGAAGGCATGGATTTCCTCACCCACATGGCATTAGTGTTGTCCCAGTCATGAACTGTGACTAGAGTTCATTTCTATTTCGATAGCAAAAGGCAAACTGTTTTGGCAAAAAGAGACTCTGAAGAAAGTATACACAAACAGGAAACAGCACACACAGTAGATTCCTCTTCGTTATATCTAAAAAGCAGCTGTTACGTTTGTTCGCTACACTTGGCCTGATTTGATTTTTTAACATTTTGTGGGGAGAGAGGATGAGAGAGACAGAGAGACAGAGACCCAAGAGAGTCAGAAACCCACTTTCAGTTTGGATTTTCAGGTCTAGTATGTTTGAAATGGACGCTCCTATTGTCTGCAGTTAAATTAGCCATTAGCAGGACTGTGAGTTCCAAGGGGTTTTCTTGTAACTCATCTCCCATCTTGCCTTAGAAAACAGGAGGATTACAGACACATGTGGACTTGGGGTTTGTGAACTCTGGTCCTCCTGGCTTCATGGAGCATGTGTTATACCTTATCCATGTATATCTTATATGGTTACTTCTTCATTTGAAATTCTAGTTAACAACTGGATCAGAATATCTCATAATAACCTTTAGATACATTTTAAACACACAAATGCAACTAACTGGTCTATTTAGCTTGATATGGAAGTATGTTTGTTTTTCCATTTACCAAGATTGATCTTTCAATCCATAAAATATTTGAAAATCTTTAATAAGTATTAGTCATGGAAAGATTACGAGATTGGGAATATGTCATGTAACCAAACAAATTCAGATTAAAAAAACTTTTCACGTGAGTAAATTTAATGTTCTATTTTATATATAAGGAATTTCCATGAAGGAATTTGCGAGGAAACTGTCACTCCCTTTTCTGTCTCGTAATGAAGAGCAGGAAAACACACGGCCACCTTTCTGCTCTTTCACAAGGTTCCAGCAATAAACTTCAGTTGGTGGATTTTTACATGCTGTTCTTCTGATTTATCATTTCTTGGATTTTTTTAATTCTTTCATTAGCAATTCAGCTTTCGCCTTTTCTTGCTAGAATTAATCCCTTTGCACAAACAAAAATAAGCCAGATAAGGTCTCTCCCACGTCCGTGCCAAGTTCAAAGACGTGTGGCAACTGTTCTCATCAGCAAAGCTTTTTGCCAAGTCACTTAGTATCAGTGGTTGTAGTTTCTTTCTGAACAAATGTAGATCAGTAATAATGATGATGATTGTGTATCTTCAGACAAAGGTCTGAGTAAGTCCCTGTTCTTCGTGTCTATGAGCTATTGCTTAGGTGGTGTTCACAGGAGAGACTCCTTTCCTGCCTCCCTCTTATCCCCACTAATCTCTCTCTGTCCAAGTTACAGAAAGCCATTAACAAACACATCCGTGAAAGCCAGACTGAAAGACTCATAGTTCTCATATATTTGGCAAGAATGTTGTAGATAGAACGTTGTGCAGACATTGTGACAGAAATTGGAATCCTTGGAAAAGGGAAGAAGCAGAGAGGACACCGAGTGAAATAAATAAATTCCTTTCATATGCAAAGTAAGAGAATCTATTTCAAATTCTCTGGATTGATCATAGCAAAGTGCATCGATTTTGCCACAGAGTCAGGAGACTAAAATGTGTTCCTTAAATGGAACTAGCGAGGACACAGACGTGGAATTTTAAAACTTTAAACTCTCATCCATAAAAGTCGATGAAAGGCAACTTCACCCAAGAGACATTTGGAATATGTTAAGTAAGATCGGACCCATCCTTACATATGTGGAGATAAGAATATTGAAAAAAAATGACGTCTGACCATATTGATTACCCATAGATCTCTGATGATAGAAAAGGAAGTAAAATCAAGTCTACACTCCCCTACCCCTTTGTCACTTGGGTAAGTAATAATTTGTAACAATTATACTATTACTCCCATATCTCTTTGCAATAAATGCCATAGAGAGAAACCAGTGTGTAGTGTAGCTTCACTGAATAATTTGCCAAATGGGAAACAATTGTCATCACCAGTATGCTATTTAAAAAAATATAGATGAGTCTGAAAGTGTTCTCAGTAAATCAGAGAGGTGGGACGGCCTGACTGTGTGAAAAAAATTAAAAGAATATGCATGGTTTATTCTCTGTAACCAGTAAGTGAGAATGTGGTAATGGCCGCCTGTAAATGCTGTAAGGAAGGGAGACAAGGAAGGGAGGGGTATTTGGGCTGCCTAAAATGAAGCCAGCATCCCACAAAGCCACTCATCTCTGGATTTCATTGTAATCCTATTGCTGATGAGAATGTGCAGTATTCCTGCTTTTAGATAGGAATTTTTAAAGAAATGAGATGGAACAATTTTGGTGGGGAGGGGAGAAAACCATAGTATTTGGTGACATGCTGAAACTAGATCGAAAAAGAATCAAAGTCATATAGTAATTGTCTCTTGTGTCTGTCTCTAATTAGAACAATAATCATTTAGTATTTAATGGCCTAATAGATATAGCTTACACAAATTGTAAGAAGTTGAGAGGAAACCAAATTTTGAATATGGATACATTGTAGGTCGCATCACAGTTATAATTTAAATAACCTTATCAATATGGCTTAAAGAGAGTGGTTAAAATGCAGATTAATACAAAATGAATGTTCAGTGAATCATCAAGTCTCAGCCTAAGTGGAACCCTTAAGGGGATCATGATGTCCTCACAAAGAAAGTTCAAGCCATCAAAAATGCTAATTTAAAATGAGTGGACTTTTGTCTTGTGTATAATGATATAATTCCATAGTACCCAACATCACAAATGTCAACTGAAAACAAACAAACTATGCCATTAAATAGATGTTCTAATATGACAATCAGTGTTCAACAATTCTTTTTTCATTTTGGAGACTACGTTCACTTAGTTGAATTAAATAGTTTGACTCAAAAGATGTAATTCAGAAAATAACCACAGTGCAATGAGCAATCGGTTTTTCCTAGGATATATTGATCACAATAAAGGAAATGTGCTACCTTAATATAGTAGCATGCATAATTTGTATCTCCTCCATGACCTGTGCTTTTTTTAATGTAAAAAGGCAAGTGTTCTTACCTAGAAACTCCATTAACACTCCACCGTGTTTTCTTTCACTCCCATTCAAAAGCTTCGTACTTTCACTTTTGAGTTCGAAAGTTGAATAAATCATTTAGCCTGTACTTCTTGTAACTCGGCTTCTGAAATAGTTTATATGTATGTAGATTCAAATCCGTCTTTGAAAAGACAATTTTAACTGGCAAAGAATAACTAACTTACATTGAGCATAATTACTTTTAGCCTTAAGATCTTGGCAGGCCATCTACTAGAAATCCATGCCAGGGAATGCCAGCCACACCTACCTAGGAGATGGCCTTAAGAAATACACTCACTGACGCTCTACTGGTGTTTGATCAGTTAAAATAAATCATGGCTGTGTGGTCTCATTTGAATGTCAGCGTTCAAAAAAAAAAAAAAAAAAAAAAAAAAGTAGGCATCTTCATTGGAAATCACATCTCACATATGAGGACTGTAAAATGTACTACCCAATTTTTCTCATGAACAAAACAACTCAAATATAAATTTAGACATTTTTTTTAAAAAAGCACCATTTATTTATTTAAATATATTACCCACAAAAATATGCACTTAGACATGTAGACTATAAAATGTTGAGCAAAGATAGTTTTCTTGGTAAATAATGGTAAACAAGAGTTAATTTTATAAAATTCTATTTTGTCATATTTTATTTAAGCCAACTTAAAACATATTTTGTGCTATAATAAATGTATTATATTTATTTATTGTAGTAAATACAGTACACTTAAAAACCATGAAACAGCTTTCTTTTTGTAAGAATATATAACATGTTTGTCTGCAATTTCCATTTCATAAATTTAACAGTAAACTTTGTCCCTCTTTGTATATTAAGGTTTCCTTAGCTCTGTTCTTGTATTGCAATCTACATGTACCAATATAACATAAGATGAAAAACTTTAGAAATAAAATAAACTATAACCCTGCCTGATCCGGAAAATTTCTGTTTAAGCATATTTTGTTTTAAATATACAAATCACTCAATAGCTTATAGTCCACTAGTGACTATCTATCTTGCATAGGTCAATAATGATCACCTTTTTCCAGTGATATAAATCCAAATGAGTTTTGAAAGTTCATCAAACTCATCAAAGCTTCAAGTGCTAATAATATATATTTTATCTTTATCAAGATAACTGCTTTCATGGAGTAGGTAAAATGACTCAGAGAGAATTGAGCTTGAATGGAGAACATTGTAGACTTCAGATCTTGCAGAGTCTACCCACCCACAGATTGTTGTTTACCCTCACCCTTTATTATAACTATTATAGTATGGAAAAAAAGCCAAAGCTGAGCTTTCACCCTAGTCCATGAGAGGTCCGTTATACTCAAAACAATCTGGTCCATTCCAGCTAGGTTTCTTGTCGTCCAGTATCCTCATTAAGAAAGAATTGAATTACTTCTACCTGTAGGCAAGCAGAGGCAAGCAATATCATAGTTTGGCATTGAGTATAGAAAGAACAAAATACATTAAATTGCTTTAAGATGGTTTGAACCTCTGTATGATTTTAAAGGGTTTGCTTAAGATATGTAACTTGAAGTTCCTGTGTTGCCTCAGACATGTACTCTAATACGAGAGCGAACTGCAAAAATAACTCAAAGGAGAAAATTGTTCTTTGCTTTGACAAACCACTAACTGCCTGTAGTGAACCATGGGCCCAGGCATACTATGATTCAAACATGCTTTGGTGTGTGTTGTGTGTGTGTGTGTGTGTGTGTGTGTGTTTGTGTGTGTGTGTTTGTGTGTGACAGAGAGAAGGGGGGAGAAAAAGAGAATCATCTTTAAAAACTTAGTTTAAAAGAAGAGTTATAAATGGCTAAAATATATTAAAAATTGCTTATCGCGCCCCACCTTGACCAGCAAGGAAGACACGACCCGGGAAAGATCTTCTTCAAGCAGTTTATTCAGGAACCTTGTACAAGCTGCTTCTTCAGCTTCTGCTTCTGACTCCGCTCCCGGGGGAAGGCCCGCACAGGCTTAAATCCCCTTGAGCCCGCCAACCCCTGTAAGCCATGTGGGCTCTGCAGATAGGCTGCTTCAATGCAGAAGCAGGCAAGCTGAACAGGCACAGCCAAATAAGGTCTTGTTTACTACTGAGTGCACTCACCATCAAGGAGTTAGAAGGTGGAAACCAGCGCCATCTTCAGGGCACGGCACCTTGCAGCTCTCTACAGTTCCCCCTTTTTTATTTTTGGCCGTATTTTTGGCAGAGAGAATGCCTGTCCTAGGTTGCCCTCTGCGGCAGTGCCCCTTACCCGTCTTTGGGAGACAAACAGCATAGGTTCGATCCCTGTCTTAGGTTGGTGACACGCCCAGGGAGTCTTTCCCATCACTGACTACTTCTTTAGCATGCAAAGAGGCCTTTTATCCTTGGTGCATGACTGCAAGCCAGGCTTGGGGGGGGGACTGTCCTGCCTCAATGTCTATCAATGCCTGGACAACCATAGCTGCATGCTGTTTCTGAGCAAACCTTATCCTGCAAAAGCACCACAGGCCCACAAAGGAGGCAAGCAACAAGAGGCCAGCTATGGCTCCCATTCCTGCCCACTCTTTTAGATGATTTATGGTGGCAGAAATCTAAGAAGACAGTCTAGTAGCCAATCGCTAGAGCAATGCGGAGCCCACTTAGGCTGGTGGGGTACCGGCTCCTCAAGCGTACTTTTAGCAGGCCACCATCTGCTCACCCAGGAAGCATTGACTTGGTACCTGGTATTAGTAGTAGGGACATCAAACCAAGCCACAGATTGATTATACAAGGATATGCACTTACTACTATTACTAATATTCCTTATCCTATAAAAATATAAGCTCCCTGCCAAACTAAAACCTCTATTTTCATTAATGCTAACAAGCTCTCTATCTAAAAACAAGAAAGGTAAATCTAAACTCTTATTGGTACTAAAGAAACGAGGATACACTTTTGCATCATGATATATCAGCATGGGTCTCAGGAATACCGACAGTATCCCCCATCGGTGCTCTACTTGAGTCTGCAGTTGGTTCACGCTGAGTAGCATCAGTCACAGTAGCATCTTCATTCTTGTTGCACCTCCAGGTTAGTCTCTCATGAACCCACAGTGGATCTTGTCAGTCCTGGGGAAACACACAAACAGACCCTCTCACCCACGCCAACATGGGGTCTGGCCCGTGCCACAAACCTGTAATCACATCTTTCCATTTGACATAACCCTTCAAGCCTCCTCCTTGGCGCTGATGTCGGTCAGCGGCAGCGAGGCCATCATCATCCAAAATTTAAAAATTAGGGTAAAAAGTTGTTCCTTGGGTGACCTGCCATGGCCTATTTCCCCCTTTTGTTTTATTAGACACTCTTTCAACGTGTGATGAGCCCACTCAACGATACCTTGTCCTTGGGGATTATAAGGCAGGCCATGGCTTAACTGTATATCCATTGTTTACAAAAGGATTTGAAAGAATGGGCAGTGTACCCTGGGCCATTATCAGTTTTTAAGTGTTGGGGCTTTCCCCAGGCAGCCCAGGCTTCTAGGCAGTGTCCAATGACGTTACGTGCCTTTTCTCCACTCATGGCTGTAGCATGAATGATACCTGAGCAGGTATCTACAGAAACATGAACATATTTTAGAGTCCCAAAACTAGAAATATGAGTGACATCCATTTGCCATACTTTGAGCGGCAAGAGACCTCTGGGATTAACTCCTATCCCAGGAGGGTGATGGAAGGTAATACATTGTTGACATTCTAAGACAATTTGGTGAGCATCAGCTCTAGATAACTTAAATTTCTGCTGTAAAGTCCTGGATAATACATGAAATTGGTGATGAAACTGTCTTGCCTGATCAAGAGATGAGCTAAGAAAAACATACTCCCTCCGGGTACATTTATCTACTTCATTATTTCCTACACTCAGTGGTCCGGGCAGTCCAGTGTGTGCTCTAACATGCTGAACAAACAATTTTTGATCCCTATGCCAAATCAAATTCTGTAGTTCTTGCAAGAGAGCACTCACTGTGCTGCTAGGTTTAATTGGCCCAGCCACTTCCAATATTTTAACAGCATTAACAACGTAGGCTGAATCTGAAATTAAATTAAAAGGAAAGGAACAATTTTTGAACACTTTTATTACAATCTTACACTCGACAACTTGCGGAGAACCTGGATGATATTGGTATAACACAGGCTCTTGCTACTCTATCATGTAGGCTCCACAGCCTGTCTTAGATCCATCAGTAAAGATATTAGGGGCTCCACTAATGGGAACAGTGGAGGTAACCTTTGGAAAAACTACCGGATGTTCCTTGAAAAACATCAATAATGGATGTTTTGGATAATGGCTATTTATTTCTCCTGGAAATCCACAATGAAGAATGGCCCAGTCATCCTCAGTGCCACATAGGACTTTCACCTGCTGGCTGGTATAAGGCACTATAATGGAGGCAGGAGTTGTGCCAAAAAATTGACTTAGCTGGGGAAGTTTTTGGATATATCCAAAGTAGAGGGCCATCCTGCCATAACAGCCCTGTTGGTTGCAAATAAGTGGCTAATATGCAGAGCTTAATATCTGCACTCTCTTTCTATCGATTTAAGGTAGCATTTTGTAACTCCTTTTCAACTTTCCTTAAAGCTTCCCTTGCTTTAGCAGTCAATTGACTGGGAGAACCTAGAGCTGAATCTCCAGCCAAAATATTATACAATGGCTTTAATTCATAATTTGGTAATTTTAAATAACACCTAATCCAACTGATATCTCCCAATAATTTTTGAAAATCACTAAGTGTTTTAAGATTATCTTTTCTTATCTCTACCTTTTGCAAGCAAAATCCAGATCTTTCGCTAACTTATCCCAGCACGCCACTGATAGGTTTCCCGAGACTTCAAACCAAGGTGCAATGGTATCACACTCATCCAAAAACCTTTCTAGGGTGCTCTTCTTCATTTTGAGGTTTTTCTTTTACAAGAGTAGCTCTTAAAGAGCCAGAAAAATTGGATGAGACTGAGAAGTTCCCATCCTAAATCTTTTACTTTCGGTTTGCTACTGCCGAGACATCTCTTTCACTTTCGGTTTGCTACTGTTGCAAATTTCCTTGCTCGCTACCTGCTGCTTTTATCCAAGGTCCTTATCGTCCCACCTTACCTTGGGAACTTTCCAGCGCTGCCCTGACTGTAAGAAGTTCTGATCTTGAACTGAGATTCCCGGGTTCCGGCACCAGTTGTCACGCCCCACCACGACCAGCAAGGAAGACACGACCCGGGGAAGATCTTCTTCAAGCAGTTTATTCAGGATCCTTGAACAAGCTTCTTCTTCAGCTTCTGCTTCAGACTCCGCTCCCGGGGGAAGGTCCCCACAGGCTGACATCCCCTTGTGCCTACCAACCCCTGTAAGCCATGTGGGCTCTGCAGATAGGCTGCTTCAATGCAGAAGCAGGCAAGCTGAACAGGCACAGCCAAATAAGGTCTTGTTTACTACTGAGTGCACTCACCATCAAGGAGTTAGAAGGTGGAAACCAGCGCCATCTTCGGGGCGGGGCACATCGCAGCTCTCTACAATTGCTGATTCTTGTCAACCATCTAAATAATAGAAATAAAATGGCAGCGCGATAATGCTGCAGTCAACTTAGAATAGCCTTCATTAAGAATAAGTAAATAGAAAATGTCGGCACGAGTGTGAGAGAAATAAAGCTCTTACACTGTTTAGGACGGAAATTAAAATAACTATTATACAAACATTATAGAATTAAGCATAAAACCTTAGTATCCTACTGTTGGATCCCTAGCCGAAGGAAGTGAAATCAGCATACTAAAGAAACATCTACATGCCTGTAATTACTTATTTTAGTTTAAATTATTAATAATGAGTATGTTGATATTTTAAAAAATATTTTAATTGGTATAGAATTACATCACTTCACTCTCCTCCATCTCTTCGGCCATTCTGTGGTTCCTTCCTTCTCAGTTCTCTCATAAACCTACGGCTACCAAGTTAACCTCTTTTACTGGATTATTGTGTGTGTGTGTGTGTGTGTGTGTGTGTACACATATATATAATAAAGCTTATTCGGTCCATTTTCATGTTCGTATGCTTACTTTTTTATGCCAATTTTGCAGTGGACAACCAATAATCAGGCTCTTCCCTGGAAGAAACTTTTTCTCCTCTGAGAAGTAACTGGTTGCTTGTAGCTCTTCATCTAGAGGTGGGACCCCATTAAGCTCTCCCTTTCCATATGAGCATCCCTATTGATAGTACCATGGTTTCAGTCTTCCTTATGCAGCCATTTCTAGGAGAGACAGCCTTACCTCCGAGTTGCTGGTACTCTGACTTTCAATAGCCTTCTGCCTCCTTTTCTGCAATATTCCTTGAGCTGCCCATACGGAAACTGTGATATAGATGAATCCCTCAGGCCTGAGCCTCCCATAGTCTTCTGCATTGTATTTTGTTGACATCTACATTGTATCTAGTTGCAATGTTCCTTATTTGTTATAAATAGAGCGCTTCTTAGATGAGAGGCAGTAGCTTCAACTGTCTGTGGTTATAAGGTTAACGTTGAGAATATTACTGGGAATTTTGTTGGTCTAGCAAAGTGGGAGCAGTAGATGCTTTTCTATGGTCCATAGCTCACTAACTCTGAGAGGCTGGCTAGGTTTAAAGTAGCAGACATGACTTCCCTCCTGCCCACTGGGCCTTAAATACAATCAGAGAGCTATTAATTACCACCAACTGTGGGTGCCATTTTTTGTACCTTTATGAATATCTTGCCATAATGGGCCACCTCTCTAGTCCCTATGCAGGCATATATATACATATATATATATATATATATATATATATATATATATATATATATATATATTATGACATTTTCCACAATACTTTTGATGGAGAACAAGCCTAGGCACCTATCAATAACTGAATGGCCAAGGAAAATATGAGACGTTAATGGCAAAGAAACTAAAAGATGGAGATTATCTGACTTGCATAACCTTCAATACATTTTTGATATATTGATAATCACTGGAAAATGTCACTGTGCAGTGAAAACTATTGTGTGTGCTAAAAGCATATATTTAGAGTCTAACAGCGGTA
Source organism: Micromys minutus (assembly GCF_963924665.1). Classification (NCBI taxonomy): domain Eukaryota; kingdom Metazoa; phylum Chordata; class Mammalia; order Rodentia; family Muridae; genus Micromys; species Micromys minutus. The sequence continues at coordinate 15,596,990 of NC_137968.1, forward strand.
AGCTCTGAATTTAAAAACATTTTCACATAGGTTGTCTGTTTGTTACATATTGTATTTATGTTGACCTGGCTTCCCTCAGTCAGCATAATATACCTGATCATGAATCAAATTTTCTCTGAGGAGTTTGGGGAGATATATTCAGAGTCTAAGTGATTGCTACATTCCAGACGTTAATTAACATCTTCGAATCTGTCATTGTAAATGAAGCACAAGATCAAACAAAAACATGTACCTAATCAAATTCCCATAAGTTTTCTCACACCCTCTTCTCTTTCTCTTTCAGTGGGGACCCAAATAATAATCAAAAAACCCATTTCCTACTGTTTCCATTCCATAGTCATTTTTACTACTGTAAACATAATAAATAAAGGTTTTCTGCTTTTCTGCCCTCTGTTAAGGAACAAATAGCAAACAGGTTATTCCTTAAGTACCACCTGTTACTAGTGGACTTTGATCAAAAGACACTTCAACAGATGTGGACAACTATATTTCAAAAAACATTTATTGCCAAAAACAGAGAATACATAACATTTGACTAGTGAACCATAGTTTCTCACCCAGTAATATAGAATAATTTCAGCAAATAAAGATTTGAGATAATTACTACAATATGCACATAAAATATAAGCATGAAACTCCTTTATATAATACCCCTTAAAAGTTTATTTTAAAATATATGTGGGTATATGATTACTGAATAGATTTATAATAGAACCCCTTACAATAAAAGAATATGATATTCTACATGTGATTGAAGATGTTCATATGTTTTATACCTACTAAGTTTCTTGAATAAAGTTTACATTTTTGATGTATGAATGATGTAGCCTGGGTCTTCCACCTAGTTTTACATAGAAAGTTGAAATTCTCCATTTTCTTTGCTTTTTTGTGAGGGTTGGAGGGATGCTGAGGAGTGAACCAAGAGCTTTAAGTGTGCTATCAGGTTTCCCTCCGCATGAGACATATATCTATCTGTTCCCTGTCCCTTTTTGTTGCGTGAACTCTACCTATAGCTACTGCAAACTATTATGGATGAGACAAAAAATTGCGTAGTCAGCGTCAGACAAATTACTACGTACGTAGTATCAGCTACTCAGTGTCAGGCAAGTTAATGTATACTTAGAAAGTATCAGCTGCTCAGCTGTGAGGATGGAAATCTCAGTCACCTTACCAGTATCATGTAAAGACAGAACTACACCAAAATCGTTGGTACTTATTCCGGTTACTAACAGTGTGATAGCTGAATGATACCAATAATTAAGTCAATAAGCATGTTTGGACTGTGGAGCAAGGAAGGCAGATTCTTCAGAAATCCGACGTCTTAGCTGAGTGTTAAACTCTGGAATTTGAAGAGTCAGAAACTGAGAGAGCAGCATGGTGAATGGCATGGTAGTGTGTAGTAATACATGATGTTAGAAAATTGACATAAAATTGCAAACCATGTGACAAATAGAAGAAACTATTGTTTTAGAAATACCTGTGCAATTCCATAAAGCGACAGCAACACTAGTCAGCACACTACAATATAGTAGTAGTAAAGATTGCAGGGATCTACACAAACAAAGTTATAAAATATCCTTTAACATATATAATCTTCATGGGAGAACAAAGTATTTACCACAACAAAATGAAGAAAATTTAAATGTGTCCTTTATTAACTAAAAATTGTGTGGTGTCCTTAATAATAGCATGGGTAAAAATGACAGAAATTATAGTGACCCTGAAATAACTATAGAAATTGTACCTTGTGGAGCAGAAAGAAAATGTTCAGAATAAAATAATTGGTGTTAAGTATTAGTGGGAAACAAGACAACATATAATTAGGGTCCAGAATAAAATAATTCATGATAGTCCCAAACTTCCTACACCAATTCATTCATTAATTTATAGTATCAGAAACTCAGCACAGCAAAAACAAAAATCAAGAAGTGAATGCTCATTTACATAATACTCAAACAGATAAAAATGTGGAAAAGGTGAGCTTCTTGATATCTAGGGAACACCCATGTGTAAATCCAAGCTTACCCAATTCAAACGAGTGATAATTTCCCATGGTAGTGTGTCCATCAGAACTAGCACAAAGAATTGGAAGAGGAACAAGAGCAGAAATCAGCTTAAAAGGCATGCCTCTAAACAATCTCTATTTATTGAAAAAAATCAACACATTTTCTGATATTAGACAACCTACAAGTCATTGATGAGAGAGAGAGGCGCCACGGTCACATAGCTATCACGGACCTATGGCAAATCTGAAATTGAGTTCTCTCTAGTTCCTATTTTGACTCATTGCTCAGTTTTGACCCATGGGAACTGCTCCTTTGACACTTGGCTCCATCCATATTTCACTCTTGAAACTTGCCTATGTGCTTACACTGAGACATCCTTCTCTCTTGAGAGCAAAGGGAAAGAGCGCTCTTTGATACTGAATACACTTAGTTTGTATGGGTTAATGCTGCGTGGGCCTCTTTTCTTGTGATGGTTGTCATTTTTAAAAATTCAAGTTGACCGATTTTTGTTTCAATATAATATTTTCAAGAATGATGGTTCCTTATGGATTTTGTAATGGTTCAAACATTTCTTTGTTCAAAAGCACATATATGAGAGTACATACTTATGCTGCAGATTTCCATGTATATTCAATAGTGAAAACCATCCCACTAGAAGATAGAAATTCCAATACTTAGAAAATGTCCAGGATAAGATCCACAAAATAAATAAGTTCCTAATGATCAGCAAATGTTGGCATTTATTGGCCTACAACGTGGGATTCATATTCTTACCTGATCACAAGCTTCAAAGTGTCCACCCTTCATCTTGTATTGATACTGCATCACAAATAAGGTCTTAGGAAAAGGAAGAATATTTATCACACTCTTAAGGAGTATAAACATACAAGAAAGGTAAAGTCAGCAGAATTAAAATATTATAAGATGTATGAAAATGACAAAGTCAATTCACTTTGTGGCATACACCCTCCAAGAGAACACAGACCAGCGCTTCCATGACTAGCCAATTTAACAGGCATTACTGTGATTCAGACATTTTCTTAGCAAATTAAAAGATAAGTAATTGCTCACAAATTTGTAGAAAATGTAATGGAAAAAAAGTGCACCATATATAAATTCTAAGAGACTCTATTAAAATTTACAAAGATGTGTCTTCTGTATATTATTAAGGGACTTTCATCTGCTTGAAAGTATTTTGTGAACAGAGCCCTAAATTTTTCTGAATTTTATTAAGGTTTTTCCCTCTTGAAATTTGTGATTATCTTTACATTGATTTGCCCTGTACTTCAAGGGGGTGGTAATTGGACACAGTTCTGCTTTCAACTCAGACTGGGGGCTCTACATATTTTAATGTTTTCTCTAATTTTGGCTTGAACTTTTAAGTGTCTTTACCTTACCAATTTCCCCTTTGTCACAGATGGCTTTAGTGAGAATTTTGGCACATTAGCATTTTGCCTTAAAGACTTCTTAGTGAGTCTACTTCCTGAAGTTAGTTTGTATATGCATACATGGATGTGTACATACAAACATTTACAAACCGGTTTAAAGTATTCTGACACAACATAGAAAAGTTTATCTTTTCACATACTCCAATTCTGTTCTTGCTGTCCATATTTTTCGAAATCCCAAACCTAAGAAACAGAATTATTGACATACCTAGTAATGATTGGGTGTTTCTTTACATTGGAAAGATAAAAGCTGAGCAAGCTTAATCCCTGTTCTCACTGAAACAAATGGAATAACACGTTGGCATAAATCCAACCATAGGTGAATCTCACTGAATTCTTCATTGAGTTCTGTTATTCTACAGCAAACATTCATTTGCTAGAAGGCCGTATGACGTTAACACAAAACCTCCAAAGAGAATATTTGAAGGGTGGTGGAAGGTAAATTTCCATCCATGTGTATGTGCAGTCAAGAAAATTCAGTACAGAATGGATACTGCCTTTAAAGAAAATTCTAAATTCAAGGAAAGGAACAGGTTTATGGCCAGATACAGGAAATAGAGTCTTAAAAAGAAATTTTTAAGGTGACTCAAAGACTTCTCAATTTCTATGTGACTATTCTACTAAGTGCCATAATAACAGTCTTTAAATCCCACTGAAAATTTGTAGTATTAGTCAGTTTTTCCAATTAATCAATGAAGGTAAAAACATGTTCTTTATAATGCTTTTGTAAATAAAATATACAACCACCTTATCTGCCTTTATTATATTTGAACATTTTTGTTAGTGAGAGTATTTGTCACACGCAGAAGGGTATAATAGATTTTATGGTAGTGTAATTGTATCCATAACAGTGACATCTGACAATATATTAGGTTATTTATTGTATTATAGTTTTGGTTCATTCCATAAAGTACTTGAGAGATAGAAACATCAGATAGGAAGAATGCTTTGACTCATGGCTCTATAAGTATTCATCCATGATTAGCAAACCCAGTTGTTTCTAGGCCATGATGAGTCAGAAAGTCAATGGCAACATAGCACACTAGGAAAATTTTTCTCAGTACATTGATCCTAGGAATCAGGGAAGGGGGTGGAGAGAGAGCTCAGTGTGCAAATGTGCTTGGTTTCAGGCCTAACATGCTTAGTCCTAACCCTGTAATCCATATGGTAGAAGTACAAAACCATCTCCCCAGAGGTTGTTCCTTGAACTCCATAGACCTGCAAAGGCATGTGTATCCATAAGCATGTATATGTGCATAAGCATACAATAAATAAATAAAGTGTCATTAGGAATTATTTGTTGGTTTCTTATTGGTTTAATCTTGGTGGTATAGATTAATCTAATGTCTATGGTATGCATTCCAAATTAATCACGTGGATGAACCCAGTAGCTGGAGAAAGTCATAGAACCTGAAATAGAACTATTCCTGCTATTGTTCTTTACTAAAATAATTTTTAACTGTATTCTGAATAGCTATTTTTATTCCCATAGATAACCATAGTTCTCACCCCTCAATAGAGAAGGTTAATTTTATAACAGACGAGAAGCTGTTATACAGATCTACAGCTGATAAATATGTAGAGAATAGTAGTAATGAGTTGTCCAGCAAAAAATATTATTTTACTAGGCAGCAAATTAAAGTGAGTAAATTGCAAATTACTATGCAACCCCTGCACCCAATGTACAAGAGAAAGTGTAAAAGAAAGGACAAAAGGATTTTAGCTCGCAGAGGTCCACAAGAAGCAAATACTACTAGATAGTACTCAAAACAAAACAAGGAACTGAGCCTGAGAAGTATGGTTACCTAAAAAGATTAGCATAATGACAACACCAGCTGATGTGACAACTGGGGTGAGGGAAATTGCACACCGTATCATCCCTACATAGATAGTCAGTGGCTACTGAAGGAGAGTCAGCTTTCCCCAGGTGTAAGCTCTCATATAGGTTGTCTACATATAAGTAATTGGCTGGTTAGCCCTATATACATGTACATAAACGTATTACCAAAGATACTGTGAAGGCCATAGTTGTCAGATCAGAGGCTATCATGTTCTAACTCTCCTTGAAAAATCCTATAGAGACAGGAAAGTTTACCTTGCTAATTTCCTAGGTGATCAAGTTGTCAATCAACATGAATGATCAAATTCATATATATATGAATATATGTATATATTTCTGAATATATATATATATATATATATATATATATATATATATATATATATATATATATTCAGAAATGTTTTTGTTCATTTCAACATGATTGAGTTTTCAGATAACCCTGATGATTGTGACAATAGATAATCCTGGTCTAATATGAATTTAATGGCTATTGCATTGTTAGATGTAAATGGTATTGCTTCTTAGAGAAGGTAGAATTAAAGAAAATATGTAAATGGATAAGAATGTAGTATCAAGATTTTTACAGTAGCTGCATAGCATAAATACTCCAACAGCTTTATTGCTCTTTCTAATCCCTTGCCATTTATCACTGTGGATTCCCTCTGCACATCTGGAACTACTTGTGCTTGCTTGAGTACACTGTCTTTTCATGCTTCTTTGATTTTGCAGGTGCTTTCCTACCTTCTGCAGTTCTCCATTCCCTTCCATATCCTTGTGTTGCTAACCTGTTCTTAGCCTGGTGTTCAAAATAAAAATGCATCTCTCCTGAGGCATTGTCTATGCTCTAGAATATCTTTTGCCTTACCTTTTCATTTTGGTGTTTCTGAATTTTATAAAGCTAAGATAAGTATACAATTTCTGAGCTTATTTGGACTCTCAGATAAGAATTTGCAACCACGATGTCAAGAAAAACAAATGTTCTTCTCCATAAAGATAAGTATTATACTTTACAGAAAAAGGAGAGGGTATGGCTGCTGTCTATGGGCCTTCGTATCCGGGTAGAAACAATAGACAAGAGGGGTTTGAAAATAATGTTTTCTCTCAAAGACCTTTATTTTTCTTCCATTTGGTGTTTTTGTTGTTTGTTTGTTGTTCTTGTTGTAGGGTTGTGGGCAGCTTGATGAGAGGAGGCGAAGAAAATGCAGTTAAGGAAGACGGGGAAATTAACAAAGTTTTACAGAAGAAAAAAGTTGAGGTTAAGACATTTCAATTATCTTCCTAAGTTACCTGTACTATTTACATTTCGGTTGCTGTGGTAACTGACTCTGGTTCCCAGTTATATCCACAATAGTGGAAAAGTTAAGAAGTTTGAGGCCTGTGGTTACATTGTCCATTGTCAGGAAGAAGGGATCCATGCTTGCTGATGCTTTGTTACCTTCCCCTTGTCCTCACTCTTTGTTTCACTCAGGACTCAAACCCAAGAAAAGGTATTTGTAACTTTTAAAGGGCTTCTTCAGACCTCAATTACTGTAACCAAGATAACCCCTCACAGACAGATACCAAGGCTAACACAATGTTGATAATCCTGCCCAGGTTTTCCAGAGACTTGTCTACTAAGAGATTCCAAAGCCATCGAATTAATAATCAGTATTAATCATCACAATACCGCTTACAATTAATTATATCTATTTAGGATAAAACAGTGTGATGCAGAACTGAACAACCTTTCAAACCTTGCATCCCATGATTTTATATACCTCGTCTGATTTATACTTAATCCATGTCTGTTGTATGCTAGTGGGTAAAAGGCACACCCTCTTTACTCAGTAAACTGTAAGGTTTTAATTTCCTACTAATAGAAATGGAGAATAGGTTAGTGTTTATCCCATAGTGGGTTTTATTTATTTATTTATTTATTTATTTATTTATTTATTTATTTATTTATTTATTTTGAGACTATAGGATAAGATAATATTTGGATAAATTTTCTAGTGATTTTTCATTTCTGGAAAGCATTACTTGATCCCAAAACACTTGAGTTGGTGATTTTTATCCAATCCTATTAGTTGAGCATGGCTTTGGCTGTAATTGGGAGTTTGTGTGTGAAGGTGAACATGTTGACACATTCTCTGTGCTTTTCGTATAAACAAACGAGACAGATAAGGCTGTTTGGACTATTAATCAATTGAAAAGGATATACTACTTATTGACTGCCCTTGTTAACACTTTTTATCACTCTGGCAAAACACTGTAACACAGACAAATTATAGAAGGAAAGATTCCATTGGGGTTTGCTTAGAGTTTTAGAGGGTAAGTCCATGATCATCATGGAAGAAAGGATAGTGGCATTTATGGTACAGAAGTGGTAGCTGAGAGCTCTTCTTTAAATCTGCAGGAAGCAATCAGAGAGAGAGAGAGAGACAGAGAGAGACAGAGAGAGACAGAGACAGAGACAGACAGATAGAGAGAGAGAGTGAGAGAGAGAGAGAGAGAGAGAGAGAGAGAGAGAGAGAGAGAGAGAGATATATTACAGAGAAAGACTTGAGCCTTTTAAACATTGTTAAACCGCAAAGACACACCCAACTTCTTCCCAAACAGTTCCACTCTCTGGTATCTAATTAATTCTCACTAAAACCACCACATAACATGTTATCACAAACTTCCAAGCTGACCTCTACCCTGCATAGCAGAAACACGTTTTAAGCAACAAACAGAAACCCACGTATCTGTTTAATAAAGCTCATTACTACTTACATACACAGCATGTGCTTTGTGGTATACAACTATGCTCGGGCAATATTTTCTAATCTGGATTTTTTTTTTTTTTACCCCTGCTTCTAAGATTTGTCTTGTCTCTATATTACGAAACAGAACTGTTCAGATGGTCACCGAGGTTTCTTTGAAATTTAGCAAGGTAAAGGTTGTTGGATGGCTTCTTGAAGCTGTTAGCCTTGTATTTAAGAGACTGAGGCTCTGTTTTACACTTTAAAGATTGAGGCTGACAAAACAGCCTGTGGGACTGAGAGAGCTTCCTGAGTGCTGTGTCAGATGTCTGGGAGACGTCCTTATTGTTTACTTGTGAGTTGCTTTCCCTCTGAGGAAACTGTGAGTTACCATTATAGCATTCCACAGGGAGGGGTGACAGGCAGCAGGCATTCTTTAGGGTTACCTTTCCCTGGAGGCAACACTACATCTTTAAATGGCTAGTAACCCTTTGAGTTGTATTCATCACGGTCATGGAGCTGGGGTTTAAAGAAATCAGTTAAGTGGATTATTCTGGAACTGGATGAATTGTATACAAAGTTACTGGCTCGCTCAGTGTGCTCTCATAAAAATAAGTTTACACTAGTAAGAAAATATTAAATATCCCTGATAATATAAACAGTTTAAACAATGGGGGGGGACATGTTCCATCACAACCCAATGAGGATGCAGTGAACGAAAGGTTGAAGATAAAGTAACTGGGATTAGCTATTATTCGTTTTTTCTTAAGGTGATTTGAAATATATAGTCTGTATTATATTGGATTCAGTTTCTTGAAATCTGACATCACCAAGAACAGCAGTATACAGAGCATCTCCCGCTGTTTATAGCATGCACACACACAAATAAGTCAGCATTCTAAATGGGCAATTTGAGTGATTGGCATAATTCATTACTGTCATATCCTTGATAGCTTATCACAACGATGCATCAGAAACACTAAAACATGCATAATTACAACTCACATGAATTCTTCTGCATAGACACAATTCTTGTGCTGTTCATAAAACACTACGCAAAAAAGAAAACTATATACTAAGTATAAAACTTATCCTTGACGTTCTAACTTTCATCCACTCTTAAAGATGAAAGTATAAAACGTTAATTCTTCTAAAGTCTATGATGTAACAATTGCTTCTGTGTTTTAACATGATTCCCCTGAGAAACAACATGGGTGTTGATTCTTTGTCATCGTTGATCGAGTATCACAGTGTCTACAGATATTTCTGCTCGAGTGTTAAAGGGACAGACAAAGGAAATGGTAAAAGCAATATGTTCTAAAAGTATTCCCTGCTAAATAGACTCATTTTCTTTCTCTCCAGTTCATTTAGCATATTTTTTATTGTCTTCAAATGAAATTAAGAAGCTCAGTTGATGATGGAACATCTTGGATACTTATCATACAATTTTACATCTTGCAATCACACAGGAGAGACCCATGGGCCAAGGAAGTACTGAACTCCTTCAGGCAGCAACAACTGGATGGCATCGTTTAAACAATTCCAATTCGTCTCTATCCTCTTAGGTTCATTAAATCTCTAAGGGAGATCTATATTTTAGTTGCACTGACGCATGTATGAATCATATTATAGAATCCACTGAAAACTATGTACTGTAGGACTTTTCCTGCTCTTAAAGAACAAAGGAAAAATGAGAAAAAAATTAAAGTACTATCTTATGGACAGTAAAATTTTGGTTATAGAATAACAGAGGCATTTGTTAGAGACCTGGAATCATTGGGACATACTATGAAGTAAACTGAGATCTTGTAAATAGATCTAAAATCACCACTTCAATACAGATATGAAGCTTCTTGGGTTTCTACCAACACAATGTTATATTCCTACCAACTTTCTATAGATTCAGTTAGATTTGGGCCAGGGATATTGGAAATGTTCATGGAGGGCAGGAACTGCTTTTTGTGTAACTGGATGAAAAAGAGACTTTCAGACTTTCTCCACTGAGTGTATACTCACTTAGTAGAGACACTGGATGTATACCATCAGCATCATTGTAACCACCCTTGATTTCCATGATCCTAGTTCTAGCCTAAATTCCCGGACTTCCACACTTGACAAATCATGTAATCCAGAAGGTTCATCTTAAACATTCAGGTCTGCTAAAAATATGAAGTTTGAACAATTTCCCCCTCAAGAACTTGCATTCCACCTTCGCCATGGATCTTTGAGATGTTACCCCATAGTTCATGATTATCTAGTTAACTCCATGCTTATGACTTGGCTCATGTTCTCTTGCTGATAACTTTCCCTTCCCCCTGCTTCTTTCCATCCTTCACTCTGAAGGACTTTTTTCAGTGTTAAAGTGTTTTTAATTTTAATACAGAAAATTCAATCTCAATTTTAAATGAACATCGTTCAACTTCTGAAGCTAATATGAACAATTATTGCTTCCAGAGTTAAGCCAGTACAACCAATACAAGACAGAAGCCAGGCAAAAACCACTGCACCACAGTGGTTACAGAACCAGTCTTTTCCCTCCCAACAGTTTATACAAATGAAAAACCCATCTCTAAAAGGGATAGGCTATGGTCAAGCAACTTAACTTTTATACATGTTCAGATATGTTTAGAGGATATGATTTTTATTGTATTGAATGGCAAAAACTTAATTTTTACATGTTAAGATGTTCAAAACACCAACTGGAAGGATTTCATGGGCTGTTCTACAAGTGTATGCTCAAATACAAAACAAAAAGAAAAAAATTCATAATGTCAAACCAAGAGTACTTGTATTTAGTATTAAAAAACCAAAATAACCCTGCTTTGTGTGATAAAATATAGGCTCTGTCTTAGACTCTTCTGACTCATCAGTAACCTGTCTTGGGGATCTTTTCACTATATTGAAGCCTTTGATATGAAAGTGTGCCCCTGCAGCATATAACAGCACAGTATATTTCCCATGCCTATTCTCACTCTCCCCATAACTTTATCTAGTACCAGCATACCCCGATTATAGTGCATAGGTTGCCAGAAATATGGATTCCTACTTTCAAATATAGACCATCTTGTAACGAAAGGGAAAATGAAAACAGATCTAATTTTAAACAATTGTTTCCTTTGTTAAGGATACTAATGATCTAATGAAGAGAACACAGAGCGGAAACAAATGCTTGTATTTGACAACAGGCCTAAACAAGACCCTAATTGCCTGTTTGTTCTTATAGATGACAATATTAGTGACACTTGAGCCACCAAGAATAACTTGGTGCAAAAATATTCTTTTACTGGAAATTCGTGGGAAATATTCTACCATTTGAGATTTAAACCCTATCACTGTTTGTATTACTGAAAAAATTATTATTGTTATAATGACTGGCCATTGGACATCATTCATTGAGATGGGTTAATCTTAAAAATCCAATAAAAATCTCTTAGATAATAAAACAGTAAATGAGAGAGAGAGAGAGAGAGAGAGAGAAACACAGACAGAACAGACAGAGAGACAGAAGAGAATATTATTTAGTTGTTTGCTTCCTTTAAATACCTTTGTTTGCAAAGAATACTGGGTTTATCTTAAAACTGACTAGGTTTTCAGGCATCTATTCTTTTAGAAGCTGAAGTAAATATATATATCTTTCACTTAATAGATTATCAAGCTGCTCACAGTCCCTCCATTGGCTTGTGTCAGCTCCTGCAGAATATGGTGATAAACTCTTTTGCAGATTTTGTTTTCAGGGGTTTGAAAGAATGTGGTCTGGGGAGGCAGCTTAATAAATGCAAAAGCCACCAGATCTTTAGAGAAAACTTCAAAACCATGTCAAGACTTCCTGAAATTCCAATAAGTCAAACATGAAAGCACATTACCTAGAAAAAGTATTATTTCTTGGTTAGTTGTATATGACAGAGCAAGAGATCAGTGAACAGTGAAAATATCTTTCTCTCTCCGACAGATAAGGAGACAGAAAGGGACATGAAAAAGCACTGCCCCAAGCTGCGCTGCAAGCAGTAACCTAATGTCTTGCTACATGTCAACCAGGCATCTGGATTAACCCATTGCTTTAAACATGTCGCTGTGAAAGACACCTATTCAAGTAATTAAGAAATGCCATTGGCTGGTTATAAGGGGAGTGTGTGAAAAGGTCATTGGTTGTGATTTTCTCAATTGCCTCCTTTACATGAAGCATTAGATGAGGAAAGACCATGACAGTTACAATGGGAGGAGGCTATAAAATAATCCGTAGCATTTAGACAGCACATCAGGAGTCTTGTACAAGCTGAAAAGAAATAAAACCTTAGTGCATATAGAAAACATATTGAATTAACATTATCACTTGTACTTTAACACAATAGTTTGTACAATCTCTGTGCTGATGAAACCTACAATTTATGGTCTATACATTCTTCCGTAATGCATTTTAAACCCCATAGTTTACCCAATCTTTTCTGTCCCCTCTGGTTTAGGCCTTTAGCATCCTTCACAGGAATGATTTTGTCTCCTCCTTCATCACTCTCCTTCATCACTCTCATTCTCTCCTTCTTTGATTACATCCTTGCCAGATTCCTAACTTTCAACAAATATGCACGGCATCAACTACACAGCCCTAAGTGCTAGATGTGGCCTCTTAGGTCCTGCAATCGTGGCTTTACTTGTCCACTCCACATTGCTTCTTGACCACTCCTGCTGGGTGTCTGCTAAGACACAAAGCTTTTCCCCACATGGTAGCAATAATTATGACCAGTAACAATTCATGTGACAAGAAGGCCGTGTAAGAGGATTAATATTATTAGTCATAATAACTATAGAGAAGATGAAATGAACTCCATCAGACAATACAACAAAATGGTGAAAGATAAACTATATCATGAATTCAAATGATGCCACCCTTACCTGGGGGTGCTGTGCTTCTTAGATCTCTTTTGTTTGCTTGATTGGCTCAGTTACAAGGCTAAAAAAACACGTGTGGTTTCAAACCAATGTCTTTACAGATACTAAGAGAAAAAGAAAAGATCTATTCCTAGGTGATGTCATTTTTTTTTTCTATTCTGAGCTGGTCACTGAATCAATAACAGCTTTTCAATCATAAATTCTTCTATCGAAAGCAGGATCGTTAAGGAGTCTTGGACAACTGGTTGGCAAGAAGCAGGTCATGCGATCTACCACTGAGGCAGTACGGTTGACCTCAAAGTGACTGAGAATCTGGGTAGGGTTAAAAGGGGAAGGTTCTTTTTTAAAATTATGATTAAGCGTTGGACTGGCCAAAAAAATTCATTATATAGAGGAAAAATGTTATGTGATGGAAAGGGGCTATGCCAAGTGCTGAATAATAAATGTGGAGTTGGATGATTTCTAGCTAAAGTTTCTCAGGAAATGATGAAAAGACCAAAGAAGATACAAATGAAAAATGAGAGATACCTACGAGTTGTGCAGTAGATAATGTGCTGCAAACTTTAGCAAAAACACTTTACCCAACCTCAAAAATGTGCTTTTCTTTTGCCATCTTTTAAAACGGTGAACAGTGGCATGAATTTTATGAAGCGATACATTTTTTGCTTTGTAATAAATTCAATGGAAAAGAGGTTTTACTCTAAAACCAACTTTTTCGAGAGTGCATCTATTTTATAAGTTGAGAAATGCCTGCACAAAAACTAATTTGTAGAAATGGGTCTAGAATGTGCCAGATGCAGAGCCTTCTATTCTGAGAGGTGTGTTTGCGTTTTCATTATTGCTTTCTACCAAAGTGGATACGTAAATAGGTAAATACAATTAGACAAGAAGACAATGCAAATTGTTCAGAGAGAATAATTTGGATAAGTAATGTGTTTCCTGAGGCTGAGGAAGACCATTGAGTGATCATAGTTTGCAGATCATTTGAATTATTTTTGTTAGTTCAGTTTGAAAATGTTTTTCTTGGCGTCAATGTAAATGTCTTCTTCACTGCCACTGGCTCTGGTCAAGGTTTGACTTTCTGCTTGTTTAGTATGTGATAGTGACAGGGAAACCTGTCAAATCATTGACGGGTTGGATGCTTGCTGAAAGTTAACAGCTCTAATCTGGTCACTGATGCATTGCTACCGAGTTTGTTCCTTATTAGTCTTTGCAAAGATACTTGATTAAGGCATTTATAATCAAGATTAGCTCTGATGCTCCCGTCTTCAGAGGAAATGACAGTATGCCAGGAACACACATGCATTTCAATGGGGCATATTTTACCATGTGACCCTGTTCCTCATACATAAGATATCATTAATCATTATTGCTTCAAGAGAGTATATCTGCAGAGTTGAAATGAGGTGCATTTGTTTTTTCAGCTCAACAACCAGTCTATTTGAATTTTTAAACTATAACTGTGAATTTTTTTAAAATTTGGTTATAATTTAAATCAATTAGTATTATTTACAGTGTATTATTTATGGAAGCTAATAATCCCCAAAATACTTTTTTAAAACATGAAAGTGAGATGATCCATTCTATGCTTCTCCAACTTTGAGTTCCCCAAATTCTCTTCTCCTACACACTCCTTACTAGACTCTGAAACTCAGATTCTCATCAAAAACAAAAACAAAAATTAAAAAATTAAAAACCTCATTTTAATCTTTTATTTGGTTCATGGATTTTTTTTCTCCCTTTTTCATTAACCAAAACATGGACATGTATGGAAATTCATGTCTTTCCATCTGTTAAGTAGAGTTGGACTTTTCTCCCAAAATCACTGGTAACGACTATTGACCAACAGTCATTTTCTTGCTCCTGGGTTCTTCTTCCTTTCTTTTTCTATTAAGACTTTGCCACCTTGTAGATCTACTGTGTTATTTCTACTTACTAAGTGGTTTCCTCGGTATCAAGATCTCTGATCCTCTAAGAGCTGTGGTCTCCTTTACCACAATTGGTGACTTACCAGTCAGACACTTCAACCCACCTGTCTGTCAGACCTTTTTAATTGGTGACTTTCTTAGCCTGAATAATCTCAGCTTCAAAGTCAGTTGCCCTGCCTTATTTGCAACATTACCAACAACTGTACCAAACTCTCTAAGCATCCACCCTGATAGTCTATCCATTGTCTTACTTTGTGCTCCATCTTCCATCAAGCCTTTGTCCTACTCAATAAATACAATATATGAAGAGTATCACTTTCTATTTCTTTAATTCCCTCACCCCTGGAATAATGTCAATATTCACTTTATTCTGCATAAACCCTGTGGTTCACTGAGCAATATTTCGTTATATTTTCCCTTGCTGGAAAAGCAAAATATTACAAGGAAGAAATGATGGTGCTACCAAGTAGGTAACTCCAAGCATCCTTACATTACCCATGGATCTCACTGAACTTACCTTCCTAGACCTGTTCTCATGTCTCTGCTCTGAAGAAATTGCATTTCATTCTTCCCATTAGGGCCTCCATTTTGTGATTTTGATTTGTATATGTCACAGAAGAAAGAGGTAAAACCAGACAAAAACTTCCTTTTCTTCGCACATGTCATTTTTGCATCTCGATTCATATACTTTGTTTTCTCCACAGTAAAATGAAAGGTGTTCTTCGTTTTCTCATTAAACAACCTTTTCCTTCACCTTCCAAAAATGGTTCATTTCCTGAAATGACACATCTTTTTCACCCAGGTTATCTGTTTGTCTCCCAAATGGGTTTTGGTTTTCTATTTGTCATTCCCACCTGCCACATGACCCCGTGTTAAATGTCTTCAATGGCAGTGATCCAGCCCCAATGTATTTTGGTTCTTCCCAATTTAACTGTAACCCTCTACTAAAGTGTTTCTTGTTTATGCTTCTCCTTCACTTTCTCCTTTTCTAACATCAGTCTGGAATTTGTTCTCTTATCTCATCCCAGTTACCAAATGACTCATATTATAACAAAGTGTCTGGCCCTTCCCTCATGTGAGTTTTCAAAATTTGATGGAGTTGTCTACCTCCTCAATCTTTTTGCTTTAGCCTTTCTCATGAGTACATCAATCACTCTTCACACTACCTGTCCTTGCCTATTGTTTGATTATTTTCTATCCACTATTTTCCTATTAATTGTATCTGGGGTTCTGACATAGAATCTCACCCTTGGTCTCTCTCTTTTTTATGAGGTTAGCTCAGTTGCCTTGGTTACGACTTATCACTGTTCTCATTCCTGCGGATCATTGAGGGTAGATTGTCATGTCCACTAATCCATCCTCAATACTTAAGCTAATGTCTGATCTAATGTCAATGACATCTGTTTTCTGAGTATTTGAAAAGAATACAGTTTGTTGCAAAGTTTATTTTAAAGTACACAAGCATTCTTTCTACAAACAGTCTGAGTGTGCTTTCAGAGCAATAGGTTACTTTGGGAGTCACTGAGACAGGATAGAGACAAAGTAGCCATGGTTGTCACCTGTTTCCCTAGAGGTCTGATGATCAGATCAATGGATGTCCAAGATGGCCTGGACATTGGCAAAAACCTCACCTCGAATCAAGTGGAGAAGAGAGAAAAATAGCTCATGGGATTATCACTGAGAACAATCCAACTATTTTGCACTAAAATAAAAAGTAATTTTTAAAGGAAATCATCATCTTGGAATATATATATATATATATATATATATATATATATATATATATATATATATATATATATATATATATTAAACCTTTGATGTGAAGTTTATGACTATATAGTCTCACATGGCTCAGTTTTTGGCACCCACCAGCTATGATAGAAAAAATGATCTAACTGGGTGGGGGAAATTATTTCTAAAAACATACAAGTCATGTAACACTTCATTACTCAAAGATAACATCTCCAGTCATGGTTTTCGTGGTGAATAAGTGATGTTACAGCAACAGAACTGCAGTGCATTCAGAAACCTTAGTGCGTTCCTTCGGAGGAAAATTCTTTCTGGAATAAGTTTCTATTACAGGCACTAGAATTTAATATATAACAATGTATGAAGATAGAAATTTGAACTGTGGTTTCTACGAAGCCAATTATAGGTAACAAAGAGAGAATATAAATTGTACACTCTCTGGCAAGGACACCACCAAGTTCCATCCCATCTTCCAGTGTTTCTGGTCTAAAACCAGTGTTCCCTGACATCCTAATTCTTTTTATTTGCTTGGAGTCCCTTAAGCACAGGGCAACTTCTCTCCCCTTTTTAATACAACATCTTATGTATGACAAGTTATAGAGGTTATCCAGTGCACTATAACAGTATGAATCATAAAATGCCAGCCATCAAACTTTCTAAATAAAAAGCCCAATGGAGGATAACTTGAAAGTTTAATAAAGGTCATGGTAAAAGTTCTATACACATATATACACACCCAGAGACAGTGTTAGTCATTGACAAGAACTAATCATCTAAATATACCAATTCTCACCAAATGAGGTCATAAATTATTTGAAATCTTAATCAAGTTCTAGGTAGAATTAGTGGGAATGCAGATGTAATGTTAAATGAACGTAGAAGTTTATGCAAAAAGAAAAAAGATAGTTTTATATGAGTATAAACATAGAGAAGATTTTGCTTTATAAAAGTCCTCGAGGCAACCAAAATTTTGTAAAGTCAGCGTTAGGCAAATAAGCTCTGGGCACAAGATGCAGTCCATGAAACACAACACACGACCGGCACGTATGAATGAGTCTCTGTAAAGCAGCTGGAAATTCATGAGTGTCCGTGTAGCGCTCAAGAAACAGAAGTGGGAAGAGCAATGCCAGTTTGAGGCTATCTGGTCTATGTGGGAAGTTCCAGGCTAGCCCCAGTTGTCCGATGAGACCTTATCTTAATTGAGAAGTCTCATAAATAACAACTACAATGCAAAACAAAACAACCGAAGAAACAAAAATGAGTTAGCACATGTGTGTTTAAGTTAGTGTTCCTAGCTGTGGGATAATAACAAAGGACATTATCAATTCAATGATTTCGGAACAGTTCACGGATTGGCATGTATTCCAAACAATTAATATGTGAAGTGTGCTGTTCAAAATACTTAAAAATAGAAGGACAGATTGCTCATGAAGTATCTTCTGGTGCTTCCAATGAGGAAATGACAGACTCTGCCCCAACTGTCATGTGCTTCCCCACTTCAGACTGAAATCCAGGCCCACCCAACCAGAATGAAGTGGCTTGGGTGAGTAAATTCTTCCTCCCCTGCCAGTGATGTGGGGGATGTCAGTAACAAACATGAATAATCCAACCAAAGCAACAAAAACAGTTACCCTCCACAGAAATTAGAGCTGCAGTCAGAGAAAGATGCTTAGGAATGTTAACCAGATAAGGAGTACCTAGCTGCTCAACAGAACCCTGGGTAGCAGCATAAGAATGGACAAGATGCGGTCATTTAATAACTCGGATTGCAAGAACCAGACGCTTTACTGTGACATTTATTTTCATTTGTGAGTGTGCATTCATTTGTTTGTGGTGTGTGTGTGTGTGTGTGTATGTGTGAGTGTGTGGGGTGTGTGTGTGTGTGTGTGTAGGTGTGTGTTTGTGGGGGGTGTGTGTGTGTATGTGTGTGTGTGTGTGTGTGTAGGTGTGTGTCTGTAAGCACCCTCAGAGAGCAGAAGGAGGAGTAGTTTTCCCTGGAGCTGGGTTTCAGTTGTTTGTGATCTATCTGACTGGGGTGCTACTGACCTGCTGTGCTAAATATCAGCATTTACCTATAGTTATCCACGCCCTCTGGTCCTTACTCTATCTCTTTCCTTATCTTCCAACATAATCCCCGAGTTCTGTGATGAGGAGTGCAGGGTAAATATTCTTCTTAGGGCTGATCATTCTGAGGTCTCTTACTCTCTGTACGTTGGCCAGTCGTAGGTTTCTGTTTTCATTACTATATACAGCAACTAGAAGCATCTCAGTTGATGTTTGGAAGATACAGTGATCTCTGGTGATAATGATAAATTATTAGGAGTTAGCTTTATACTGTGTCTGTTGAGCTACAAAACAAAAATAGGTGCTCACCTAGGGCCTAGGCTGCCATAGGTTCTAAGTACAATTGTGGTGCCAGGCACAGGTTTCATCTTGTGGAGGAGAGCTTAAGTCCATGCAGAATGGGGTTGGTTACTCTGAGCTGCTGTTGCTAATATTGTGATCAGTGTGACCTTTGTTTGACAGGTCAGTGATCATTGTGCCTTACAGCATTCATAATAGGGCAGACTTACTGCTTGTGTTCTCTGGTAATACACATAGCACATTTTAGCATTATGAAAGCTGGGTAGCAGGAATAAAGCTTCTACTACCATTTGTTTTCAGAATGTTCTATGATTCTGATATGTGAGGCCTTCAGCAATAAGGTCTCATCATCAAGTATAGAAGGTAACCCAGAACCAATCTCTAATGTTGGGGGGTCTATGGAAGCTAACTGGACAACAACTTCAAACGAAGGAACCTATTCCTAAAACTGGGCTTTTATTTGCTACACCCTTGTGTCTAGTCAGTTATTGTTGCCCTGTTACAGGGAAAGATCATTTTAACTCATGAGTGTCTGTGATTGTTCGTGTGTGTGTGTGTGTGTGTGTGTGTGTGCGCGCGTGCGTGCATATATGCATGTGTGGGTGCATGAGTGATTCTACTCCAATAGGTTTTCTTATTTTTTAAAAAAGAGTCTTTAATGATATTTGGCCCTTCTTAGACTCTCTTCTCTACCACTCAAGTTGCAAATGCAATAGATAGAAGAGATCTAACAGAATAAAAGTGATGACAGAAAGATGTCAAAGAGATAGAATGACAATTCAGATTTGTCTCTATGTACATGAATTCTAACAATAGTATGTGCTCAAAATCCTAACAATAAGTATGTAACTGTGTGTGTGTGTGTCAGTGTGTGTGTATGTGAGTGTTTATGTGAATGTGTGTGTATGTGAGTGTGTGTGTATGTGAATGTGTGTGTATGTGATTGTGTGTATGTGAGTGTGTGTGTATGAGTGTGTGTGTATGTGAGTGTGTGTGTGAATGTGTGTGTATGTGAGTGTGTGTGTGAGTGTGTGTGTGAGTGTGTGTGTATGTGAGTGTGTATGTGTATGTGAATGTGTATGTATGTGAGTGTGTGTGTATATGAGTGTGTGTGTTTGCTTGTGTGTATGTGTATGTGTGTGTGTGATTTTTTCACCAACTGTAGTCCATGCTGTTCCTTCTCTGAGACTACTTATGCCGTAGAATGCCGGCTTGTCCTGCCTCATTCTTCTCCAGGTCATTGTCTGCATATACCCATCAATTTTGTTTCTATTATGTTTTTTTAAAAACCCTATTTCTTTAGTTTAATTTTGGAAGGAGTATTTGAGACAGAGCCTCACTACTGATGGCTGTTCTTGAACTCACTGTGTTGACCAGAGCTTACAATGTTCTTCCCCTGCCTCAAGTGTTCAGATTAAAGCATAAACTGCCATGTCTGGCATTCACACACACACACACACACACACACACACACACACACACACACACAAAAACACACTACTATAATTATTATAGTAATATATTTACTATAATGTGTATACATTATTGAAAATTGTAAATAAAAAAGTAACCACACACTAAAAAATAACCAGACCCAAAATATGTACTTCTCAGTGAACTTCAATACAGGCAAAAGAGCCACTTGCAGCAGAAAGTATGTGGGTTTACATTGAATTTAATTCTATTACTATTGGATGTAATTTTAAACACCTATACACCACCAAAAATAAAAACCCATGACAGAATAGAAACAGAAAGCCATGAGTTTTGTTGCTTGTATATTTCATATGAGGGGAATGTGTGGTTATTTTCGTTCTAAGATTATTTGCCCTCATTTAATATTATACATTCTAGGAGCAAGCATTTTTCAGAAAATTTATGGTTGAATTTTTCTTTAGAGAAGGACATTATTCTGTGTTATGTTATTAGACTTTCATTGCATTAATGGACAACCAGGTGGATTCTTATTCTTTGCTCTAATGAATAAAGGACAATCATCCTATTGGTGCGAATATCTCTAGGTAATGTTCTCAGGCATACAACCCTGAGTAAAATGGCTGGGTCATATGGTCATTTTATTTGTAAATTTTGAGAACTCTCCCAACTGATTTCTATAATTTTTGTATTTTATGTAGTAAAATTTTACTTACTTTTAACGACAATATAATTTAATCACATTCATCCTTCTCTACGCTCCCCATATTCCTCCAATATTCACATCCTCTAAAAATTAATCATTATTGTTTGGATGATTATTGTTATACACACAATGATAACACAGCCTAGATCCATACAAATGCACATGTATGTCTCTTGCATGATACCCTTAGCATAGCTTATATGCTTATAAATTCAAAACTATTTAATTTAAATTAAAACATGTTTGAGAATTTTATGCATGAGTCCTCTATTTTAATTATTACTGCCTCTCCTTCTCCCTGGAAGCTCCTCCTGTTTGCCCTATGTCCTCTTAAAGTCATAGTCTTCCTTTTAAAGATTGTGTCATACACACACACACACACACACACACATACACACACACACACACACACACTGTTATTTTCCTTTAAGGACAATAAACTTACCACACATTTTAATTTGCTTTCAAGGATTTAAATATCACAAAGCTAAAATTAATTATTGAAGCTGAAACTATCTCTGCCCACTGGATCTAGGTGAGTATTTGATTATTTCGTTCAGTAAAGATACGTAGAACTAGAGGCTGGAGATGGGTCAGTAGTTAACAGCATATACTGTTCATTGCAGAGAACCAAATTTTGGTTCCCAGATCACAGGTAGTGCTGATCACAATCTCTCAAAATGTCAGCTTCAGGGGATGCAAAACCCTCCCCTAGCCTGTAATTACATATGCATACTCATAAATAAACAAACACACACACACACACACAAACACCCACACACAGTTCGAAGTTAATTAATCTCACAATCAACTCCCTGCTTTGGTCTGGCTTCTATAGAGATCTCCGACCTTTGTTTAGGTGTAGGAATTATTTTGAAGATCTATCCAGGGACTGGACCCTACACCTGTGCATTTCGACTTGTCATATTTTTCTATT
This sequence comes from Micromys minutus, assembly GCF_963924665.1. Lineage (NCBI taxonomy): Eukaryota > Metazoa > Chordata > Mammalia > Rodentia > Muridae > Micromys > Micromys minutus. The sequence continues at coordinate 15,619,015 of NC_137968.1, forward strand.
GTGGTCACTGTTGCAAAGGGAAGCTTCCTGGGAATATATGTGTTTATTCATATCCACATGTGTGTATAACAATTATTAATGGAAAGTGAAGAATGATCTGAAACAAAGAGCAGGTATATGGAATAACTTGGAGGGTGGATGGAGATAGGGAATGATGTGTTTATATTATAATCTCAAAAAAAAAAAAACCCAAAAAGAAGCATTGCAAAGTTATATAAAAATAACTAAATAAATCTTTTTTGTTATTTATTTATTTTTTATTGAAAAGCTTTATTTTAAAAAACAAAGATAAATGTACATTTTTGCATAGAAGTATACGAATACATTTTTAAGGTTGTAAGTAAGTATTTGTGGGTACAAATACATACACATATGTATATATGTAACAATAATATAGGAAAAGAGGGTATTAGTTTGAGGGGATGGGAGAGAAACTGGGAGGGGTTGTAGGAAGGAAAGGTGGATGTGATACAGTTCTATTTTAATTAAAATATATTCTTTCTTTTTCCTTGAACTTCACACAGTCTGTGAGTTGTTTCTTGGGTATTCAGAGCTTTCTGGGGTTAGTATCCCATTATGAGTGACTGCATATTATGTCTGTTCTTTTGTGACTGGGTTATCTCACTCAGGATGATATTCTCTAGACGAATCCATTTTCTTAAGAATTTTGTTAAGTCATTGTTTCTGATAGCTGAGTAGTACTCCATTGTGTAAATGTACCACAATTTTTGTATCTATTCATCTACTGAAAGACATCTGGGTTTTTTCCAGCTTCTGGCTATTATAAATAGAGCTGCAATGAACATTGTTGTGCATGTATCTTTGTTGTAAGTTGGAGCTTCTTTGGGGTAAATGCCCAGAAGTGGAATAACTGGGTCTTCAGGTAGTACTATGTCCATTTTTCTGAGGAACCGCCAGACTGATTTCCAGAGTGGTTGTATCAGTTTACAACCCCACCAGGAGTGGAGAAGTGTTCCTCTTTCTCCACATCCTCACCAGCATCTGCTGTCATCTGAGGTTTGGATCTTGGCCAATGTGACTGGTGTGAGGTGGAATCTCAGGGTTGTTTTGATTTGCATTTCCCTGATGGCTAAGGATGTTCAGCACTTCCTTAGAGGTTTCTCAGCCATTCGATATTCCTCGATTGAGAACTTTTTGTTTAGCTCTATACCCCTTTTTTAATAAGGTTGTTTGATTCTCTGGTGTCTAGCTTTTTGAGTTCTTTGTATACCTTGGATATTAGGCCTCTATCTGATATGGGGTTAGTAAATATCTTTTCCCACTTTGTTGGCTGCTGTTTTGTTTTCTCGACAGTGTCTTTAGCCTTATAGAAACTTTGCAATGTCATTAAGTCCCATTTGTCAATCTTTGACCTTAGAGCTCGAGCCATTGGTGTTCTGTTCAAAATATATTCTCCTGTGCCTATGAATTCTAAGGTTTTCTCTACTTTCTCATCTAATACTTTCAGTGTATCTGGTTTAATGTGGAGAGATCTTTGATCCACTTACACTTAAGCTTTGTACAAGGAGATAAGAAAGGGTCTATTTTCATTCTTCTGCATGCTGAGTGCCAGTTGGACAAACACCATTTGTTGAATAGGCTGTCCTTTTTCCATTGAATGTTTACTGCTCCTTTGTCAAAAATCAGGTGACCATATACATGAAGGCTCATTTCTGGATCTTCTATTCTATTCAATTGATCCACGTGCCTATTTCTGTAACAGTACCATGCAGTTTTCAGCACAATTGCCTTGTAATATAGCCTGAAATCAGGGATAGTGATTCCTGCAGATATTTTTTTGTAGTTGAGGATGGATTTTGCTATTCTAAATAAATCTTTTGTTATTCCAGATGAAATTTCACATTGCTCTTTCCAACTCAATAAAGAACTGCGTTGGAATTTTTATGGGGATTGCATTGAATCTGTAGATTGCTTTTGGTAAGATGGCCATTTTTAAAATGTTGATTCTTCCAATCCATGTGCATGGGAGATCTTTCCAATTTCTGAGATCTTTCTCGAATTCCTTTTTTAGAGGTTTGAAGTTCTTGTCATACAGGTCCTTCACTTGCTTAGTTAGAGTCACACCAAGGTATTTCATAGTTTTTGTGACTATTGTGAAGGGTATCTTTTCCCTAATTTCTTTTCTCCACTTGTTTGTCCTTTGAATATAGGAAAGCTACCAATTTGTTTGAGTTAATTTTATATCCAGCCACTTTGCTGAACTTGATTAACAGCAATTAGACAGCAAAAGGAAATGAAAGGGATACAAATTGGAAAGGATGAAGTAAAAACATCACTCTTATACTTAAGCAACCCCACAAATTTCATCAGAGAACTCCTACAGCTGATAAACAAACCCAGCACTACAACGAATTATAGGGGGAAAACCCAATACAACGAGGGGAACTACATCCTATTAAAAACAAGAAATTCGAGGAAGATCTCAGAAATTGGAAAGATCTCCCATGCTCATGAATTGGAAGGATCAACATTTTAAAAATGGCCATCTTACCAAAAGCAATCTACAGATTCAGTGCAATCCCCATCAAAATTCCACCGCTGGCTCACTGCTGCTCCTGGTGGCGGACAGTCCGAGTGCGCATCTAAATAAATCTTAAAAACTTGCAATCCTGATTTTCTGATTCCTATCTGATTTGCTCTGACCATGCTTTTTTTTTCTTCATCTCAGTAAATGGCAAGTTCACCTTTTCCAGTTATTTTATTCCAAACATAAAACATAAATTAAGCTGAGGGATTTCTGTTTCAGGGACTTCACTGTCCTATGTATATAAAACACAGGGATGCATCAAACAAGCAAAGGTTTTGCTTCTTGTAGCAATTTTCATCTTAGCAATATTCACAGCTGCCCCACTAATTGCTCCGCAATAACCCGCATAACAGGGTGTACGTGTGTCTGCTTATGAAACTTCAAACATATGCATAGCGCCAATGTTTCCCCCGATCTCATTCCCATTGCAGAGGTCCGTTTGGTCCTCCTTCCTCCAAGACAGTGGTTCTCAACTTGGCTAATGCTATGGCCCTTGAGTACATTTCCTCATGGGATGGTGATCCCCAATCCTAAAACTATTTTCATTGCCCCTTCATAACTGCAACTTTGATACTGTTATGAATCGTTACATATATGTGATGTGAAACATACGATGTGTGACCTCTGTGGGGGTCGGGACCCACAGGTTGAGAAGTGCTGCTCTATAGCTTCACCTTCGCGTACCACTCAGAAGGATGCTTTTGATACAGTCTAAAAATGTGACTATGCTGTTGAAAGTGTTTTCCTGGACTTTCATCTCCCTTAGACCAAGATGTGAAATGCTTACCTTGAGCTACATGCCTTCTCTGCCTTGTCCTAACTCCTCCCTTTCTTCGGTCTCCATAGCACATTCTATACCATCCACATTGATTACTGTACAAACCAAAGATGTTGACACCCCGAGATTTTTGTCCATCTTGGGAGACTCTATCCTGAGAGGCTCCTGTGATTCACTTTCTCATTTCATTCACATCTAAACTTCTGAATAAAATAGTCCCTAGCCCAGCCTTTTTCTCTATATGCATTTTTTAAATGTTCTTTATATTCTTATGAGTACTTCAAGTATTTATTTTAACAGCAGGCGATTATTATTTCTCATCTCTTCCATGAATGGTCGCTCCAAGAGACACGCCTTCCCTTATTAATGTAGTTCCAGTACTTCAAGTAGTATTTACATACATTTAATAGTACATAGTCGTTGGACTGTTTATTTAAAATCTAACAGAGTTAGTTTACCTCACCTACTTGTTAAGAAACAATTGTAAGAAAGACTTACTTTGTTTTCTTAAGCCACTTACCTATTTTCTTTGGACTAAAAAACCAGAATTTCCTTTCTTCTTTATACCTTCTGTGAGCATATCAACCAAGTTAAGTATACTACCTTTGCTCAGCGTGGTTACTACTCATGGTTTGTCTCTCAAAGTTATAGAATGAAAACATGTGGAACAAAAGTTGCATTAACTCTTTAGACACTGTGGAGAAAATTCTGAGAGGCTTTTGATTTCTGTTCAGGGACCTGCAGATAATTGTTTTATTCTTTACTTCTGAGTAACAGCTAGGATTCCCCAAGTTAACATGTTGCTTTGATTTCTTGTTTTCAAATTTTCCTGTACTGGTGGTTCTTTTCTCCTCACTGATCATAGCTTTTAGTTTTTTCTCATACTCTTAAGAGCAAGAAAAGAAGAGACTAGTTCCTTGTGTTTCAAGGAATTCTTGATGGGAATGTTAGAGAAACAAAAGCTAAGATACATTTTTCACTTCTGGGGTACCATTTCCTTCAACGCATACATCCTCTCAAGCCTCTTCCTCTTGCTTGCCTTTCCTACACTTGATCTTAGCCAAAAGGCCGAGAAGCGATTTGCTTTCCTTTCCTTAAATATTAAAGTCTTTTGCCTAAAAAAGATGCAGGCTAATTATCCAGTGAAGGAGGCAAAACTGTATGCCAGTAACATGTAGCTGAGCTTTAAGCCTCAAAGGCAGTAGAAAATTTTGTATTGATATAATGACCATACCTTCTCTAAGGTTTAAATGTATGTTTATGGTAGTTTAAAAGCTCAGCCAGCTTATTTGGAAAAGGTTTACTTATATACCCTTTGGAGATAGTATGTAACAATAGGAACAAGATGAAACTTAGTTACTTCCTCTTATCCCCAGGTTCTTGGAAATGGCAGGCACTTAGCAGTATGTAGGTAGGATTTTGGTGTCTTTTCATAATAAACAAGGGCCAAATGTGAAAAGCATTAGAACCAGAAAGAATCGTGGAAATTATGTACAGCAACATTTTTGTTCATGGACAAAATAGTGATATTCTGTAAAGCTTAAGAGAGTCTCTGATAGTCAGGGGGACATTTAAAGGCACAAGTGTCCTTTGGTGTATATATTTTTAGTTTTACGTTTCTGCCAGAGATCATTCTTGATTACAGATCTGAACTGATTCAGAATCTTCCAAAAGGAAATCTGGATACACTGAAATAAAATGTTAAAATATTATGTTTCAAATCTGGGGGAGGAGGGGGAGCCCTCAATTTCGGCTGAGTAAAATAGTGTGCAAGTCACGACCGTGCCAAGACTAAGACAAGCCATTTAGAAACCTACAAGCAATCTAAAAAAAAAAAAAAAAAAAAAAAAAAAAAAACCCTACACCCTGACTGCTTATCAGCATCTGCAGACCAGGTTGATGGCTCTACAACTTTAATCGTGAAGTACATTTGAATTAAAGATGTTTTCTGTTAGGCTGGCTTTGTAGACAGGATTTCAGGTTCTTCATTCAGTGGTCTCTTTAATACGGATTGCCTACAGCTAGTGAAAAACTGGTTTCATTCCTTTTTCTAAAGGTCATGTAAACATGTATGCGTAGTGAATTAGATGCAAATTTAATTCCCCGAGCTCAGTGCTTCCTAGTTAGGTCCCTTTCCTATTCTTCACATGTGAGCTCAGATCTGATGGCAGAATATTGACTTTGGAGCTAAGGTAAAAATCACAATAAAACCAAAATACTTGACATTTGCTCTATGAAGCAAACTGAGAAAGTCCAATGGAAAGAAACACTCTTTATAGAAATGTTGTGGTGCTCTATTGCTCTTTTTTTATTAGATATTTGAATAGCTTTTCCCTTTGTTGACCTCTTTTCTGATCAGTCTCAACACAGGATATTGAATTAAATAAAAGATATTTAAAAACAGCACAGGATTAAAATTATGAAGAGATGGAATACATAATAAAAATCAAAATGTATCTGGTTGTATAAACTCAAAAGAGGTTTAGAAAATAGTTCGTGCACTACAATTCCACTTTTGTTGGTGGATACAATTTAAATAGTATCAAAATTTAATGATGGAAATTTGAGTAGTGAATGGCTAAACATTTCAAGTTTTTCTTTGTGCTTCTTTAGTTTTGCAAATTTGCTACGGTGATTTATACTATCTTTTGTTCATAAAAACGGTCATTAAAAGTAACCATTTTCCAGCATTTATATTCTTGGATAAGTGTTAGTCCTTACCTTGATCCAAAAAAAACCAAACTTGTTTTGATTTAAAAGGAGAACAGGTCTAAGTGTGAAGTAAGCTCAAGAATTCCCAATTAATGTGTTTCAAAGCATCATAATGGATCTGAAACTGCAGCGCTGTAGGAAGCTGTGTGTCAATCTCTGCTTTGGGCAAACAAAATTAGGCACCAGAGAAGGAAATGATGTCTTAGTTGTTTTCAGGGAAAGAAAGCCAGCAATCTTATTAAAGTTTGGAAGTACCTGAGCTTCACGTAGAGGAGTCAGTTCTTTCTTAATGTCAAACTAACAGGAAGAAATATCAAGGAAAATATTTAAAATATTGGACAGCCCATTGTTTCACAGAATAGAGCATTTTTCTTTAGTTCATTGAAGAAAAACTTAATATTTTCGCCCTTTGTATTATTCAGAATGAATTCTAAGAATACTAAGATAAACGTATGTGATTATTTGTGGCTTTTGAAACATGAGAGAAAACTCATCTTGAAATTGTAAGTGTGGTTCAATTTAAAGTTTGAATAGCAAAGAACTAATTCACACTGTTTTGTGAACACTCACAGCTATGAGGAGTTACAACACCAGTTTAAAATTTTACTAATTTAGTAATTACAAGGACAACACCTTTCAATTTATAATTCTAATAACCAGTGAGTTTGAGCATCTTCCCATATGTTTGTTTACTAATTATCAACTGTCTATTCATCTTTTTTTAAGCATATTAGTGTCTGGATGTTTTCTTATGAATTTTTATTAAGCATTTACACATTAATTAACCCTGTCCTAGAAATATTCTCTCTCAGTATTTATAGCTTGTGATTTTCCATGCTGTAAAATGTTACACTTCTTATAATTAAACTTGTTAGTATACTTCACAATTTTTCTACTCTTTGAAATGTAATGCACTATGGTATGTCCATAGTAGCAAGAACACACGCAGTGTAAAAATGTGCATAGCAAGCCATAATCAAGGATGCTTTTGAAACTTTTTTCACAAACTCATTGTATTCTTCAAAATATTCATTTAGAGCCATCCATGATAAACTTGGAAGTCATGTGAATTTTACTGAAGATTTTATATGCTGAAAGGCAAAGCTGTGTGTTTCCATTAAGAATAACATTCTCCCTTAATTTTACATTATACAGATTTATTTTCTCTTTTTCTCATTCCCTGTTCATGTTCCCCTTTTTTTCCCTCTCTTGTTCTTACCTTCTTTCCTTCCATCCTTCCTTCCTTCCTTCCTTTTTTCCTTCCTTCCTTCCTTCCTTCCTTCCTTCCTTCTTCTATTCTTCCTTCCTTCTTTCTTTCTTTTCTTTTTCCTTTCTTTCTTTCGTTCTTTCTTTTTTCTTTCTGTTTTTCTGTCTTTCTCTCTCCTTCCTTCCTTCTCTTCTCCTCTCCTCCCCTCCCTTCTCCTCCCTTTCCCCCTCTCTCCATCTCTCTCTCTCTCTCTCTCTCTCTCTCTCTCTCTCTCTCTCTCTCTCTCTCACACACACACACACACACACACTTTCTCTTCCCCTCCCCCCTCTCTCTTTCTCTCTCTCTCTCCTCCCACCCCTGCTCCAGGCTCCAATTCTTTCTGATTTCTGAAACAGATCAGTGCTTCCCCAAAGCACTCTGTGAAATATGAATACTGACAAAAAGCTCTATATTTAACTAAACAATATTTTAAAAGTTCAATCAATAATTTTGTGTAGCTTTCAATAGTCTTTTGTTGTGACAGGGGAGGGCTTACTTCTAACTCTGTGCAACTAATCAAATTATAAACTCAACAAAAACTGTTCATTCTCTAGGGAAATTTTTATTTGCTACGAAAAACACATCTCTTCCCTCTGAGTCTTACATTAATTTATTTTTTCATTTGAGTATTATTTCTAAAATTCAGTCTTTTATTACAGTTGTTATCTATGTTTAGATAGTTAGAGCTAAAAGGTTTTTACAAAATACAAAGCCACTTAAATTTTTTCATAAAACATACTTAATTGATTGGTTAACTTACACTTATTACCTGGATGCACACTTCTAAAATCTGCTTCTAAAATCCTCAGTGAAATAAAGCAGAAAATATAATACAACAAAGCATTAACAGCAAAACAGAAGAAATAACCTCAAATACTACGTGAGACTTCCAGCTTATTAGACAGCATTTGGATGTGAGACTGAGACGGCTTCATTAATGGACATGTGAATGTTGCCCTGAATGATACCAGGAGACAACCTTCCCACCAGAGACAAAGCAGGTGGAGAGGAGGAAGCCCGTGGAGTTCTCAGTGCCTTTTTGTCTAGTCGTTCCCTGGCATGAAACCACTGTGTAGCTGGAAAGACAGCCGATTTTTCGTGGTCACAATGCTGCTGAGAGTGGATTAGGTTAGGAGTCCAGCGGTAACATTAGCGGAAGAAAACAGTGCCAGAGTTCACCGGGCACATTACTTGTTGCCCTTGTTATCATGATTACAGAACAGAGGACACAGATTTTTTTTTTTAACTGAAAATGTGAAACCAAGAAATAAAATTGTCAGAAAACTTCTGGAGACTGACCTTCTTCTGATAATATAACCTAAAAGTTTACAAGCCAAATAAGAAGAGGCCTCCTCCTCCTCTTCTTCCTTCTCTTTTTTCTTCTTCCTCTTCCATTGTTAGAAGTTTCAATACCACGCTACTGGAAAATAAATCATAAGAATCATTATCTCTGAACTCCATATGAATCAGTGGGTGAAATAGAAATTGTGGAACATACTCAGAATTCTTAAAAGATGAGTTATATCCAGAAATCTGAAATGCTGAAAAAAAATGATTTGGAAGATATACTTTTCAGCAATAAACGCGCGCACGCGCGCGCGCGCACACACACACACACACACACACACACACACCCCACACACACACAGGGGGGGCTGATACAGAGAAAGAGATGGGGCTATATTTAGTTTAGATGCTGGCAATCAAGTGATTTGCTTTATGTTGTTTGTAAGAGTGTAAATACAGATTTTATTTCAGAAAGCAAGTACGTAGAATTTGAAAGTTATGCAGTTCAGAATTTTCAGACCCACTCATAAAGACATATTTCTCTGGATTATCTTTAAAAACACATGTCTACATGTGTGTCTTTTGTCATACTTTGCTCTTGTTATACAATGTGACATAGGAAAAGCAATAAAAGAACCGAAGCAAAATGGTCTGTACACAAGATGGGGAAAAGCATGAAAGAACAAACAATTTCCATTCACTTTGTAAAGCAAACCGTGGTGGCTTTTGTGCTATTTTTAGTAGCTCCCCTCTCTCTTGAACTTGGACGAGTTGCAGAAGGCTACACTAAGGAAATGAAGATATGATTAGTTCACAAAACTTTTAAAAAGTCATAGTGATGGGTTTTCAGATTTGATAATTGATTATCACATTGTCCCCTAATTGTGGGTGACCAGTTCTTCTGAGCAGAGAAAAGGAACATCCAAGATTTGTCTGGGATTTATCCCAACGATCTAAGATCCAATTCTGAAACTTTCCTGGAAGTGCAGCACATTTTATGCAACAAAATAGAAAACAATTGTCACGCCTCGGTTCACGGACAGACCAGCAGGTTAGAAGTCTGTAGTTGCTAGTGTTGTCTAGACATTGAAAAACTATTACCTCAGTTAAGGCAAACCAATATTTACTTTTCTTTCCTGAGAAACAGTGCACTTCATGATCTCAGAGTGTAGGGCACCAGGGAAGGGGGCAGAAAAGCAATTCCCAACTGGGAAGTAGTTCACAAACACAGCGAATCCACCAATGATAAAACCGTGGAAGATTTTCATAAGGCAGGAGGAGGGCTAAACCTGAGAAGATTGTATATAAAAAAAGAATTTCTCTTTTCTATATCCATCATGAGGAAAAGCAACATACCAAAACCAATTCTTTCCTTTAACAGTGAATAAATTAGTGAAGATACACACACACACACACACACCCACACACACACAAACACATTAGTGACTAATATTTAATGTTTATATATTATATATTTATATATGACATTTACATATTTATGTACATATTTTTGTTTTATTGAATGTTTTCTTTATTTACACTCCAAATATTATCCTTTTTCCTGGTCTCATCTCCGGAAACCTCCATCCCATACCCCTGCGTCTATGAGGGTGCTCCCCTACCCACCCACTTCCTCCCGCCTGCCTCCCTACCCAGGCATTCCCCTACACTGGGGCATCCAGCCTTCACAGGACCAAGGGCATCTCCTCTCACTGATGCCCTATAAGGCCATCCTGTGCTACATCTTCAGCTACATAAGTGGCTAGAACCATACATACTCTTTGATACATATGTGTCTCTTTGTTGGTGGCTTAGTCTGTGGAAGCTGTGGGGGACCTGCTTGGTTGATATTGTTGTGCTTCCTACGAGGCTGCAATCCCTTTCAGCTATTTATATATTTTTAACATTTTTTAAGATTAAAACCAGGCCGCTTGAGATTGATGGGTTCTGTACATATTTGCCTAGGCGATGAGAGAGGTCCCCTGGGTTCTATCTCCAAATGTCCCAGTTCCCTTCAGCCCATCTTGGACACCATTTCTGGTTATGCTGCCTGGTCCCACAGGCTCCATAATGTCAGGCTTCCTGTGGCCTAGACTTCAGACATTTCCTGCCAGAACCTGCACACTTGAAAACAAAGGGGCCAGCTCTTAGCTTTCTGTCTCACTGGACTTGTGCAATCATGAAGCCACAAACACACACCCTTCTGGTAATTAAGAAACATGTAAAGAAAGTAGGGTACAAAATGAACTGACCTATTAAAACCAACCACTAACCAACTATATAAACAAAACATGATTTGGGGGTTATTAATACCTGTTAACGTTTGTGTGTATATATGTATGTATGTGTGTGTGTGTGTATGTATGTATATGTATAGGGAAACATAAAATGAAGTCGTTATTTGTCTCACTGAAATGGGTACAGACTACATACTCAGTTGCAAGTTCTAGATCTCAGACAATAGTAAGACAGCAAATTACTATTGTCTGCCCAGATCTGAGTCGCCCCGATCTCAACATTGTTAATTACACCCGTGTTTCCTGGGGCTGGGCTTTAGAAGGCAGTCTGAAAAGATGTCAAGTGAGTTTTTTACCTTCCCAGGCACACTGAGGAAGAGAAAGTCGCAGAGGACGACCTCCACCTTTAACTCGATACGTTTGACTATAGAACAGGGAAGGTGACTAATGATGGCATCAAATAAAGTTGAGGATGTGTTGAGTCTTGTTTGTGGTTTTTGATCGATAATCTCCAAGGCCATTTTCAAATGAAAGGTGACCAGCATCCATAGCTTTGGATATTACAGCTGCGTTACCCGGGGCTAGTCTTCAGAAAGCAAGTCTGAACAGATGCTTGCAGCATCATGATGAAAGATGGAGCAAGGGGGAGGACTCTTACAGCACAGGATCACAGCAAGTGTGACTGCCCCCTTTTCCTGTCTGTCTTCGTTGCTGGTGAGGCCCACTGGGGGCGGGGGGACTGCAATGTTCTCAAAGCCAAATTAATGGCACAAAAGAATAAAGGATGAGGTTAGTCATTTAAAATTATGGAAGTTATAATGTGTGAGTAGGGTTGCAAAATTTTATGTACTGTGTTTATCTTTAGGCACCATTCAGATCAGGATAGGCAAATTACCTGGCTGTAGCCACTTTCTGTGAGCTAAAGGGACCCTGACTCTTAATACCCATGGCATTAAACTACTTCGTTAATGGATTCTGTTGAGTGGATGTACAACTTACTCGTGGATAATCTGCAGGTTTCTGAATTCTTGATTTTACTCCTCAGCTCAAACATTATGAGGAATATTTAGAATAATCTCCTAAAATGAGTTTCGCTGTTCTTAGAACAAATTTTAATTTTGATTCTAAATGTCAGATGAGTAAAGTCTTGGCTGTGTAAGATTACTTCTGACTTAACTTTCCCCACAGATGCAGACAGCCATGTTGCATACTTTAACAAATTTGAAAAACCGTAGGGCACACTTGCGATCAGTTAAACCCAGATTTAAAATCTCCAGTCTTTGTATTTAGGTGACTGATTATGCATAATGGAGCTTCAGGTGTCCGTTTGGTAAAATAAACTGGGTTGTGGCTATTCTGACTTACAATTTTTGTGTTCATCCATTTGGACTTGTAGAGCTTCTGTGCCCAGAAAACGAACCTAACTGTCTAAAGCTATGTGCTAGAAAAGAGAGGATTAAGTTATAGAACCGGGAACAAAGGCCAGCTTGCAGATGGCTTGATGCATCCTAGGAAGATGCTATTTAGCTTTTCGATTATAGTATGCCAAAATCTGGATCAGGGTTGCTTAATGGCTTCATTAGATGTACCGGATATAGTCACGGTTTAGATGCTGAACGAAAGAGAGCAAAATAAGGGGATAATGATTCAAAGCAACAGATAGTCCGGCTTCACTTGAATCAATAATCGATGAATTAAGCACCAGAGTAACCGTGTAAAGCCCTGTGTGGATGATAGGAAGGAACAGGAGTTAGAGTATAAGGATATGACTTCTATTTATACTTAGAAACAGATAACATGGTAGGAGCCGTGACTACAGGTTTGGAGGGAAAGGTTAGAGTGTAACAAGCCGCTGTTCACTCCTAGTGAACATTCAGAGAACCCAAGTGTTCATGGGAAGGTTTACAATGGATTGAAATCACTTCACCTGGTCATGGAAGCACATGCCTGTAATCCTGACATTCAAGAGGTTGAATTCAAGATCCCAAGTTCAGAGCTACCATGGGATAAAGGGTGATGATTTCAGGCAGTCTGGATTACACAGTAAGCCCTTGTTGTGAAACATTCAAATGACTTTGAATGCTGTGTGTAACACATTAACAAATTGCATCAGTGCTTCACAAGTACCCGGTGCACACTCAATTTGACATATTCAATATTCTACCTATTGTAATCTATTTATGACTACCATTCAGTGCAAATATGCCAATACTGTATGTTTATTTTGTGTGTGAGTATGTGTGTGTGTGAGTGCTTGTGCGCAAGTATAATATATATATTATATATATATAAACACATATATGCACACACACGCACATGCACATGCACACACACACACACACACACACACACACACACACACACACTGCTTTGGACTCTGTACCACCTTTGCCACTGTTTCCTCACGGTAACCACTGTGAAGCTCGATATTGGACAGTCATATTCCTGACCTGCTTATTAAGACTCATCTGGTACATTTCAATATTTCATATCTGAATGGTGGCCGCACCTCTGCTATAGGCCAACGTTAATTTCTCGGTACTCAGAACTGGGCAGGGTTTTGTTGGGAACAGAGGTTAGGAACATGTTCTGTACCGCCTTCTGGGTTTTGTTTTCCTGGGATTGTTATAGGTGTAATTTGCCTCGGTTACTTACGCAATAACCCTTACTGATTATTTTCCTTATCAGTCAATAATATCTAGTAGGAGATACTTAGCAAAAGTGGACGAGCCTCTAGCGTGCTGGATCGAGGTTTTCATACATTTGGGTTGTGACTCAGTGAACTGATGGCTCTAATTATCCTGATGTCATCAGCTTTCTGTATTATGGGCCATGTTTATTGTCCTAAGACTTTTATGTTATATCAGCAGATCCTGTGCAAACTCCACAAGCTTATTGTGGCATTCAAATCAGTTGGTTATTTATGCTGGGAAAAGATAGATTGCTTTAAAAGAGTAAAAAAGAAAAAAAAAAAAGCCATATGGTTTTCTCCTTTTTTTTCTAGCTCCACTAACTTTAATTGAATCAAAAATGGAAATGTTTATCATAATCATCTCAGAAAATGACTGGCAGAACTCATGTTAATACATGTTATATTCTATTACAGTAAATTTCAGGCCAAAATACATTTCTATAAAAAATTATTTTCAGGCTTTAGCACACAAGTAGAATTTCAAGTAATATTTAATTTATTCTTTTCATTGGTGGAAAATTAAGGAATATTTGACATTTGAGCCAGGCAGAAAGAAGATTGATAAAATTTGGATTTGGAATGGGAGAAAGGATTTGCTACAATAAAGAATGCTTTGAGACACACATTAAGTATGAAAATATTTTTTGAACATTGAAAGGTTGATCAAAATCTTTTTGCTTGTTAAGTCCTAGTCTAAATAAAATCTCCTTTGGGATGCTGGCCACAAAACCTTTGATAGTCTCCTGCCCACAGCAGTATTAATGAGCTCCCCCTTGGAACTTTTAGCTCAGTAAATTCTTTATAGTTCTTCTATTGTCTTGTAATTGATTACATGCTTGTCTTCATACTAGTCGATGCATTACTTTTGGCTGAAAATATCCCATCTCATCTCCCAGTTGCGGAATAACAGAAATATTGCACTTCGAAATGTTTATTGAGGTCTTACTCTGTGCCATGCATTGCACAAAGTGATTTGCATGCGTCTCTATCAGCTAACCTTTGCTGTGCTGTGCTCTGATGTGTTAGGAACTGGACCATGACTCTCACTCTTTCACAAATGAGGTAACTGATTACTAATGAGGCTCGTTGCCCTGGGTTTCATTAGTGAGCTGCAAAGCTTGGCTGCAATCAAAGTATGTGTGACTCCAAAGAACACATCTTGGTAATCTGTGTTCCTAACTAAGTTCAGTGACTGATATTTGCTAAATGCTTAAGAGCTATGTCTAAGTGGTAAATTAAGAGAAAGGAATGCACAGCAGAGAATGTTTCAGGAATATGGTAGAAGTGCAAGCAAACTTGCATGGCTTCCATGAGCTTAAAGAAAAAGTCTGTCTGTGTATCAGGGAAGAACCTTCACGGTGTTGGCAAAATAAACAGCCACTTGGAGTCTTCAGAAAGGGATTTGCCCTGCGTGTGCTTAAAGCAGAAACTCCTTAGGGCATCTCTGCAAATGTGCATCCGCCCAGACTTGAAAGGCAAGTTGGTCCAACCCCGGTAATGACAGTAGGACCTAGCATGACTACAGAAGCACCACATCCAGGTCTCTAAACAATTTCATCAGCAACCTCCCCAAGCCTCGTTTAATCTTAAACGGCAAGGAGGCCTTACAGCCGGCTCCTGGAACACGGCCAAACTCCCAACAGTACCTGTTGCACCAGGTCCTCTGAGTTTGGACACGTGCTCCGGATGGATGATGGCAGTAAGCAAAGGTACTGCTGCGGGGGTGCTGTCGTGAAGTGACGATGCCCGGGGTGGGCAGAGGATACACGTTAGCGGCCAAATCAGGGGCCAGATGGCAGAGAGTAAGACCCAGCTCTATAAGCAGCAATGGTAGCAGTCATAAAAGGTTAATCTACTGTAGGTTTTATTGTCAAGAGAATTTGGCAGAACTTCCATAGCTAGAGGAGGGATTTCAGAGGTGGAGCCAGAACACTTGAGGTCACAGTGACCTACCCTGTGAAGAAAATCTGAGACTGTTTCTGCACAGTCTGGCCTAGCAACGGAGAAGTTAGCCCTGCTTGACAACTCCGGGGCAAACTTCTCAAGCTGACCTGTTGTGTTTGGGCGCTGGCTGCCGGTAAATAGACCGACGCGCGCAATGCTTTCTGTAATACAACCACCAGGAGTGGAAACATGAGTCACTCACTTCTTTAATTTGCCACCTGCTCATCAAAAATAAAGTAACAAATGGCAAAATTTGCCACAATGAACATTTTGGTGGTTTCTGCCTGACTTCTACTTAAATATGTCTTTTAACATTCATGCTCCCTGTGGCTAACAGCCACTATGTAGCCGAGACTCTGGTTGCTAGTAATAGGTCTTTACCTGTCATGCTATTCTGATTCAGAGTTCCCAAGAATACTTACTGAAGTGTGTGTGCTGTGGAATTAAGAACATATCCAGTGTCTAGAATTCAGCAATACAAAACTGACTCCGTTAAGAATTGGGTAAAGGATTTCCCCAAAGAAATGATACAAGTGTCCAACATGCACAGGGAAAAATTCTCAGCACTGCTGATCATTGTGAAAATGTAAATTAAAGCCACAGTGGAAGTTCACTCCTGTTGTAATGGTTTCAGTGGGGGAAAAGAGCAAAGGGGACAAGAGGTTTCAGTGAGACTGTGAGAAACTGGAAGCTTGTGTAACACCGGGGGAGTGTTAAGAGGTGTTAATGACATGAAAGGCAGGGTGGCCTTCCTCAAAATAAAGATAGACCTATCCCATTACCTAACAATTACACTTCTATTAGGTACCTCAAAGAATTCAGAATAAAAGCTCAAGTATACCTGGTTCATACCAAACAGTATGCTGTGCCATACCTAGACAGAAGAAGTAACTCCAGCATGCGTGTGTGCATCCAACAGATAGAAAAGTAATGGTATAGAGACACAGAGGAGTATTTGTCTGGCTATGAAGGGAAGGGGGTTCTGGCCCATGTGGATGAGTCACAATAACACCATGTGAAGGGAAATCGATGGAGAACAGAAGGGCAAATGACTTCAGTGCTAACAGGTCCACCAGACAACGGAGTCTGTGGAGAGGAAAGTAACTCTGATGGAGAGAGGAGTAGCCAGGAAAACTCTGGACTGAAGAGATAGCTCAGAGGAAAGAGCACTGGCTGCCATTCCAGGGGGGCTGTGCGTGGATTCCCAATACCCACAAGGTGCTTTACATAGAAACCCAGTTCCAGGGGAACCAAAGCCCTCTCTTCCATCCAGAGGCATCAGATATTCACATGATGCACAAAAACATATAGGCAAAACTCCCTTATGTATAAAATAACATTAATTCTATGCTATCTATCTATATCTATCTCTATCTCTATCTCTATCTCTATTTCTATCTCTATCTCTATCTATACCATCTACATCTACATCCATATCCATATCTATTCTATATTTATATTTATATCTATATCTATATCTACACCTATATTTAATCTATCTCTATCTATCTATCTATCTATCTATCTATCTATATATATATATATTCCTACAATACAAAGTATATTTATCATTACAGATTTGCTTTACTATATACATACACATGCCTAAGTTTTTTTATAAATAGCATATACATTATTTAATTTCATAAGTCATTAAAGAATTTTTAAGTGACAGCTTATCCGCATGTAATTATTAGATCAGAATCTGCATTCCCAACTTGATCACTGTGTAAGATGCAATGCTACTGAATTCGTTCCCAGTCTCTGAAAAGATTAGAAGTGGCAGAAAGGTACAGTGCAGTATGTCAGATGCCTGCTGTGAACTGAGACACAGGCTACATTTGAAAAGGAAATGGTCCAGAATCCCCGAAGTCTCTTCACTAGTAATTAGGTCCCTAAGCATGTAGATCATAAACGGCATCTCTATTCCCATACTGACAGAAGACACACGGATAATTCAGTACTTTTTTATTGTTTTCCTGGCCACGACTCCAGTCAAACTTCTATTCCTGAAAAAAATGCAGGGGCAGAGGGGAAAGGAACAACAGAAGTGTCTTTTTATCAGTAGCCATTGCTTTATGAACCTTTGCTGACAGAGCACGTCAAAGTAAATGGTTCAGGTAAGGTTCGGGTAAGCATTATAAGCAGGCGTTTAAAAGAAAATGCATGAAAGCCATAATAGATTGGAAAATTCGCCTTTATTATTTTCAAAAATTACGTCAATCTTCTAATCATCTGACTGTCTAGGCATGCCTTTGCCGGGCATTGCAGAAAGGCTCCGAATTGTCCACAGCCTCCTCCGAAGGCCCCCACGCCCGTTCCCCTTTTTAACATAAGGAATTCATTTTCTCCTTAGAGTACCTTCTGCTGTGATCCCATTCAATTCCGTGGATCTTGGTGACAAAGTATCCTTGAGAGCTATTACTGGAAATAGCAATAGGAAACAGTGGGACCTCAGAGCCTGTTAACGTCCTTATTTCGAAGCCTTCACAAAAGATTGCAGGAAGGTCAGTGGGGGAAAGCTGGCCTCTGAAAATGTCTGAGATGTGTTCTCATGCATCAACCTGCTGTCCAGCCGCAGGGAAAGAGATGCTTAGCCCTTTCCTGAGAAAACGACAGGACTCAACCTCGGAGAGGCTTGGTATTTCTGGTCACTTTTAGAATTGCTTGGATTCCTGCCTCTTAACCATCTAAAACTAAAAAGAAACACTTTTTATTCAATGTTCTCTGTGCATGCACATGCATACCCAACACACACACACACACACACACACACACACACACACACACACACACAAACACACACCACCGGACTAGAGGGTTTTGGCCCTTGTGATATTAAAATGAATGTGCAGCGTATCGGCTGTTTAACACAGGAACCCTTATGGGCAATGAGCATTCTCCTACCAAAAGAGGAAAGGTTTATCTAAGTCTCCTCATATCCTCCACAGAGGTTCCTGGAGGTGAGCGTGGTCTTGCTTTAACCCCATTCTGTGATCCTTGTCTCCCCGCTCTGTGTAAGACATCCCTGGCAGGGAATCGGAAAGATGCTGGATTCTGTACTGAGAACTGGGATTTCAGCTGATAGCACTATCAGAAAAACCGAGAACTATCCTCCGTAGCCTACCTGGAAACCCTGCTCCTTTGCCAGCTATGGAAAACTCGATGAGTAACCAACCACTTGCTTTAAAAGCAAAAGAAAAATAGTCATATTTTGATCAAGACAGTCTGTCTCACAATTGTATCATTCATCGCTTCCTACAATTTGAATATTTCTGAACCTCACTCATTTCCTGGGCTACGTTTGGGATATCTTTTGTGGGCATATATGTGGGAAACCCCTCTGCCTTTGGTCATGCAGCAAATACTTTCTACCCACCTACAATTATTCACAAGACATAGGTCATTGTTGAGAAGGGGCGTTGAAGCCATATCATTTATAAAATACAGAAAACTATTTGCTTAGGTATGTCCTTTTAGGGTTCAAGAATTACTCTTGTGTGCCTGAGGTATGGTGGCTGTCCATCCAATGTTTGCTGAGCTTGAATTTCAATGCAATGTTCTTTGTCTTAGTAGATGGTATTTCAGCAAAATCTGTATGATTTAAAGCAGTATTATACTGAGGTTTCCAAGAGGATTTTTAATTAAATAAAACAACTTAAATATTTATAACTTTAATTCTTGCCTGGCCTGAATCAACTGAAATATTATACATGACAATTTTTTTTGACTAGTGTTGTTACAGTGAAAGACATGTCCTGTATCCTATGGAAGCTACATTTGTGATTTATAACTTTTTAATATGTTAATGATTTTGCTTTCTTGTATTGGGGAGACGTTAGTTTGGTGATGGTCAAGGCCAGACAAGGCTCTCTCTTTAGCAATGTAGATAGTTCTCGGAATTCTGGGCTATGAGTCAGATTGCAACAAATCCCTTTTTCTTTCTCTGCCTGCTGCTAATGGGTAGATGGGACAATTAAGTCGGTAATTACTGCAAGCTTGGTGTCCTGTGAGGAATAAAAAAAAAAAAAAGTGTGCCCAAGGTCTCTTTGTTTAAGAAACTTTGCAATCTTACTATTAAAACCAAAAGAGCGGGCATGAAATAAGAATGCAAGAGGAGTTCACTTTCGAGATCTTTCACCCAAATAATGAAGTGAGGCTTTTGGTGGAAGTGGTGTTTACACTGGACCTTGAATACAGAATCCAGTCTGAAATTTAGAAAAAAAGACTTTCACAAGAAGCTCTGAAGAGTAATTACGTCAGAGTAGGAAGGATGGCGTGCTTGGAGGATGAGAAGCATAGTGACTGACTGAAGTGGGTAAATGGATAAAGACAAGTGAAGGTGACAGTGTTCCTCAGTCACTGCGACCTTTTGGTTCTTTGGATTTTGAGAGGTTTCTATCACACAGCTCATACCCAGTAACTGCTTACTTATCTGAGGAGGTTAAAATAGTGTTTCATAATCGAGCAGATAGTTAGATAGGACTTGACAAATTAGTAGAGGTGTGTGTGTGTGTGTGTGTGTGTGTGTGTGTGTGTGTATTATTATTATTTATTAACCCGGTGTATGATATGTGTGTGAGTATGTGGGTGTGTGCACAAACATGTCACTGTATATATATGGAGATCAAAAGTCCACTTTCAACAGTTAGATCTGACCTTCCTGCATGGAATGTATTCAGATCACAGGGTATTATTTGGTCCTTACAGTGGCAATGTATGCCTGCAGATATGAAGATATCCTAATTATGACCATATCAAAGTACCAATAAATGATTATGCTTGGTAAGAATGTGCTAGAAGAGAAAGGGAATCAACTTAGGGTTCAGATGAGTCTAGTTGATGACTGTGGGTGTACAGTAACATTTTCTGATCTCCCATTGCTTTGGAGAAAAGAGAATGCAATTCCCATCTTGTACAACTACTGAAGAAGTAAACTGTAATGGTAAAGGACAGGTTCCCAGAGTGGGCAATGCTTGGCTTTTGTGCTTTTGCGTAGCTAGAGACTGGGTCAAATGTGAGAGGCAGGAACAAGCCGTGTCCTGGTGAGTGGGGACTACGGCAAACATCTTGAAGAACATCAACTGCATCTGACATAAAACTGTCTTTGGGACATGATTTTGTTCTGGTGCACCTAGGGATGGCTTTATTGTAAATCCAAAAACACCATTTCTGAAACTACTTGTTTTGAGCCCATCTATTCCTGAGTAAGCACAATTACACTTCTCAGTGACTTCTCTGCTGGTTTAAACATTTTGTATGGTGTGGTGATCACATGGAAGCCCTCAAAGTATGAACTAGGCGACATGTAACTGAGCCGCGTCATCTTCCCAGTTACTTCCTAGGACTTCTTCAGTTACTTCCTGAAACGCCCTTCCCAAAAGTTCTGACTTAATGAATAATGTCCATGGGGATTTTCTTGTAAATAAATAAAGCAGACATATGTATATGGCTAATGCTGTGGCAGTTGAGGGAAAGAAGCACTTAATCATGTTCAAGTCAAGCTCGAAAAGAACAATTATTCTGGCCAATCATGACTCAAGGGTTCTTCTCGAAGCACCAGTTCGACCCCTGGTACATTTTTCCCCCTTTTAATTGGAGGTGGATTTTTCCTTACACAATATATAAGGATTGCATTTTCTCCTCTCTCTGCTTCTCGTAGGTCCCCCATTCTTCACATACCATTCAGATCTACCCCGTTCTCTCTCTCATTCTAAAACACATAGGTTTCTATGGTACAATAATAAAGTATAATATAAAAACTTGCACAAACTAAACAACAACAAAGAAACAGACAAAATACAACAAAAACAAAGAAAGAGAGAAAGAAGAGAGAACGAGAGAGAGAGAGAGAGAGAGAGAGAGAGAGAGAGAGAGAGAGATAAAGGAAGGAAGGAAGAGAGGGAAAGAAAGCAAGAAAGAGATAGAGAGAAAAAAGAGAATGAGAGAGAGAAAGGAAAGAAGGAAGGAAGAGGGAGAGAAAGAAAGGAAGGAAGGGAGGAAAAGAGAAAGAAAGGAAGGAAGGAAGGAAAAAGAAAGAAAAAGAAAGAAAGAAAGAAAGAAAGAAAGAAAGAAGGAAGGAAGGAAGGAAGGAAGGAAGGAAAGAAAGAAAAAGCCTAAGAGAGGGCACAAGAAACAGAGACACACTCTTTTGACACATAGAAACACTAAGCTGGAATTGGCGTTATATATACACAAAAGACCTTAAAAGTAAAAAGAGAAGAAAAGTAAAAAATAAATAAATCAAATAAAACTAAACAGTAGTAAGGTAATATTTTTAAAAATAATGAGGGAGCCCTGAAATCATGTTATAAAACAGGGATCTGCAGTGGTGTCACTCAGGTCACCGTTTTGTTGGCTGTATCACCTACTCTTAAGAGTAGTTCGTTTCCCCAGTGAGACTCTCTTGGAGAAAACTGATTTTTCATTTGTGAGTGATTATCAACTGGAGCTAGCCTCTGGGTTAGGGAAGAGGACGTGTGACCACTTTTCTTTTTATCTCTAGAACCCCAACTGGTGAGGACCAGTGCAGGCCCTCTATATGCTGCCTCAGTCTCTGTGCGTTCACATACGTGTTGATCATATTGATTTAGAGGTTCTCGTTCCCCTGGTCCTTCTCTACCTCCTCTGGTTCCCATGGTCCTTCCATGTCCTCTCACAGGATTCCCTGAGCTATGAGGAGGGAGCAGGGTAGGTTTGACTAAGACATCTCTTCAGGCCCCAGTGTTCTAAGGTCTCAGGCTCTGCATAATGACCGTATTTGTCCTCTCTGTCTTTGACATATCTGATACCCGAGGAAACATCTCTGATGAAGATGGAGCAAGGCACTGATCTGCTCCCGTGGCTTAAATCTGTCATACACTTTTTAAATAACATAAAAGTTGACGATTAGAGACTTGGGAAATGTCCTAGTCAGTATGCTGATTACTTTTAAGTTGTGATAAAATTGCATATTTTGAAGCAACTTAAGAAATAAATATTCTTTTAACACATTTACAGACACACACCAAAAATAATTCATAATCATACACCAAAAAGATTAGCTATCGACAACAGAATTTGCTTAAACTGTCAATAGTAGGAAAGAATGTTCTAGTAAAAGAATAAGAGACCAACTGACCAAAATGAAATGTGTTCCCTAGATACATTCCACACTTTCTTCCCCAAACAGGAAAAGAAGTAAAGGTGAGTCATTATGTATACTCTTTCAACAAAGTGGTACACCTCACTAGAAAAGCATCCTAAGTTTATTTTCACTGAAAAAAAAAAATCCCTTTGCCTTTGGGACTTACCCAAGCACCCAGAGAGGTGAGATATTTGTTTTGAGTCACACGCACTGAAAAAAAAATAGAGTTGGTGTACATTTCCTTCCAGAAAGCTAATCATAGATGATTAATGAGGCTGAGGAAAAAAATCTAAACTGAGTATAGAGAATAAGTGTTGGGGAAGCCAAGGCGCTGGGGTGGAGGGAGTGGTTGGGAGAGGGAGCACCTTCATGGAAGAAGGGGGGGGGGAAGGATGGGAGTAGGGGAAGGGGGTAACATTTGAAATGTAAATACAGAGAATATCCAATATTAAAAAAAAGAATTCCTCCACACCTATTTATTTGCAAATCATGGGCAAGCCAGTCTTTTACTACATAATCATAAATCTAAAAGCAGTGTGGTATGTGGAACTTCATAGCTTTGGTATCTTCTCTGTACAGTGGCTAGGAAAATAGATATGTCCCAGGCATGAAGAACTCTACTGTCATTAAAGTGCCTTGCTTTCAGTGAAAAGAAAGGAAAAATAATATGCATCGGTGCACGCCTATTTAACTGTTTTCAGCAGAGCCTCACAATGTCAAGGATTGAAGACTAACTATAACAATACTGCCTTCCATGGGTCTGAACCCTGGCTATTGCATAGGATCAGCTGTTAGCTTCCTCCAACATGGACCCATGAGTCTTGGGAGGAAAGGACGTAGGACTGTTCCATCTCTAGCATACAGCAGAATGGGAAGCCACAGATTCTGGCTAACAGGTGAGAAATCTCTTCAGAAAGATTTCGAGATATCTGTCTGACCTTAGGTTCAACCCTGATGGAGCAGGAAGCTTTCCGCAGATCATCGTGACTGTTCACTTGCTCACCATAGAATACACTCAATGTGCAGCATTTTAAAAAGAATTTCCTGGGCCGGTAACATAGAGACTTGAGGTTGATTATGTCATCCATGTAATGGAAAGAGAACACAGAATAGAAGCAGTGTTCTGATCGAAACACATGTGCTATGGCACATAAGCATGCTCACACCCAGGTACACAACCAGACAACCAGGTGCAGGCACACAGGTGTTTACATGCATACACACATGCATGCACACACAACCCTCCCCCCCTCTCTCTCTCTCACACACACACACACAAACAACTCTAAAAACATTTGTAAAATTTGTACTCTGGATTGTAATTCTTCTCCTACATAAGAATTACCAGAAAGACAACTTAAAGTCCAGAAATGTTACCTAAGTGGCAAATGCTTCAAAGTTCTTTTTCCTCTAGAAGAAACTCTTCTACCAATCTGACAGGAGCATATGGTGTTGCTTCTTTGCTTTGTTATGGCTATTTGATGGATGCAGTACAGCTTTTCTAGAGAGCTCAGGAAGTATGGAAATACAGTATAAATACCTGGAAGTAATATTCATTGAGAGGTCATTATACCAGGCATATAAGATACCGTTCACATGCTTCTGTCATAGAAACTTAAAAATGGAAAAGAAAAGGCTTAAAATGGAAATACTGGGGTGTCGCCAGGGTCGTCCATGATAGGATCCTGAGTCAGAGATAAAAATAGGGACTCACCAAAGACAGTTTTGCTGAATGGAATATGGATGAATAGTTGAGGATCTTTGTTTGGTGAGGATGACATAAAGCATAATTGTTGTCCTGTCTGGTGACTTTTGGAAAACATAATCTTCTCCAGTTTTTACATTGAGGCACACATCTTTAATAAGTGAGCATACTCTGTAAAAGCAATTTACAATTCTATTCATAAGTAAACTCATCTTAGCACTTATGTATTGCACATGTGATGTTCATATATGCTTGTTTCTTATCCATGTATGTATTTGCGATAGGTATAATCACGTAGACAACTCTGTGTGTAACCAATGGATTCCTATTGTTGTAGCCCAATATCTTGCCAAGATGGCCAAATACTTATCACACTAACATTCTTTAATTGCCTTTTTTTTTTTTTTTGCTCAGTCTGTACAAAAATAATTTGGATCAATAACTGTGATTTGTCTCCCGACATTTTGTCAGAAGTTCCATGGCTTTGTGTTACTCCAGGCATTGTTTTTATTTGAACTGAGGAAGCCAGATTGCTATGACTTTAGAAGTTGCAACTGAAGATTGCTCAGGGGGCCCACCTTAGTCATAGTGAAAGAAAGACAGCAATATAAGGGAGGTTCCGGCTTTCCCATTCCTCTTATTAGAGCCATGCTGCACTGGAAGTGTTTACTATCAGGCTGTGTCTGTCTCTTCTAGTTTTGTCTTGTCTTTTTAAAACATTGCTTACATTAAAGAGTATACGGTATGAAAGTAGAAGGAGGCGTTTCTGTGTTGCTGATCTGCACTATTCTGAAAATATAATCAGGGAGGACCTAGGTAATCATTCTACTCCTAACAGAAGAATGCCTACGGAAGAATCCAGAAGGGATGCAATAATCAGCTATATCCAGATACACTGGCACAGAAGCATAAGTCTGGAAAGTGTTGACTAATTGAGTATGTTCAACCACATGACCAGATCACAAGTATTTCTACCGGGAAATAACTCCACATTAAAAATAAGAAATTGTGGCCTCTTAATTAAAACCATCAAATTTAAGGAATACATAGATCATTAAATAAGTAAAAAACATGCTGATTCTTACCATGAATCAAAATTAGATAAGTCTGAGTACTTTGATAGAAATAGATAGACAGATAGACAGACAGACAGACAGGTATCACACACATAGGAAAATACGAAGTATTTTTGACCTGAAGTTTTAGTATTCTGATACAATATAGAATTTTCGCTGAGATCTTTATAGTCTCTCTCTCTCTCTCTCTCTCTCTCTCTCTCTCTCTCTTTCTCTCTCTCTCTCTCACTCACTCTCCCCCTCCCCCGAAAGAATAAAAAAGGAACAACTTTGTCGGTCATTAAATACAAAATAGCTCCAAATTATTTAAAATGTCTTTGCATCGTAAATGAAATTGACTTATGTTTTAGGATATTAGACTGCCACCACATTTTTGCCAGCCTGCGCTTATCCATAAGATATAGAGAATGAGTTTAGTGATGCTTTGCTCGATCCAGAATACATTTTTATTTTGTCTTTCATGCACTCTAGCCAGATGAGTGGGCAGTTATTTTGAAGGTTGACAATCTGCTCCAAGTCTTAGCAAACAGGCAAGTCCCCAAGAAAGAACGAAAGGATTTGTGATCTTAGCTCAGAGTAGGGAGAATACATGAGCTTTAGTAATAAACCAACACTGGAGGGAAAAAAATCCTGCTACTGCTATTTATTAATGCTGTGCCATGGAGGAGTCTACAGTTGACTGTCCCGCCTTCTCTCAGTTTTTAGTGTGAGTGGACACTTCCCAGAGCTGTTCTAGTGATGGATGAGTAAATTAAACACATATTTATTTGTACCTGACACATTTCCTGAGCCTCCAACCCATGTATTTCCCATGTCTTGTGCCTTCTTCTTCTCCATTGCTCATGCATGTTCCTTTACTATACTGACTCTTTTTTCTCTCAAAAAAAAAAAAAAAAAAAAAAAAAAAAGATTACTGACCAACTACCCTGACTTCTGATGGCTATGGAATTTGTGGTACCACAAACACATCCTGTTTGGGGGCAGCATGAGTTACTTACTCATCACCGTTGGACAAACAGGGACATCCTGGGTGTTACTAAATAGAAGAACTGTTAGGCAAAATGCTCCATCAATCCCAGATACCCCACCACAAAGCCTTATGCCATCTCTGGGATCTGTTGACCTACTTACAAAATCTCTAATTCTATTCCTGATAGCCTATAATTAGGATGATCAGAAATAGCCTGCAAACAGTCAGTGCCAGCAACTTATCCCCAAAGGCAAGTCGCAAACCTTCAATAAGGCCTTCTCTGAAATTTGCTTTTAAATCATTGGATTTGGCAGTATTTTAACCTGAAGAGAGACAGAAAAGAGAAAGGAAAGAAAGAGATAACTAGAGACATGTCAGAAAGAGAGGGGAAAGGGGAGAAAGAGAGGGAAAGGAAGGAGAGAAGAGAGAGGACAAGGGAGGGAGAGAGACAATCTTATTCTTGTACATTTTATTGAAATGTATAGCAAGCTCTTGCCCCGATTTATTAGCAGTCATCTCAGATATGTGCAGGAAGGTTGGGATAGTAACTCCAAATGAAACAATTCCAATAAATAAATAAACCAAGCAAATCTTTATGTCAACACAGCTTCTGCTTTTGTGTCTGTGTTTTTAAAAATTAAAACAAAATCATCTTGAAAGCAGCATGCATGGATATAACTGTTTCAACCCCAAATATCCCCTACCCTCTCCTCCCAAATGGAGCTTCAAAAATGCAACACCTATCAAATATTTTCTCAGAAATGCCAGATTGCTGGGATTTTTAAAGACTTCTGCTTTTTTTTTTTTTTTTTTTTTTTTTTTTTTATAAATTCCCTCTTTGACATTTAGACAGATTGAGTTTGAGAGAGGAAGTGACTCCGAGTCCAGCCTGCCCCTCACCAGTGTCACGGGAATAAGTGAAGCAAAATAAAGAGACAAAATGCTGGAGAATATTTAACAGAGAGGGTGAAGCAGGGGAAAATGGCAGTCTGAGAAAATACCCCCGATCCCCAAAATAGACGCACCAGAGCAGATGCAACTACCTAGGATCATGAACAAGTAGAATTACCTTGTTCTGTGGGCTGTGTGTTGACTCAGGAGCAGGGACTCCCAACAGCCAGGGGAGATGGCTCCCTTCCCTCCAGTGTCTGCCAACCCCCCTCTCTTCCCCTTTCTGTGCACTCATCAGTCGGAGAGCGAAGTGGTCACCCTAATGGCTGCAGCAAGTCTCAGTGTGAGTCTTGACAGAAA
Organism: Micromys minutus; assembly: GCF_963924665.1. Taxonomy (NCBI): domain Eukaryota; kingdom Metazoa; phylum Chordata; class Mammalia; order Rodentia; family Muridae; genus Micromys; species Micromys minutus. The sequence continues at coordinate 15,646,590 of NC_137968.1, forward strand.
AGTACAACCCTGGGCCCTTCTGTCACAGTGTGATGGAGATCAGAGGAGAGTAGGCTCTTTCCACCCTGGAGAAGACTCCAGGCAGTGAGAAACCAGGAGACTCACCACCCAACATAGATGTGATAAATAGGACGATGGGGGGAAAGCACGACCCCCTTCTGAGAATTTAATGAGAAATCGGCCACCTCCGGGGGAGTGGGGAGAATGGTGAGGTGCTGTCTTAACCGCAGGCAAACGTGGAAAACATTGACAAAACAAGCTTTCTTCATCTGCTGAAAACTGTGAGGTGTGTTGTTTGTTACAGGGAACTGTTTTAAAGAACCCATCCCCTCCCCACACACACTCCCCACACACCTCCCCACACGCCTCTTATTCACAAAAAAGAGTAGAGGCTGACACTTGAGGAAGGCCAATTTGTCATTTTCGCCGTGTGTGTGTGTGTGTGTGTGTGTGTGTGTGTGTGTGTGTGTGTGTGATAGAAAACTTTCTCTTTTCTTTATTGGAAAATTTCCCCTTCATCTTTGTGCTGAGGCTTCCCCTGTGTGGTGTGAGGTCTTACACCCACCAAGACAGGACGATTTCATCCTAGTGATCTTCTCTCTCTCTCTCTCTCTCTCTCTCTCTCTCTCTCTCTCTCTCCTTCCCTCCCTCCCTCCCTTCTTCCCTCCCTTCCTCAGACATGGTTCATTCCTCTTCCTTTCTTCCTTTTGTCCTTTCTTTGTGTCTTTAACTCAAAGATGATCTTCACTATCTTACAAACAACGACAAATCAGGTTCCAGAGCTTTAAATGGAGACATTACGGGGAAAAGTTACAAGTGCTGGCCCATGTTTCCCTGGGATACTCATTCGTTTAAGAAAGCACGCAAGAAAAACAGAGTCTTCAACGGACAAATTATTAGACCTGATTTCTGCATGGCAAAGGCCAGGCCTTTAAACCCTGGCTCCTGTTCCTGGAGCTGTGCAATGGTCATTGGGAAAAGCTGCTAAGAGGAGGCAAGAATGAGATGAGGTGATGAGACTCAGACAAGAGGACTCACAGCAGTGGGAGGAGTGGCTCACTCAAAGTCCCTATTAACAAGTTTCAGTTAAGACAGACATTTGGCTAATCACTGCGATTAAAATAGGGGAGGGGGATGGCGAGGGCTCCAGAGAAGGCTCCCGCTGCTAAGGGCTCCTGTTGGTTTTAGAGAGGACCCTGGTTCCATCTTCCAGGGATCATGTGACAATTCATAAACACTTAAATCTTTAATCCCAGGGAATCTAAACCATGGCACTTCTGGCCCCAGGGCTTCTGCACACATGTGGGAACAAACACTCAGGCAAACACATATTCATATTAAATAAATAAGGCTGAAAACCTTTTTTGATGCTGAAGAAGTCTTATGGTTACGATCACTTGCCCTACTTTTAGGTTTCATACACACGCTCAAACACACACACACACACACACACACACACACACACACACACACACGGGCACAAAGAAATAAAAGAAACCACTATTGTTTCCCCAGAAAAGAAATGTTTACAAACATCTTAACATATGACTTCATGAAATGATTCTAGTTGTATATTTAATAAGTTCAAACTATTTTTCATAATCATAAAACTTTAAAGACATTAGAATTTAATATCAAATGCATGATTTAAATTATTTGTCTTAGGTAGGCACATTAATAAGTTTAAAGGATCATTAATAGAAAAATAACCATTTTTAATAGGAATAAGTTAAACTTTTTTTGTTAAATCTGAAAAACATTGAAAATTTTAAGAACACACTTAGTCAAACACATCTAGTCAAACTGTTAAGACTTTAGTTCATATCATCCTCTTCTATTTTTTCTTGTGAATTCATTATTTTAAATGTTTTGTTTTAATTATATCACTTGCATAATTTAACAATAAGTATAATTATAGGTCTTCTTTATTTAATATCTATAAGGTACAAGATATTCTTTCTATATTTAATTCTTAATTTAACTAGCTAATGAAGAAATCCACAGTCAAACATTCTAGAAATTGAATAACCAATAAGTTCTAAAATTAAACTTGAAATCAAGTATGGTTCAATCTAATTCTGTCCTTTCAAACTCATATTATTTTCCTTAATATATGGCATATATAGCATTGCATTTTCATACATTTTCTACCATAAGTAGATAAAAGTATTTCAAAGAGATTTCAACACAAAATAACACGATAATGTTAAACTGTGTATATTTTCACTAAAATCAAAGGTAATCATCATCATCATCATCATTATCATAATCACTATCATTATTATTGTCCAACGAATATAATCTGGATTTGTGCCAGAGGATGCCCAGTAGCAAAAATTGACACTATTTGCATTCAGAGCCTTAAATTTGTTATTAGTTCTCTATCTTCCATATTGTTATGATTTTCATTTTGATGAGGTTGTAAAATATTGTCATGGTATTCTCTTGTGCTCTATTCTTGGGCATTAATTATATGAAAATAGAACAATTTTTTCATGGAAATGAAAGGTATGGGACAAGACAGGCTGCCTGACAGCCTCAATTACTTGACTGCTGTATGACCCATAGAGGCCTGTTTGAATCCGTAGCAATTTTCAGCCATGAGCAGTATCAAAAGCACCCTCCACGGATGGGAGGAAGGACAGCAGTTCCTTCGATTATGGCAATTGCCCATCTGCTTCAGAAGGTAGTGTTTAACCTGCAGGTAATCATGGGGAAATGACTTGAAGATGCTGTCAAGCTTTTCATTTTTTCCTGGGTGGGGGCTGGGTAGAAATGGGAGTGGTTAAAAGTTCAGACTATGGCTTCCCTACTGGCTTCTTGGCACCAGAGGCATCACCGAACAAAACAAGTCAACAACAGGAAAATGGTGCCAGTCAGAGAAATATATTCAAACATAGACACTAAGCTCTAGCATCTCTTCAGCTAGATGAAGTGGTGTCAGATGAAATTTAGAGCATGTAACTGTTAATGTTTAATCATTCCTTTCAGAATCAGTGATCACTATTGATGCAAAGTTGGAAATGTTTAGCTTATATGCTTTTTAATTTACATGTTTAAATTACATGTTGCATCAGGTCTTGTTTATATAGTTTATGTCTTTTGAGCTTGTGTGTTTTCCGTGGGTTGAGGTAAAAATCTAGGTAGCTTGGAGAAAGAAGGATGATTTGTCTCTTGGATTTCTTTTTCCTCTCTTCTATAGCTTAGCCACGGTGGTGGAGCACTGGTGTATAAACCCTCCATGTTACTTCCATGTAAATTCAGCTAAGTCGGAATTTACATAATGTCAGTTAGTCGATTATCATGGAGAAATTACAGGTTTAAATGTTCTGGAATTTTTACCATTTGTTTGTTTGTTTTGCTTTGTTTTATTTGTTTGCTTGGTTGGTTTGGTATGTTGGGTTACTTTTGGCTTTTGTTATTTTTTTGCTTTTTTACTCAATTGGTTTTGAAAACTCACAGATCTATACGTCATCTGCACTTTCAATTCACCCAGTATCAGCAAGTACTGTGTATATTGATTTTGTAAAGTTTTAACACTAATTTACTCAAAACTTTAGCACATGTTTTATTCATCATGTGCCTTATAATGTGCACAGAACTGTTCTCTGTTCTGATGGATGGCTCAGTGGATGAACTAAACGAATGGAAATAAACGGAATGACAAATGAATAAAAATGGATGCCAATGTAAGAAAACAAAACATCTCCTGCTTTCATGAAGCCTCCATACTAATGGTACAAAAAGAGCAATCCTCAGGAAAACTCATAGCAATGTAGACAGAAAGAAATGATAAGGGGGAATAAGGAGAGTAGGATATACATCGAGAAGAGGGTGTTGGTTTTCAGATAGTGCGCCATTAAAGATCTTACGGAAGAATAGGAGTAAATGAAGAAATATCACAGGCTGTCTGATACAGACACCATTAACTACATTGTCTTAGCAGATAGTGTAGAAGCATCACATAGAAGGATCAAGAGGAAAAGATAAACCCAAATGCTCCAAAGAGGGGAGAAACAAAAGCTCTAGTAGAGATGTATGTGGGTGTGCTCTGTAGAAAGGGTGGGTGTGAAGGAGACGTATCAACAAGGGCCAGGGCAGTCAGAACCATGCTGGGGCTTTAAGATGTTATTCTGAGAGAGACAGAAACCCTTTGGAATGTGTTGAGTGGAGGGATGCTTGGATCTGGTTTGCACAATGTCAAGTTCACTCTGATTGCTATTTTGAGAATCAAGTCAAAGAGCCAAGTGGCTAAGTCCAGAGGCCATTGCAGTCATCCGAGGCAAGCTAAGGATAGCTCAGAGCAGTGAGCCTCTGAGTGAGGGGTAGTAGATTAAGTTCTAGATATACATCGCAGCAAGGTAAAGGCACGAAAGTTGCATAGAGATCCTTTGACATCATGGGGTTTGGAAAAACCATGCCAATAGCATTAGGATTCGGCTGGGTCCTTCCTCTGTCAGGAAGGATGCTGATGTTGGAGCTCCAGCGTTCCCTGAAGACTGGGAAGTACACTTTCGGTGCTGCATTAATAGTAACTATGTAATTGATGACCCCTGGATGATGTTGTTAGAGTGTTACAGTCACTGCTGAGGAGAGTGAATGCTCACTAACTGATTCTTCGCGCTGTGAAGGATTCAGTGTGTAACAGGGGCTCTATTGGTGAGCAGCTCTGCTTGTGGAAGCTTATGAATGCCATTGCATTTAGCTACAAGGTACATAATAGGCACATAATAGGTATGCAATAGGAATATTATATACTGTACATATAACCTTTTAAAACACCGTGAATAAACAAATACAAACATTTCTAGTTTCGAGATAAGGCAAAAATATTTTTGCCCTTTTATTGTTTGAAACAAGCCCTGATAAGAATTTAATTATTATTATCATTTTTCTGTTTCTCAGCTTCTCTTCACTACCAAGTAAAGTACAAATTGGGACTACGTTTCGATGGAATATTTAGGCCAAAGAAGTGAGGATCAATCACGCAGACGATCTGACTGCTGTTCTTACAGAACGAAGGGGATTCATTTCATTTTCACACGAATCAAGGAGCAAATGATACAGGGCAACCTCAGACTTTCTTCAGGTCTGTCCACAGATAAAAAAAGGGAAACATAAAATTTCTCAGTTTTTCCTTTGGATATCATTGCTCTAAAGGCTTAGCAGACATGATTTATTCTGTTATTTCAAATACTACCATCAGTACCAGCTAGACGAAGTCAATGAATTTGAGTCACAGTCACCTCAACATGATTGGTTGAGAAGATCACGTCCTTCTTGGCTGAAAACTCTAGGAAGTGTTTGCGAACAGGAATTCAAAGGGAGAAGGAACAAAGACAGTACATTTTGCTCTTTTGGGTTATCCACCTTGAAAGTGTAAAGAACCGGCCTAGTGATAATATCTGGAAATGCAAGGTTTTTTTGTTTTTTGTTTTTTGGGTTTTTTTTTTTGTTTGTTTGTTTGTTTGGTTTTTTTTGTTGTTGTTGTTGTTTTGCACATCTGTTGAGGTGTATAACTCATATGTACTCTTGAACAACTTTTCTGTCTTCCCTCGGACGTGATGCGCAAGGCGGTTGTCAAGAACACAACCATGAATCCCGAAGCCAACCGGTTGCTTCCTGGGGCTCCAAGACAATAACTTCATCTTTCCTCTGAATTCGGCTGAATCATTTTATAAAGGAAGCATTGATGACAGACAAATGAGGGAAGGAAGCGTGTGGAATGATGGTAGGTAACTTAAAGGGTCCATGTTTCAGTTTTCATTCTCCAGCTCCCTGACGTCATTCTTTAGATCAGCCATTATCCCATCCCCCATCCCATCCCGCCCGTCTATAGACCATTTTCATCTCCCTCCCCCCCCCCCCCAGTAGTCTGCTCCTATTAAAAATTCTTTAGAATCTGGCTTATGGAAAAATCTTTGAGGGCTTGGAAAGCAGTGGAAAACATTCCTTTCATATACGTAAGTAATATGAGAACAGGTCTTGATGGAACTTTGTGTAGGAAGCTGTGTAATCAGCCAAAAAAAAAAAAAAAAAAAGTGTATATCCCCAGAGGTGAAATGTCAGTGGGGGCTGCATAAGGCGTTGACAGTGAAATAAAAACTGTCACAAAGCAAGTGTGTGTGTGTGTGTGTGTGTGTGTGTGTGAGCGCGCACGTTCTTGTGTGTATGTGCATGGGTTTAAGTGTCTGTATGTGTCTTGTGTGTGTCTCTGTGTATTGACAACAAAATATCCTGTTTTGTGGATATATATATATATATGTATGTATGTATGTACGTATGTATGTATGAATGTCTTGGGCTAAATTATTTTCATGAAGATTATCTGAGGGACCTTGCACTTCTAAACATAAAGGAATTTCAAGTTAAAAAAATTAAGCAAAGGATGTTTTCTGATCATTTTTTCAATCGCACAGATGACCCCAGCATGACACTTGCTTTAAACGTTTCCCCATAAGTGTATTCCAGTAAGAAAGCTGAGAAATGGGGGGACAGACTTAAAATCGCAGCTGATTCAAATCTCACAGGCTGCATCTTGACCTATAGTGTCAGAGAGCTCTTTACGGATGATTCCATGGCTTTAATCCCCTTGATGATCGCAGTGTCTATGCCGTAATGTTGATCATATTTACTGCTCTGCTGAGAAAATGTGCTCCGACGTCACCAAACAGGACAGGTCAAGTGGACACCATAACCAGTCTTAAAGGACTGTTTTATCTTCTGGCTGTATCCTGAGGTTTGTGCCACCGAGCACTGACCCACCTCCATCCCAACCCCTAATTTATCATCTAAAAAACTTAGAGTAGCAGAGTTATTATTTCGACCTAACTTTTTGGTTTATTGACATAGTAGAATTAAATAAGTTGAAGGATACATATTAAGGGGCACAGGACCACATGAAATTAGCAAAGTCTTTGAAATTCTAAACTTATATAACAAATCAATCCAAAACTCTAATAAACATTCACGAACCCACTTAATCGTGTTTGTGCCTGGGCACATTTTAAAGATCACTCTCATGAAGCCATTTCTCACCAGTCACAGAATTGATCATTCAAAGCTATTGCTGGCTTTTCCAGACCTTTAAATCCCTTATATATTTTATTCTGTGTCATTCTTGTCTCTGAGCTATCTATTGGGCTAATATCTATACTTGATAGTCAGTTCACTGGTTCATTTGCATAAGACCTTTGACCCCATCGATTCGAAGTATCGAGGTGGTGGTAGGTAGAAGATTTGATACCACAATCTTGGTCACGTGGTGTGGTTTTCTGATCATCTATTGCCTATTTCTATAGACTATTCGTTTCTTTGAGGAGTGAACTGTAGTGTAATTGTCTTGGACATGTAGCATAGATAACATACTGGCAACCACCTAGGGGATGAATAGATTCCACTAATCTTTAGGGGAATGATCACGCTTAGAAAGCACTTTCCTCTCATGATTCCCTGAAAGGCTCTTTCATCATTACCACAAAGCTCTAAGTGTGATGCTGAAGTTGTAATTTTGCCTTACAGAACCAGGACTTATGTAGTGATTTGGTGTTTTGGGTTTTTGTTTGTTTGTTTGTTTTCTGAAGCCATGGCTGGCTGACTTTTCCATTTTGAACTAGACTAGTGAACACACAGTTGATAGTTTTATTTGCACACCCATGAAATTTAAAGGGACACCCTTTAAAAAGAAAAAAAAAAAAAGCAGAGTCTCTTAGAAGTTCTAGTTGTTTCATTTTAAATGAACTCATGATTGGCATTCTCCTGGTAAATAAAATAAAAGCCAGTATACATCTACCAAGATCATTTTAAAACTTAAAACTGCTAATTTTATAAACTCCATCTCATATTCAATATATATGCACATATATATGTGTATATATATATATATATATATATATATATATATATACTCTTCATTGTCATTTCTATTGCAAAGTGTAAAAAGGTTCATTCCAACATGCACCCTTATATGAGTGACTCTCCTCTCAGCCCGTACTGAGTTCTGTCGTCTAGTATACTTTCATTCCCTTGAGTTCACTGTGCCTCTATTCTCTGTATGATTTCCAGAATATTTGTTAGGTTCCAATCAAGGATTCCAAACACAAAGGGGACAGGTCCGGCTTTCAACAAGAAAAGTTCTGTTATCTCAGAAGCATTTGCCATGTGGACTTTTCACAGAGAGGCAGACACAGGAATGCTTTCTTTAGAAGACTCCAGCATGTTTCCAGAGACAGAGGCATGCAAATTAAAACTTCTGCAAGGGCAGGATTGATTTACTGTACGCATTTGCCAGAGGCTTTACCAGAATATTCTGCAGTATGAATTATAAAATGTTATTTAATAGCTAGAAAAAGTAGGACATTATGAGCTGCGTTGTTACGTGTTATATGCACAAAAAAAAAAAAGAGTAAAAGAGAGGTAAGTAGAAGTGTTTTAATGCACAGTAATTTATGTCCAGGGTGCCCCCTTGCATTGATTACACAATACAATTAGAAAATAATGCAGGAGAGAGGGCTTTAAGCTAAAACACACAATTCCAGAGCTTGACGGAGACCAGTGCCGTTCCCCTCCCCTCACCCAGCCCCCCATCCCAGGTACTTCAGAAGCATTTTGGATTGGCACAAGGATGCAAAAGCTCAGAGATCCACACAGTTCTCACTCTTGATCCTGAGTTCGGTGTGTCTGAGGCTGGCAGGTTTCCTGAGTTCTGTGAAATGACAGTGCAGCATCACAGACCGCCACCGGCAGAAGTGGCTTCTCTACTGGTGTTAGGGACAAGGAGAAGAGGAGCAAAGGACCTATGGGCGCTCCCAAGTATGTTGAGGCTTGAGTGGAACACTACAGGAGGTTAACTTGATCACAGTTCTCCGGGAGTGTCTACCCCAGCACCTACACACATGACAAGCAAGTGGATAGTCAGTTGATCAGAGTGGGGGGGGGTCTTTTCTTGCTGCCCTCGCCCAGCTGCCTGGCATCCCCAATTGATATTTTATACTCCAAGCTCTGGCCTGCATGATTGAGTATACACAGGTATTTGGAGTTTGCCATGTAACTTGCTTATTCCCTGAACATAAGTGGGATATCATAAAATAGCGTTTGTTGACTGGCAAAAAAAAAAAAAAAAAAAAAAAAAATGAAGAGTGAATTATAGGCTTTGTAAGTTTGTATAATCAATTAATTTATAACTCAATGCATTTAAAATCTGTGTACAGATCACAGCTTTAATGCACGAAAGAGAATCATTTGACAAGCAGAATTTAATGGCTGGGGATCATATAATAATTACTCGGTATTTATAGAAAGAATGCTTTCAAACATGTTAGTAAAGTGTAGTAAAACAGAAAACTATAAGACAGAAAAGGGTTAGAAAATACAAATTTGTGACAAAGTATTTCATAAGATTCAAAAATTCTCAGAGATTTTAATAAGCCAACCAATATCACAATATACTAACTTGCCAAAAAAAAAAAAATGGAGCTGTTGGGCTAAAGTTTTAACTCATGTTTTCTGAGCAGAAGAATGTGCTCATTAGTATATAAAACTCTTAGAATAAAATGGATTGTCATACTTTCACATGTGACAATTAGCTAACTTACTTTTTCAAAGCATAGATGTTATGAAATGAAGTCGCACTTGACCAATATGAATATCCAACTGAACTGAAACAAAAAAAATAAGTTCATGAGGGTTAGCAAAATGCACCGATGGCTCAGAGTCTATCCTCAGTGTGAATTCCTGTTATTAGTACTTTTTCATACCGCGGATGTTCTTCCTCTAATAGTTTGGTCGGAATACACTTCTGTAAATCACCTATTACTTTGAACAATAGTGGACCACGGATGGTTCCAACAGCTGACAATCCATGCGTTTTCTCCGTCCCTCTTCCATTTTAATTCTTCTTTCCTTTTGGCTGGTGAGCACTTACAGCTGTTGATTTTTAAAGTTACAGCTCACTTGGGGTGAAGTAGACTTTGCAAAATGAAAATCTATTCACCCCTTCTCCTGTTGCAGGGACCTTAGTGGACGCAGGAACAGGGGAAGGTCGTCAGCTCCAACTAGGCCGCTGGATGCTCCGTGCTGGCTTAGACATAACTCTTTCTGTGGTTAATTTGAGTTTATGGACGCTGAATGGGGGATATCATGCTGTCAGCCAAATTCCCAAGGATTTACATGTGTGGCAAAAACTATATTTCTGTCTATAGATTTTGAGAACCTTTCAAAATTTAGACAAGTAAGTGGCCTAAGTCCTGGTTTCCAGAGTCTCCCGAGAATCTGTTGGTGTGAAAACATACTCACCATAGACGGGATGGGGGCACGTCCCAGTCTGTCAGGAAGGTAACTCCCGTACGCAAATTGCAACTAGGAGATATTTTTTTTCCCCTAAATAAACCAAAGAATCATTAGAAGTTCTGAGTCAAAGCTTAAAAAAAAAAATCTCATGTCTGCCTGTCAAAAACTGCTTCCTAAAATGATGTCACTGTTTCTCCACAGGTAAAGCCGGAGAGCCGGCGCCTGAGAGTTTAAACAATTCATAATACCGGCAATCACTGCCTGTCGTGTCAAAAGTCATCCGCGTTCCTAATTTCACCTGCCTATCAGTGCAGCTACCTAACAAGTGTCGAAAGCAGCGAGGAGAGCAAATTAAAAGGAATTTATTCCTCTGTGTTTGCCGGATAAGCCACACATCAAATACCATCTTCAAAGATGAGCTGGGGGGGGGGGAGCGGGTCTACGAAAGCAAAATCAGGAATAGATGATGAATATTTCCACTTTACTACGTAATGTTTATGCCATAAAAATCTTTTATTTGGCACTGCGCAGACTGTCAGAAGTCGTTCTCTTGTATTTAATTTATCGCCTCAGACACAATGGCCTGGCTTAACTGCTTTGTGGGCCTGTGTTGTTAACGAAGTGTAAGGCAGGATGAAAGTGAGGGAATCATAAAGCTGTACGTTGTCTACCTTAAATCTCTGCAATTTGTGCTTTCAAAAAGAAGTCAGCGAAAGAGTGTTAAGAACAAAAACTAGAGACGGGGCAGGCTTTGTGACAGCGAGTACCACTCCAGAATGGTGAAAGGAACTAGAAAAATATAAAGAGAAACCGTAAAACATATAGCGTAATTCCTAAACGATTTCCAAAAAGTTCCTGCACACGTTTTGAGAACTGAAAATGAAATGTCTGCAAAGTCAAGCTATGAGCATTTGGCTAGAAGGCGGCTCAAACCGCGCCGTCAATATTCTTAGGTGTTAGCTACTGAGGTCTTTGTCTACACACAGTGTTCAGACTGCTGATATAGAAAACCTGTGTGGATACAGTACAACCAATTTATGATATCACAATCATTAATATAGGTCATTATTTTTGACTATTTCTTTAGTAGTCTTCATAGTTATTAAAGGTAATGTCATGAGTCCCTAGTGAGCGTACATTAACTCTTAATGTGCCGGATACATTTCTGCTTAACTCCTATATTTTAAAAAGAAATAGAAAAAAAAAATCTGGAACCCCATTTCATGTAAGAAGGCATATGGCTTGAAACTAAATATAGTTTGAACATATGAAGCATATTAAATTAATTATTATAATTTAAGTGATTTGAAAAATGTCTTCGGTTTTTATGACATATGCTTCTAATGATCCGCATTACCTGTAGGCACTTCAAAAGCAGTGGGACTCTGACTCTCTTCAGTAATTAGGGGGTCAGATGATATGCTGGCTACATTAGAGAAAAGGGCCCTGTGAAAGTGGGTCATGGACCAAAATAATACCCTTCAAGACAGATGAGAACGGAGCCACAAAATGAGCAGCAATTGTTCCATTTTTGAACGTCACATTTCAATGCTATGAGGAGATGCCAGGCCCGGATCTGAAACTCGGTGCAGTCTTTATATCTGAAAGTTCACGTGTCGTACATCATGAGAAGATCTCGCTTCTGCCTTGTGAAGAGTGATCCATCCATCAAACCTATTTTATGTATCGCCCTGTCCACGAATCCTAATTGGGACCACAAAGTCTGAGCTTATTAATTTTGTCCCTCAGCCATTTACAAATATACTCTTGGCATCTACACCCAGGTGTGGCTTCAGTTATCAAGGAACCGGGCTGAGGAGAGTTTACTGTTCTCTTAGACTTGACAGTACTTAAGAACATCAATCAGATCATTGAGAAAAGAGTAAAATGGAACAAGTCCAAGCAAGGAAGGACATGTCATAAAAGGGATTGTGACAGCGATTGCCGAGGTAGACATAAATCTCTCTAGTGTGGATTATCCACGGAAGCCACTCCGGGGAGATAGCAGTTTTCTGATACCATATGGGAGATAAAAAAAACCCACAAGGGTCTTCACTTTCTCTCTTTATGGAACACTTACTTACAGGCCTCAAGCTGAAAATGAGTTCTTCAAAGGGGGGGGGGGAAGAGAGAGAGAAAGAGAGAGAGAATGAGAGAGAGAGAGAGAGAGAGAGGGGGGGGGGGCTCATGGCTGAGATTACTACGTACATGGAGAAAGGAGGAAGATGTGGAAAGGAGAGTTTAACATAGGACCCTGTAGAGAAACTTCAGCTATGGTCAGGCATAAATGATTATGTTTAGTCTAAAATACTAGCACTACCTATCAAAGAGAAATAGAGAAAGGCAACTTTCTGGGCCATTAGGATGTGCTAGCTGAGACTTTAAGTAGCACAGACAACCCTTACTCCCCCTTAGCCCTATGCCCACTTTACCCACGCAAACAGAGAAGGGTGAGGACTTCTGCAGAATTATAAACCCAGTAAGAACGCAGTGACCCAGCGACAAACACAGAACCGAATGTTGTAAGTGAGTTGCAAATGCCCATATGAAGATTCTCATTATGTTTATGTATTAATTTGTGTCTTCCTTGTGCGTGCAAGAGGGAAAGGACATCTGAGCACCACAGTGCATGGACAGAAGTGTGAGAACAGCTTGTAGCAGGTTTTCCTCTTTTTCCATCAGACAGGTCCTGGGAATCGAACTCAATCGAACTCAGGTTGTTAGACTTGACAGCAAAGGCATCAGCCCTGCGCGATGATGCGTCTTAAGCTTCTGATTTATCTCATGCGCTCCACTATATTTTATACAGCTAACTTGCTATTTTCTTTGTTCTATTTGCCTGACGATATGTTTTGATCTTATTTACCCACGGGGCAGACAGGATGGAAACATGAGAAAGGCACAAGGTCAGAATTAGTGCTCCTGTTTGACAGGCCACATGAAGAAGAGTTCAAGAACACCACTCCCAATAGACAAGTCTGGTCTTCTTTGCTCGAACAAATTCTTTGGTCCCATATTTGTCTCTTGCCAGCGTCCAGAGGACAGTGTTTCGTGTAGGCCTTTCACTTACCATTCATTTTCTCCACAAATATTCATTGTGATTCATTTTCTTGTCTGTGAAATAACTCCCAAAACAACAACAAAAACCCTCCGCCTTCTTGTATTCTGCATCCCAATGGGAAGACATGACTTAGAAAAGATGAATATATGGTGAATGAAAGCATGTTTCTATAAGTGGGACTGAAAAGAGAAGGAGCAGCGATCCTTTTAAAGAAGGCAAGAACAACCAGGATGAGTCACTGCTGTTCTCGTGTATGGGGGGCCATGTCCTTATTTCTCTCTGAGATGGCATGTGAGAAAGAAGCTTCAGGAAGGAGAGGGAACAAAGAAACCAAAATACAGTCCAAGAATGAGTTGGGAATATAGCTGTGCCACAATGACACTGTGTTTTGTAAAATCACCTGGGCCCCTGTGTTGAAAAGTACACAGCAATAGAGACCACGAGAAATGCACTGCCCAACAGCATTGGTACCCAGGCAAGAGATTTTGAGCGTAAAACACGTCGGTCACCCAGACTAGAATAGCTATATTCTAGTCACACTCTGGGAGTTCAACAGGTAAGATTTCCTGACAGATTGGAGTGGTCCAGGAAACTGCCAGAGGCTCTAGTAACTGTGAGGAACGTAGAAACGTCCACCTATCAAGTGTCGCTGCCTGCGGAAAGCGAGCGGTGCAGCGTGTACTGAGGAATAGGTAACCGGTATGAATTTCACTGTTCACCTTAATGTGTTCACCATGAGCTGGCCGTGAGTTCCTTCCATAGACGCTTTCTTGTGAGCATTAATGGAGTTATGAAGCCAATTATAGAAAAAACAAATCGCCCCCCCAAACTCATTTAGTAAAGATCTGAGGAAAGACGTCTCTGTCTGGTACCCCCGTACACTAGGTCACAGTTGCCTAATTTTCTTACAGAAAGGGCTTTAGATATTCTTCAAACACCACAATAAGAACTGAGAGTTTACAAAGAAAAGTGTAGCAATGTATTCATGTCTCGGAAAGAGGAAAGGTTTAGAAGAGCTACTGGGATGAGACAAAAAAAAAAAAAAAAAAAAAAAAAAAAAAAAAAAATCCCCCAGCAAAAAAAACTAGGAGACGGGTGGATTGAGCTCTCATGTTTTTGAGAACAGGCTAAACTAACATGAACCAACAATTTCTAATAATAAAGTCATTAGCCTGCAGGAATAACATTAAATATTTACACAAAGTCAAATTTACATTATCCTCTGGTTTAGGATATATATTAGACAGATGACCAAACAAATCGAGACATAAACATTTTATTTCATATCTTAAATGGTTTTATGAGGATGGTGACGCTCATGTCATTCTCTGCCTATATTTTTCCCTTTTACTGTTTCCAAACGAAGATCTTAAATCTTGGTTTTATATTCTAAATAACCGACAAAACATCACTTCTATAAAAACAGAACTATTTGATGTTACCATTGCTGTGAGTGTTCTTGTATTACTCTGTTGTACACATGCACTTAAAGAGCACATGTAATAGAGGAACATTTATCTGTGACTTCCATCCGTATGTTTAAAAGGTGCCAGTTCATGAAAACATTATAGGAGGTAGGAAGTAGAAATCTCAAAAAGAAGAAAGAAAGAAAGAAAGAAAGGAAGGAAGAAAGAAAGAAAGAAAGAAAGAAAGAAAGAAAGAAGGAAAGAAGGAAAGAAAGAAGGAAGAAAGGAAAGAAAGGGAGAAAGGGAGAAAGAAAGGGAGAAAGGGAGGAAGGAAAAAGAAAGGAATGAAAGAAGGAAGGGAAGGAGGGAAACAAGGAAGGAAGGAAGGAAGGAGGGAAGGAAGGAAAGAAGAAAACGACATACTTTTCAGTATCAAGCTATGGTGATAGAGTAAGATTATTTTGGTTAGGTTCTTTTAAATCTTTCATAAAACTGTAAAGCTTCTGGTGAGATCACTGACAGGAAAATGCTGTATAAAGTCATATATCCACCTGCTCACACATGGCACTGGGTGTATAGAAACAGTTTAACACTTTTGGAAGCAAGAGTTGCTTTCTGCTGAAAAGCAGTTCCCCTCAAAACTTGCATTTTAAAGCCTGCTGGTGTTTCTGTTTTAATTCTTCATATTGATCAAGGTGCACGAGGAAGCTTAATTTAACTAGGACACATGCATTGTTCCAAACAACTTTTGCATAAAATGGGAAGAGAATCATTTGAATCCCAAATCCATAGACGGTTGCCTTCTGTCTTCTATTTAGCCGTAATGCAATATTATTTAAAAGGATATCACATGTGTCTGAACTACTAAGGAATATTTTTCAACTTTGATTTACATATATTTCACTTAAAACTAGCCATGTAAAATTGTCTTTTATGTTGACTGTTTCAACTTTAAGGGTTTTTCTTTTTAATCAGGGGGGAAAAATTGAGTTGGTGAAACACAGTTGTGATTGTCTCCATTGTTTTCTTACCTTGAGGCAATGTTGTTGTCTAGATTCCTTGCATCCTCTACAAAGGGGACGAACTCCCAAGGGATGTGCTCCATCTAAGTACATGCTCCTAAAATTGACAGAGTGGAATCTTGGACATTCCATTTTGAGTACTTCAATGCCTTCCTGTTACATGATTTATGTTTCAAAGAACAATAATCCCACACTGAGTTAAACACCGTAGGAAACACTGACACTTGAGAATGAATTTTTGAATGATTTGAATAATACTTAAGTATCAGAAAATATGTCGACCCCCGTTTAAGATTAGTTACCCAAACAGCCTTATTAATTTTTTAAAAGATATTTCTTAAAATACAAGAATTACTGTTGGACTGAGATTAACTACGGAAAACTTTTAGACAGCGAAGAAAATTATTCCGAATAGTGAAAACCACAAAAGTTTAAAGAAATCGCAATCTGTGGCTCAGCTCCACAAAATGCCTAGAATGAAGAAAAGCCCAAGGATCTATTTCAGATCTTAATGGGAATTACCAGGCAGGTTGAAATAGGACACGTATTTCTTCCAGAATAAGCTTAATCTTACTATTTTTTATCATTTGTCTTCTGCATTAAAAAACATTTTATGATTTGGAAACTTTTTAAGCTAACATTAGAAATCCCAGACCATTTTTCTCTAAAATTCCAGAGCTATGTATATATTTTTTAATGAATAGTTTCAACTAACTCTCAAACTGCTTCAGTTACATGAATTTTTTTCTCATTAAAAGAAAAGGAATCACATTTTCTACAGCTAGCGTATTAATACTATTAATATCTCAATCCAGCAACAACAACAAATGACCTACTAGTTTCACAACCAACCAACCAAAAACCCAAACAGTATTTTCAGTATAGTTGTCTCGATGACATGTTTATATAATTAGCTTTCAGATTTGGAAGTCATCACTTACGAAAAATCACAGGTACATTCCAACCCTTGAATTTACCTGGAAAGAGAGTGGTGATGGGGTATTTCATCCTTGATGTTAATTACAAAAGGAGGAGGGGGGTGCTTAGTCCCTCCTCTGCTGGTGTAACTTTCCGTGACAGTGACTTAAGCATATCTAAAAGTCATACATTTTTAGTGTTGTTTATCTTTGTTTGTTTTGGTTCCCATGTGAAAACAAAGGTGATCTGTTTCTTTATCTTCAGGAGATTGCGTTACATTGTTTCTATATCTTCAGGAGATTATAACTGGATTAGGAAATGGTAACATTGTTAAAGTACTTCCAGTTTGGACTGATAGCCAGAATCGGCAAAAAGGCAGACAGACAAACGAACTCGGGGGAAAAAAGTTATTTCACGTTAGAAAACTGGACACACGCTCACTTTGAAAGACAGGAGAGTTTGTCTGGGACTAAAATGATCAACCTCATTTGAGATACAAATAATAAATTGTGCCTTTGATCTTGTCCTCTCGGCTAACCTATTCACCAGCCACTGGCTGTTTTACCCTAAATGGTGAAGTCGGTAGAGCAGCGTGTGCACCTTGCCTTCCTGAAGATGCACAGAGAAGCAAGCCTTGCTCTTGGTGCATCTGGAGCTTCATCTGAGCATATTTAGGCATTATTCAGACATGCATAGGGGATTGCCGTTTGGACAAAAAAAGCTTTTGAGAAAAAAAAACCGAAATTAAGGTAATGGTTCTGTTGGAGAAGAGCGAGTGTGCATGGATGTACACCGCATACTACTGTTGTCCCAGCCCTTCCTAGTGTCAAAACAACAACAAGAAAACGGTAGAAGAAAAGCTTTGGAAGAAAAACATTATTTGAAGTAAAACTGAAACAAAAGATGAAAAGGCACCTGGCGATGATTGACAGAAGTTATGGAAACGCTTCCTCATTCGAGTCAAAATGATTGTCATTGGCAAGTCATTGGGGAAGATTTAAAGAATGACTGGGGAGGCAGGAAAGGTTCTGGAAGCCACGTCTGACTTTAAACTGTGCAAATAAATTCATAGTCACAGAGTTTCTAAAAATGTGAATATATGTAAGCAGGGAGACTCTGCCCAGGACTTTGCTCGCTGCAGAACATATCTGATAATTGACTTTTCAAGGGAACAAGGACACTCAGCAAAGGTAGTTTTCCTTTGGACTGTGGGGCTGCTGAGCTACTGGAAGACTCCACTCTGCGGAAGCCAGAGGATCTACGGAAGCTAGAATCAAGGAGAGTGCCATTTCTGATTGGCTTCCGATTTCCAAAGAAGATGGCTGTGATTCTGACTTGATTCTTAAACCTTGTTTGAAAAAGCATCTCAAACTAAGCAAAGGCTTTTCAACTTTCCTATTTGCTTCCTACAAAGCAGTTGCTCTTTGCTTACTCTGGTGTTTGAGGATTTCAATACCCTGATATGTTGCAAACCTTTCTAATGTGATTAAAAAATAAATGGGGATAACATAGGCTCTAGGGTCACTTTTCTGTGACCATGTATCAAGAGAATTAGCACATTTCTCCTTAGGCTCTTCAGAGCATCAGTTTTGTCTCCAATTGGTATAAGGAGTGACAAATGCAGACTTTATGAAGACAATATCCGTTTACAACAGAGCTGATTCTAAAATGCATCTGTGTCTTTGTTCATCTTGCAAATATAGGAAGAGTGTGAAGTCCATCCTGTTCTCTGTCACTCACACACATATATGTACACACAAAAAAACACACATACATGTCTGTCTTTCTCACAATTTTAGCACCATC
Organism: Micromys minutus; assembly: GCF_963924665.1. Classification (NCBI taxonomy): domain Eukaryota; kingdom Metazoa; phylum Chordata; class Mammalia; order Rodentia; family Muridae; genus Micromys; species Micromys minutus. Next base: position 15,665,090 of record NC_137968.1, read on the forward strand.
TAGGATAATTACTGTTTACACACAGAATATGAAATTTAACGGGAGGATAATGTATTCAAAGAACAACTTTCAATCACCATCTTCTACTATTCCATTTACGAAGCTCGAATATTAAACTTAAAAGACCCCGAATGACGGGGGAGACACACTGCAGGAGAGGGTTTGCCCAGAGCATCTACGTGAGTCAGTAAAAAACAGGCTGCTTTGATGTGTTTTGGCTATCACAAGCCAAGTCGCTATTAATTATAGGTTGCTTTGCCTTTCGACACATAATTTACCTTTATTAAACTTAAAATATATTTGCCATCATGATTATACCAGAGCCAGGCTGGCTGAAGATCCTTTCTTTCAGCCTCACATGATGACAGCAAGTACTGTGGCAAACCCTGTGTGTACCTGAGTGAAGGGGTCCCTAAAGTCACATCCAGCAGTGCCTTGAGAGTGACCTCTGAGAGGTTAAAGAAGAAACTGGAAAAAACAAAAACAAAAAACAAAAAACAAAAAAACAAAAAAACAAAAAAAAACAACAAAAAAAAAAAAACCCAAAACACATAAAAATAACAAAAACCAAAAAACCAAGCAACAATAACAATGAAAACTTCCTATTTCACTTGCTGAGATCAGGAGAAGCTGCTTTGTTCCCCTTTCCATGGAGCCTAATATTCTAATTTAAAGACTGTCATTATCCCAAGTATAGCTTTCACAGGGCTAGATTTTTATTCACTGAATGGCTTTCCAAACTTGGTTCAGGTTTTGTAATCCAGTCCTTCCTTAGAACCTACGGCAAGCAATTGGGTCATAAATACCAGTATAAAAATAGCTTCAGGGTTTCTAATGAGTAGATGAAAGATTTGTATCTGAAGAAAATAGTTTTTTTGTTTTTTCTTTCAATTTTTCCCTGTACCTTTCCCACAGAGCCAGGAGAGTGCGGGGCATAAAAACATCAAGCAAAGATTTGCCAGGCACATATAATTTTTAATATTAAAAATCAAATCTATGAGCTAAATAAATTTTGCATCCAGTCTACTTAAGTGGGAAAAATAAAGGCTCAGAGAACATTTGACTTTCCAGTTGAACGGTTGACTTTAAGTTGTATAACATAAGAAAAGAGGCTTTGGGATCTGGCACATTGCAGAACATAATTAAATAAATATTAAAATAGAAAGCACAGCATTTTGTTTGTCTTCATCGTTATTAGGTTTGTGACCACTTAATCCACTCAGCGTGATGTGTAAAAATGAAAAGCAAGCCGCCCATCTGTGAGAATTATGCGTGCCATAAGCACAGAGAAATTGCCATTAGTAAAGCACAAGTCTCTCCCATTTCTTACCCCCTTACTTTAATAGTCTAAATGTTCTTACAGATATCAAAATTGCTTTACATGACACACATTTTCTACTGAGGGGGGGGGAAGTTAATTTAATACATTCTAGCTCTTTTCATTTATCATGGATATAATTCAAATGCAGCAATTGCAATTAACATAATTAAGGGTTACACTTCCGTTTCAAGAAAGCCAGCCATGTAAGAATCGGAGCTGCTCAGAGGCTGCAGAAGCGCCTTCGAAAAGCCAACACGTTCTACGCTTCTTTCCAGAAGCCTGCGCAGAATCAGTGGCATTTCTGGCTGTGACAGACAAAGGATCAAAAGCGTGGCTTTACTCTGGAGGGTGTGACTGATGGTCCCCTTGTTGTGCTGGTGCGGAAGCTCAAAGTAAGGGCCAGGAGGACAGACCTGTCCTACCAACAAACTGCTTTTTTTCTTAGAGACAGAAACTCTTTATTTTCCCTGCTATCCATGCTAAGCATGGTCCTTGTCCGGGAACAATTTACCCTCTAAAACCTCCTGCTTCTACAACTTCGTTTTTTAGGATCAAATAGACCACTAGATACATTAACCTGATCCCAGAAAGCAAACCTGTTACTCTTTTTCAAATATTCAATTGACCTTCTGAAGTAAATATTTCCCCCTGACCTCCCCACCACTCATTTTCTCTTAAATTGGTTGCTAATGCTCTGAAAAGTCCCCTGATAGTATTGCAAGCAGTTTTAAAGTAAACAAGCCCTGACTGCATAATTTTAGCCTTATTGACTGGCCCTGATCGTCAGAAATACAAGCATGTGACCCAAACCGAGTTAGGACTGCGCTAAGCAAGTGTTCTCGCTTGACCGCAAGACAAGAGACGGATACTTGCAGCAGGCTTGGAAACCTGAGTCTTTTAAATTAACAGGGTGCGATTCTTTTCAGTTCTTTGATTTTCTTCTGCCTCTCTGGCACACCCAATATACCTGTTTCAAAAGAATGGCGCAACAATGACTAGTCCATCACCCCCCCCCCCACTTTAACCAGAATAATAATTAATTTGCAATATGAAAATATAGGTCACTGTCTGTATCACTTACACTCAGATAGTCCTGGAAAAACTGCGACCCACAAGAAACACTTTATTGGCCAGCAAACACATCTTGTCATAAGGTACTTTAGGTTCTATTTACAATCTGTTGAGCTTAACATCACTCAACTAAATGGCTTGCCTTACGCACATGATGTAAATGAGCTTAAAGTCAAGCAGTTGCTTCCCCTGCTTTTTTTTTTTTTTTTTTTTTTTTTAAGTTGAGGAGGTAGAGCAGGGAAAGGGGAGCCGAATACTTCCAAGCCAGCTGCGATACTTTAAGGTCTACTGGACAGGGAGGGGGCATCCATTATCAGTTTACAACATCATTATCCCATTCTGAAAGAATGTCTTCTCGAAGCAAACACAAACACACCACATATGAATCCCCTCCAGTTTCAAGGGCTGGGAAATGGTGGTGAGAGGGAGAAGGGTTTGCTGAGCCCCTTTGTACACAGACATTTTCCTACGTGGACGTGTGCGATCCTGCTGACATTAATGGGGATGCCACACGGGCCGTGAGGGGAGAGGAGCCCTATTTGTTCGTTCTCCCTCACATTACTCCAGATTTCACTTGACAGCTTCAACTTAATGCTGGGTGGAAAACGCACCCTGCAGATTGATAATGGAGAACTAAGATTAGCCTCCCCGGCACCTTCCTGGGATGTGTAAACCCCAAACAACAAGGGGAAAGGATCCTGATTTTACCTTTTCTTCCCATTTCTTCTCTTCCCTCCATTACCCGCTCTACTTAAAAACCTCTTCATGCTTGTAAAGTTCCCTTTCCTGGTTCATGTAAAAGAGTAATAAAATCATTATAGTTTTCCTACGCCAAAAGGCACTTTAGAGACTAATCTTAATTTAGATCCAGACACTGCTAAGTCAAATACATCAGTGTTGGGAAAACGAATTAGAAGGGGGGGTCATTTTTCTTACTATTTTTTTCTTTCAAAAGGTATTGCAGATTGAAAACACCTTAGGAGTCATTCCTTCACGCTATGGCCACATTTCAAAAAAACGTAACTCTCCCCCTTCGACACTTGGGTTTTCAGTGCTGATTTTCCTTAAGACTTCTGCATCAAGATATTTTCCCCTCATTGCTCCATCGTGGAAGCTAAGAGTCATTTACTACAGCGAAAAAAAGAAATCGAGTCATCCAAATTACTTCACTAAAGACAACTCTCGGCAGACAGAAAGAACTCTAAAAATACACACTCGTCAAAAATGTCCATTAGAAAATAATTTCTCACAGTTAACACTGTCTTATAGAAATATGGAGTCTAGAACGAGTCTGCCAAGTCAAGGATCTTTTCAATGCTTTGTTGACATATTTCATCTCAAAAAGAAGTGGTCTGCTAAGACTTTGAATTTGGAAACTACAACTGGCCATTTATCGACCACAGAGAGAAAGAGAAAAAAAAAGCAAACAGCACACCAAGATCCGTTTTCAGTCACTAAATGTGGTGATATCTGTTACGCTCAGGCCTAGGAAATGAACTGCAGGCTCTATGTTGTTTTACAGTAGACTCACCAAACTCTACAAAAAGTAAAAAATAAAATAAAATAAAAAATAAAAATGAATAGTCAAGTGTGGAAAACTTAAGCACTCTTCCCAGTTGGGCGTGTAAGGAAGAATAGTAACACCAAACTGAGCTATTTATTGGGTTCCAACTGAGCCCATTTATCCAGCAAGATCAAAGAATGTCTACAGATGTCCTCAGTATCCTAAAGTAAGGCTGCTTCTTCTCCTCTCCTGGGGATGGCTTGGGAGCATTCATTTCCAGCAGCTGTAAGGACCCTCGAACATCTCCCAGGGAAGCATTGTGCAGACTCCTGGTGGATGAACAGTCTGTTTTATACTGTGCTGGGTCAACCACTTCAGAGAAGCTTGTCATCACTCTGACTACACAGTACGAAAAGCTGCCAAGAGCATTTCACTACTCTGCAGATGCACTTGTCATGAACGAAATATGTGATTACGTTCTGTTTTCTCCGTGAAGCTTATTTCGTTCTCTCTACTTGGGGAAAGATTGGGAGAAGAAAAATCAGGTACATCTTGGTCATCCCTTTTCTTTTTAATCCTTTTACACACCTAAAATTATATAAAAAATGCATCCAGATTACACTGGATGAAATCACACTTATAGGCGATACCTCTTTAATAAACGAACATCTTCTGTCAAAATTCAACAATAGGACCCAAAATTCATGGACAGGTCTATGATTTAGAAGATTTAGACATGGCTGAAGTCAATTGCATATTTCAAAAAGGTTGTTAAAATCTCTTTCCCATCGCATGTCCTCTACTGAAAGATCTAGTTAGCATAACTCTCATCAAGAGATGGGCTCAAGGTCTTCTGTTATTGGAGCTCCGTGGGCCATTAATACTAGCAGCTTATGATCGAGTTTTTCTTCAGTGACTAATGAAACCTTCAGCTGCAGGGTGCGAAAGCAACCATCCCATCAGGAGACCTCCAAGGTCAGGAGCCAAAATTTAAATATGAAAAATGAGCTCACAGAACTTATGAAGAGAAGGAAGGCCAGAAGGTGGATGCCTCAGTTCTTCTTAGAAGGGAGAACAAAACACTCACGGGAGGAAATGAAGGGACAAATAGAGGAACAGGGATGGAGAAAAGATAATCCACAGGCTGCCTCACCTGGGGATCCGTCCCATATGCAGCCACTAAACACAAGCAATATTGCTGATGCCAAGTAGTGCTTACTGGCAGGAATATGATATGGATGTCTCCTCGGAGGCTCTGCCAGAGCCATACTGATACAGAGGAGGATGCTTGCAGTTAATCATCAGAGTGAACACATGGACCCCAATGAAGGAGCTAGAGAAAGGTCTGAAGGAGCTGAAAGGGTCTGCAACCCCGTGGGAAGAACAAAATGATCAATTAACCAAACCCACCACAGCTCCCAGGGACTAAAACACCAACCAATGAGTTTGAATGGAGAGACCAATGGCCCCAGGTGCATATGTAGCACAGGATGACATTCTCTGGCATAAATGGGAGGAGAGGCCTTTGGTACAGCAAAGGCTCATTTTCCCAGTGTAGGGGAATGCCTAAGTGCTGAGGGAGGAGAGGGTGTTTGGGAGAGAGAGCACCTTCATGGAGGCAATGGAAGGGGGAGAGGAGAAGGGATTGGGGGAAGGGGATAACATCTGAAATTTAAATAAGAAAATATCCAATAAAAAATAAACAAAAATTAACTCCAGAAAGAAAGAAAGAAAGAAAGAAAGAAAGAAAGAAAGAAAGAAAGAAAGAAAGAAAGCAATTACCTGGGGAGAGGTAAGTGTAAGGTTCTTTGTAAGTTAGGAGCCTCAGCCTGGATACTCTAGACTCAGAGATGTCCTAGCCTGGAAAAAGGCTTATGGTTAGATCTGCTGTTGTGACAGGAGCAGTATATCTAGAAGTTTCTTCTTCCTAAGAAACCATTTCTGAGGGGTATCTTTCCATCATCCTGCCTAAGTTGCCTGTGTGGACTTAAAAGTTGATCCTCACAGCCTCCTTTCGTATCCTACATTAAATGACCAATGTGTCTAATTTGACTTTTTTGAAGAAAAAAATATTAATTACACGAAGAGAGAAAAAGACGCCCTGACAATCCACGGCTCACTATCCATGGTCTTTCCACTTCTTCAGCCACAGGAAAGAGTCTCAGCAAGGAAGACCGAGCTGAGAGTTCAGCTGGAACGCCTGAACCACAAGCCCCTTGAGATCTTAGCATGGTTGCTCTTCCTGAGCTCTCCAGTCTTGCATGGCTTGTTACATAGAATAAGGAAACTACAGCAATGGCAGATGCTTATATATTAAGTCTCACAGTCTTGTTATTATTATCATATACTGAGGAACATAGAAAAACATGTGACACTTCTCCGGTTTGTTAGAAAAAAAAGTAAGAAAGAAAAAATATTGCAGTAGGAAACACCTCGGCCTCATCAAACCTGTAGTCAACAACAACACAAAATAAATTTTAATTCAATACCTGAAGCATCTACAGTTTGATCTGCAAAGGAAGGTAGGAGTAAGTGGTCTCAAATATTTACATAGCATTAGTCACTTTTAAAAATTAATTTACTTTCAGCTAAACACATTTTCAGAATGCTATCCCAGGAATTTCTAATGTCTCTAGTCTCATTTGCAGTTGATGTGTGACTCAGAAAACATACCTTTAGTATCCTAATCCCAGTCTCACAAGTCAGAGAGATGACAGTGTCCCTTTCTAAGAGTACTACTCAAATTCTTCTAAATAACTATTCCACACATAAAGGGCTGTCAATTATTTTATTGAATAATTTAAATATATGAAGGTAGTTAAATATTTCATTTCATAAGTTTAATAATCTTTGTATTTCCCAAACATCTTCTTATACTGAGGACTAGATATTTTTCTTTATTTTGCATGGCCTATTCCCCACGCCTGTCTCTATCTAACCAGTGGAAATACAGCATTCTTCTAGTTACCCAGATAGGCCTTTAACATAACCCAAAAGTGATGGGGGCAGTTTGATCATGGGGTCAATTTCAGCAGTGAAAGAAAACAGTGGGGAGAAATTGTGTCTCTCGATTTTCCAGATGGAAAGCAATTGACTACAACTTTGAGGTACCACTTCCTCCACCAGCAATTCACATAGCTCTAGTCACCAAATGGCAAAATTAGGAGATAATTATTAGCTTTTGTCATACCCCATAGAGACCAGTCTCAGTGAGGCTGCTTCGTTCCCATTACTCAGCCATTGAATTTCCATGAGGGGAAAGCAATAGAATCTGTTGAAGCAAAGATGAAGACCATCACAGGGCCTCCTGTGACACAGCATATCAGTGAAGTCATAGGGATGATGAAGAGGTTCCGAATCGTTGAGGATAATTAGTTCTGATTGCCATGAGGAAATAGATTTGGCGTGCTACAATGCTAACGGAGAAAATTGTTTCTAGAGCCCAGAGTATTTAGTAGTGAAATTCCTATTTTGAGGGGCTATAGGAACTGTGCCTGTGCAAATGAAGACCCCTGGAAAATGCTGGTCTAGCCATAAAGCCATGTAGCTCAGCCAATGTATAAATTGGAAAAACAAAAACCTCAAGATAAAGAAAGATGGTGGTAATCATTGGCATTCCAGGGGAGTGTGGCATATCTTATTGATCTTCAATTGGAATATTGACACCTGCCACCATTTTCCTGGAATGTTCTTGTCTGTCTCAGGAGAAGACCTACTTCTTATATCAGCGCGAATATCCTGGAGGGTAAAAACATACCTATGTGGCCCAAATCTAGACATCTAAAACAAGTGAATCATAACCTAGGAAAATGCACACACAATATTGGCCTGCAAGATAATAGGGCCCACCTTACTGTGGGCAGTGCCAAGCCCGGCAGGATGTCCTGGTTTGGATTTGAAAAGAGACTGAGTAAAGCACAGGGGGAAACCCAGCAGGCAGTGTTACTCCGTGCCCTCTGCTTCAGTTCCGGCCTTCGCTTTCTTCCCTGAATTCTGTCAGCATTAGAGCGATACCCGAGAGCTGTAACAATAAACAAAACCTCTCCTCCCCACGTTACATCTGGTCATGGTGCTTTACCTCAACAGTAGACACCGGACTCACACACTGAGTGAGTTGTAGGCCTTGTTGGGTGCAGTTTGTAAGCCCTCCCTGACAGAACCGGTTAAGCTTGCTCCTTGAGAATTGGAGATCTGCTTAGTCAATATTTCTGGCCATTGTCACTGTTTCCTCAACAACTACGATTTCTAACTTTTTCACCTTCTTTAAAAACTGAGTTTCAACAAGGTTTTGATTGTATCCGTGGTAGTGGGTTGCAGCAGGTCTGAGGCCCATGGCCAGGACAGCTAGGTTTTTCGGTCTGTCTCCCAATTGACGGACCAGAAGGTTTGATACAGTTTAGCCAGAAGTGCACAGCACTTCGATGTTCTTAGAGGTAACTTCTAAACGAATAATGAATGATAAGAAAGGGGAAATTGCCAAGACTGTCATGTTTAATCTCATTTGCAAGCTGTTTTTTGGTACTTCTCTGAAGACATCTGCAATGATTGTGCACTGTGATGGGCTGTTTCGCATGACAGCACCTTGGTCTTCTATTTTTTTCTGCCTGCCTTTCTTCTCATGTTCTAAGACTCTAAATATCTAAGGGTAGTAGATATTTAGTAATTGTATGCCTAAAGATAGCTTTATGCAGCTACCAACCCCTCTCTGTGTACCAGCGCTTTAAAAAGTGGGCGTTTGGACCAGTGCTTACACACAAACACAGGCTAAAGAACAAACTAGAATAACTTGGTTTAAAAATAAAATAGAAGCTGGGCATAGTGGTGCGTGACTTTAATCCCAGCATTGGAGAGGCAGAGGCAGGCAGATCTCTGAGTTCTAAGCCAACTTGATCTACAAAAACAGGTTCCAAAACAGCCAGGGCTACACAGAAAAATACTGTCTCAGGGGGTGAAGGAAAAGTTACTGATTCGTCAATTGAAGTGTGTGTGTGTGTGTGTGTGTGTGTGTGTGTGTGTGTGTGTGTGTGTGTGAGGGAGAGAGAGAGAGAGAGAGAGAGAGAATGTGTGTGTGTATGTGTGTGTGTGTGTGTGTGTGTTAGAGAGAGAGAATTCCAGTAGGTTTAAGGGGAGAAGGGTACCTTAGGAGTCACATAAAGTTGATATAACCTAGCATCAATTATGACTGGAACTATGCTTGAAAAACAGACTTGCTCTGAGAAACAATGTCTTCATATCAAAGTGCTAGACCACATATGACAGACTTTTTCTGTCTGTCTTCATGTAGGTTCTGGGGAATCCAGACTCCAATATTGATTTATCGACTTATTCCTCTCCTTAGACCAAGCTAGAGACCACTGATGTTCTGATTGGAAAAATAATTGTGAATTGTAAATCTACATATGTGCACAGTTCACAAAGGAGAAACAGATCACCGTTTCCTGTTTCCATTTTGAACGTGAGTGATAATGTGACTAAGATCATAAAAATGATCTTACGCCCAGGCCCACAAGTCTCCCTTGTCTACTTTGAGACCCTGTCTCATTACACAAATAATATCTATCTGACATTTAATACGTCTATCATTGCTTTTTACTCTTTTCTTTGAAAATATGTGCCTGTTGCCTACATCAAAAGAAAGGTTGATGAGTTTCTTTTGGTCCATCAAAGAAATGTTGGATCCCGTGGAGCAGAAGGTATGGGCGGTTGTGAGCTATCCTGTGGGTCCTGGAACATCAGTCCATGCCTTTGCAAGAACGAGTATTCTGAACTGCTGAGCAATCTCTGCCCCTCCCGATTGTCTCTTAAACTTTGCATTTATGAAAACTTGAGTGCTTTTTACAGCACTAGATCCTCTCACTTGACACTATATATGTACCTCATCTGTAATTGTTGTATTGGTTGCAATTCATTCATTCCGCTGACATTTTTACTGTAGAACAAAACCTCAGTGGGAGTAGAAACTATTCTAAGACAAACACTTAAGTATTCCCGTCTCGCTCCCCCCACCCCCGGCGTTATTATGAAGAGTGTTTTCAGAACATTTTAGTTATGGGAACATATGCATAAATTTCTCTTGATTATACATCTACTACAACAATTTGCAATATCAAAAGATAGATGTGCATTTAGTCTTAGTAGAATATTGAACTAGAAGAAGTTAGTTCTTTCCCCTAGCATAATGATGATTGTGAGATTACAGTGTTGGAATGAGGCAGGAGTTCTTTCCCAGATACTGACAGGCACCTTGCTGTGAGTCCCTGCTCAACACACTTCCAAGTATCAAGGCCTCTCCCCAGGGCCAGTGAATATCCATCTAAGAGGACCTTAATCCTCACACACCCTACTCCCTACCCATTTTCCTGTCTCCTGTCTAGGTGGGAATCAGGGAGTCTGGCTTCAAAGCTGTGATCTGATACCTTCTCTGTCCTCAGAAAAGTATATGAAGAGACCTCAACTTCTACCACCTAAACCCTGGTTTCTCTTACTTGCTATGGTGTCTGTCTCTGGTCCTGAGCCCTAAATTCTCCTGAGAGCTGACACCCATGAATGTATCTGTCTGTCTGTCTATGGGTGGTATTAATAACTTTTAATATCCTGACAATTCATCTTGGTGTCTCCCTTAAAACCCATCAGAGCCCTTTCACATATTCGTAAAGTTTCACTACCTTAAAATTTCCTTATGTAGTTAAGTTAAGGTAAAGCTCTAATGTAGAACTGACCAAACCATCAAGGAGATACTTTGCCTATCAAGAAAATACAAACTTCCTTGAGACCATTCAAAAGCAGATCAGAGTTGTGTTTGGTTAATTTCATGCTGGCATGGCAGGAGGCCACAAAAAAATATGTTTCACAGTTTATGTTAATGCGAAATTATTTGCATTCTGAAAATATTTGTAAAATTCTCAAATGTCTTTACCAGATTCCTAACAATTCTGATAGAGCAGAGATTTCAGATTAAATTATGCGAAGTCCATAGGGTTTTATATCTAAGCTTTTAGTTTTGCTTAAATGTTATATAAAATACATAATAATACATTAATTTAATTCTTAAATATTGACTTTATTAATAATAATAATGTAACATCAATCTAAAAATTATGAATGTTGACTGATAGGTTATTTCTCCACTGGTGAAAAAAATTAATTCAAGCCAGATTAGGGTATATTAAACTGATTTATTGGGGAAGCTGATCTAGGGCAAGTTCACTGGGCCCAAGGATTGAGGCCACAGGAGTTGTCTCTGGGCTGGGGGGAGAAAAAGAGAGGACGGATGCTGGCAAAGAGAGAGAAGGAGGAGAAGAGAAGCAGCAGAAAGAGATTATATAGGGAAGAGCCTTTGGAGGAAGAACATCCCAGTGCTTGGACTGGCAAGTTAAGGGCTGGGGGCAGGGTATACCAGGCAGGAACCTAAGAATGCTGGGTAGACCTGGCCAGGTCTGCTTTGATATGTAATATGAGCCTCAGTCTCTTATAGAACCAAATACTCCCAATCTAAACTTTTCTTTAGTATGACAAAACGCAAGAATTACAGAAAGGTTTAGAAAAGTTTGCAAATACTTGATAGGGGGTTCGTGGTGTCACTTTTATGCTTGCAGCAAATAATATGGACTTCAGAATTCAGAAATCAAGTCTATAACAGAAACTTTAAGTTACAATTTTAGAGGAGTAGGAACACATGCATAAGTAACTTTACAATTAATAAGAAGAATTCTAGATTGGTGTGTTGTCTAGTACCTATTCTACCTACGTCAGAAGCCAGGGCAGAAGAAAGATGAGTTTGAAAACACCCTGGAAGCCCGAGCAACCCAGAAAGGACTTGTTTCCAAAATATCTGCTTTTAGAGGCAGGGCTGAAGATGTAACTCTGTTGTAGTGCATCTACAGAACCCTGGCGTCCTTCCATATATGGCAAGCATAAAAACAAGTCAAGGAAAAGGGGGTGGCGAAGGGAGGGAGGGAAGAAGGAGAGAGGAAGGAAAAGTTGTCTAAAAACCAATCACATCACCTGTACCTTTTCAAGATAAAAAGCAGATTACACACATTGTGTTTAAACTCTTCTTAACATGTACAAAAGATAACGATCTCCTAAGGGTGGGCCATACCTTGGTTCTTTTCTTATATGAGAACCTAGCCAAGTAGTTAACAGAAATTGAAACCTCATTACACATTTTTTTTAAAAGTTGAGTTACCTACAGTAGTACATACAGTTTTTAGTATGTAATCTTTCATAAACAGAGCAGAGTTTCTGTATATTAAATGCTCTACTTCTGATTATCATATCAGGTCTGAATTTGAACCCATCGATTAAAAAAAAAAAAAAAAACATCGTAAAATTTGTAGGCCTTGAGTTCTTCACACGAAATTACGAGAAACATCGTGAGGAGACTTACAGATGAAATGTGGCCACGCAGAGGACACTCTCAGAGGCAGGGGTGTAATATCCACCGTGGAACTCTGAGATTGGAACTTTAAAATATTGCTTTAGTCTTACAACCAGTGTCCCGGGGAATGGGGGTGAAAGGAAATGCAGAAAACCTGCATTCCACCAATTCTGTGAGGTGTTTAGTAACTGCAAATCTGGCTGCCTAGAAATGAGAAGGAAGTGGGGGGAAAGAAGAGAAATGGGCACTTGTAACAGAAAGACTAGGAACTAAGAAAAGCCCAGGGTTGAAGGCTGGTTGACTGAGGAAAGGCTAGATTGAGAAGGCTCTACATACTCCATCTTCATTTCTGAGCCAAACTTCTAATGCTCAACAACTTGATATAAGACAGGAGAGTGGGTTTTACTTATGCAGACAGTTAGCCTTTCCTGGATTAAACATGGGTAATCATACTAATTCCTTAAGCCTGGATTTTCCTTTATAAAATCGGATGCAAAGGTTTAGGATTGGAAGAAAAAAAAATGAAAGGAAAGGATAAAAGATTGTCAGCATGTGCATCTCAGAACAGAACGAACAAAAACAACAACAACAAAGAAAAACCAACAACACCATGTTATTTTCCTCTTTGTATTTTTCCTTTCCCTCCTGTCTTTACCAGCTGATGACTCGGCAGTTTTCCAAAATGGAAGAAATGGAGAGGAACCAGAAACTAATTGGGTCGCAACTGATACTGCTTCTCAACAAAAACTTTAGGTACTCTCCATGTTTTACGACTATTCACCAAATAAAGATAGAAACGATTCCCCATGTGTGTTCCCAGTTTGTGTTCCTCGGTTCTAAAACAAAGGTCAACCATTGCTTAGGAGCAGTAGTAGTAGTTAGAAGTCAGGGAAGACTTTATGATGTAGTGATTCATGAATCTTTAGTTCCAAATGTTACAGGGGTGTAGGGATGGCTTAGTGAGAAAGAGCTCCTGCTCTAGCAGATGACCTAAAGCAAACTTTCAGCACTGAGATCGGGGCTCCCAACCACCTGTAACTCCAGTTTCAGAAGATCCAGCACTGGCTTCTGACTTTCATAGATAGGAAGCATGCATATGAGCATGCTTACATACATATATACATACATACATTTACATGCATACATATGTGGATATATAACCACCATCAAAATAAATAAATCTAATTTTTAGAGAGAAACATTAATGTCTGGAAAGATACATCTATGTAATAATTAAGAAAAACAAAAACAAAAGAAAACACTGCTAACACTTGATTTTGTTTTTCATTTGTATTCCAAAGAAAACAACTGTGTACAGTAACTCTCTCTTGTCACCTCCCTAACGCCAATACCTCTTTATTCAATGTACTGTCAGGTTCTTTGGGATGTCTTGCCTGTAGAAACCATGGGTGTGAACATGCATCATGTATTCTTCCCTCTGGCAGTAAGACCCCATAAACTCTGTGGGGGAAAGGGAAGGATACATGTCAGTATTTAAATGAGTAAGATTGGAGGAGCCTTTTTCTCAAAGACATCACCTTCCTTCTCAGGGTGATGACAAGGCAGCCCTGGCTCTTAACAGAAGCTGGGTCAGCTAGAGAAACAGGAATTTGGGTCAAAGGACTGATTTCTTAAACTCTTTGGAAGAAGCACTTGGGAATGATCATGCTTTATAACTCCTGAGTCAGTTTATGATTATATTGATATCTATGTTTCTATGAATGTATGTATGTACATATATATGTACATATGTATCTACCGATCTATCTACCTACCTATCTATCTATCTATCTATCTATCTATCTATCTATCTATCTATCTATCTATCTATCTAATCTATCTATCTATCTACTGATCTATCCTTCCATCCATCTATCTATCATCTATTTTCCCTAGTCCTTATTCGCCTTGAAAAAATATTAACACAGTCATGATGCATTTTTAGTCTGAGTTTTTGAAGCCAATAGTCTGTAATTGGAATTTTTTTTTTTTTTTGCCCTGTGATCCCAGATATCTAAGACCTAGTTATACTTTGTTTACCTAATAATCACATGAGTCAGTTTAAGTTGAGTTAGTACCACTTTTCCTAACAAAAGAACATAATAAATGTCCTGGTTATTCCTTCAATCAGAAAGTTTTCTGTCATAATTTTGTAGGCAGTACTATAAAGTTAGTTTTCAAATCTCTGTTCAAAACAGGTCAAATGCATAAGAAAAATAATTCAATGTGATCCTGAGACAATCTGAAGCGAGTTGCTGTTCTTAGCATAGGAAAGACTCTCAAAGCTGTACATTAAATTTAGCCTATATTTTATACCTAGTAAATTATGGATCTTTCATAAATATGCTATGCCTTTTTTGTTCTTACCATCTCTGATCAAAGCAAGATCCTGAAGTATACACAGAAGAAAGGGCCGTGAGAAACTAGAGAAGTTTAATGTCTCATCTTTAATGCAATACTTTTAAAATACAGCAGTCTGGCACCCAACTGAAGGTGGGTGAAGTAAGACCACTAGACTAACAAAACTCTAAATATCCCACTACAGGCTTCAATTATAGGAATTTATTAAAATACCCTAGAATGTAGTTTGGAGAGGGAACACTTACTCAACTCATTTTCAAATAGATAAATTTACTTAGGTGGGCAAAAGCAAAGAAACAAAATATTAGCAGAAAATATCAGAGGTTAAAGTTCAAAAAGTTGTAATAGTACTAGCCCCTTTGTAAGTAATAGTAGTGACAGTCAAAATAGACTTTTTAAAAATGCAATTTATACTCATAGTTAAGATTACACGTTCTCCTCATTTGTGATCAGCTTATAAATCACATTTGGAATAATGGATTCATACTGACTGAGATAATATCATTTGTAAGTAGAATATAGATCTAGATTCAGAAACAATCTTTTAAACTCTTGTGTAAAACTTAAAGTACAAAAACAGCTGTCTGTTTCACAAAATTATGAAACCATTGTAACTTTGTTGACCAACCACCAAATCCTACTTAGACTCCAGGAATAATTTGAAATTTTTTTACCTACATTGATTTTTCAATGAAAAACTCATATAGGTTTTTAAAAAATAATTGTAGAACAAAAGGGTAGTGCACTGAGGTTTGGTGCTCATAATTGTGTTAATACTTTTAAAAAATATGTCTCCACTTTAAAGTTAATCAGGGTTCACACCATATAAAGAAGAGTAAGCACAATTTGCAAAATGTTTGGCCCATTTTCAAACATTTCTAGCGTTTCGATTTCCCCAGGGTAAGTGTAGAAATCTTTAGCAATCTGGTATGTGTTAGCATTTTGGTCAGAGATCACGGCAGCAGTAACTCTCCACCACGGGGATAGAACTCCACACCCAGAGGAGATGCAGAACTGCCTGGAAATGGCAGTTAGCACAGAAGCCAATGGCATGATATTCAAATCAACTATTTAACACATTTGTCTGTGGCTGCCCACAGCTGAAGCCTCAACCGCAGCAAGTTCTACCACCTACCAAAAATGGATCAAATCTTGCTCCCTTTTTGTGTCCAAGGACTCTACCTAAAGAAATGCCTGGTTTTATAAGTGGACACCCAACCTCAATCAGATTTCATGAAGCCAGTTAGATAAATTATACGATGAAGGAACAGTGATTTACAGGTAAACATGGTTGACTTCCAGGTCTCTTGTCATCATGGTACTTCTCCTTAGTTAAAATTACAGTGTCTGGAATCTGAGTCTTCACTGGTAACTCTTATCTGGGGATTTCTGCTGGTCACAGGATTGAATGGCACAGAAGAGATGTAGGAAGAAGCAGCTGTGGAGATAGAATACCAGATGTGAAATGGGTGTAGAAGGCAGTGGAGAGCTCGTTGGTTCAGATCCTTGAGGGGAAAGAGCTTTGGAAAATCCTTTGTTAGTGGAGTCTAAATTATAATTAGACATTATGAATAAGATGAAATATTAGAAAAATTAAAATATGAAGCACATACAAAAGTGATCAAAAAAGGGATTATCAAGAGACTTCTGGGCAAAACTTCATCTGCAAACAAGCATGTTCTCAGCCAGCACTGTTTTTATTTATGGCTGAATAGAGGCTCTAATTGAACAGTCTTTTGTGGTGGCCAGTGTCTGGGACAGCAAGTAGTTCTTTTGTATGGGTTCATAAGTTTTCCCAGAAATAATTATAAAATATGCGTGCTTTCTCTGAACAGAGGCAAACTGGCTTACCCAGTTTCTGGCAAATATATTAAGCAATGCAGGCTTCCCACTTAATCCCGATTTTTAAACAATACACAGTTAACAAAAATTAGTGAAGAAACAGAAACACAAGTCAGTCACACAAAGACTGATGTGAAAAATCAAACAAAACAAAGCATATTTGAAGCCCACGAGATGGGTCAGAGCCAACAAACCCCTACATGTTAGGAAAATAAAAATGTATCACTGTGGAAACCTACTTGGATTTACAAGAAGTCTCTTCTAGTCTGAGAATATATATAAAATATATAAAAATATAACTATATTTATATCCTAGATAGAAAAAAAGAAAGCAATAAATCTCTTTATATCAAAGACAAGTTTAGTAGACATCAATTCAAAGTATTTGCCCAATGAGACTGAACTAAATCTAACACGGGCAAACCTACACTCAATATATGTTCAAGTGTTGACACAGTTAATGACAAGCTAAGGAAAGCTGACTAGCCAGACATTTTGTCAAAAGACAATGGTAAAGTTTAAGATACTGTCTTGTGTCTTGATCCAAGAAAGATGTAGGCGGGTTTTTGGCATATTGCATTTTAAACCACAACAAATCAATTAAATACAAATATGAATTATTTAAATGTACTGCACAGTAATACATGTGGAAAAAAGAATAAAGAAGAAAAACTTGCTCTGGTTCCTGCCTCAATTTCCTCTCTGATGGCTGGAGACTTTGGATGAGACTTCAGACTCTAAACTTAGAGGTGATTTGTCTCTAAGTCACATGCTAGTGACAAGATACCCAAAAATTCCTCTTAGATCCTTCAAAATATATAAATCTTAATCAAACATTTGTATTTCAAGTGTAAGAAAAATATTCATACAAAGAGCTTCACTCAGCAATAACAAGATATTATTCAACACCAAATTGTCTAGCGTCTTCTGAAAAATAAAAGAAAAAGGATCATCACATTAAAAGACATAAGAAGCCGAGATGTCAAATGGTTCAGTTTTCCTCAGATTTAGTCTATTTTTAAAAATCACAGGTAATACATGGCACTTTGAACTCCAAATTCAACACACTATAAATGAGGAGGTAAATAAATATGATACTGTAATCATCAACTTTGACTTGTTATTATTTGGCATTGGTATTTGTGCTGTGACCTCTTTGCTCCATCAGGTGAGAAACAACTTTTGACCTATATTCTCTTATTTAAATGATAATAAGGAAAATACAATGTATCGTTTCCCTGTAATTATTATTAACCTGTAATTTAACAAGCTATTGACAAAATACTGACATAATAAAACAAACAAGAACTGAGTACTCTCAGTGATCATAACAGAAAATAAAAAGAAATGAGGTCCATTTGCTTGAATTTAGGTACATTTATTGACAATGTGTCATGGAAATAGTGTCAGTTCAGCTTCCAAACACTTCCTTATTTCAAATGTCTGAAAATTATGTTTTGTTTCACACTGCATGTCACAGTCTCTATAATTTCAACTTCAATTCATGCCTCCATTGGTGCAGTGACGTCAACGGTGTCATCTTTGCTTCTAGCCTTGACTTATGTTCAAACACTCTGGATAATTTTTTGGAGTATGACTAAATGCATACTCCTTTTCTTGTGGTTGTGAGCCTGGCTTTTAATGGCTAAGTTATTTCTCTGTCCAGAAATGTACCACCTAAATAAGGATTCTCAACAGAAATCAACTTTAGAACCCCAGGAGACAACTGTAATCATTATGATTTGGGTGTTGCTCTTGGTGTCTATTGGCAGAGACCATGGGTATGGGGAAGAAACCTGCAATACCATATGCTCAGGTAATAGTTACTGACCTGCCTCGGATGTCTCAGAGAGTCTTAGATACTTCAGCATGACCTGAACATGAACAGCACCAACAGACATGCTAATGTAGAAATGGGGAGCTCATGAGGCCTCAGTCCTATGCAAAGAACTACAAGCTACAAGTAATGTCTTCCCTGGGGAAGAATAAAAAGTACTCAGCCATGAAGACAAATGTATTCTTATAAGGAACATTATGCAGACTGGAGAGAGAGAGAGAACAAGGAAAGGGGACCAAGAATTTGAAAGACAAAAAGCTGTGTTGGAAGTGAGCAGTCCATGAGAAGGTATGAAGGGAGGATCAGGAAGAAGAGATAATGGAAATATCTTATAATCTCAAATATGAAAGAAAACTGTTTAAAATATAAAATCAGACCGCATCATATTTGTACTTGACTCCAAAATATGTAAAGTAAGCCCAGATCATCACATTACCCTCTGCACAAATGCTTTATGCTCTAACGTTTCTTTCTCTCTCTCCCTCTGCCCCTTCCTCTCTCTCTCTCCCTCTCCCTCCCCCTGCTTTTTCCCCTCCTTTTCCCTCCCCATTCTAGTTTCTTCTCTCACTTAAATCACAATATATATTTCTCAAGTCTAGAGGGATCTTTGATCAGGGCCATGACTACAGTCTCTATTGACTTTTAACACACCTGATTTCGCACACTTCTTAAGTCACAGCAAAGCCAATCAAACCCAACAGTCTCTGAAGGACTCTATAACTATTGAACTAAATATCATAGCCTCCACCTCTCAATTCCCGGTGAGTTATCCCCCCCCCCTTTTAATGGATATTCTTTGTATTTACATTTCAAATGTTATGCTCTTTTCCCTCACTCCTATGCCCCCTCCCCTTGCTTTCATGAAGGTGCTTCCTCTTCCAACCACCTCAGCGCCTTGGCACTCCCTTACACTGGGAAAACAAACCTTCACTGGACCAAAGGCCTCTGCCCCCATTGATGCCAGACACTGCTCTCTTCTGCTACATATACAGCTGGAGTCATGGGTCTCTCCCTGTGTATTCATTGGTTGGTGTTTTAGTCCCTGGGAGCTATGGAAGGTTTGGTTGGTTGATAATGTTGTTTTTCCCATGGAGTTGCAAACCCTGTCAACTCCTTCAGTCTTTTCTCTGGCTTCTTCAGTGGTGTCCCCATGTTCATTCCAATGGTTAGCTGTAAACATGATCTGTATCAGTAAGGCTCTGGCAGAGCCTCTAAGCAGGCATCCATATCAGGTTTCTTCCAGTAAGTACTTCTTGACATCAGCAATAGTATTTGGGTTTGGTGGCTGCACTGGGACAGATCCCCAGGTGAGGCAGTCTCTGTATGATCTTTTCTTCAATCCCTGATCCTCTATTTGTCCCTTTATTTTCTACTGTGAGTGTTTTGTTCTCCTTTCTAAGAAGGACTGAGGCATCCACATTTTGGCCTTCCTTCTTTTTGAACTTCATAGGTCTGTGAATTGTTTCATGGGTATTCTGAGATTTTGGGGTTACTAACTAAATATCACAGCCTCCAATTCTCAATTTCCAGTTAATTATATTTTCTTTAAAAAAAAAAAGACAACTTTGCTGTCACAATTATTTCATTCTTTATTTTCCAGTTTTGTTTGTTTATAGCCACATCTCCATGGTTCAAGACTCCTTCTAGCTGGTCCTTGGTTCTGTTGTTTGTAATTAAAAGAAACTATCACAATAAGATTAGTAGTTTCAGCAAAGCCATGGGATATAAGATCCATTTTCTAAAATCAGTAATACAGAAACGAATCTTATTCATGATTACAAATTGGAAATGAAGCTAATGAAGACGCTGCAAGAATTCTGTAACAGAAGCTATTGATCACTGAAGAAAGGATAGAAGACATTAGAAGAATAAGAAAGCATGCCACACCCACCAATAAGCATAATTAATGTTGGGAAAATGGCTGTAACAATGAAAAAGAATTAATCTATAGACTTTATGTAATCCCCACCAAAATCCCAACTGTGTGGTTATAGCCTAGAATAAATAATACTGAAAATCATATGGAATTACAAAAGTCACTAAACAATGAAAGTAGTCACAGGAAAAGCAGAAAGCTAAGACATTATGATATCAGACTTCAAGTTATACTACAGAACCGCGCTGACTAGCACATGATAACAGTTAACTACTTACTAGCAAAAAAAAAAAAAAAAAAAAAAAAAAAAGTGGGCATGCAGACTAATGAAATTGAGTAGAGAATCCAGAAAAGAATCCATACAGGGCCATATCTGATTCTCAACAAAATGTCCAAAAACATGCTGTGGAGAAAAGATAAAGTCTTCAGCAGATGGTGCTGGCAAGACTGGATGTCTACATGTAGAACACTGAAACCATATCCATGTTCATCACTGTGAATACCAGTATCAATAAAATGTTCATGAAGAAGACAATAGGAAAACTGCTTGAGATCTAGGTAAATGATGTTAACTCTTTGGGCAGGGTTTTAATAGCTCAGCATATAATAATAAGGTTAGGCAAATGAACTGCATCCTACTGAGAACTTTGTGCATAAAACAGTTACTAGACAACAAGCAAATGGAAGGTATCCATTGGCTGTTCTGACAGGGGTTATTACACACACCACATGAACAATTATTTTCTGATGGAGGTTCATGTGTACCTAGGCTAAGTCTCAAACACACTGTGTATCTGGGTTTTCCCGTAAACTTATGATTCTGTTGCTCTGACTTCCAGGTGCTGGGATTCCAGGTTTGCATCATCATGCTTGGTTTACATAATGCTGGAGATCCTACCTAGTTCTTGCATCCCCAGCAAGAACTCTAGCCATTGCACTACACCCTTAGCTACGTTCCTAGTTAAACAAATCTTTCCAAGCTTGCCATTCATATGCAACCACACTCGGTGCTGCCACTGTACTGAAAAGTCATACTCACTGTCCTCTCCAGCCTTTTACATGCGCACTCTTTCCATGTTGGTCACTGTCTACTTCCTCATCCTCACACTGCTCTGCAAAGCTCAGAGATCGATACATACAAGACACCGGAATCAGGAGAGGTCTGTTTAACTGGTTCAAGCTATCATCACAAACATACCTTATATGCTACAGTTGGTAAGCAGAGGCTTATTCCTCAGGGTCCAGGAGAGTGGGGTGTCCAGAAGGGTTTCCAGCAACTTGGATGGGTCCTGAGAGCTCTTTTCCAATAAAGCAACTTCTCACCATGTCCTGAAGAAGAATGCATGCCCTTAGCGTCTTTTACCAGAGCAATAATTCTACTCGTGAAGGCTATGTCTGTAATCACCTGATCTCCTTCCCATAGAACGAGGCTCCACCTCTTTACATGCTTCGATTACACATTCGATTACCGCATGGACATTTGGAGCAACTTGAAGATTCAGACTGTGCCAGGGGCTGTGTTTTCTGTCATAGCATACTTTCCTTTAACAGACCAAAATCACTTGGGAATGCAGTGCAATTCCCTGGATCCTACTTGTTGATTTTAGGAAGACAGTAGATAGTCTTGTCTTTGTTTACAGAGAAACACTCTAGATATGGGGACCCCAAAGCTAGAGGTCACGTGGGACTCCATTCCAGGCCAGTTGAAATATGGAGCAAGTTTCTTGAACTCCAAGAATGTTTTATCCATCTGTGAAATCTAGAGTGAGACAGGCAGGAAGCTGGGTATGGACCAACGTCTGTAGCTCATTGCAGCTTTGACACTGATGGGTTTCCATTCTCAAGGAGAGAATTCGCACTGGATAGAACGTATTTGACAAAGAAGATTTTGAATCCACAAATTGTAGACTCAGAGTCTAAGAAAGATTCTCTCCATTCAGCCCTGGAGTTGGCTTATTTCTATAAAAAAAAAAAGATGCATTCTTTCAGTTTTTAACAATTATCACTTTTACTAATAGCCAAAACAGCTAGGTCTGCTCTTTATATATATATATATATATATGTATGAAAATGGCAGTTCCTTGATAGATTGAGCTCTTGGGCTTTCAAATTCCTTGTTTATCCACTCAGGAAACCGGTGTACTGCCTCCCCAAACAGCACAGCCGTGCGATTAGCACTTCATTACAGCCGAGGCAGTAGCTGCAGTCCAGGGTTGAGTGGAGAAAATTCAAACTAAACCCAGAATTCCTTTCTTACATTTGGACTGAAAAGGATAAAATTTTGCACACCAATCACTATACCTTTCATTTAGTCTAAGAGGATGTGAGACTTTACAGCACCTGTCTCTCAGCGTCAGTGTGATAAATTGCTTGGAACTTAATACAGTGCCTTCCTGTTTTAAATAATCTGGCCACGTACACTTGGCATGGTGACGTTAAGTCAAAGGCTGTCCTGTTTCACTTATTGGAAAATTATTGTCCAAGTTTTATGAAAACTGCTAGGCTATCATTGCATACATTATAATACATATTTTCTTGGTTTTATCTACTTCTGGGTTTTTTTAGGTGTTTCCAAGAGAGTCATTGCATTGCGACAAAATATGAGTCAAACCTGATGCCTGAAGTCCTCATACTCAGAAGGCTGAGATAGGATGGTCAGAAGTGTGAGGCCAGCAGTGAGTTACATGGATAGGTCTTGTCCCAAGCCCTCTCCACAAAGAGCCTTGAAAGATTTCCCTATTGGTCAACATGGCATTTATCCAATTTCATTCTTGAGGCTCTCTGCAGGAACAGAACAAGGCAGCAACAACCAAGGCAAGTCACTGCTCTGGAGGAAGCTGGCTGCTTGAATTGAAGAGAGGCCTGTAGGTCACAAGTCTGAGGCACTGAGACCTCCTGTCAACAGCCACTTGAAGTAGCTCTGGAGCGAATCCTTTGGAAGTCGTCAAAACTCCAGAGCCTGCCACTCAGAACAACACCCTGAGCTCAGTATCAGGGGAACTCCCCAGGAAGCATCCCCCATACGCAGGGACTACAGGGTCACCCATGCATGACATTTTAGAAAGCAATTCCTATACCACTACGTATCTCACACAACAAAGATATAAGAAACATGATTTATTGCTTATACCATTTCTGTCCTTTATTAAGGCCCATCAAAACAGAATAAAACCTAAGTAGGCAACAATCCGAGGTTAAATTTATATTATGCTAGTGATAGCTTGATACAGTTTTAGATTTATTGTTTGTTTATGAAATCATTTGGGCCAATAGTCGATTGCTTAATTACTGAAATAAAAAAGAAATAAGAATCTAGAAAATGGAGACACCGCAACCAAACTAAATGGAGACTCAGTATAAGCAGAAATCACATAAAACTGGGGACAGTCTGGGAAGCAGTTTTAGCGATTTTTATGTCTTATTCTTGTGCTTTGGGTTGGACAGTTTTTCTCAGTGAATACTTATTTGAATCATGATCTCAAAGCTCAGAGCTATGGAATCCATTTAGAACTTGAGGGTAAGGACAAAATGAATCTGGGAAAATCAAGTCAAAGGGTACTTCCCCGTGAAGTCCCACCACTGTAGAACAGGAACGCAGTTCTCAAATATCTGCATATTCTCCCTGATCTCAGACAAACACATCCAGCTAGTTTCCCTTTTGGCGCAATGCTAGCTAGTCATTCTTTAGTAGCTAGTCCTCATCACATAGCAGGAATTTCATTATTCTTGATTCTCTAAGAATGCTTTACAGCAGGCTGAGAAGCTGGAAAGCTATGCTTGGACTTGGGAAAATGGGGGAAGAGTTGTAGCTCTGCCCTCTCCTAAGTTCCACTTTGACCTTGGTAGGAATGCCCCACCATTCAGAGTCAAACCCAACAGACAACTTAACCACCTTCCGTTCCTCTATGCCCCCAGGCTTGTGATCAGGCCTTAAAATGGGAATGTTGAGCAGAAACACCTGTCCAAATATAGCAGGATGCATGGTTTCTCTGAATGAAAAAGATAAGTTCCAAATTATAAAATAAATGTACATATTAAATAAAATAAAAAAAATCTGTATTTTCCTTTTTGAAGACTACCAGACAGCCTCCATCCACACAATATTTCTCAAAAACCTGAACATTGCCAACGTGTAGCTGTAGGAGCAGGAAATGTCAAAAATGTCACACAAACTGTGCACTTAAGGGTACTCTTAAAATATTCAGAAATACTAGGCATACAGTCCCAGCAAGCACTACTGTGAGGAGACAGATGCTAGTATATGGAAACTTTTCTAAATTGTACAGCTTAAATATGGGAAAAGAGGTTACATTTTTCCAAAAACTTAACACACACATTAAATATGAACAGGTTATATTGCATTGGTTGTACCAAATATGGCTGAAACTCTTCTATTAACGGCAGACAGAATGATTAGCTGTACTAGAGATAGAAATATATCCTGTCATTATTAGAAAAACTAGCGACCTCCTTATTAAATAAAAAAGGCATTTAAAAATATACCGCCAAAAAAGTAAAAGAGCCATTATTCAGACGTGCATCACACATTTGATTACTTAAAATATTATGTTATTTTCTGAATTTTTATAATGCCTGATATATTTACCCCAGTTTTGGATGTGTAAATTTTTATGCCTTTTCTCATGGTAAGTGTTCGGCTTTTGGGCATTATTTGGCTGTAGTATTATATTCACTTCTTAGAGCGTCTGAAGGTGGATGGATCCCAGCAGTTTGAAACAGAGAAGAAAAAAAATCAAAAGGATAGTCATATTACAGAGCATTCAAAAAAAAAAAAAAAAAAAAAAAGAAAAGAAAACAAATTGTAGAGCAAGAAACTGACAAATGTCTTAGGATTATTAAAAACATAGACCACTTTACCAAAATTGGTCCATACTAGACTCCTTCTATTAGAGGTATATTTGAAGTGAATTTTGCCATGTAATTGGGGAGGAGGATGAGAAAAAATATGTGACCTGTGGAATATTTATTTCAATAACCACATTGAAGTAATTCAATTTAATGGCTGTTTCTCTGGTATCTATTGTTTTCAAAACCAGCATATGTGAAAACGGAGGGATGGATCACTTGAGACTATAGCTAAGGAGAAGTCTCTCTAAAAATGCCAGGAACCGTGTGTCCTGCTTTCTCAATCTATCAGTTCGAAAACAAGATGAGGAAAATGCTAATAAAATGCAAAGGATAAATAAATAAATAAATAAATAAATAAGGTTAGTGTAAAAAAGGAAACACTCCCTAAGATTCTTCCACACTAAATATACTGAGTCCTTAGGACTATTGTTGGCTGTCACACATGCTCATTCAGGGTGGTGACCAAATGCTTCAAACCCTTGTTCTTTCAGTTTGCTTGTTTCTGTTTTGTTTCGTGTGTTTGTTTGTTTGTTAGCCTTCAATCATGTACTCTGTTGCACTTCAGAGATGACCTCTGGGGGTTGGGTGGTGTTTCCAACACATTCCTGTAAAAGGATTTAGAGTAAAGACATTGTCTCGGAACCACAACAATCAGAGGGTGGGTTCTAGTGTGATGAGAATAGCCTTCTGCATTTTGCTGTCCTTGTATATGAATGCTCTCCCTGCCTGAGAATCCCTTTCAGTTGGTATTTTCACTCATGTAAGGAGTGGGGACTAAACAGGGAGCATGGGGGGGGGGGGCGGTAGCCATGTTCCTGACTCCCTACTGCTCTACTTTTAGACTTTCATAAGTGCTTGGCTTTCTTAAGTCTGAACCTTCCTACGGCTGCCTCTTTCAAAGGCGTTTTGAGAGGGATGAAGGAGGACCAGTCAATCAGCAGCTCAGCATCTGGCATACTACTAACTGCTACTAGATTGCGATTAAGATCAAGGCAAGGAAGGAACATTCCCAGAGCACAGAATCTGCTTCCCAGTAAACAGTTCGCAGTCAAAGTCAACAGTTCTCCAAAGTAACATTCAGACCTTTCCTCTCCAAGAAGGTAGGAAGTATGGAGTAAATTTTTCAGTTTCTCCAGTTTTATCTCCTGTGACATTTAGAATGGGTTAGAAGAGAGAGCAAGTCAGAAGGGCATAGGGACCTGACACTTAGCATCTAACCCTGCTTTCAGGCAGAGGCCTCTGCTCAAGAACCAAACAGTTTTAAAAGTTAACAGATGCCATTCTGGCAGCAACCACCTCCCACCACCTCCCCCTCTCCCCCCTCCCCCCTCTGCTCCCCCCCCCCGCCCCCATTCCCACCTCCCACCATTTGACAACTCCAACTGGCTGAGGTAAGTATCAATTTCTTTTTTTTTTTTTTATCACTACTTGCCTTGTTTTCTTACTCACTATCCATCAGGAATATAAGGACATTTTTCTAGGAAGATGCTTCTGTTTTGGGTTGAGCCCTGGGAGCTCAGATTCAGTTCCAGTAAGCTTATTTCTTTTGTTCCAAGAAGAGAAACTATTTCCAAATAATCCGTGTGTAATTAGTTACCTGGTCTTAAACTTGTTTTTCTGTTTATTTCTTCTCTTCCTTGTGAAGCCATCTGGGAGAAGCTGATTATCTCTAAGTCATTATGAGCTAATATGTAGTCGAGGTAGGTTGGGTTTTGAATCTCTCTGTTATTGCTGGTTAAATACTTAAAACTAATTAGGCCATTTTAACAGAAGTCATTTATTATAACAATGCTTCTTTAAAGGAGTTTTATACTTGAAGCTGATAGATTCGACTGCTTTCATATTGATAAGCCTTAATCTATGTTATAGACTTAGCCATACTTCAAATTTGCACTATGTAAGTGTGTAAGAAAAAAACCAAGCCCAAAAATAAAAAAAAAAAAAAATCACAGCAATTTATAAAAGTCTCACCAATAACAGGAAAGAACCTCAAAATCTCAAACTTGAAACTGCTCAATTTTGCAATGGCCTCTGTGCATTTCTAAATTGACATGAATTCCTGTGTTGCAGTTTCGTCAGATGCAATGAAAGCCAAAAAGCTATCTTTGCAAAGTTTTCACATCTATCTTAACATATAAACTGAAGAACATAGAATGGTCTTAGGCGACTGAGCTACAGTTCGCCTTCCTAAAGCTTGTAAGGATTCACCTGGCACTAGAGAAATTGCTTACTTCAGAAAGGAACTCTGAGTTCTCTTTGTGGGTTGAGTGTAGTGTGTTTTTCTATCCCGTAAAGCCAACCCATGTTCCTTTAATTTTTTTTCTCTATTTTCAGCATCACAGTGTTTAGATTCATTATATGAAATGCAGATAAGGATCTCAACTTGCTCCTGGGGACGCTGGCAAAATGAAAAGGAGTCAAATGGAAACTTCAATGGATCACCCTTTTTTCCTGATTCTAGCAAGCACTCACAACATATTAAAACGGAGATTTTTTTTAAGGCATTAAAAAAAATTAGCCAGCTTTCCTTGAACATGTTGGGAATAAGGCTTCTACCTCATCAGATTTGGGTTCCTTCCGTGATTCTGCATAGAGTTCTGTGAGGAGATGTCGTGAAAACTTATTAATGCATCTAATTAAAGTAATGACAGAGAACCTCCGCAAGCACCTAATGAAAGAAAACAAAGATTAAATTTAAGTTAATCAGCTTTGAAACGTAAACAAGCACGCGCAATCATTAAACGATTCCATTTATTTTTAACAGGAGTGTAGAAGTTCGTCTAATAAACATCCTATCTTGTTTGCTTCCTCTGCCCCCAATGTTTATTAACACTATTAATCCATTAGTAAGAATGCGAAGGGACGTTTGCAGGGTTGGTGTAAGCTTATTCTGATGTTTTGATGAATGTGGTAGCAAACTCTAAAATGGATGCTTCAGTAACAGAACCTTTTGAGTATCTAAACAAAAGGAGAGACAGGGCACTAAAAAGAAAAATGGTCTTGGGTCTGCTCTGCCCAGATGCTGGTTTGCCTGCTCTGGAGAAGGTGCTGGCAGATTTTAACAGAGGAATCAGCGTTTCTGGGAAACTTGTCAGCAGTGCATTTGAGGATCTGTTTCTAAAACCAGACAGTCCTGAGCAGAGGGAAACACTTCTACATTTTGCAGACTTAGGAGATGAAAGAAGCAATTTCAAGGCTGGCGAAAGAGGAAATCACTCAGCAGGTGTTGAACAGTCCTGATGTAATAACATTCCTCCAACAGTTTCCCCAGTAGCAAGAATTGGAGGTACAGGTTTGTCTTGATACAGAATCCAAACGTCCAATTTGATTCAGTGTACTCTTCCCCAGCTGACTTCCGTTTTTAACTCTATGCATGCCAATCAAACACTCCACCACTGATTTTCAATCCTTGGATACCAGAAAATGAACCTACGCTGTAACTCAGGCTCACATCAGACATCCCTTTTACATCACAAGTATTGGAGTTCAAGATGCACACCAGCATTCCTGATTCCTTTTCATGGCCGTGTAATATTTTATTTCATCTGCATAGTGCATGTTCTCGAATATACAGCATACGGTTATTCCATTTGTTTCTCATTAAATATTTAGTTAATTTTTACTTCATAGCTAGCAAGAAAGGTGTTTTCCAGTACACTTTCCACCACCTTCTGCCAGAATTACATTGATTTGCACAAATTATACACAATGCACCTTTATGTAGCTCTTAATTCTGGAGGATGGAAAGTCGAAGAACATGGCGCAAACCTCTGACAAGAGCCTAGTCACGGCGTCACACAGTATAAGCAATAATATGCTTCAATACAGCAAAGAAAATCAGGACAAACTTACCCATCTCAGGAACAACTAACCTACTCCTGATAAGGACATTGACCCACTGGTGAAGGCAATACTCCCATAACCCAGTCAACTTTTAAGTTTCCCACCTCCTCAAATTGTCACCACGGCAATTACTTCTCTTCCTACATTTTGAAGATCACATCCAAAACACTGCCAGGCAGCCATGGATCCTGGGGTGCTGATATCTCTCTGAAGTAATTATTCTGGATGAATACCCAGAAGAGTTTCTTCTAACCAGTAGGTGTAGTTCAGGTCATGGGCACATTAGTTATCAAGGAGCTTTTGCATATGAGTTCATGCTTCTCATTTTTTAGATCATGAAGGTTCATGCATTGATTCTCCATTTTTATCTTCATGTGGCATACTACCTCCACTGTGTGTGTGTGGTATGCATGTGATATACCTGTGCATGTATGTATGTATGTGTGCATATATGTATGTGTGCATGTATGTACGTATGTATGTATGTATGTATGTATGTATGTATGTGTGTGGTACGTGGTATGCATGTGATATATGTGTGCATGCATGTATGTATATATATGTATGTGTGTGGGGGGGGTGTGTGTATGATGTATATGTGCTGCTGCAGTAAATATTTTAAAAATGCGACCGGCTCTCTTGCATTACCACTTTGCGCACCCTGCCTGGCTGCTTCAGACTCAGGCGGTCTGCGAGCTGTTCCACCGTGGCACCCCGTCTCGCCCTAACCTCTCTTTCTCACTGTTTCCTTGGTGGGTTGCCACGACACTCCACACATCCCAAGTCCACCGTGGGCGTCGATTGCTCTGCCACTACACTTTCTCTTGAACCCAATAAAGTCTCCATATGAAAGAAAACAACACACAATACCTATGATCCAGAATATAAATTTCCCATCTACATAGTACAAAATCCTATACACATCCATCCCTGAGAAATATACATAATAACCTGTGTCTATGCACAGAGAGGAATTTGAACATCTGCTCCCAGCTCCTCTTCCTTCCCCTCGTTCTTGCTCCCTCCTCTCTCTCTTAAACTTTGTCTGCCCCCATCTTTCCTTCAGGCACAATGACAGGCCTGGCTTTATCCTGAACCCGCTTTCCTGCAAAATGACATCATCTTCAATGTGCTTGAATGTATATGGTATATGTGGTATGATGTGATATGTGTGTTTAACGTATGTATATACTCGTCCATATGTTTATGGGGATTACATTTTCCTATGCATATGATCACAGAAATCGGAGTTCCACTTCGAGCCTCTTCCTGTTTTGCTCTCCACACTGTTTCTGAGACAGGATCTCTCTGTAAACCTGGAGTTGCCCATTTTAACTGGCACTGGCTGGCTACTGAGCCTCCAGGATGTATGTGCCTCCATCATTCTGACTTTCCAGGCCCGCACCACCACCAACAGTTCCTTGCATACTAGGGGATCCGAACACAGGCCTGCGAGCCTCTAAAGCAAGCGATTTCCGCGGTTAGCTATCTTCCCAGGCTTCATGTTAGTCTCCCTGAATCAGCAAGGATCATTTTTGATTTTAGAGACTAAAGGTGCTGTCATACTGCTTTCCTGTTCCAAATCCTTCCCTGGCTATCTCTGTCTGCAAGATAAAGTCCCCAACGCTAGCAATGGCTACAAAGCACGGCGCAGACTGGCCCATGTCACTTCTGCTACCGCAGCATCTTGTCAGCTCACCAACCCCTTCCAAGTCTGTTTTTTTGAATGGATCTCTTCCTTATTTTTAGTAAACCTGTCCAAATATCTTCTCCTTCAGATCTCAGTTTAAACGAACCATTGATGGAAAACCCTTTCCTGCGTCTCAGTCT
This sequence comes from Micromys minutus, assembly GCF_963924665.1. NCBI lineage: Eukaryota > Metazoa > Chordata > Mammalia > Rodentia > Muridae > Micromys > Micromys minutus. The sequence goes on from NC_137968.1 coordinate 15,695,824, forward strand.
CGGCTGGAGGCGTCTGATGTTCCTTGCCACAGTGCCATGAACCTTTGCGTAGTGATCTCACCTCATTTTCAGCCTGATGCCTTTATTGATCTATTTAAAGCTCATCTCTGCTTTAAAAAAAAAAAAAGACCTTACCCAAGGGCATCGGCACAGAGTTTCTTGGTTTTACTTCTGCTCAATGGGTCAAGGGCAACGTAGTACATGATACATAGAATGGTCCCAGGAAGTACTTCTTCAACTATTGCGTAAATGGAAGTCCTGCAGGTCAATGGTTTTCCAGTTGTTTTTAGCTCCAGGGTCACGTGAGTTGACGGATGAATGTGGAAACAAGCCTACCTCACTCAATAGCCTTTACAGTGTTCAGTGAAAGATGGTTTTGAATTTGCTGGTATTTTTGATCATCTCTATAGTGGAATAGTTCTTGCCAAGGAAAGTAATCCGAAGACAGCGCCTGCTGTAGTCATGATGAAACACAGTCTATCCAAAGAGAAAACAGAAAATTCAGGCACAGGAGTTACACATGGTTTTGGGCTTAACGTGTGTCCAGAGAAAAAATACTTACACTCCAGAAAACAAACTGATGGCTACAGAGAGGTAGGACAGCTGTAATTTGGCCTGAGAAATGTAGAAGTGTCTTATAGCTGACAATGGTACCATCTAGTTGAGTCAGGAAACTGGTGATTTTTGTGATGTGTGAAACATACATCCATACAGTAACTTAAACATTGTTAGGAGGCTTGAGAGATGGCTCAGATTAAAAACACTTGTTTTTGTAGAGAAACCCAGATTTGGGTCACAACACTCACATCCGACTACTTCCAACAGCCTGTAACTCGAGTTCCAGGGTATTTAATGTCCTTTCTTGCTTCTATTGGCACTTGCATTCACATGGTACATATACTTTCACATGTACACACACATAACTTAAAACAAATGAATGTCTTTAAATAATCACCGTTAGAGTCTGCAGCCAGGCACAAAATTACTTCCTTAATTCAAAATGATTACTGAATTTTAGAAATACAATGGGCTTGTTTTGTTTACAAAAATTGCCCAGGGTTGGGGGTGGTGTTGGTTATTTTGTGAAAAGGTGGGCTGCTTGTAGCAATAATATATCTCTGAAAGTATTGCAAAAGTATCAAATTGGTCACTAAATATTGATTCACTGGCTGATATCCAGTTACATCCACCTTCTCTCAGATACACTTTTTAAAAGACCTTATGACAGAATGACATTGTAGAGGAGATGAGCCTGGGAATAAGGCATTTCTGCCTCTGTGGATAAAATGGAAGCAACTGTGAAGGAGCAAATGGAACAGATCACACTTTCAGGCAATTACAGACTCTTGGCTGAAATTCAGCTCCAGGCTTATCTTGTAGGGAGGAATTTTTAAACACTTCAAAGCCCTACCCAGTGCTATAGCTGTCACCTTAATCTACCCCAAAAACATCCATTTCAGAAAGTTGGAGGGGTTTATTTTTTTTTTTTTTTTTGACTATACCACCGAAGAATTCTGTAATTAAAGTGAACAATAACTATGATGCCTGCAGGGAATTTTTTTTCTTTTGATATCATGGGTACACCAATGTCAAAGAAAGTAACTAAAAAATAAATAAATAAAATAAAACACCCGAGCTCTCTTAAAGCTGGAGAGGAAGAAATTCTTGGAGATGGGTGAAAAATGCCTTGAAAAGAGAAGATGAGTTGTCCTATCAACTCACAGCCGGCATCCATGACAAGGCTGAGCGTTCCTTTTCATCCCAGAAGAGGTGGGGGTGGGGTGGGGGATGGGACAAATAGGATAGACTGTGAGTGAAGGATACAGAAACTAGAAGATGTCAGAAGAAAATCACATCTCAGATTCCATTCTGGTTTTAGAACTATGGTCCTCGGGAGAGAGCTCTCCGGTATTTTTGCTAGTAGTTTCTGGATCTCAGAAACTCATTAGAGAGAAAAGGCAGTATGCATTATTGAAGTCTCGATATAGTTTGCATAATTATTGGGAATGATTTTTTTAAAAAGCAACAACATCTATTTAACTGTTGGCATTTTTTTCCTTTTTATATTTTTATATTTTTATTAGATACGCTCTGTATTTATATTTGAAATGTTATCCCCTTCCCCACCCCACTTCTACCCCCCTCCCCTCTACTTGTCTCCAGGGAGGAGCACTTCCTCTTAATCACCCTCTCCACCACATTGCCTCGGCATTCCCCTACATTGGGAAAACTTGTCCTCCCTGGATCAAAGGCCTCTTTTCCCATTGATGCAGACACTGCTGTCCTCTGCTGCATATGCACCTGGAGCCATGGGTCTCTCCTTGTGTGCTCAATGGTTGGTGCTTTAGTCCCTGGGACTTATGGGGGGTTTTATTTGTATAAGTTGTGAAAGCAATGAAGTACACACCTAAGTTGTTATTTTTGTATATGTTTTCTTTTCTTACATGTCAATCAAACAGGTAGGGACAAATGTTCTGGGTAGAGTCTTAGCTAAGTAGGATCTATGGAGGTTTCTAATGGGAGTATGAAGCTTGAGAACTTGAGTGTTCTTTCTGAATTACTGTTTAGTTTTTGCTTTTGTTTTGGTTTTGGTTTAGTTTTTTTTTTTTTTTTTTTTTTTTTTTTTTGGTGCCTAAGATACAGAAAACATATACTATATGTAATTTGTTAATATTTAAATAAGTAAACTTAGACAGGTCTCTTTTTCTGGAGGAGTTGGTTCACCTATACATGGCTTGACTTTAAAGTCTTTAAAGTGGCTGTGCCTTTCCTAATGTTAATAGACCACACAATTTACGCTTGTAGTAACAATGAAAATCTATTATTTTTAAGCGTTGTATGGCATTTTAAGTATTTCATGATACAGAATTTTTATATGAGCATGTGAAGAAGAACTTGTGCTTCTCTGGTCTGTTTTTAAAAACATATTATGAAAGAGACTGCGGGGTTTGGGGCTATCTTTCCCATGTTATAGCTGAGTGTGGAACTCTGTGAGTGTGACTCAATCTATAGATCCTTGGCTTCAGTTGATCCACCCAAAAGGCACCCACAGCATCATGAACCCGCAAATATTTTTTTTCTGTTTTTCTATTTTAGCATACCCGCTCTTATTTGTGACTTCTTTTTCAAGCCCAAGTGTGTACTGCGATTTATAAGGATCTGCATAACAAAAAGTGTTAGTAAAAACTGACTAATACATTTATTACAAAAGGCATAGCAGTGAAATGCCTAAGATTAGTGATGTGGGTGGTGTGGGGGCAGGTGGTGCGTGTGTGTGTGCGTGTGCGTGTGTGTGTGTGTGTGTGTGTGTGCTTAAGTGAGTAAGTAATTAATGAATACTTAGAGCTTTATGGCTCTGCCTTGTTTTTGGTGCTAGCTTTTCTTCCAATCAGGTGGCATGGGTAGTACCCCCACATTACCCATTGGGGCTATTGTGACTTGAGGATTTGATTTGTCATTACAATAGTAGCACCTCTTTTCAATCTGTCTACGTCTATTTCGTTGTAAATGGGCATTAGATGGATCAGATCACTGAAACTTGGTTTGCCAACCCATCTGAAGGCAGTGTTCCTTTTGCTTACACTGTTCTACAGCCCTGGATGGCTGTCAACTATCCATGAGGCAAAATCTAGAGAGAAGAGATCAATGAGACACACAGACACACACACACAAGGGGGAGGGGAGAGACAGACAGACAGACAGACAGACAGAGGCAGAGACAGACAGAGATCAGAGAAATGAAATGAAAAGGGAGTGAGAGATAAAGAGACACAGAACAAAGTCACAGAAAGCGAAAAAGAGAGAGAAGACAAAATACTGAGTCATACAGTTTAGCTCTTTCTGAAGTCTCTCCTAGCCATCAAATGAGAAAGCCAATAGATCCTTTTTAAGACTGTAGCTTTATTACAGATATAGACTAGCAGATCCATGATTTAAAAGGGGGGAGCATATTTAGGTGCATATTTTGCAGGGGCAATCTCTATCTCCTAACTTGTGTTCTGTGAATACTTCAAGTATCCCACTCTTTGGGCAGGATTTGTTCCTTTCCGTAGTTTGCTTCTCTTGAGTTGAACATACTAGAACACTATGCCAATAGTCACCTTATGTTGCTACTATTTCTTAGTACATATGTTCTTTCTAGTATATTGGAACTCTATATGGTTGGGAACCTGAGTTCTCTGTTCTATATACTAGGAAACACTCAGGAGCTGTAGGCTACCATTTGACCATTGATACATGGTACATTATACAAGATAAGGAAGACTTGTTGGACTTTAAAATTTTAAAGGCAAGCAGTGGGGTGGGTTTCCAGAGTCTCTACCCCCGGGGTAATGTGCTTTACAGGGACTGCTATTTTGTTCTAGTGCATTTACTATGATTCCATTTGTCTTCCAGTGCCTACTCTTTCCCACATTCTCACTTAGGAGATATGTAACTTATTTCTTTTTCCAACGTTAGTTTAAGGATCTCCTGTGACTTATCAACTACAGAAGGAAAGAAGAATACAATGCTGAGCTAAATTAATCTCTAGAGCCCCGTTGGTCCAGCACATGGGCTAGAGACCAGTGGTCTATTTGGTGCTACACCTGCACTTAGGAGAGGATGCCATACAGAGTGTAGGAGGAATGAGCAAATTGGTTTTATGAGGTCACTGGGGGCTTGCTGGAGGAAATGGCTTAACTTAAATGCTGAGGTGTGAGCAGACATTAACCCGAAAAAGAATAGAATCCAGAGTGAGCCAGAAAAAAAAATGGCCCAGTTTTCACAGTATTGGAATGATGACAACAGAAACACAGCAATATAAACCCTTCCCTCTCTTTGTGAGATTCTGCATGTTTACAATTCCAATTAACTGGGAGTCTAAAGCAGGAAAATTGAAAGTTTGAGTCTAACAATTTCCTGAGACCCTGTCTCATAAAGCAAACTAAAGTTAAACAAACAAACAAACCAAACTTTTGTTCACCAGAAATTTTCTCTTCTAGCAACAGAACAGGTTTTAAACATGACGCCTTTTCTGCCTTTTATTTGATATTCAATTCATTTTGATCACTAAAATATTGGAATTATCATCAAGATAATATACCTCACTTTAGCATATTACCTTTTTTTCACACAGTCAAACAAAAGGATTGTGTTCAGTTGTCAGAAATGCTCTCCCATATCACAAATTTGCCAAAAGCAATGGCAGCTATTAGCCTTGGAAGTCCACTTATTTCCTGTGGTACTTGATTTTCCAGCCATTTCGATATTATGACTCCATTTTCTGAATGAAGGAATTGTGGCTGAGAGATGGAGTCAGATATACTGAATTTATATAATCTCTGCTATTTAATCCCAGATTCTGAACATCTGTGCTATTGTAACTCATCCTATTATCCAATGTTTTACACTTTACATAAGCCTTAGAGATAATGGAAGTTATTATTGTGATATTGTGAGACCTTAGAGGATGCTGGAGAAGGGATGAGTAGTGATTTGAAATGTGGGGTAGAGGAGAGCAGCCCAGTGTGGATGAGAGCCTTGGTTCACCAGAAGTGTACAATCACCAGGTACAGAAGAGATCTGCCCTAGAAGGGATGAAGTGGGATTAGATGAGTGACAAAAATATGTTAGATTATTTACTTTAAACTTATACCCCAGACTGAGAACTGTAGGCTTACACTGCAACTGTATGATAGGCCTAATGATGCTGTGAGCAGGTTAGAACAGCATCAGTATAAAAATAATTCAATAAAACTAGCATAAATATCCAAGCACCCAAGGAGTTTCCAACAAATAAACCACCAAGATTTGGGGATATGTAAGTTATATTCAGCTCGTTAATATTGCTTCAATATTTCATGTAAAATAGGATGGTTGGGTAAACTTCAGTTTACATATACCAAATAGTAACACCTATAAAAATTTGTTTTTCCAGATTACTGACATTTACTTTTTAGAGGAAATGTGAACTGAACCACAAAGTCACATATGACTATGATATGAGAAATCGTGGCATGATAAAAATATAAAAAAACGATCTTATCAAATGGATTGGTGAACTCTTAGTCTTAGAACTAAAATTCTGTAATGAAAAGACATTGAGAAAAACGAATGGAAGCCCCTTGATTATATAATTGCCTATTTGATATTTTGTGATGCTAAAGGAAAAACATACAGAAACATGACTCATGGTGTTAGTATTGGGAAAGAGGTAGGGAGATAAAGAAAAAAATGAAAAAACAAAGACACCTAACACTAACCTCCATGCCAAATCTAATACTAAACCTAAACTTCATCCCAACACTAACCCTAACCCTAACCCTAACCCTAAACCTAACCCTAACCCTAACCATAACCCTAAACCTAAACCTAATACTAACACTTACCCTAAAACCTAACCCCTAACTCTAACCCTACACCAAATCATAACCCTACAAATAACCCTAAAACTAACCATAACCCGAAACCTAACCCAAACCGTAAAACTAAACCTAACCCTAACCCTAAACCTAAAAATAAATCTAATCCAAACAATAATCATAAACCAAACCCTAACCCTAACACTAACACTAAACCTAAACTTCATCCCAACACTAACGCTAACCCTAAACCTAACCCTAACCCTAACACTAAAACTAAACTTCATCCCAATGGTAACCCTAACCCTAACCCTAACCCTAACACAAACCCTAAACCTAAACCTAACCTTAACCCTAACCCTAGCCCTAACACTAACCCTAACCCTAACGCTAACCCTAAACCTAACCTCCATGAAAAATCTAACACTAAACCTAAGCTTCATCCCAACCCTAACCCTAAACCTAAACCTAACCTTAACCCTAACCCTAAAACAAAACCTAAGCCTAATCCTAACCCTAACCCTAAACCTAACCCTAACCCTAACATTAAACCTAAATCTAACCCTAACACTAACCCTAAACATAAACGTAACCCTAACATAATCTCTATCTCTAACACTAACTCAAACCTTAATTTAACCCTAGGCATAAACCTAACACTAACCCTAACCCTAACTCTAACCCTAAACAAACCCGAACCCTAACACTAACCCTAACCCTAACCCTAACCATAACACTAACCCTAACCCTAACCCTAACCCTAACACTAACCCTAACCCTAAACATAACCTCCATGACAAATCTAACACTAAACCTAAACTTAATCCCAACCCTAACCCTAAGCCTAACTTTAACCCTATACTAAACCTAAACTTAATCCTAACCCTAACCCTAACCCTAACACTAACCCTAACCCTAACCCTAACCCTAATCCTAACCCTAACCTAACCCTAAGCCTAAATCTAACCCTAACACTAACCCAAACCCTAAGCCTAACCCTAACCTTAACCCTAATACTAATCCTAACCCTAACCCTATCCCTAACCCTAACCCTAACCCTATCCCTAACCCTAACCCTAACCCTAGCCCTAACCCTAACCCTAACCCTAACCCTAATCCAAACCTAACCCTAAGCCTAAACCTAACCCTAACACTAACCCTAACCCTAAGCCTAAACCTAGCCCTAACCCTAACCCTAACCCTACCCCTAAACTAACCCTAACCCTAACCCTAACCCTAACCCTAGCCCTAACCCTAATCATAACCAAAACATTAACCCTAACCCTAACCCTAATGCTAACCCTAACCCTAATTTTAACCCTAACCCTAACCCTAACATTAACCCTAACCGTAACTTAACCCTAACCTTAACGGTAACCCTAAACCTAACCCTAACCCTAACCCTAAAACTAACCCTAAACCTAAACATAACCATAACACTAACCCTAACCCTAACAAAACATAACACTAACCCTCACCCTAAATCTCAACCTAACCTTAACCCTAACACTAAACGTAACCCAAACCCTAAACCTAAACCAAATCCTAACCCTAACCCTAACCCTAACTCTAAACCTAACCCTAGCCCTAATGCTAACCCTAACCCTAATTTAACCCTAACCCTAACCATAGCCCTAACACTAACCCTAACCCTAACCCTAACCCTAAACCTAACTCTAACCCTATCTTAAACCTAACGCTAAACCTAAGCCTAAACCTAAACTTAACCCTAAGCTTAACCCTAACCCTAACCCTAACCCTAACCTTAACGGTAATCCTAAACCTATCCCTAACCCTAACCCTAACGCTAACCCTAAACCTAAACTTAACCATAAACCTAACCCTAACCCTAACCAACCCTAAACCTAACATTAAATCTATACCTAACCCTAACACTATTCCTATCTCTAACACTAATCCTAACCCTAAAATTAACTCTAAACCTAACCCTAACCCTAACTCTAAACCTAACCCTAACCCTAACCCTAACCCTAACCCTGAACCTAACCCTAACCCTAACCCTAACCCTAACCCTAACCCTAACCCTAACACTAACCCTAACCCTAAACCTAATACTAAACCTAAACTTCATCCCAACCCTAAACCTAACCCTAACCCTAAACCTAACCTCCATGACAAATCTAACACTAAACCTAAACTTAATCCAAACCCTAACCCTAACCCTAACTTTAAACCTATACAAACCCGAAACTTAATCCTAACCCTAACCCTAACCCTAACACTAAACCTAACCCTAACCCTAAATCTAACCCTAACACTAACCCTAAACATAAACGTAACCCTAACAAAATCTCTATCATTAACACTAACTCAAACCTTAAATTAACCCTAGGCATAAACCTAACACTAACCCTAACCCTAACTCTAACACTATACAAACCCTAACCCTAACCCTAACCCTAACCCTAACCCTAACCCTAACCCTAACCATAACACTAACCCTAACCCTAACCCTAACCCTAACACTAACCCTAACCCTAAACCTAACCTCCATGACAAATCTAACACTAAACCTAAACTTAATTTCAACCCTAACCCTAACCCTAACTTTAACCCTATACTAACCCTAAACTTAATCCTAACCCTAACCCTAACCCTAACACTAACCCTAACCCTAACCCTAACCCTAACCCTAACCCTAACCCTAACCCTAACCTAACCCGAAGCCTAAACCTAACCCTAAAACTAACCCTAACCCTAAGCCTAAACCTAGCCCTAACCCTAACACTAACCCTACACTTAACCCTAAACCTGACCCTAACACTAACCCTAAACCTAATCCTAAGGCTAACTCTAACACTAACCCTAACCCTAACCCTAACCCTATCCCTAACCCTAACCCTAGCCCTAACCCTAACCCTAATCCTAATCCTAACCTAACCCTAAGCCTAAACCTAACCCTAAAACTAACCCTAACCCTAAGCCTAAACCTAGCCCTAACCCTAACACTAAACCTACCCCTAACCCTAACCCTAACCTTAACCCTAATACTAATCCTAAACCTAACCCTATCCCTAACCCTAACCCAAATCCTAACCCTAACCCTAACCCTATCCCTAACCCTAACCCTAACCTTAGCCCTAACCCTAACCCTAACCCTACCTCTAACCCTAACCCTAACCCTAACCCTAACCCTAGCCCTAACCCTAATCATAACCAAAACATTAACCCTAACCCTAACCCTAATGCTAACCCTAACCCTAATTTTAACCCTAACCCTAACCCTAGCCCAAACCATAACCCTAACCCTAACCGTAACCTAAGTCTAACCTTAACGGTAACCCTAAACCTAACACTAACCCTAACCCTAAAACTAACCCTAAACCTAAACATAACCATAACACTAACCCTAACCCTAACCAAACATAACACTAACCCTCACCTTAAATCTAAACCTAACCTTAACCCTAACACTAAACGTAACCAAAACCCTAAACCTAAACCAAATCCTAACCCTAACCCTAACCCTAACTCTAAACCTAACCCCAACCCTAATGCTAACCCTAACCCTAAATTAACCCTAACCCTAACCATAGCCCTAACACTAACCCTAACCCTAACCCTAACCCTAAACCTAACTCTAACCCTATCTTAAACCTAACCCTAAACCTAAGCCTAAACCTAAACTTAACCCTAAGCTTAACCCTATCCCTAACCCTAACCCTAACCCTAACCCTAACCCTAACACTAACCCTAACCCTAAACCTAATACTAAACCTAAACTTCATCCCAACCCTAAACCTAACCCTAACCCTAAACCTAACCTCCATGACAAATCTAACACTAAACCTAAACTTAATCCAAACCCTAACCCTAACCCTAACTTTAACCCTATACTAACCCTAAACTTAATCCTAACCCTAACCCTAACCCTAATCCTATCCCTAAATCTAACCCTAAACCTAAACCTAACCATAATGCTAACCCTAACCCTATTCCTAATCCTAAACTTACCCTAAATATAACCTTAACCCTAACCCTAACACTATCTTTAACAGTAACTCTAACCCTAAAACTAACCCTAACCCTAACCATAACCCTAACCCTATGCCTAACACTAACCTAATGCTAAATTAACGCTAACCATAACCCTAACCTTAATCGTAACCGAACCCTAACCCTAACCCTAATCCTTAACATACCCCTAAACCTTACCTAAGCGTAACTCTAACCCTAACCCTAACTCTAAAACTAATCCTAACTAATCCTAACCATGACCCTAAATCTAACCCTAACGCTAACCCTAACCCTAAACCTAAACCTAACCCTAACCATAACCCTAACTCTAAGCCTAACCCTAAGTCTAAAGCCAAAATATCCCTAATCCTAACCCTAACCAGAACCCTAACCCCCTAACCCTAACCCTAACTAAAACCATAAACCTAATACAAACCCTAACCTTAACCATAAACCTAACCTATATCACAACCCTAACCCTAACCCTAACCCTAACCCTAACCCTAACCCTAACCCTAACCCTAACCCTAACCCTAACTCTAAACCTAAGCCTAACCCTAACCCTAACACTAACACTAACACTAAACCTAAACCTAACCCAAACCCTAACCCTAACCCTAACCCTAACCCTAACCCTAACCCTAACCCTAACTCTGAACCTAAGCCTAACCCTAACCCTAACACTAACACTAACACTAACACTAAACCTAAACCTAACCCAAACCCTAACCCTAACCCTAACCCTAACCCTAACCCTAACCCTAACCCTAACCCTAACCCTAACCCTAACCCTAACCCTAACCCTAACCCTAACCCTAACCGTAACTCTAACCCTAACCTGAACCCTAATCCTACAGCACTTGTACTAACTTCCTATCTCAGTTCATCCCAAGTTCAAACCATCACCTTTACTCTGAGAATAGGTTCTAAAAGAAACTGAGAGACAGGGTCCAGTTTGTCCATCATCTGACTCTTGGATGTTGATTATCTATTTCCTTTTCCTTTGGCACTCAGGTGATCAGAAAGCCAAGCACAGTGGCAACTTAATGTTCCTTTATGGACAGCCAAGGGATGGTTGAGCTGACATGCGCCAGGTGGAGTCAGTGTATAGCCCTCCCTGTCTGTGACACTACTGTTGCTCTCCTGTGGTATGTGAGTGTTCATCCTCAACTCCCCCATTTTCCTTTTTAATAGATGGATCGGCTTTTAGTCATAGCACCAAAATTCTGACAGGAAAAGATCTTCAGAAGAGGGAATGGGAAGAGTCTTGTTTGTTTGTTTGCTTGCTCTTTGGTGGTGCTAGCGATAAAACACAATGATGCATGAGAATCAGCATTAGTCCTGAAAAATAAAGAAAAAAAAAAGCAAACAAACAAAACATTCTTATTGCTGCCCTTTTTATCTTAGATGCATTCATCCATATTTGATTCCAGAAGCTTGCTAAGATCACGTCAAAAGTAAAATTGCTTTATCAAGAACGGCGTTGGATGGGGCTGGAGAGATGGCTGAGCTGTTAAGAGCACTAACTGCTCTTCCAGAGGTCCTGAGTTCAATTCCCAGCAACCACGTGGAGTCCAAATTCTAATTAGAATACCAACCCCCAAATAAACAAACAAGCGTGGCTGTGAACTCATACCTATAATCCAGGCCTTGTGGGGAGTGGAGGCAGGAGAATTGCTGGGACTTGCTAACTGTAGCTTCAACGAGAGAGCCTGTCTTGATAAGGTGAAAACTGGTAGTGTAGGAGCGGGGCTCCTGAAATCTTCCTAAGGCCTTGCGTATACACTGCTGTGTGCATGCATGTGTGTGTACATATCCCACATGCAAGCCACACATGAATTCACACGCACACACACACACACACACACACACACACACACATTTTGTTTCTTTTAAAGGAAGTATGAGCTATAGCTCAAAGGAAAGTTAAGTATGATATAAAGAAAGATGAAGTGCTACGAAATGATATTCACAACCAGAAGAAGCAAATAAAAGAAACCAAACATGAACTCTCTGAAAATGATGGAAACCCAACAGTTGTTAAAACAGGTAGATTCTCAGCTTTTTAAATTGAGGAAAGCATCCTTCACATTAGCAAAGGGCCTAAAATCACCAGTGTTGTGTCCTAACCTAACTGCATCCCTGCTTCCCTGGGCATCCAAGAACTGTCTGTCTTCCTTTCTGAGCTTCAAGAACAATTCAGCACCTCAGCGAGACTCTGGCTCACCAGAGGACCCACATGTTCTCTGGCCTCCCATTGCCAGAGCTGCAGTTTCATTTTAAGTGGATATTAATCTTGATGAAATATTGACTTTACTGTGGGAAGAAGTATTTTCCTATTTTGTCAATGAGATTTCGTGGCAAGATTACCTCCAACTTTTTAATAAAAATTGCTCTAGAAAGTTTACTTTATGGGTGCTACCTTATCAGGAGCTCAGCTATTCCCAGGAAACCTAGCTTAATTAACATAAAAACAACCAAGAAAAAGAAAACCTCACAAATAGCCTGGACTCCTGGAAACATAGCCCTAAAGATGGGTGAATAAATTGAAAAACATGAATTTCACCTGTTTTTTTCTATTTGGTTTTTAGAGACAGTCTCTGCGTAGCCCTGGCTGTCTCTAAACCTATTCTGTAGACCAGGATGGCTTCAAACTCACACAGCTCCACATTCCTCTGCTTCCTGACTGCTGGGACTAAAGTTTTTGTCACTACTACCCGGCCAATTACAAATTTTTCAATCTCCAACTTTTCAAAGATCTGTCTCTCCTTCTGAAATAATAACTCAAAAGGGCGCCATTTTCTCCCTTGTTAATTACATACTTCCTGTCTGGTTAATAGAATCATCCACCAACTCTTTTATGATTATTTCCATGAATGCTGATAAGGAATTTCATTTATGAGAAAGTATTTTAACAATCAAATATATAAGACTGTAGGGCAGTATTGGGTCAGTAATCTTCCTTTGGCAAATTTCAACACTATGAAAAAGACTATATTATAACTACTTTTTCTTAAAATAAAAGTTCATCATACCAAAAATATACTTTACAAAATTCTCACTGCATTGTCTCCATTTTTCATTAAGTTCCTTAACCAACTATTACAAGTCTATAATGAGTTCTCAAAATGTTCCTCTGTCCTGTGTCTATATAATAGCAAATTACATGTTCAGTTATCAATTTCATATTATTTGGAGTATATTAAAATAACTCCATGTGCTTAATGGACTTCTTGTATTGTAACTGGATGGGCTGAACAGAGGGCTTAGGTGTTAAATAGCATTTTTAAAAATCTAACATTTCAACAGAATAGCATCCAAAGATGGTATTTACATGTGAAGCAATAATGGTTAAAGGTATTAAAAGTCTTTGTTGTCTGTGATTAAATGGTAATATGGTCCCATAGAAGCATATAATTTTGTGTGTGCTGTAGAAATACTGGAAGTTGTAGCACACAGTGATCTCAAGTCACAGCTGAGGTGTTTCAGACAGTTTCCTGGTACTGCATGACATATTCAGGAAAACATGTGCTGTTCTCTCGGAACTATGGCAGCCATGACGCTGTACCATGGAACAACTCCTCAGATTCCTTTCACTTTGACTTTGGTTAATTTTTAGTCATTGAATGTTCAAAAACATTTTTGTACGCATGACCAAAGTTTTTAGAACCCACCTTTGACTTCACAATTTCATAGGAATCTACAACCCACAGTTTAGAAGCCGAGCTACATGCTGTAATGAAATTGCTTGTAAATGTCTTGAACAAGGAGAAACAAAGATATTGTAGAGTTGCCCAGATCCTCACTTAGCATAGCTCAAATGGCAGTTAGTTTTCGGTAGACGTGCTTAGATATTTAGAGGTAATCTTATTAACATCCCCAAATAGAAACCATAAAAACAGGCTTCTGCAAAAATGGAAGCTTTGGCTCAGGCCTACAATCCAAGCTTGGAAACCAGTAACAGCATAAAAATCAAAGTCACAGCTTTCTACTCTGTAGCTTGATCTACCTCTGAAGAACAGCCTCTGCTATGTCTCTTATGAATAATGCTTCCATATTGTTCATTCCCCTTGTAATTGCATTTAGCAATGCAGCGCAGTGAAAAGACAATCAGTTTTAAAATCATACGAATAGGACTTGAACCTAAGGTCTGTAACTTGTTATGAAAAGCATAAGCCCTATTTTGCGTCTTTACATCTAATGAAATCTTCAGTTTCATGATGTAGACTCTCAATTCTAGGAGGTGCAGGTTGTGAAGCAAAGTACATTCTTTAAGGGGCTTTTTAAAAATTGTTAGTTGGAAGAAAAATAATAGTCCTAGTTTAGCTCACAGAAATGCCTGGGGTTATTATGCTTCCAAAACCCATTTCTAAATATTAATTGAAATTCTCAAAGCAAGAATATATGTGCTACTCCATTTTATAGAGCAAGATATATCATAGGTACATGGCTGGGCAATAGATTGGTTATCTTAAGGTGAGATAAAGTCTTGGGGTGGTATTTGCTAAATACAGCATTATACTTGGATTTATTCAGTGGAAATGATGGGCAAGTGTATTTCACATAAATAACCAACATATTGGGTTTATTCAGTGAGGAAGACACCAGCAGGTTATCATTTTTGAAGCAAATTCATCAGTGTTTTTTATCCAATGATTAGCTATTGAGATGTGAGAAATTCTTTTCTATTTTGGTATTTGATTTCCCTGTTTTCTGGGTATGTAACTATAGACCGGGCAGCCTAAGAAATGAAAACCAAACAAAGAGAACAAAATAAACACATAGTTAAAAGTCTTTGAAACTGCAGAAATGTTTATCTAGGTTCGTTTGGACAGATGGTCAGAAAACTCAGTTTATTCTTACTCTATCCAAACCCATGATAATGTCCTCTTTTGTGAGACAGAGATATAGGAACGGTGTAATTACTGATGGAAAATGAATGCAGATAAAATAAGAACAACCTAAGCTCTAATTCAAACCTCAAACCATAGACCCAACCCAAGACATTTTTAGGTTCATATAGGTTCAGATAACTTTGGATCTCTAGAAAGCATCATTTTCACAAAGTGACACTTCTTACTGTGTGCCCTGAAGAAAAGCACATGTGTGTGTGTGTGTGTGTGTGTGTGTGTGTGTGTGTGTGTGTGTGTATATATATATGTATGTATGTATGTATGTATATTTGTATATGGAGGAAGAAAGGGAGAGAGAGAGAGGGAGGGGGAGGGAAAGAGAAAGAGAGAGAGTACAAGGTGCACTTTTCCTAGAGGACTGAAATCTGAGCTGAGCTCTTGAGATCCCTTGCTTGCTGATGAGAAGGGACAAACTGAAAAAGATGATGGAGCAGAACCAATTTAACAATAGGCTCACCAAAACACTTTCAAATGACAAGAAACTTCATTTTTAAAAAGAAAAAAATGCAGCAATGGTTACCTAAGATGTAACAGGGGCATATGGAGTCTGAAATCATCTTCTGTGCTATCTTATCTCTTGCTGAATTTCATTGACTTTTCAAGAAAAGAGCCATTTCTATATGACCTTCAGTGTTTTCTTCTCTCTGAGTTTACACTCCAACTTCTATTCCCTTTCCTTTCTTTTCTAACAAGGCCTACATGTAAGTTATTGGGCTCAGCAAGTTAGGGGAGTATTGCGGCACCAGATATTTATTTCCAGATGTGTATCTCCCGCTACGTACTGAGCCCAGGAAAGATGGAGGCTGTGCAGCAACATCTTAGCACAGAGAACTTTAGATGGACATGTGTCTCTTTCTGTTCTTATTTACCGAATTTCATTCAGATATTACATCCATGCTGGCTTTGGGTTTTGTTTTTATTTTTGCCTTTATTACTTAAGCACATTTGCTAGGAGGGAAGACATGACTTCCCCCTGTTATGTCTTTCTCCTTAAGAAACACTACTTTGGAGTCGGAGAGGGGGCTCACCTATGAAGAGCTGTGTTTGTAGAAGACTCATGTTCAGTTCCCAGAACCCAGATAGAGACTTACGAACATCCCTAATGCCAGTTCCTGGGTACCGATCCACTCTTCTGAATTATGTGGGTACCTCTCATGTATGTCATACATATACATCCACGAGGGCAAAATACCCTTACACATAAAATAAATATTGTCTACTTAAGAAGACGCCCTGACTTTTGCCTGTAGAATACATGTGGACATGCATGTATTCCATGTAGTTCTGTGGACTGTGGCTGTAGGCATTTCTCTATGTGGACCCCAAAAGAGAGGAATGAACTACTACCCTAGCTCTTCTGACGCTCCTAAAGGGGAAGAACAGAGCAAACAAATAGTACTCCCTGCAGTAAAGTGAGGAGAGAGAAGGTATCAGGGATTTTCCAAGGTCCACTTAGAGAAATACACCTCTGGATGCTTCTTCAGAATCCTTTTAAAAAATCTTTTGTCGAGATCTGTTCCTGCCCAGAGACAGAGCAAGGCCACCACCATCAGGACTCAGGGCCTGCCCTAAGACTGCTGAGTGAGCCCCCACTACACCTCCCCCACAACCAACCTTCAGGAAAAGACTGCTGCACTGGGAACTCTGGAAATGTAGATGCTTCAGTCCTTCTTAAAAGGGAGAACAAAACACAGGTGGGAATACAAGGTCAAATAGAGGAGCATAGATTAAAGAAAAGATCATTCAGTGACTGCCTCACCTGCAGCCACCAAACCTAAGCACTCTTGCTGATGTCAAGAAGTGCTTACTGTCAGGAACCAAATAGGGATGCCTCCTCAGAGGCTCCACCAGAGCCATACAAATGCATTTGAGGATCCTTGCAGCTAACCATCTGACTCAACAGGGGGACCCCAATTAAAGAGCTAGAGAAAGGACTGAAGGAGCTGAAAGGATTTGCAACCCCACTGGAAGAACAACATCATCAGCCAACCAAACCCTCCAGAACTCCCATGGAATAAAACACCAACCAGTGAGCACACATGGAGAGACCCATGGCTCCAGGTGCATAAGTAGCAGAGGGATAGTACTGTCTGGCATCAATGGGAGGAGAGGCCTTTGGTCCAGCGAGGGCTCCTTTCCCAGTGGAGGGGATTGCCAAAGCATTGAGATGAAGAGGAAAGTTGGGAGAGGGAGCACCTTCATGGAAGCAAGTGGAGGGGGAGTGAAATGGGAAAAGGGAATAACATTTGAAATATAAATACAGAGATATCTAACAACAACAACAACAACAACAACAGAAAGAACAATGGGAAAAATTCTTTTGTCTAAGGACCCAAAAAAGGAAATTCCATTTTTCCAGTAAAGGGTCTAAGGATATAAAGCTTTGGTTTGCTGAGACGATGAATTTTTTTTTGTATTTTTATTGGATATTTTATGTATTTACATTTTAAATGTTATTCTCTTTCCCAGTTCCTCCCTCACCCCTTCTACCCCGCTTTTATGAGGACCGCAGGCCTTCATACTTCATTACCCTGCATTCCCAACTACACTGGAGAAACAAGCCTTCATAAGACCAAAGGCTTCTCCTATTGATGCAGAAAATGCCATCATCTGCTACATGATGGCTGAAGCCTTGGGTTCCATGTGTACTTGATCAATTCGATGGTTGGCTGCAAGCATCCTCATCTTATCAGTATGGCTCTGGCAGAGCCTATCAGGAGCCATTAATATCAGGCTTCTGTCAGCAAGCACTTCTTGGCACCAGCAATAGTGACTGGTTTTGGTGGATGCATATGGGAGGGATCCCTAGGTGAGGCAGTTCCTGGATGGCCTTTCCTTCAGTCTCTGCTCTACTCTTTGTCCCTGTATTTCCTCCCATGAGTATTTTGTTCTCCCTTCTAAGAAGGACTGAATGTTCCAGTCATTGCTTCTCAGAGCAAATACACATGATCTGAAACATTCAGCTCTGGTGACAAGGACTTTGCTTCAAATGTTGGTTCTACCTTATAACAACTGAGTAACTTAGGACAGGTTCCTTTATCTCTGAACTGATTCTCTCATGAAAAATAAATGGAAAATGCCTTGCCCAATGGGTACAATTGTTTGGATAGTTACAAAGTGACCTTTAAGTGTAATTTCCAGAAGTCTTTGTGGCACGAAAAAAAAAATGGTTCATGAATTGGAAAAATTAGAAGCCATCCTTATTGATGAATATTTTAAGAGAGATTTGTGCAACTGTAAGTTCTGAGTCACTTATAATCTTTTGAGTGATGCAAGCTTCAGATACGGCTTAATCTTGGTATTTCCTCTCTGGCTGAAGGGTGGAGTAGCTGTGGACTAAAATTTGTTCCCAAGCAAGGAAGCAACAGCTGACCTCAACTAATATGACCTTTAGTGAGGCGGTCCATAGAGAAAGGGAGTTGTTTAAAATTGGTTAATCATAAGGTAACGTGTCACTCCTCTGATTGTGAGAGATAGAGTAGCTATATAAAAGGAATCCTCAGTGTTTTTGAACTTATGCTTATTGTAATTTCTGTGAGAACACCAGCTCCTTAGCCTGTGTTGCCATTTCCTATACGCTGATGCTATTTGGTCAATAAATATCCATCCATCTCCTAACAGGCATAGGTAAGGCATTGCACCGAGAACCACGGTGGAAAGTAGAAAAGAATTATGATCTTAGCATCCAGAAATCTTCCAATCAAGACTGTGTCCTTGGTTCTTCATTCCCATTGAGATGCATTTTTGGAAGTGTTATCCATTAGACCTACAACTGTCCTGTGTTTATTTCCTCAAAGGTTGTCGCCAAGAAATGGATGAGTGTAAGCTAGCAACGTGAATTTTTTTATTTCTAGTGTAGGCTACTTCTGCTTTTCAGTTTTCCTTTGAAAATTACAAAAACACACCAAATGGCCTGGCTTCCTTCTACCCACTGTTTTCAAAGCCAGTTGCCACTATTACTCAAGTCCCTGTGTGCCAGGCTACTTCTATTGTTTGCTTGCTTGTTTTAATCTTACCATTATTTATTTTTTACAAATTTCCAGTGATAGAATTATTAATTTTTTTTCAGAAGGTGTCATGGTTACCTTACTTATAGAGAAGCATGTGACAAAGAATTAGTACAGAGAGCCAAGTGAGGAAATCATATAGAGTCTCAAGAGGTTGAGTGAGTTATTGTCAAGATGCTCTAAGTTTCTAACCTACCTAAAAATGGTGCTATGAGACATAGTCTTATGATCCTGTGGATTTTGAAGGTAAAAACTTGATAGACCCCAGAGGTAGCCACTTAAGTCCCATGTGGTATCAAGGAGAGAAGGGACCTGAACTCTCCAGTCAAAGGTTCTACCTACTTTGTGATAGTGAAATTGGAATGTAAAGATGACATTACTAATTCAGCAAATCACATATTTGTCTACCAGCTGGGTCCCATGACTCTGTAGGCGATTTAGTCACAATTAAATCACAAGCCACCTGCCAGGTACTACTACAGCCTAAAGCAGAAAACAGAGTCTGCTTTGTGGTGGCCAACGGGAGCAAATGCCAAAGCAGGTGGCTGTACATGCATAAACACATACGGACACACTTGCATAGATGTACAGACACAGCTGAAAAGTTTCTCTAAAAAATGCAAAGCAGATGTCTGAAAGGAAAAATGCTACTCAACTTGTGAGCGAGTCTCTTTAAAGGTGAAATAAGCCTCTCATCAGAATGCATTCAGATTTCAAAACAAAACCTGGCTCAGGGTAGGAAAAGAAAAGAAGACAAATGTTTATTAAGCATTAATTGTAGTCTGATACTTAAATTTGGTTTCTAACATGGACCCAGACATTTCATACACTTTGGGTTGGGTCGTATGTGGAATGCCTGTAGCAGTTTTAGGAGGATCGGGAAAGGTAAGTGGTTTCTGAAGCCATGCAGCCTACGAATGATAATCTTGAACACAAACTTCAGTTCTGACCCTAAAACCCACCCTTTCCTTTTTATGCCATATTGTGAAAATCACTGAGAGACAAACATAGTTCTCATTGAAAAGATCAGGATCAACTAGGCTTAGAAACAAAGGCTACAGAGGAACTTCACACCCCATCTCTAATGGTTTACTTATAATATGACATCTAGTAGAAAATTATTGAGAATCTTTTGGTAGGATGTTTTAAAATTGTTTTAAAGAGCCTTTAAAAATTGTTACTTTGCCCTTCCCAGTAAAGGATGAGCATGAACGGTTGGTTTGATTTTTCCATCTATTCTATGGTGAAGGTCGGTTGTGACTACTTTGCTTACGCTTTTATCTCTCTCAAGTTTCAAGATTACATATAGCAATTATTTCTGAAGCTTTATTATACATTCTTCTGTAAGGTTTTTAGTATACTTACTTAGTCCTGTCCTTCTTCCCCCTGAACAGGTATGGTAGAGTTTATTCCCGCTAGAGGCAAAGGTGAGAAACTATGTGATTTTAAGTTCAGTTAGTTTTATATGGTGAACACCAGGCCAGCCAGGATTACATACTGAGACCTGTCTCAATAAAAAATAAAGAAAAAAA
Organism: Micromys minutus; assembly: GCF_963924665.1. Taxonomy (NCBI): domain Eukaryota; kingdom Metazoa; phylum Chordata; class Mammalia; order Rodentia; family Muridae; genus Micromys; species Micromys minutus. The sequence continues at coordinate 15,716,595 of NC_137968.1, forward strand.
TAGCAAGTCCAAACAAACAAACAAACAAAAACAAAGAAAACAAACGCCAAAAAATAACTGGTATCTCAGTCCATATCCTACGCTACTTAAAAGTACATCTTAGTGGTACCATCATTAATTTACACAGGCACATTATAAAGTCAGTTAAAATACACTAATTAGTTCAATTTAGCTCAAGAAAGCTAAAAATGTCAGAGGCTGAGTTCGCTTTTACTTCGTTAGGTTTCTCAGGGGCTTGTAAGTGGATATATTCAATGTCACTTTACAATGGTTTCATGACTCTTGTGTTCCGAGTTCTCTCCTGTTTCAGCAACCCGGTTTACAGGGATGACTCCATTTTGCCCTGTTGGGCTGGTTGGTGCAAGGCCAGATGGAAGCTGAGGAGAGGAATGACCAGGAAGGGGGATTGCCTCCTGGCTGTTTCAATTAGCTGAAACTGAAATACCCAGTGATTCAGGGAAGACGCCACCCAGGGACAGGCGAGTGCGTCGAGTCTGGCATTCTTTCCCTTGCCATGTCTAGCGTACACTGTGTTCTTCCATAATTATAAATGTATGTTTCCCATCACCACAAAGACTTCTCATTGCTTAAAGGAAATGCAGCTTCAAAGAGCTTAAATTGTGAAGGGCAGGCCCCCTCTGAGAGCGACCATTGCTCAGGGGCGATTCTGTCTTTAATGCATCCACAGTGATAGTACCAGCCAGCAAAGCTGGCTGCATTTCACCAAGTTAAATCGGCCTCGGGCTTTGGTGGTTTGTCTTTTTGAACCAAGCATCTCTGCTGGGTTTTTTTTTTTTTTTTTTTTTTTTTTTTTTTGATAATGTAAATCTAGATATTGTCTTCTTAAAAACATCCTTTGCAGCACCCTTCCTTCCTCTTTTATAATTCTAAATCTCGGGCACAAAGAATTTTTTTTTTTTTTTTTGTTAAGGAGGCCAAGCACTGGATTAGAGGATAAACTTTTTTATGGTGACAGTTTCAGTTTTAAGTCACTAAGAGTCAAAAAGTAAAATGGCAAATGAAAGAAGAAAGGACAGCAAAATATAAGTTTCCAATGTGGAATTCTATAAAAGCTCGCAGCATGCTTTATCTTTATAACAGTACAGTTTGAGGGAAATCTGAGTTATATTTTTAATTATCTTTTTTGAGCTCCAACAATTACATTTCCCAGGCTTCCTCGGGATAGCCTGGATCCACGTCCGTCAGTGACTAACTAACAGATCGCACAGCCATTGGTAAGGCACCACGCTAGGCTCTTTTTAACAGTAAAACCATATAATCCCTTTGATGAATATATAGCGTTTCTTGGATTATCTTAGCTTTGCTCTGAGGAACTTGGGGTTGGTCAAGACTAAGTCATCGGCCCCAAGTCATTCAGCAATTGTGTTCTAAGCCAAGTTTGAAAGCTGTACCCCTAAGACTTTACAATGTTGGTTTGTGACGTTTATAGGACACTGTGAAAAACGCCCTCTCTTTTTGGAAATAATATTGAATGTAGTTTTGAAAGTGCACCACACAAAGTCCTGCATTGGGCTGTACTAAGGGTTCGTGTCTAATCTAAAGGATATTCCCATCGAGGTGCCTCAGCAGTGCTGCCTCAGTGGAACTGATTTGCAGTCCTTCAGGAGCATCATCTGTCTGGACTGAGACAATAACAATCGACTGGCGTTTGTATAGTGAGCGCTTGGTGATGTGCAGAAACAACATCCCCCCCCCCTGCTAATCCTCTTCCAGTTGCCTGTCAGGTAGCATTATCCTCATGTGAGCCGATGTGGGCCTACAAGGATGATGAAACTCGCTGAGAAGCACATGATAAAAAGGGTGGCGCAAGAGAAGGAGTTGATTCCAAATTTCATGCTCTTGACTCTAACTAGTCACTGGCTTCCCACGAGTAGGAACACAAACACCAAGGGAGCGACCTATCAGTCATTCAGTCATCCTGTCAGCTGTCTCACTGGGACAGAGCCACGTGTCCTCTCTCATCCTTGTATATGGCTTTTTGGCATTCAATATATTTCAATGTATTAAAACGACCAACCATGGCATACACATTCTCTCTCTCTCTCTTTCTCTCTCTCTCTCTCTCTCTCTCTCTCTCATACACCCCCCCACACGCTTGTGTGTGCATACCCTTAAATGCTTTGGAACAGTGAATCTAATCAGGATAACGTGAGATAAAAGTTGCCCAAATGCCTTTGATTGTTCACTGAAACGTTTACATCTGACCTTCACTGTCAGACAGACAGACCATGGTGAGTATTTAAGGTAGATAATGCACACGTTTCTTTTAGACCTTTATAGCAACAACAGCTATGCATACGTCTCCCAATAATTAGTGGCCATTGTAATAATAATAATAGATGTGTATTAGTCTTTTAATGTTGAAAATACCATTTTTTCACAACACTGCCAAATGGAGTATCATCTATTCTGTTTAAAAAGCGTGTGGTAATGGCTGGGCTTATCATAAACTGCTTTTGGTATCTTCTGCCACGTGATATTTAAGGACAAGAATGCTTCTGTTTTCTCAGCACTGAATTTTTAATGTTCAGATAAGGTGCATGTTACTAAAACATCCTTTTTCTTTTCCCCCAGCTCTTTGTTCAGGATTCTATTCTCCAATCTCAAGTTCATAAATTAAGCTCTTAGAAAGTTCCGTTTCAAACTCCGAGGAGCCTGGGGAAGACACAAGCCATGCTGTGATTTTCAAAATGCATCCTCAGACATTCCAAAGATGCTCCTCACTGTCCAAGAACAAAAGGCTACCAATAGCTGTGGTGACTGCAGCTCTAAAATGACACGGTATTCAATAGTTGAAATAGAAATTGAAGGAACAAATCAAGAAAGCCAGCGAGTCCTGAGAACTCACAGTCTAATCAGGAACGCTGCTGCCGGATGAAGGGCCAAAACATCCCAGCTCCCACATGTGGGCGTGTCTTTTGAACCAGCCATCAGTGTCAGAGCGAGCATCTTGAGTTGTTTTATCTGTTCTCAAGCAGGTCTGAGCTATCTCAATGATACTTTAATTGCTTGATGCAGCCAACGAGATAATGAGCCTAGGCGAGTCCCAGATCTAGTTCTGGCTTTGTTCTAAGCCAAACTTAGATCCTAGCTTGTCTGAGATGTCTTCTTTATCTTGAAACACTAAGGCTGGCCCTGCCAAGATTTGCCAAGCTCACCCTGAATACCCAGTGGTTTGATCATTCACTGTCCACAGAGATTAAATGCACCCTCTCACTCTGGCTTTCTTCGGAAACCACTTCTCCTATAGGAAAGTTAGATGTAAACTTTGTGCATCGGGAGATTTGGTAGCTGGCTCTGTTATCTTGATATGGACATAGGTACTTCCCTTTGTCACTGTGACCTTAGTCAGGTGATTAGCTCTTCCTCCTTCTATGATGTGTCTGGTAACCTTTCTAACTCATCAATATCAAAAGAACTAGAACTTTCCCCCAAGGCATGATAGTGCTGACAGGCCTGAGATCCTAGTGAAGAGTTGGAGGGTGAATGGTTGAGTGAGAATGAACGGGTGACAAGGCAAGACCTTGTCTCAAAACCCAAGCTAAAATAACAACACAAACAAAAGTCCGGGGATTCCATTGAATTATGCTGTGAAATGCTATCAGTACTAAATTAATAATTTAGTAATTAATACAGAACTATCTTATATAGCAGTAGTTGTATTCATATTTGATATTCCAACCAACCTCCTAACAATCCTTGCTTTATTGCAGAGATGTTGTAAGACAGTAACAGTAACTCTAAGTTGATCCTTTTAGTTTACAGATCTACCTCACCTTCTCCTTCTTTCTTTGTCCCTCCCTTGCTTTCTCCCCTCTTCCTTCTTTTCTTCCTTCCTTTGTTTCTTCCATCATTCCTTCTTTCCTTTCTCCCTTCCTTCCTGCCTTCATGTGTGTCTTCCTGTGTGCCTACCTTTCTACCCCCTTTGTGAAAGTGTGTGTGAGAGTGTGTATGTGTGTAAATGGGCACGTGTGTGTGTGTGTGTGTGTGTGTGTGTGTGTGTGTATGTGTGTGTGTGAGTGTGTGTGTGTGAGTGTGTGTGTGTTCTTTTGATATAGTCACTTAAAAGTGAAGACACTGAAGTGCAATTCACCAAACTGTCAAAATTGGGTTGGCGAATATAGGTAAAACATATACATTATTCAACATATATGCAGTGGGTGCTCTCACTATTTCTCCTTAGAAACCAACCATACAGAATTCTAAATTTTGGGTTAAATTTAAGTATTCAGAAGTGTCTGATGCTACATTATTATTTCCTCTGCACACCAAGCTTTTAACTTCCTTCGAGACCTGGCACTGCTTTATCAAAGCTTGAGTTTCAGGTCCCGCCTCTCCTGTGCTTGTAAAAGCAGATACTGTGGACAGATCACGATTCTCACCAGTTTGCTTCCCATCCACATCGCTTCCTGGGAAATGGATTCTCAAAGCAATAATGCCCTAATCCTGGTAGATCAGGAAATGGTCCTTTATTACTGCTGATTGTTGATTAAAAAACAGTTGGCAGTCTTACTTCCTATCACAGAATAAATTTGTAGAAACAAACTCAAGAGGACAAATGTGCAGCTTCCACTGAAAGGATCTCTGAGGCAGTACAGGAAGGCGTGAAGCCAATAGCTGCCATCAATAAATTGTTCCACATTGCTGAGTCAGGACTTGCTAGGCCATAGACTTTACTTAGCTCACTTTCTTACTGAGAACTGAGATATCATGATTTATTTGGATAAAGCAGAAGTATTTTCTTTGTAATGACTTTGGGCTTTTTTCATAAGATGCTTTTCGGTTAATTGATATTTTAATACCCCAATATTCTTTATTCCAATGAAAAACTCATCATTGGCTGGGACTTGATTTAGTAATCTATAACATTTTGAAGTCTGCTTTTTGTGAGAAGAAAAAAAGAGGTAAGATAAATACACATATTTACTAATATCAAATATACATATTGTTTATATTGTACCGTAGTTCCATGAAGATGCCATTGGATTACATCCCCCCTCAATTACAGAAAGTGCTAAGAGAGATACTCAGCCACTGCTGCACAGAAGCCCTCATCACGATTTGACACTTGAGCACAGGCTTTATATGAACATTGAGAAAATGAAGGGAAATAACATTCATTAAAAAAAAAAAAACTTTAAAAATGTTGCTAAGACTAGAGAAAGGCATTTTTCCATTGTCCCACCAACACCAAGTCTAGGACATGGTCAAGAGCTCATCTACTTCTGCTCTGTCTGCATTACTTATTTGAAGAATAAATCAGACCGACCCTGAAAATATATCCTATCCATTCCAAACCCTGTCAGGTGCCAGGATATGAAAAACTCTGCCCTTTGGTTGCAAGCAAGCAGTCACCCAAGAGCTGCTCTGTTCATTTCTCTCACTTCCCTACAGAACATGCCTAAGCAACAACTAGATAGAGTGTAAATTTTTTCAGGTACATGCCTGCCAGCTTCACAAACTGGGCTGACCTGAGAAGTATCAATAAACAGACCAATCCCATCTACAGCCCCACCTATATGTCTGCATAGCGTCATTGTGGTAACATCACAGATACTATTTCCTTATTTCTCTTATTTCACCAAGTAATACGTGATGCTAGAGACTCATGAGATAGCCTTCCCTATGGTCTTCTTCAAACCTATACATACTTAACTGTACTTTGCTACCTATCTCATCCTTATATCATCACCATGCAAAGATCTTCCTAAGAATCAATCTGGAGAGACTTCAACCAACACCGAACACCTATTCGTTTCTACAGAACATATTCTCTTTAACAACAATGTTCTCAAGTATTGGCAACTCTGATCTGAACCTACTGTTGAGCAGATTGGAGAAGAAGATTGCTCAACTCAGCTTTGTGCATTATTTCCTTAGCCATGGGAACGAGTGATGTTTAGTGTTGGATTATGTAGAAGCACACAGAATACGTTTTATCATGAAAAATAGATGTCTAAAAACATCTTGGTGTATTCATGAGTCCTTGTTTAAATCAATGGTGAAACAGTTTGGATGATGGGTAATAGAGCATCCTACTAGATAACTTGCTATTTGACCCTTTCAAATCAACCAAACAGGCCTTAGCACCAAAGACTTCTCTCTCCCCAGCGTCACCAAGATGAAAGCCTCAACTTGGCAGTTTAATTCTACTGCTCAGCATCTTAGCATTGGGATAGAGAACTAAACTATTCATGATAGCAGGCAAAACAAATGTTTCCTTGAATTTTAGATGCAGCTGCTTTCTGCAACCCTGTCTCATTTTCAGCCAGGTTAGGCTTACTTAGGATAGTTTAGCTCAAACAATTCTTCCACTTTCCAAGGGCTGTCAGCTACAGCATTTGTGTTACAGGAGTGTTAGAACTCACAGTGACATGGGCAGCCATGCTCAGGATATTAGATTAAAAACAGATAAAACAATGTGTTTCAAATGATGTATTGTTTTATTAGTTTCCTGCAATGGCATTAATGAATTCAAGCCTCATAGCATTATTCAATAGCCTTGAGGCTTCTAGAATGTTCTATGCGTTTCTAAACATTTCTTACAGCATTTCTCTGAACGACAAGGTTTAAGTGGAGGATGAGAACACATCAAGATGGTGTGAATGCTCTGCTTTTGGTGGAAGACAACATTTAGTAAAGCATAACATCCGAGTTAATACTCTGGAATTCTTTTAAGATTAAAAAAATAATTTAATGATATCATAAGGTGATACTGTTAGTAGTGAGATTGCTATTTTAAATTTCAGAAGGAAATACCATTCGTATTCGGATGAGTTCAGAGCTCACAACCATGTTTTTGAGAATGTGAGTTGTTTAGATTGTATAATGGTGAAAATACATGTCCTAGAATGAACTTTATCATATCAAGTGAGGGTTTTGCTTTGGCTTAAGAACTGAAACACTCAGCATTGATAAATTACAAATGACTCACACCTGCTTATTTATAAAACATTACCCCTCTCCTCTTTCTGCTCACTGCTCTGTCTTAGGCAGTGCAGAGTAGCCAGTGAGCGTTACTATAAAAAATGAGAGAAAAATATTCTTTCCTCTTTCACTCCTTGTCAGCACACTCAAATATAATGTATTTTGGAGTTTTTAGGGAAAGGACAATACGAGTCAACTAATGCTTTGTCAATTTTGCCAAATGAGTCAATTAATTTATCGGAGGGAAACATAAGCTTGGACACAAAAAGTATTTCTGTTAGAATGGGTGGTACTGGTTGGTTGGGTGGGTGGTTGGTTGAATTTTGTTTTAGAATCATTGTCTCCCTTAACAATGTGGTGTCTTAGTGTCAGGCATCATTGTGAGCACTAAGAAGTGGTAACTAAGGTTTAAGACCTGCTGTGAAGCACACACCGTCTGTACCACCACTGTATCAAGGGGAAACTAAGGTACTTCCAGTACCTTAACTTGAAGTAGTGATAACTGAAGAGAGTCTCTACTGATGGAGAGATTGACTAATAGGAAGCCCCTTTCTTATCCCTTATACAGTTTCGAAACAAAACTCTAGACTTGGTTGAATCTCATCATTTTTCCACCTATACCTCCTTTACTATTAGGATGCTACTACACACAATTCCATCATGGATTTAGTTGTCTTACAGTTCTCATTCTGTTCTTTGATATTTTCTCAATCACTACAAGGTTTTCTTAAGCATGGCAGTATTGGGAAATAGTGACTAGGTGTTCTGCAAATTGTTTTCTATCTGATATGTGATTCATGGTTTGCTTGGATTTATTAGGATTCGGAAATAATATAAAAATATGTTATCATTTGATTGTATTAAATTGTGCTATACGTTTTGTCCATATGTGGTACCCAAGGGATGCTAGGGGAATGGATAATAGGGGAAAAATTTGTAACGGCAGAATTGGGAAGGAGAGAGAGGGCTGTGATTATGATCTAATGTAAATAAAAACAAAGTATTGCAGAGAAAGAAAGAAGGAGAGAGAGAGGGAGAGGGAGAGAGAGAAGAGAGAGAGAGAGAGAGAGAGAGAGAGAGAGAGAGAGAGAGAGAGAGAGAGAGAGAGAGAGAGAACAGGCAACTGAACCTACCAAGTGCTTGAATGTACCCATCTGGAGACTGCATGCAGTTCTATATTTACTGTGGGTGATCAAAACATCTGGAAGAAAATGATTGAAGTTATTTGCATATATTATTAGTTAATGCAACAAGGCTTATTTTTCATTTAAAAACTAAAAATAAAAGAAAGTGTTGGTCCTGTTTCGCCATTGGTAAGCCATTTTTTTCCTTAAATCTTACTCTTTTTGAATAGGGGCTAAGTACTGCTCACCCACAATAGGCACAGGAGATTTTTCTAATTCAACCTACTAAACTGAGAGTATTTACATATATGTGAAACAGTTTTCCATGTCTTAAGAGTAACATTTAAACATTTTTCCATCAATTTAACCACAAAACTTGCAGTTTTCAATGCATCATGGCGCTGGCAACCTTAAATAAAGCTACTTCATGCTTTGAAAGGTGTCCAACAGAATGTAAGCACCATTTAATACTAACTATTATGCATTTAAAAAGCCACATTAAAGAGCTCTTTTTAATGGTCTGAACATTACATAACTCTTTTCTTTTGATTGGAATTCCTAATCTCATTCCAGTTCCCTCAGAGAAATTTTTAACTAATTTAACTCTTCGAGTATTCTATTGATACACATCACATCTGAGAAGTGTGCCTTAGGACTGTAAGTTTCTAACTTGTTTTACAAATATTATTCCAGACCAGGTTTTCATTATAACTGTTTACAGTGGATTATTGATCATAGTGATTTAACATGCATTTTAAAGTAATTAAATAAAATAATAAATTTGCTGCCATTGTAAACTCTCAAAATGCAACTTAGATTAAACAAAACGTGTTTCTTTATTCAAAGAAGTGTACTTCTAACATCTTACGTTTTGGTTAGCCCACCTGCTATTCTTTCTATTCCCTATTCCTTTCCCTATCCCATTACAGTTATGAACTCAAAGTAGATGGGGACCTGGAGAGTATGGTACCCAATATCCTGGAAGAGACAGGAAGGTGATCACTGAGGAGCCTCACTGAGGAGCTACTGACATTTCATAGCTACTGGAGGAACGAAAACTGTTCTTTATACGAGACAGTGGACACTGGCAGGGTTCCCAAGCTCCAGGGAACGACCTCATCCCCATGCACGTATGGGCATCACTGGTTGGGTTTGGTGGGTTGTGAAGAAAGAGAGACAGAGACAGGGAGAGGGTGAGGGAAGGGGCAAGGGAGACAGAGGGAGAGAGAGAAAGAGAGAAAGCAAGAGAGAGAAGGAGGAGGAGAAGAGGAAGAGAAAGAAGAGGAAGAACAGAAAGAAAAAGAGGAGGAGGAGGAGGAGGAAGAGGAGGAGGAGGAGGAGGAAGAACCTGAAGTTGGAAGGACACACGTGGGAGGAGCAAAAACAAAAAAAAAAGAACAAAATAGTGGCTATGATCAGATTTAATTATATATGGGTATAGAGTTCTTGGAAATAAAAAACTTTAATGTAATAAAAAGTTCATTTGGTGAATTTAAAAAAGAAGACCACATGAAGTGAGGAAGGAAAAGTCCTGAGGAACTAGGAGAGGAACTGAGGAAGAGAGTGAAGAAAGGATATTTGTCAAAATTCACTATATGTATCTATGAAACTCTTAAGCAATTAAAAACTAAGAAAATTATATTTAAAAGGTTGCTATTTTAAAAAGTTTAATAAAGCAAAATAAAACTGATTTGACTATTTCTGTAACTTATATATCAAATATAACATTGGCTTTGATAATTTGTAGAAAACGAAATAAAGAAAATAGAAATGATCGTATATACTAATGTTTTATAATAAAGCTATGTACATGAGAATTTATTATTGTGTTCTAGAATTTAGTGAAAATATATGACTAATGTAAGCCTAATAAAATTTTTGCAAGAAGTTTAAATTTTTGTAGCTGTCACGTTCCATTTTATGTGAATGATTGAGAAAAAGAAAGAAGTAAAAAAAAAAAAATCTTTACAACTCTATTTATGACACAGTTTTGAAAACAAGTATTATCTTCACAAACCATTGGTTGAAATGCTTAGTACTTTAAGACAAACTAAATTAATTAAATGTCAAGTCACACTGTATTTAGCAAAACAAATACCATACAGAGATATGGTTTGGGTGATAACTTCTAAGATTAAGTAATAATTGTATGTTTCATAAGCAAGGAAAGTAAAAGTGTAAGCTATGGCATTATTTCTCCAAAGATAATAATTTAAAGTCATTTCAAATACTAGTGGCATGCGTGTGTGTCTCTGTGTCCAGAGCTGCACTTGAATGCGTGTGTCCAATGATTCAAGAAGCAATACCAGGACTATGGACCTGGAGTGAAATATGGTGCTAGCCCTCTGACGGAGGTGGTGGAACTGAACCCTGGGCTGAACAGTAGAGGGTTTTAACTGCTGAGCTATCTGTCTAGTCCTAAAGTAAGTAGGTAGGTATAAATGAGGACTATTTAGTGGATAATGTTATATACTCACTGCAAACCAAGGTGTCTCACAACAGCATGAGGCCAGTATATCCCAGAAAGCAAAAATAGCTAATAAGCCAAATTATGTGGAAGAACAAGCTAGCTCTGATATTCTAAGAGTTCAAGCAGACAAAAACATTTTAAGGATTTCATGACATAGAAAATAAAACTTAATTTATTAATTGAACTGCTATCTTCATCATTACGTCCTATCTGTTAATAACCTATAATGAACTAGAGACAGGTATCTATTATTTTCTGAAATATTAAGTATAACAATTTATTCATGTAATCACTCCTCATTCAACCAACATGTATTTATGTTTCACGTGTTTTACAGTTTAGATATTATCATTAAACACATTAATTTCTAATTACATGAAACTATAACAGTAATTATGACCATAATCATGAAAAATGTTCTCTGAGTGTATATAATTGAAAATAAACACAAAAGACCATGTCAAGTAAAACCTTAGGTCATCCCCTCTCCAAGCAGACTTTCAACCATTTTTTATTGAGAATACTTCAAGATTGTTTTACAGTTGAATGGCTAATATGTTTTTATTTAAAATATATGCCATAGGAAAAAAGAATGTGTTGTATATTATTAACTGATAAATAACTTTATATTGCCTTTTGTTTCTTTGTTTTTGTTTTTTGTTTCTTTTTTGCTTTGTTTTGTTTTGTTATTTGTATTTATTTTTTTTTTCAGTCAGGAGATTTGTTTGTTTTCCTCATTGCTAAGTCCAATTGATTTCAAAAGAATTTAGAGCAGTTTAAATCAAAGCATTAAACATTGTATGGGAAGTAAAAGAAAATGCTAAATTAATTTTTTTAAAGTAAAATTTTGATATTTCTGAGAGGCCTGACCCTCTTTGGAGGGAAGAAGAAAAGCCATGGATCTGGGGTGGGGGTGGCGGTGAGAGGTAGAGTCCTGGAAAGAGTAGTGGGAGGGGAAAGGGGGTTGAGTGTAATCTATACATGAAGAATTAAATGGGGGGGGGAGAAGATGTTTCTAGGTTGTCTAAGCTAATCAAGCATTCAATATTTTATTTACTTACCTTTATGCATGATTCTTGGCTTAAGTCATTTAAGGCCTATAAAATCATAGAGGTAAGATTAAATTGTGACTTAGTCATATTCTCAACAACTTTTGCACAAAAAAAGAATATGCATGTGGATGTGAGGACTTTAAGTTATTGAAATATGGCCAAAAGATTTCCCCCCTTGAGGTTGAATAATGGGATCACGTTCATAAAGTTTGATTCAAAAAACTGTCACCCTTTATAGCAGCTAATTTTAATTTCTTAGGCAAATTACAACGCATAGAACAAAAATGAATATTGAGTATGATTTTGGCTTAAATCCAATTTGCATGTACACTACAAGAAAATAATACTCATATCTCTTTAGCTATAAGGCTGATGAAGATGTAAAATATGCTAGCTTATATCAAGTTATAAGTTGATCCAGGTTAACGTTCCTCACCTGGATCATGGTTATTGAACATGAAATAATTTTGAAGAAAGGTATGTTAGAAAGAAAATAGATAAGTTTCAAAAACTGTCTTGAATGCTGTTTGATTCTTAAAATGTGATTTACCCTTTTGACTAGTTTATATTACTTCTTGGTTGGCTTAAATCAAGACAAAACTTTGCCAATCTTCTTATAAAGGATATGTATGCATGCACACATACATGCATGTGTGTATATTCTTTAATGCTTCTAAAGATTAGAAGTTTCCCAGACTGCTTTGCAAATCCTCTTAGACAGGGAACACAGACCAAGCCATATATTTCCAGGAACTGTCACATTGGAAATGTCTTCCTGAGGAACTGTGACATATGGAGAGGATTATTGTTTTAAGATCTTTTGTAACTTAGAGTAAAAAGACGTTTCTGAGGGGCTGCTCAAGTTACAGAATTTTACTTGGCAACTTACTTTGACTAATTCATTTTTATAGCACCAATGCTTTGGAACATTTGGAATAATCTTCAGATAAAGTGAAAACAGAGAAATCTATGTTCTTGAGGATAAGAATTATGGTAAAGAATATACTGAAGTTGAGTTGAACGCCTTGCTGTCAAATTAATTGTTTGGCAACTTAGGAGCCATACTTGTATCGATTTTCTCCATATCATTACTTGTTTATTTTTATGAGTCCATACACTATGGTCCTGAATCTTACTACTGCCCAATGTCATGTGTTCTATACCCATTGTGAAGGGCCTTTCCTAAGAATTAAAATAAGAAAGTTATTTTTACTTCCTCTCATAGGTTTCCAGCATTCTTACCTTCACCTGTTATTTACCAGTGACTTTTATCCTACATAGAACAGTCTTGGTACCTCACCTCTCCATGAAGGGTCCCACTGACTTGCTTACACAACCAAGTAAGAAAGTGACTTGAAGAAGAGGAGGAGCAGGAAGCAGAGGAGGAGGAAGCAGGAAGAAGATCCCTTTTCAACGGGAAGTAATTTTTCCAGCTCAGATACATATCTCTTACGGTTTATTTGGATTTTTTTCTCAGTTTCTGTATATTATACAGCATTGATTTTCCAAAAACACAAAGCTCATTAGAACATCATACTGGTGAGGTTAAAGAGTCCAGATGTGACCTCTCATGCATTTCTGCATTTGAACGCAGACGCATACTGGGAATTGCCACACTACAGTTTGCTATATCTGATACTTTTGACTTCATTTTCAGGTATCAGCTAGAAAATTAAACTAATCAAATATGCACAAACAGATCCATTAAGCCCAATTAGGAGACCTAATAGTTACTCTTGAAAAATTGAAAGATAATGAATTTATGACAGATACCTTCATTCACATTTTAAAAATGTGTCAGTTAACTTTTATTACCTTTTAGAACATAATTTTGAGGTAGAAAATAATTGTAAAGTGTATGCATGCACACAATCATGCACACACACATATACATGCAGAAACACACACGCATACAAACACAAACACACTTCCTTTCTAACTTCTTTCCACTGATATACCATATTTCTTGTGCTCAAAACATATGAAATATTGTAAGTTTTCTGAAATAACCAAAGTTTAGTTGTGTAGATTGAACATAGTGTTGAATAATTTTATTTGTTTCATAACTCAGAATCTCACTGAGTGAATCAAGTTTGACAGGCATTTATACTAGCCAATTATCTCACTTCTGCCCGGCTCTTTCCTCCATTTTTAACTTACTTGCCCCAAGTGTAAAACACATGTTAGTTTTGGCTGCCAAAGTTCTTCCCCTATCCCTGTGCACCAATTCCTGTGTTTGCTCCACCTTCAGTGTCTAATGCTGAACTAACATCAACTACAAGGCAAACAAGGCAACCTCTGAACTCTAGCTGTCAACAAAAGTTGAAAAGAGCTTTAATGGGAGCAAGATGTGGGGAGGGCGCTGGGCCTGAGGAGGAATCCTTGGTCACAGAGGACAGTGACTCTGTTCTCTGTTCTCCCTCAAGAACCAGCCTCCCTCTTCAACCTCTTCTTATTTTGCATAAGGAGGAGAACTTGAACAATTTGGTACTTTTTTTTTTTTGCTGTGACTTTGGAATTTTCCCAGATTAGCTGTGCTTTTCATTACCTTCTCCTTAGAATGATAGCTAATAGTACTGAGCACATTTTAAAAAATCTCCAAAATTCAGATATTAGTTTTGAAATTTGATGCTAAAGGCACAAGAGGTAAAAGTAAAGGTATCCTGTGAAATGTTGGCACCCAGAAAAAAACAGAATGACACTATCCTGATGAATAATGGGTGCTGTCTGTCTTAGCAGTCACCCAAAACATGTCTGTCTCTGTGGGAAAGGAGTCCGCACTGCTTTCCTTCTCATATGGAAAGGACAAATGTACCATCTCTTATGGTCTCAAAGTCCTTGAACTAAAACAAGTGAAGGGAGACCATTTTGAAGGCTTTGAACGTTAGCTGTTTTTGCGGTTGTTGTTGTTGTTATTGTTGTTTAGGTATAGGACTTTCACCTATCACACAAACAACTTAGTTACAACAGACCTCATTTAGTACAGCATCCACGGATCAGACCCCTTCTTGTGACCTTTAGAAATGACCTTACACAGAATCTTTCATGGGAAGAGCACTTTATTGACACCGTAGCCATGTGGACATCGCATGACGCTTCGGCTCAAACCCTAGGCTTGGAGTCACAGATCTTCTTTCATTCCATACAACATTTTCTATACTAAAGAATTTTCTGTGGTCCACAAGTTATTTTAGACTCTGATATTTCCCTGCTTGGGAATTTTCTACAAGACTTGACTTACAATTTTACAGTTTATTTTTAGAACCTAAATTTTAACTCACTGTCATGACCATTCTTAAGAAAACAATTATTGGGAAGAGCAGAAAAATGAAACTCTGTAAATGAGGAAACAGAGATTACTTATCAATGTCATGTCATGTAATTAACAACATTCTTGCAGATATGGTAAGTGCTTACACGAGGTAACTTAGAATGAATTCACTACCAGTATGTTCAAATCCTAGGCAAATGATCTTTGATTCAACTATAACTAAGCATGTACTATGTCAGAGACATCTCCTGATAAACAAAAATGGAACTATTATGTTTTTTGAAGTACAGATGACAAAGCATTTTTAAAGTATTTAAGAAATGTCTATTGTTTTTAAAACATTAAATATCTGTAACCTTTAATACCTCTAAAATAAAATAAATATGTAAAATTATAATAAAATGTATTATTTTTATTTCTAAATTGTTTTTAAATTTTGCAGGATTTGAGGTTGAAGCCATTACCACCTTACATATGTTAGGTAAATTCTCCATTACAGAATATTTTGAGTCCCTTTAAGTAATTTCAGTTCTGACATTTTCTCAAAACATGCCAATGGCTTCTCAGTAAAAGATACGTATGTGTTCCAGGTACTGTTAGAAGGGTTAGCTAGACATGTGAGTGACACAGCCTTCAAAGTCTGTCAGAATTTCCAGAGATGCAAAGAGCTGGGACTTTCATTAGGCGACTACATTAAAATGTTGAAAAGTGGAGGCATTATTATCAAATGGAAAATATATACCTTCACTTATGATGTTATGATTTGAAGCCCATTGGGCAATGATCTATAATTCATTCACTTTGCCAACATCTTTGGTCTTCCGCTAAGAAACAACGGCAGACTGGGTAAAATCCCATTACTATTGGTTCGTGGCACATCCAAGATCTTTTCTTCTCCTAACTTGGATGTATGAGGCCATTGTCTGTGATTACAAGTCTTAGCTTGGCTTTCTCACCATGCAGGAAAGGAGTAATCCTCTGTGGTTCAATAATTTTCTTTCACATTTTGGCACTACCAACAACACGTGCGCCGAGGTCTCCCCCCTGCACGGACCATCGGGATGTCAGATGGTTGAGCAGCTGTGATGTGTTTGTGCAGATCTCTGCAGAATTCCCTCTCTCACTGGAATGTTTAGCAGGACATTTTCACTGACAAAGAGAGAAAGAAAGAAAGAAAAAAAGAAAGAAAGAAAGAAAGAAAGGAAGGAAGGAAGGAAGAAGGAAGAAGGAAGGAAGGAAGGAAGGAAAGAAGGAAGGAAGGAAGGAAGGAAGGAAGGAAGGAAGGAAGAAGGAAGAAGGAAGGAAGGAAGGAAGGAAAGAAGGAAGGAAGGAAGGAAGGAAGGAAGGAAGGAAGGAAGAAGATAGGAATGATTATTTGATAAGTCTCTACACTCATTGGTCACATTGGAGATCGTTAACCACTTAAACACCAGGTAACTGAAAGCCCTTACGTCTAAACTCTCCTATCTTCTCTTGATGCATCTGTAATCACTAGGGAGAAATATTCAAAATATTTTGTTTCTAATATAATGTCGTAACAGGAGTTCCTCCTCATGTTTTTGCAATTAACCAAAAAGACCAACCGAGAGCCATATTTTCATGATCAGCCTCCCAGTGTCTGAAAGGACCCCACCCAAACTTAACTCCATCCTGGAGTGCTTCACCATCATCTCCAAAGGAGGAAATTAGCCCACTTACACTTCACAATTTAGCTGCAAACCAGACTGAACACTTCTGCAGACCACACTGGGTTGAGAAATGAGGCAGAATTCTCTCTCTCTAGGGAGACTCTTCAACATCTCTGCTACATGTTATGTCCATAAGTCAGGAACAGAGTCTCGGGAGAATTGGCATTGTGTTCATTAAGGTGTTTATTTTATTTCTGTCTCCTGGATGAGGAAACAGGACAGAAAACATATGTTGGTGGGAATGGAAGGCATTTCATAGCTTACAATATTAGAATTAAAAATTATAATATTTATTGTAAAAAAAAAGACTCTAATTACCATTTTACTGAGCAGAATCTTTGCAAGATGTATGCGAGCTAGAAGTGGAATTTCATCTTTAACTCATTATATTTCCATAAGAAGCCACATGGCTGGGCTTGAAAGCACAGTTCCACCCCATGGAACAGTATGTGCCTTCACTTTTTCCTTGTTCTTTTTAAAAAATATTATAAAGACTTCATTCTACAAAAGTTCTGATTTTTCAATATCATATTTTAAAGGATTAAATTAATTCCAATGGAGAAAAATATGAAAAGCTGGAAGCTAGAATATTAAAAAAAAGAAAGAAAGAAAGAAAGAAAGAAGAGAAAAGAAACATGCTCAGTTCCGAATTGGCTTCTGAATTGAACTTTCCTAATTTTCTCATTGAAAGTTTCCCAGATGCTTCTCACGTGTCCAAAAGGAGACAACTTGGGAAATGAGGCACAAACTCTTGACTTGCCGATGGTTGCTAATCTCTCAGGACTTTAATGTATAGCCCCTTCCAGTGAAATGAATAAAGAAAGAACGCAGCAGATGTCACTTTGTTTCAAATGGAGCTTCTCTTAAAGGTGGAAGACCTAACTTAGTTTCATGAGTAGAGATGGGGTCTTTTGCATGTTCAGAAGCCTCTAAGAAGCTTAGAGTCTGGGAGTAACAAACCCTTGCTTAACACATCCACCCTTCACTGACCCTGTGGAGGTAGCTTAGGCTCACACTGCCTTCATGTGTAGACGGTCCGCTGAGCTGTGAACAGCATCATCTACATAGTTTTCCTTTTCTGCATCCTGTACTTACTAAATAATGGTATCTGTAGTCCAACATTAGGCAAGTTGGTTTTCTGCTGTTGTTTTGTATTGTTTTGGTTCTTTTTTTTTTTTTCTTTCTTTTTTGTTAAAAATGTCATAGAGTAAATAGTTTGACCCTGTAGGTTTACAACATCTCTGGCCAGGCAGTTCGACTCTGCTATATAAAGCAGGGGTACTGGAGCTGGAGAAATTCATTAAGAGGAGTGAGTGACCTTCCAAAGGACATGAGTTCATTTCTCCACATTCACACAATGGATCGCAGCTATCTGTAACTATAATATCCAAGAAAACTATATCCTGTTCTATGTATGTATGTGTGTATGGGATATGTGTGTGTGTGTGTGTGCGCCAACACACACGCACACATGCATATGTGTAGACAAAAGAAGAGAAGGCATTGCAGACTATATTTTAAGGACATCACTTGTCCACTCAATAATCGGTACAGTGAACCTGTATTTCTCCATGCCACAACTTAGTTCTCCTCAGCCTCACGAATTAATGTGGGATACACTCAAGACTGGGCAAAAGATATTAGAATTAATTAATAGAATAGCAAAACATGGACTTGTCACCTATGGCAAGTTTTTTGAGATGAACCAAGAGACATAGTCTACACTCAGGTAGGTTCTGAATGAAACAGGACTCTCTAAGACTAAGATAGAAAGAATTCAAGGGGGAGGATGGCGGTGGTAAAGAAGGAAAAGGAGAGCTTTTCCCTGTTCCCAAGAAAATTGGCACCGCTATTTGTTTCTCTCTTAAAATGTCAATATGATTTAGAAACCTATGTTTAATCAGGAAATTAAGTTATCTTAGGAATTGCTAATGGAGGATCTGTCAGGATCGCTACTGCCATTACTAAATGTCATAGAACTGCACCCTTCAGCGTTTTCCATACAGTCATTAGTCTCAGCCACTAAATCCTGTATGGAAAAAAAAAAAAATCTTTCTTTGCCATCTAATTGCCAAGTCTTTTAAAAGAAGTGGTCAAAAGGAATCTTGTAGCCCAGTATCGCTGATGTCCTTTTATTGTGCTATTCCTTCTCAGAAGAAAAGTTTCAAAGGACAACAGCTCTTTGTTTAGTCTTCATATGACTCCAAAACTGTAGATACAATGGGGTTACTGGTCATCACCAAATCAATATGCTATTCTAAAAAATGGCAATACCCATTCATGGACAATGGAGCATAAAGGAGGAGTTTAGAAGAAAACCCTCTCTGTCTCTCCAGCTCCCAGACATGAGTATAGAAATCTCGGGCAAAACTCTGATGCACAAGTCTGGTTAGAGCCTTCATCACCAATGGACAGCCTTCCACCAGAGGCTGTATAGGAAGTGACTAAATTAAATTGAGCCCTTCAATTCTTTCTAGACTTGAAAATAATTCTGGAGATGAAGGAAAAATCAAACTCTGTCTCACCACATGAAAGCTTTTCGTTTTTGTTTGTTTGTTTAGTTTTAAAAACCTAACTGGCCACTTGAACGTCTGGGTGAAAACAGTTTTCAGACTCCAAAGAAATGCTTATCAACTTCTAGACAAGCTGGTCTGACCCTTACTTGGAACCTGGTATCTAGGTAAATTCTAACGTCTTCTGTTCAATGGTTAGGGTTTGGAATCCTTGTTTTAGTCTACCCTTCAACGTAGAGAAGAGAAATTGTATTTTGAAAGGTCGGATGAATCATTAGTGCTTGCTCAGACTATGGTCAAGATCATCTCTGGGTCAGTGCATACTGGTAAGCAGGAAGCTATTTCTTACTGTTAGGCTCACAACAACCTTGCCTTACCAGGAACAGGATGCAATCCCCTGAACTTCCTGTTCTCAGCACAAAGCACTCCAAGTGGTAAGTCCTGATGAAGTTGAGTTGTCATATTAGCTGATAGGTTTTTATTACTATTATACTGAAACCACCAGGTACTTGGCAGTTGTAACATATCATTTGGCTTTGAAATTTTTATCTGATAAAGGAGAAAAAAAGGATAAGATGGAAGTTCACTCTGATATTCTTAATTGTCTTGATGGTGAGTTGAATAACAGTCTAATAAAACATTTCAGTATTTTAATTCTCTGTGTGTCTGAGTGGAAGCCTATTAGGCTATTGCAAAATTAACAAGGTTTGCTTTCTGTGACTTAATGAGGTTAAAAAAAGCAAGTTATTGCATAGATTATTTTTTGCAGGGCTCAGACATTCTGAGACATTTAAGTTGATAGACGCGAAGATCGACATTGTGTAATGGTCTTTTGATAGCACTAAATATTGAAAAACTGATACAAAATCAAAGAACTTATGGCATGGCTGTAAATTATGTTGTTTGATAATGCATGATGCCATTGTGAGAGAGAGCACATGTGCCCTTTTTTGAGCATTTTCTGGTCACTTTACATGGAAGCTATCAGCAGGTGACATGAATACTCAGTACAGTCACATGCTCAAAGGAGACACTTCTAAGGTTTGGGAAAGGTCTCTTAAGTGAGAAAGAACAATTAAACCCTTTAGTGTGAATCCTATAAATTACAACAGTTTTTCAGTAGAAGGTGCTCAGGGCACACTTCCAGCTCTCCTGGTAACAACCAGTCTTCAGAATGACGGTTTTATCTATGAAACTTTGTCCTCATGTCACCCTTCTTTTTTTTTTTTTTTTAAGCATTTTCTTTGCATTAAACATGCTTAAAGGTGCTTCAAAACTCTCACAAATAAAAAAAACCTGCATGCTTTTTTTATGACAAATATATCCTTGACTGTGTTCCTTAAGGAGCAAATTTGCGGAATTCAGCATTTTTGTTAATAGCTGCCTCTATGCATGGTATACAATGGGAGCTCAGACCTTTGCATCCTAGCTAAACATCTGTTCATTGGAATCTTGGATTCTCTGTTACAAATTTTGCACAATAACATAATTCCAGGTTTCCTTCCTATATGACCCTATGTTTGCTAATACAGTTTTGGCTCTAATGACTTACATATACACATATTCCTTAATGCATTAAATTGTTAAAATTTTTGAGGCTGTTCCATTGGAAACCTATCATAAGCACATTCGTTCTCTGAAGAAAAATAACCCTTCAGGTTGTTCTTTATCTCTTGTGTATTTACTAGTCTGTTAGAAAGGAAGGGAGCCCATGAGTGTTGTTAATTAAGTATGCTCATGCAACTGTGGCCCTCAGTGTTTAATTTGCCACTGACTGTAGATTCCTCCTTGGATTCATCAGCGCATCTTAATGAAGCCTTCTTGCCCTTTTAGATAACTGTCTTCCTTTGTCTTATAGACAATGATTGGTACCTGTAGGTCATTGATTTTATTTGAACACCTGCCAAGCCATTCACAGCTGAATTTGCTTTGTCGTTTGGTAGAGAACTATTGTATGCTTGACCATGCTTAGTGGATTTCTTAGCTTTGTGCTAAGAAGAAGATACCATGACAATTAAATACGTACATGAATAAGCACATAGTTACTACTTAGGGGAAATGACCTTACATGCTGCCAGTCAAGAGTTATGAGGAAAGGCAGATGTTGGGAGTCTGAAAGATTAAAGCTGTCTTCTTTATATACAAAATTTAGGAATAACGTAACTTAATGTTATTCCTAAGAAGAGAAAGAGCATTTGCAGCTCTGCAAGTCCTAAGCCGGTTCTCATCTCCACATAGTCATTTCCCAAGTCACCTACACACAGTCCCAAGTAGACCTTAAGCCTGAAAAGGAAAAAGAGAAATGGAAGTTTAAGGGATACGTCTTGAACTGATTATTGATGAACAAAAGATTTATTTTTTAAATAAATAACAATGTATATTCATTAACTGATTCAGTTATAAAACATTTACTAAGGACTTTTTGTGCTACATGAATTGTCCTAGACCCTTGGGTTGCTTCAGAAAAACAAAACAAAGACATATATTTATCCAGTAATAATCTTTATTCCTTTTACTATTTTTAATTCCAATAATTTTTCACTTGTCTTGTGTGTCCATAGAGAATTAAAAAGTAGCCAGAGCATTAGCAAGCCATTGAGAAAGGATGGCAATAGTCCCGCTAATAAAATTTGAAGCATGTCTATCTATACAAGACAGGTTACAAAGGCTGTGAATATTCAAGCCAGTCACTCAAGCACAATAGAATCTTGTATATATTGTTTATGCATAATGATTAAAAAGTTCACTGAGCACGTTATGACTCAAAAACAGTCCTTCACATCAAATCTTTGATCTTCTAAAGTTTCATTACTGATAAGTTCATGTAAAAAACCATTATTGAAAAAACAAATAAACAAATTAATGTAATAAACAGAAATTAATTTCTTCTTTATTTTTTCTTCCTTCTTTTCTTCCTTCTCATTTTCTTTTCAATCTTCTTACTACCTACCATCCTCTCTTCTCTATTTATGCCTTCCTTTCATTTCATTCTACATTTTTTTCTTTCTCATGTTTCCTCTTTTTTTCTTCCTTTCTTCTCTTCTTCTGTCTTTCTTCCTTTCTTCCCTTCTTCTGTTTTTCTTTCTTTCTATCTTTCTTTCTTTCTTTCTTTCTCTCTCTCTTTCTTTCTTTCTTTTTTTTTCTCTCAGCACATCTCTGAAGATACCATTTTCAATGTTTTCAAGATAAACTAGTATAAATCACTCTATAGATATAGTCAAAGAGGCCCAATGATATTTTAAAATCTAAATTAAAAACAATTAAAAATTATCACAATATATTTTTGCATTTTATGTATATTCCTATAAATTATTTGTAATATTTATGCACACATAAATGCATTTTGGTCATATTCTTCCCATACGTTTTCCAACTTCATGTCCTCTTTTTATTTGTTATGAACTGCGTCTGATTTGTGGTACCCATAAATTAATGCATTTTTTCAGCTTCAAAATAAAAGAAAATTGCAAATTTTCAAGTAAATGTATAGAACTGGGAAACACTGCACTGGGTAACATAGAAAGATAAATGTCATAAATGTGGATCCTAGCATGGAATCCATAAATTTGTTTGAATAACTAGGGATACATGTACAATTTAGAAAACTAGAAAGGTCCCTTGAATTTCTGGGGATAAACCAAATTTAAAAAACACAGGAGCCAAACCCAGGCACTATTTATGATGACAATAAGTGCTTACTGGCAGGAACCTGATATGGATGCCTCCTCAGAGGCTCTGCCAGAGTCAGATAGATACAGTTGAGGATGCTTGCAGCTAACCATCGGACTGGACATGGGGACCCCAATGACAGAGCTGAAGAAAGGACTGAAGGAACTAAAAGGGTTTGCAACCCCACAGGAAGAGCGACATTATCAACCAACCAAACCCTCCAGAGTTCCCAGGGACTAAAACACCAACCAATGAGTTCGCATGGAGAGACCCATAGGTCCAGGTGTACAGTAGAGGACAGCATTTTCTGGCAACAATGAGAGAAGAGGCCTTTGGTCCAGTGAAGGCTCATTTTTCCAGTGTAGGGAATACCAAGGTGCTGAGGTGGGAGAGGGTGGTTGGTAGAAGGAGTACCTTCATGGAAGAAAGTGGATGGGGAGGGGGAATAGAATTGGGGGGAGAAGGGAATAACACTTGAAATGTAAATACAGAGAATATCCAATAAAAAATCATTAAAAAAAGAAGAAACACAGGAGATATGAAGGTTGCAAGAGGAATGGTAGCCTAGAGTAAAGGAGGAACAAGAAAACAATAACTAAAACCAAGATGTTTGAAAAAAAATAGAACCTGAGTATTTTATAAACTTGACATACATGTATATATATGTGTGTGTGTGTGTGTGTGTGTGTGTGTGTGTGTGTGTGTGTGTGTACACACATGAAAGAGTTTTAATTGGTTTTATGCTACCCTTGGGATAATGCTTTTTTCAGAAACCATAGGTTGCCGAATAAAGTCATTGCCAGGTATAGGACTCCTCCACTGAAACTTTGTCAGAGTTGTCACAAAGCGACCCAGAATAACACAAATGGTTGCGATTGTTCATGTATCTCACAAGACTTGTTTAATGAGCACCAATTGCTGAAGATGCCCATGAACTGTGTTGTAAGACCTGGAGAATGCAAGTTGGCACCAGCCAGAAAGCTTTCTCTCAGTATCAGACTGAAGGCTGCTGGGAAAGGAATGTCAAGATCCTGTTTTAGCTATTTCTGAACCTTTTGATCGCTAATAACCATCCATGTAACATGATACACCCATGGAAGCAATAGTGTCACAAATGTGATGAAATTCACCACACACTTACAGATTCAATGTATTTCTTCTCCACAGGAAGGACCTGATACTATAATTCTGGATAAAAACATGTTGTATTTAAAACTGAAAATCAGGCTCTATCACAGAGATGGCAAATGAATTAATGCCTATAAGAATTCATCTTTGGAGCCTGAATTTAATATGTAATTGAGAGTCTGGATGTGTCTTTCTCTTGTCATTTAGCTCTGTGTCATTCACATCTACTTTACTACTTTCATAAACTACAAGGCAAAGATAAAATAGTTTAATTTTTTAAATATACAAGCTAGAAGTAACATCTTGATATTTTCTACATCTTTAGGTTACTGTCTCAATAACATAGAAGTTTCTTTATATGATTTTCTGTGCCTTTATTCCACAGGATCAACAATATCTTGTTATAAGAAAGGAAAACAGTTATGTTGAACTACTATAAATTTGCGATTAATAGTATATTTCAGTAAGTTGGGGTTTTCCTGTAAATGATTCGTTTACAAATTAATTAATTCTGAGAAAATAAATTCTCAGAATTTTTCGTGGTGAAGACCAAATCAAAGAACATTGGTTAGGCTTAAGGAATTTATAACCCAAGCATAGAAAAGGGCAACATTACTTTTTTTCTGTTAAGAAACTCTATTAAAATATTTTCCAGATCATAATACCATAAAAGAAAGGCTTATACTCCTTTTCTTAGGGGATGA
This sequence comes from Micromys minutus, assembly GCF_963924665.1. Taxonomy (NCBI): domain Eukaryota; kingdom Metazoa; phylum Chordata; class Mammalia; order Rodentia; family Muridae; genus Micromys; species Micromys minutus. The sequence continues at coordinate 15,741,162 of NC_137968.1, forward strand.
CAGGAACTTTTACTCAAAGTACAAACCTCAAATTACATGAACATAATCTTACATAACCAGAAGGTGTCAAATAAAAGAAATGTAGAGTGAAATAAATACCAACAGTAATCTCCAAGAATCAGAAGAACTTGCTCTTTTCTTACTGTTATTTCTTCTTATGTTTGTCAAAATCCCTAGCCCTGTGTGTGACTCATAATTAGAATGCAAGTCTGTTGAACACTGGAGATCAAGATGGAAGAGACACACAGATCTGCCCCCCAGCACCTTCTAGATATTTGAATCTTAAGCAAGCTCCCTGATAATTTGCAGCTTCACTTTTTATCATCTATAAATTAGCAATGTCTTCATGAAGAGATTATTAAGATAATGAGAATGATAGGTGTATCAATTCTGAATTGTAGTAAATATTTATTAAATGGTAGGTGCTATTTTTCTTATTAGTTCAGTAAGTGAACTAGCTACAGAAATTTGATGACGAGTTATCTAGGTCCCATTGGGCAGTTCACTAACTATCATGTCTCTCAGTAGATCACTAGCAGATTGGTAATAGTATTCATTTCATGTTTACTTCTCACACTTGGACTTTACAGGAGGAGATCTGTAATGAGAACAGGCTCTAAAAAATCGGAAAGGCAAAGTTATTACTGTGTTCTGGACTATTATGGAATATAACATACTGGGTGATTTAGAATAGATAGAAACACATGGGCTTATGGTTTTGGAACCTGAAAAATCAGACATTAAGGTACTGACATCCAAACCAAAATTTCTTCCTGTGCTGTGGTAGGATCATTGGGAAAATACTACTGCACTTGTTCTTTTATAAGAAATTTTCTCTATGATCACACTAATTCAATCACGAGAGCAAATGCCCTATGAACAAACCACCTTTTAGAGGTCTCGTCTCTTTATAGTAGTACAGTGAATTTCATTGAGAGCTTATAACCATGCAAACAATGCAAGGAGGTGTTATCGAAATAGGGAAACAGATACTAATCTGAAGCATTGTCTGAGCCTTGTGAGGACATCCAAAGAGCCAAAACTGACTGCCTATACACTGAAGATGAATCCACATGTGGATGTCAATTGTGTAGGAACCCTTAAAATGCAGGCAGAGAGGCAGCTTTTACTGTATATTTATAGCTATGGTACTATATTGTGTGAAACGTACTATTTATTATTATCATCAGAGAAGGAAGAGGAACTTGACCTCAACAGCAAAGATAACCTTAAACCTCTTGCACAGACCTTCTTATATCTGTTCACTTGGTTTGACTGTATAACTTGAGAATTATGGATGGATTTTTTAGTCGCATTTCATCCTATATCACATATCTATTTTATGTTTAAAGAACTCTACACACAAGCCATTAAGAGAGGGGTGGAGGGGATTTTGACAGAAAGCTACCATCAGCTAGTTATTTGGTTAAGAGATGTTATATAGCAGTTTCTGTGAGTTGAATTATTCCATCCTGAAAAGATGATGTTAAGACTTTTGAAGTTGGAAAGGGAGTCTCATTAAAATTCAGGAAGTAAACTGACAAGTCTTAGAAAGTTCCTGAAACTTACCAGATTCAAAAGGTTCCTCCCTTTTCCAGGAGGCATTGTGAACAGTTTCCACTGACATTAAAACATTAAGGAAGCTCCTTAAACAAAAAGTAAACAACTCAAAATAGTGTCAGGAAGTCCTTGAAACTGACAAATTTCACTACACCCCTCCCTGCAAGAGCAAAGCAGCCAAGCCATGCTCCAAAGAAGACTTTTAGACAAGTCAAACTGCTAAAATGACACTCACCTCGAAGAAAGAGAGACCAGACAAGCTTCTAAAAAGAAGTTAAAGACCAGAGTCTTGGGGAAAATGCGCTCTAACCTACTGCACTGCCTGTAGGCTGTGCCGTGGGCTCCAGTTTTCCAAGATGTCTGAGCTGTCACCTGTGCTGTGGTAGGCCCTGGTGATGTTGTGTCTTTGAGTCATTTCTGTTCCTGTAGGCAAACCCCCATTCAAGCTCCTGAAAATAATCCCAATGAAATAACTTAATTCAGCAAGTTGAACTTTGGTGTTTTTTTATACTTTGGTCTATCTGGGCTCCTTTTTGAGGGTGATTACAAATTTATGGAGAATCCCCCTAGCAGATTCTCCACATATAGCATATAGTAATAAGAACCCCTGAGGGAACGACTCTCCAGCCTCTCCAGCCGGCCAAAAGTTTGTACAGAATTTTAGGGTTCAGATTTTGTGATTTATTACCTGTGTGAGAGGAAACTATCAGTAACCGAGTTGCCTTTGTGTGGTTTATGCTCCTGTAAGCAACTTCCCATACATATCCATGTAAGTAACTGTGGAAGTTTAAGTGTCATTAGCTTCATAGCCTTATATATTTGAATGCTTGGTCACCAGTTGGTGGGAAGGTTTGAGTAGGATTGGGAAGTGTGTGTCACTGGGCATGGACTCCGAGGTTTTAAAAGCCCACACCAGGCCCCTGTATACCTGTCTGTCTTTATCTTGTGAATAAATGTTAGCTTTTAACCTCTGATCCATCATTAGACCTGCTTGCCTGCCTACCTGTTTGACTGCTCCCAAGATCCCTGCCATGACAGGCGTGCATTAACCCTCAAAATGTTCAGGAAGACACCCAAATAAATGGCTTCTTGTCAATGTTGCCTTGGTCACTGTATCTCTTCACAGCAATAGAATAGGGACTAAGGTGACAAAATAAACTATTGGTTCACCGAATTGAACTTTGGTGGTATTGTTACTCTGGACTGTTTTTGGTCCGCTCTTTGCAGTGAGTAGAACTTTGCTTATGTCTTTGCAAAGATAGTGTCACATAATAAGAACATAGCAGCTTTGTCTTCAGAAGAGGTCACAGGTCTCTACCTTTCACTTTGTAGTTACAGTTTGCTTATGAAAGATTCATACACTTGAGGGTAAAAAGTGAGTACATACATTTTCAAAAATGCTGTTTTTGTTAGTACATAAATTGAATGTAAATATAGAAACTCTTTAGTCCGATTATTTGTTGTCAAACTGATATAAACTGAATCATCTGTGAAAAGGGCACACCAATTGTTGAACTCTCTTTGTCAAACTGGACATGGCTGTTGTGGCATTATCTTGGTTAATAGTTAGTGTGGGAGGACCCAACCCACTGCATAAAAAATTGGTTGAGTAAGTCATAAAGTGCAAAATACTACACAGCCTTCCTCCGTGACCCCTGTTCAAATTCCAGCACCTAGGTCCTGCCTTGAGCAGGATGTCTTTAACTTGTAATCCTAATAAACCGTTTACTATTCAAGTCAGTTTTGGTCAAGGCTGTATAACAGCAACAGAAAGCACATGAGTGTGTTCTCCTCAATAGCAAATGCTAGCCAAAAGGTGACTAAAGTTGTTAATTTTTAAGATTCATACTCCCTAAGGAGGCATTTTGGTGTTTTGTTTGTTTATTTGTTAAATTACTTTGTTTATTTTATATCCTGACCACAGTTTCCTCTCCCTCCTTTTCTCCCAGTTCCTCCTCCCTCCTCCTCCCCATTTTGGCCCTCATCAATCTCTATCTCTCCAGAAAAGGAGTGGCCAAAAGGAGGCATATTGATGAGAAATTATAGTTCTTTTCATGGCCACAAGTTGGAAATTTGCCTTCTTCATTGGGATATCACATCTCTTCATTTGAGAAATCCTTTCTTCCTTCCTGACTTCTCTTAATGGCCACCACCCATTCCAAACTTTTCTATAACCAATTTTTTCCATACCTCTGTATGCATATGAAGTCCTAGTAAATTCTGGTGACGTATGTTTATTTTCTATCAAAATGCACAAAGGAGAACAGCTCCAATGTCTCTGATACATCCAGATTTAAAATTGCTGGCATTTCAATATACCCTGGGACGTGGAGTGACAGACAGATACAGAACTTACAGAGGTGAGATCTGGGACTCAGAAGCACATAACTTGTGCTGTAGGTCATTTAGAACAATTTTAGGATTATGACTTGATGGTGGACAGATGTGTCTAGTTCTGAGATTTGAAAAAAAAAACTTTGAAACATCTGATGAAAGCTCAGGAAAACCACATTCACCATCATACAAACTAATTTGAAGAAAATGCTTCTTTCTTTGTTTTTCCCCAAGGGCAAGGGAGCGAGAAAATGGGTAATTACTTATAAAGTGCCTTTGCATAAAAGGACAGCACGCAACACACATGCTGTCACCAATAAAATAAAACACGCTTTTTCTGATATGTAACTTTCTGCCATTGCCTATTCAAGACTACCCTAGCTTTAATAGAACTGTGAGTGATGCTGCCCCCACACACCCTTGTTTAAAATCCATGGCTAAGCCGAATGGCAAGACCAGTATTTCTTCAGTGGGAGGCAGCCTTCATCTCTCTAGTGACTATCAAAACCCAAACCAAGCAAATAAACACACCAAGGCATGGGGCAGCTTCTGTAATTTCCACTTTTATACAAATACAGAACGTTATCCTGGGAATTTTTGCACACAGGTGACTATTTCAGTACGGAATTTACCCAGCCATGCTCACAGGACTAACCCCGAGAATAGAAAGTGCCAAGTCTCTGTGCCACATTTGGGAAACTTTAGCCACATGAGACTGGATTTATCATTGAGGTTGAGTCGTTCTAGTATCAAACATTCTGTTCTATCTTTACAAGGTCACTCTGAACATCTTGTAAAGTAATGAATGAGATAGTGTCCTAAGAGCTGAGAAAAAAAAATCTACAAAATATAGAATCTTAGCCAGCAGCCCAGGGAACCAGCAATGTTCCAAAAGATTAAGATCTCATCTTTGCATCTTGATGAAAAACATTACTTCCAGGAAGCAATGCCCTCCTCCTAACACCTCTCCAGGGGGCAAATGCCTTCCACTTAATCATCAACATCATCACTTTCTCCACTGAGAACCATATCAGATGATGAATCACACTGGAAAAGATTTAGCCTCACCCCTTGCTACGCTGGGAGAGTCTAATCTGGTCACAGCAGTTGTTCAGAGGCCAAAACCCAAAAATCAAAGTCTACAGAAAAATTAATATTTCCTACGTTCATTTCCCCTCTTTCTGTACATCTCTCTTTCTTGTCAGGTATGTGTTTGTGCATGCATGCGTGCGTGCATGTGTATGCTTGTATGTGTGCATGTGTGTGTGTGTGTGTGTGTGTGAGAGAGAGAGAGAGAGAGAGAGAGAGAGAGAGAGAGAGAGAGAGAGAGAGAGAGACTATAGTCTGTATATACGATCACAAGTGTACACTCATGTGTTAGCTAGTACCCGTATCTTGTGCACTAGTATGTGCAGAGGGCACAGCCTCATGTTCTGTGCTGTCCTTAAATTTTCTCTCTATCTTATTGTTTACAACGAGGCATTCAATGAATCTAGAATTTACTATTTTAGTTAAACTTGCCGGCCAGCAAGCCTACAGGATTTTCCTCTCCTCCATCCCCAACTGCTGGGGTTACAGAATACAAACCCATGCCTTCGCTCTCTGAGCAACCTCCCCAGCCCCCAACAATATTTATTTTCCTCCTTTATTTCCACTCTCTCAATTGTTCATCCTGCTCTGCCTTCTCAATCTGTCCTCTCTCCTTTTGGGTCCAGATGAATAGCTATCATTTCTTTACTCTTTCCCAGACAGTTGATGTGAGCAGCTACATGGTATATGCTGAGTTATGCTTGGAGTTAATGATGCACAAGATGAACAGTGAAAGCGAGAATCAGAAGGGCCACAGGCCTGGCTCCGTACTCAGACACAGGAAAGGGAATATTTGGAGCATTCCCATTGTTTGGCTCATCTCCTCTCATTCCAGTGTTTCCTGGGAGAGCTCTGCTCCAGTTTTGGGGTAGCAGTGAACGTTTACCAACTGTAAGAAGATCTAAGTCATGAGAAGATGACTAGGAATTGACTAAGTAACTGCAGCCTTCCTTTCCTCATGCTCTTACATCCACCACTGCATCCACTCTTTCGATCTGGACCACATCTTCTCTCTCTTTATCCTCTCAAACTTCTTCTAGCCCAGCCCTCCCTATTCACTGACCATAAAAATTAGCATCTTAAACCACATGTGCGTTATCACTTTGACTTAATTTTCTTCAGTGCCTGCTGATTGTAAGCCTCCAGTGAAATGGCTTGATTATGCCTCTAAATAGTGAGAGTTAAAAATTTGGGTTGGCATATGTGGACAGTCTCTGACTAGTCCTCCTCTGCTATCCTTTCTTGAGGGTCCTAATGAACCTCTTCTCTGTGACTTTTCATGGAATTCTCTAAGTGCATTACTAATTGTATCCCATTTTGCTTCTCAAAATTCTCTTTGGCGGATTGTTTCTCATTAGTTTAAAAATTTGCTGAGACCATTTTAGCTGTCTTCAGATATGCAGAATAGAACTATACGTGTGTTTGAAATGTTGATGATTATCTACTGTATACAAGTTGGTACAGTCTGATAATCATATCTTTCTGAAAATCTCAAAAGGATAAATGCTTCTGCCATTCTGCAGTTTAAAAGCTGTTCCAGTTTGCAACTGGTTACAGGTGAGGTAAAAATTGCTCAGTTGTGCAGAAATGTTTAAATATATTGGATTCTGAAGCCTAGTGGAATGTCATTTATGGTGTTTAAGTATGTGTGTGTGTATGTGTGTGTGTGTGTATATATATATATATATATATATATATATATATATATATAACTTATTGCAATGTTAGCACTTGATAATTATTATGAATTTGAATTTGCACAACAGAAATGATTTTATGCACTGAAGGTGTATGTATCATAAGACTTTTACTTTGGAAAAGAATCCCTCCGCCAACTATTGATAAAAACTGTTGATGTGAGCTCTTGTTCCACTCCATTTCCCATGCAGAGTTGTGATATCATAGCAGTGCTGGAAGCTTCAGCATATAAATATAAATATTCAAATAAGAAGAGCTGCTGTTGCAAATGACACAGCGCACTTCTACCTCTCCAGGTTTCACTCAGAAGCAGAAATAATTTTACTTCTCAGGTTGACTTTGATTTATACTGGCTAGCCCTTTTCCTCTACCTCAGAATTATAAATATCAGTATATATAAAAATTTGTATATATTTATGTACATATGTAGGATGCAATTATATAGAAAGTAGTTATATTATTTATGATGTTAAATTTTATTCATTTATACTTATATATGTATCTATATATGTATATGTATATGTACATATGTATCTATATTCCCATATGCATAAACATGTACTGGATTAGCATAAATACCATTTGTGCATATACACACATATGTGCATGCCTTGCTGCTCGACGTTATAGAAGAAAAATTATCAATAGTATAATATTCTCTAAATATGAAGATAACACTGATTTCATACTTATTTGTTGAAGTTTAAATATCTGTTTTTCACAAATTATGAAAAAATTATACCATCTTGCCATTTGGAGGACAGGCGTTATCCCTAGCAATAACAAAAACATGCAGATGGTATGGGAAGATAAACCACTATGTTTTTATGTAAAATCCTAGAAGACCAACATTGTACACTAAGGAGGGAAAGGCAGAATGATAAAGAATGGACAGGATACTGATTGGTATCAATCTTTTTCAATGCTTGTTAACTTAAGACTGTAACTTGATGCATAATTAGTCCAGGTAGCACAATGCTCCAGAAAATTAGGGTTCCCCATTCTTCTACTTTTTTTTTTACTCCTTCCTTCTATCTCTGTGTTTGAGTACTGTCTAGGGCCAAGGTCCATTGCTTCCAATAAATTCACTCTGAATAACTTAATAGTCAGCTGACCCTCATAAAAGTGAAATAGAGTACGTACATAATAATGTCTCCAAGATTGATCATGGGTATTTTGTTGTTGTTGCTGCAAATGTACTATTTTCATGTTAACTCAAATGAACGGATGTGCATTTGTCTTGTCACTTCCTGTCACTACAGTGACTTTTGAGGGAAGGGTTATTCTAAATGTGTAGGGAGCCATTTGGACAATGATTAGATATATCAATGTTATTTTCACATTAGATTCTAAAGTTCTTCCTGTTTATAAATTTCTATATAGGTATAAATGAGAAAACATTGACACATTGTGCCATTATGACTATATCTCTTTTATTTGTCACACTGATGAAAGTCTTGCTAGTAATAGATGTCAATCTACGAAGAAGGATTACTATTCCCCGAAGAAGCATGATTCACCCTTCAAAAGGTCTTCTCTTGAAATCCATTCACAAGAATCTCTAACGCAAACATGTTTTTGAGTTGTCTAATTGTTTGAGCTTATACATTTCTATGATTTCTTTTTCTTTATTTCTAAGTGTCATTTTATGTCTGTTGTTAGAGACATTTTTTGCCAACTAACCCTGGTTGTATTTTAACTCATGATAATCATCCTGCCTCAACCTCTCAAGTCTGTGTGTTAGAAGCATGAACTACATGCCTGGCTATATTTTCCGGGGTAATGGTAAGTAAATCCATGGCCTGTGCATGCTAGGTCAAGTGTTCGACATTGCCTTATTTTGTGTAAACATTTCTAGAAGTACTGATTAAGAAAGGCAATGGCAATTTATAAAGTATCTTTTAGCCTTGGTAAATGATGAAACAGGATATGTTTTTTTTGTGACTGGTCAGCAGAAAATAGTTTTTCTTACGTCATCTTTCTAGCAATAGATTTAGGTTCCTAGCAACTATCAGATCACCAGCCATGACAAAGCATATCAACATGGACAAGTGGGTGCCCTTTATATTTGAATAGGTGACCTGAGTGGCCAAAATTCAATATTTTAATTAGATATTTTATTTATTTACATTTCAAACATTCTCCACTTTCCCGGTTTTCCCTCTGGAAACCCCCTATCCCATCCTCCCTCCCCCTGTTTCTATGAAGATGTTCCCACACACATACACTCCCTGCCTCCTTGCCTTGGCATTTTCTTACACTTGGAGCGTTGAGCCTTCCCAGAACCAAGGGCCTCTCCTTCCATGGATGTCTGACAAGGTCTCTGCTACATATGTGGCTGGAGCCATGGGTCCCTCCATGTATAGTCTTTGGTTAGTGATTTAGTCCCTCAGAGGTCTGGGGGGTCATGTTGGTTGTTACTGTTGTTCTTCCTATGGGTTACAAACCCCTTCAGCTCCTTTAGTCCTTTCTCTCACTCATCCACTGGGGACCCATGTTAAGTCCAGCATCCTCATCTTTGGTAGAGCCTATCAGGAGACAGCTGTATCAGGCTTCTTCAGCAAGCACTTCTTGGCATCAACAATAGTGTCTAGGTTTGGTGGATCCCCATGTGGGACAGTCTCTGGCTGGTCTTTCCTTCAGTCTTTGCTCCACTCTTTGTCTCTGTATTTCCTCCCTTGAGTATTTTGTTCTTCTTTCTAAAAAGGACTGAAGCCTCCATGCTTTGGTTTTCCTTCTTGAGCTTCATGTGGTCTGTAAATTGCATCTTGGGTATGCTGAGCATTTTTAAGTTAATGGAATTTACCTGGCTTTCACTGAAAATAGATTTTTAGGAGACAAAGATAGCAGCCAAAACCAACATCCAAATTTTAAAAATCAATTATATTTAAGTGCTGTCTCTTAGATATAATTGACATGAGTCTATTCTTTCTGTTGGGTACCTAGGGACATTCCAGCAATTCATTTTCCCTGACACACACAGTATAGGAGGCATTACCACAGTCTTTACAGCACACCTATACAATGATAATTCATAAAAGTTAATGTCAAAAATGCTAGAATATTGTCTCATGTAGTGTAGTTGAATAATTATTTCTAGTGTATCAAAAATAACATAAGAAAAGCTGTACTAAATACACATCATGTCTTTGTTCTATCTTGGGCTAACTATGTTAAATAGCCTACCTATATTAAACCAATTAACATAAAGGTATTCTAATGATATCATAATGGGTTAGTTTCATTTAGATATTTAGAATCTTGCTGAGCAATAAATATAGTATAGATGCAGTATAATTGTGTTATATTGATTATTATGGGCATATTTTCCCGACAGAATGAACATATTTAAATAATTGAAAATTTAGAATTCAGTTCAATTCACTTAGCAGAGACTCAGAGAGGATTGTGATGAATTGGTGGTATGCATATATAAATAAATCAGGGAAAAGTAAGAAGCAATTTATGAGCTGGACTCTTCTTTAATCATTTTTAATAACTTTATCCCAGCCATTTGTATTTACAAATAAAAATAGTTGATATGGTCATAATACTGGCCAGATACTCAGATATTAAATATTACCTTATCATGATTGCAGTTGCCCATCTATATTTAGGTGATAACAGGCAGGTCTTGAAAGCTCCTTTATAAACTACTCAGTCAGAAACCCTATGAACTAAATGTGAAGGTTACAGTACCCAGAATGCCATCTGCTCTTATACCATATGGTGTTATGTGAGTTGAAAGCATTAAACACATGATGTTGGTTCTAGAAAAACAATGAACAGTACTGGCCCTTAGTTCTCTGCGTCCTTCAACATATGGTTTGGGCCACCATGTTCTTCAACATGTTCTCTGTAGGTGCAAAAGTTTCCCAGAATTCCTGAGCAATATTCACACACATCACGCTTTTTGTGGATCTTCCCATGGCTCATCCCATCACTCCATGTATGATGCCTTCACGCAAAGAAACTTTTGTTGACTACAGTGCCCTACTAATCCACATTGATACCAAATAGTCTAGTAATATAACAATCATTACGGAAATCAATTATGAGACCAGATGGAGAAGGTACTCTCAAGTGACAAGCAATTTGATAGAAAGACATTTCAGTATTTAGCAATCAATCTCTGCCTCACTCAGGAAGTTGATCTCCCTGTTGAAGGTGTAGCTGAAATATTGAGTGAAAAATGGTGCAGATGAAAAATGATTCCTCCCTATAGTAAAAAATTTAGAAACTAGAATCAAACGTGTGTGATGGGCCCAATCTGTTTTCTCTACCACAGTGTCTAATATAAAGGTCTCCATTCAAAATGATTTTAGAAATGAAACTAAAAGTGCTTATAGATTCTCCCAGAATATTTGAGCCTTAAAAAAACTACACTTCCCATGAAAGGAAATGGGAAAATACCATTCCAATATCAATATATGAGCCCTAAGAGGACAATTCCACTGGAGAAATATTATGTGGGAGAGTTGACTGTCTTTCATGTTAAATTAAAACCTACTTGAATTCAGAAGTGATTATTCAAAGAACAAGGCAGGAAACTTATATTAAAAAATGCAAAGCAAAAACCACCACAGGATTATTTTACTATGCCCAAATTTTGTTATTTGTACTGTATTTCTTTTTAGAGCATGTAATAATTTTTTATGCAGTGTGTTTCATATTTACCATGAATTCTGTGAGTGAAGAAACCTCAGTAAAATCACAAATCAGGTAGGAAATGTTCTGCTCAAAGAAGTTATTACCCTTGGGCTGAGCATGAGAACCAACTTACTTTGTAACTATTGGAAAGATTTGGATTTTAAGGAAATTACCTTTTTTCTTTTCACAGAATAAAATGATATTTTGTAAATATTCCTGAAAATTCCTATGAAGATGCTGGGTCAAATATTTGACTCCTATTGAAGTAAAATCATATAGCAAATGTCTTCCTTCACTAAAGTAGGGTACGTGTGTTCTTTTACACATATCCTCTTTCCATTGCTAAATGAGAAGTTATGCTAAAAAAGAAAGCTTTATCCCCGCATATGAAAGATTTGCCAAGAAAGGCAACAGCCATGAATAATACATGTATATAGTGTTCTTAAAGCCCAGAAGAGTTCAGGATGAGACTTTAAAACATACCAAAGAAATATACAGGTCAAATGAAAACCTCAGTCTGTTGAACTGAATAAAGAGGCTTTCCTGTAAAACATGGTAGACTCGGCTGGAGTCCCCTATGTTCTCACTGATCCATTTGTCCCCTCTAATTGCTCCTCTGCTTTTCTTTGATAGCAAGAGATACAGCTGAGTTTATTGTCGCTCTGGGCCTGAGTTGAAGCAGGAAACTGGGGGTTCAAATGATCTTAACTGTTTGCTATCTACCAAACAAAACCTTTGAAACATCCTTCCTATCTGGCTCTCTGCTTACCTGCTTACTCTACCCATCTGGCTCTCTGCTTACTTGCTTACTCTAGGCCAACAGGCATGCTGGTTTATTTCTCTAAGTCATATTAAAGCATTCTGAACAGTTCTGCTGCCTTCCTGCTTGCCCTTAAAGTGATCTTCAGTTTACTTGCTCGGACTCCGTTTTCTCACCAGGCTTGTTAGGACAAGTCCAGATGATATCAATGGGCTATTGAATCTTTTGCTGGTGCTATCCAATTCTCTCTCCCGCAGAAGTACTGTATACAACTTGGAGCCACATCAAATCACCCCTGTAGGCTCCAAGAAGGAAAGCTGGGGTAAAATTGTTTCTGTTATCTTATATGCTCTACAAGAGAGAGGAAGGCTTCACCTTTCCTGTTGCCCGTAGAAATAATAGAAATTTATATTTCCCCACTTATTTTTCTCCAGTCATTTATCTTGTTGCTTTAGATCTTTTTACCTCTCATACAGGCTGCCAATCACTTCATGGTTGATGGGATATTAACTTTGGTTGCTTTAGTGGGGCTGTGCCTGCCAAATCTTTCCATAGTAAAAGAGGCTTGTTTTCCTTTGTGATTATTAAGTGGACTGACACTATGAAGATTCATGAATATTATTCACTATAAACGACATGCTCGGTGATTGCAATATTGGTTGATGATTATTATCTTGGGTAATTATTAAATTAGGATAAGCACTTTCATATTATATCATCCTTTCCATAATTATTAGCTGGCATTTTCTCTATTTTTACCAAAATATGATGGATATAAGGTTTATGATTATCTTAAATTCAATAGGTTTATGATTCAAAGTATATGGCAAACACTGTAGAAAATTCTTTTATTAAGATGACAAATGCTGAATATATATATGGAGTCCCATTCGAAGTCAGTGTTTGGAACCAGCAATGCAGACTCCTAAAATATGTATCCCGTACTTTCTTCATGGCAAGCTTTTCCAAACGACACAAAGAGAAATGGGGTCTTTGTATCTTGGAATGCAGTTAACTCATCAGATGGCCAAGTTGGTTATGGGAATTTCCACTTTCAGAAAAAACAGAGCTAAGTGTTGAGTTGGCAACTTAGACCGTGACAACTCTTCTGCGTTGGGTGGACGGGGTACAAAGGGGTTCCATATTGAGAAGATGAGTTCTGTGGAAAGATAAAATAAGAAATTGATTAACTAAAATAAAGACAGGGGGAAAATCTACAGACCCAGCCAGCACACTAATCAATGCAACCCAGAAGCCATCACAACACATAATTGACTTGTATGGATTTGTGGAAGGGCTGCTGGTGAGCAGTACATTTTTAATAAGGAAACCAGATGTGACATACATTTTGTCCAATTTTTCTTCTGCGTTTTTGGCCTGCTACAATTGCATAGGTCCAATGCCAAACCCCTATATCAACACTGCAGCGTTCTCCTACAAGTTTTAACTAACTATTAAAAGTATAAGAGGGTAAAGATTTTTTTAATATTAATTGCAGACTTAAGGAATATTTCACTGAAAACTGTCAGAGTCCAATCGATATCCTAAAGAATTTTTATTTTGCTTAAAACAATCGCCATTTTAAAAGGATGTTCCTGGTTACTGCCATTTCACCTCAATCTTCATTTCCAAAAATTGTTTTAGATCTTTCTCACTGTGAAATCATATTTAAATGATGGACACATCTTTTTCTAATAATAAAGGAAAAAGTTTAACAAGGACAAAAATAGAATAGGATAAAAAAAGAGATAGTAGATGTGGGAGAGACAGAGAGAGAGGAGACGGAAAATTCTCGAATCTTAGGCTACCAGTGAAATTAAGTTAAACTTAATAGAACATAAATGTCTTACTTAATGGGTTTTAAACACATGAAATAGCATTTCATACTGCATATGTGCAAAGACAAAAGTACCTTTCATTTTTTATTTCTTTCTGCTTCCACATTGGAGAAATGGTAGATCTATAAATAAAAAGAAGAGAAAAATGAGAAAATGGAGATCTTTAAGTGTGCAGTAGGTAAACAGGTTGGCTAAGACCTCTGAAATATTACAGGGTGTTAGGGAACCAACAGAGGGGCTCTCAAAGGAAGAGGGGCTAACTTAATCACAAAAGAATAATTAACTTGGTAACGGTGAAAGCTTTTAATGTTCTGGATGTTTCCAGCACTTTCCTCAACCATCTCATCTCATGTACATAATGGTTGTATAAAATAGATGCTCTTCCAATTTTATAACTTAACATGACTTTATTTGCGAGACTCTTAGATGATGTATATGAGGCTTGCAGAACATTCTCCTTGGGAGTGTTTGAACTCAGCTGCCTCCAACAATTGGGAGTACATGCCTGTGGCTGGTTAACTGGATCCAATCTGGAGACAGTGTCAAGGAAAAAACTGCACAGTGTACACTGTCCATCTGCAAGATTAGATATGCATGCCTCCTTGTGTGCTCAGCTGGCTTCCCAAGACAATGCAAGCTACTGTCCTGAAATGAGACTCCAAAACACCATCTTTAAAATTGCCTTCTACATGTGTATGTTATAAATAATCCTAAGATACCTCAGAAGAAGCCAAATGGCGTGGAATATACTTCAACTCCAGTTGTCAGGGTGTGCCTCTACGATCAGCTCCTTTTTGGGGACGCTTTGACAGAGTACATTTTCATTAGTAGCTTGTTTCCTGGGCTCTAACTGCAGTGTCCTTGTTTAAACAAATAGCAATGAATGTCATGCATTCAGAGAAATGTTTGCACTGAATTAGGGTTTAGGATTGTTCTTTGCATTGGTCTCATTCCAGGAAGTAACTGACTCGTTTTATAATGGAACCATCCTAAAAGGATAAATCAGGGTGACCCACTTGGAGTCTTTTAAAACAATGGCTACATCTGCATTTCTTAAAAAAAAAAAAAAAGACTAGGAACTTCCCAAATCAGAACCATGCCCAGAAAAAGAAAAACCCTCCTTAGGAAAGAGAGAGAGAGAGAGAGAGAGAGAGAGAGAGAGAGAGAGAGAGAGAGAGAGAGAGAGAGAGAGAGAGAGAGAGAGAGAGAATGGAAGCAAGAAAGAAAAAAGAATAAAGAAAGGAAAGAAGAAAACATAAGAGTCAGACTGGAGACCAGGGAGGTACTTTAGTACCCTGTCAGATCAAGCTTATAAAAACTGGCTCTAACTGGTACTATTAGCCCCTCCTTTCATTCCCTTAAAGGCAGAATCTACTCATTTCTTCCAACTTTCTCTGATAAGTTCGTACGGTTTTGTCCTAGCAGCTCAACTGAATTCACATTCACTTCTTCCTACAAATATGAATGCCTCAGATGGCATTGTGACTTGCAGTGGAAAGAGTGGTCTCAGGAAAATGAGACTGGCTTCTGGCTTGGTGTTTTATCCTGTAGCAATGTCTTCGAGGATTTCCAGAGGATTCTGTGTCATTGCCCCCAGGAGAAAGAGGGTACTTAAGACGCAGAATAGGATGATTTCACTGACATTCAAAGCTTGTTACTGCTTTTTAAAAACAAATTCAGCATCCTCAGAATCTGTCACATGGGGATTGAAATACACTTAGCTCCACGGGGCAGTACAAGTGTTTTTACCGAGTTTGAGTTGTGTCAGTTAACATGCAATAGAAATCTGAACTCTGCCTCTTTATAGAGCAGAGCTACCAAGTAACCCCCGCATAAATCCTCTTGTTTGGAAAGGAACAGTGACCTATTTGGACTCAGAGTTCTTGGACAGGGTTTTAACAACTGGAAGGCTTATGTGGCAGATAAGGCTGCTGCGAAGGACCTTTCTGATGATTGTCTGTCTGCGTCAAGATGGGGAAGTTAAATCACAGCCTTTGTGGGCATACTCTATCAGGAAGTACAGTAACACACACTGTCTGCTAAGTGGTTGATAGAGCCAATTAATATATTTATTTCAACGGAGGTATGTAGTTATTTCATTTTTTTTTAAAGAAAGGGTGGAGGGAGAAATAATTTAACCAAAATTGCAGTGTCTGTAAGTTAGGAAAATGATTTCAAATGTAGTTACCTGAAAATGTGAATATCCTTTATAGAGTATTAAATTATCACCTGACTTATTTGGGCATTTGAACTTGGTTTATTCTGGATGTCAAAAAAGACTTTGATTCAAAATATATTTCTTTAAAATACAAGGGAAAATCATAGCTTGAAGATTTATAGTTTTTATCACTTAAATCATACTGAACTGAAAATGCTCCCATTAGGACTCTCCCTTAGAAAGTCTTGATGTAAAGAAGTTTATGTTCATATTTATCTAGAACATTCAAAGCATTTTAAGTGGTTTTTTGTTTGTTTCTTTGTTTGTTTGTTTGTTTTATTTTGTTTGCTTGCTTGCTTGTTTTCCAAGACAGTGTTTCTTTCTAGCTCTGACTTTCATGCCAGTCACTCGAAAGTCCAGGCTGGTCTTGAACTCAGAGATCTGTATGCTTCTGCCTCCCAGGTACTGTGATTAAAGGTATGTGTGCACCACACCTGGCTTGTGTGCTTTGATACTTGATGCTGCTACTTCCCAGTACTAGGTACCCAGTAGAAGAAGCAGAACACGATCCCTAGTGTCCGGATTTCAGTGATGTATTTCCACTTCCTCCCTTTAGTTTTGTTGAAGAACTGAAGGGTAATGGTTGTCCCTTCTGATTGGCCTGTTCTATGAATTTATGAGCTCAGTTCGTCTTTTTATGCTGAGTGAGTTCAGTATTCGGATGCTAACATAAGGATAAAGCAATGGCCTTTGTTGTTTCAGAATCCATCAAGGGATTGCCACGTCTTGCAAATGGTAGTAGGGAAATGTGGGTGATGCAGTTAGGAAGGGTGACGTCCACTTCCTAGCTATTTGTCCCTGAGTTCCTTTTATATATGATGGCAGTCTCAATTTGATTACACTGATGACTGTTCAAATCAGTCATAATAAGAACTGTTGGGTAAGATGTGGTAAGGGCATGGGTCAAATATGAACTGAGCTATATTTTAATAAAGATGATCTAAAAGGGAGTAACAATAAATACAAAGTATATAAAATTCAAAACATATTGTCTACATGGTTAGTTACATCACATGATTGTACTCCTCTAGTGACACCATTGGTCTTAAGAGATCATGGAGGCCTATTTCCTGGTTCTTAGTGAATGCCTTCCTAGAAGCCATCTGGTTGTCACCGTTCACACAGAGAAACGTCGGATCCTGATGCCCTGTGTCCTTTGGCACTCACTCTTGGCACTATTGACATTTTCATTCTGTAGCAGGGACTTGGCTTCAACTTGGAAAAGTGACATGTATTCCAGAGAACATGCCGCACAGTCTGGAAAGACCACACTACCAACTGCTCATTTTTTTTTTTCCAGGAAGTACTCAATGTTAATCTATCATTTTAGCTTGTAAAACAAAAGGGGATGGGGAGAGAGAAATATCAGCAACTTAGCTTTTTATTAACTTCAGAGGAAAATAATTACATTATTTGATACCAATTTGAAGACTTTTTTATTCGTTTGAAAGTAATACCATAAAGGGAATTGATATGATTTTTTTTTTAAAGAAAAGTCTGGCTAGGAATAGCAAGGTTCTTAATACTATGCAAGAGTAACATTAGTTCTTTTAATCTTTGGAAACATTCTGGGAAGATGCTTCAGAAAACGGAGCAGGACATTGCAGGCTGCCTGCAAAATGTACAAGGGGAAAGATGGCTGTGGTGCACACCATGTTAAGTGACACCCACAAGTCACTTTAAGCTCATCAACTCTACCACTGTCATAAATGTCCTCCTTCAGGGAGATGTTAGCAGCCGTAAAGACTACATGTCTGGGTGTGGGGGTACATGAGACTGTATAGTTTGGCTGTGAACCTAAAAGTACTCCCAAAACAGTCCAATCCAAATTCAGAGCCAGTGTCACCTAAGCAGACTCGCCATCCTTATTTTTCTTAGTTTACAACAGCCTTAGTTTATTTATCTTCTTTTGTGAAAAAAAAAAAAAAAAATAGTGCCTCTTTCAGTCGCAGATGTAGGATTTTGTTGGAAGGTCCTCAAATTTTATATTTAAAATTTATATAAAAATCATTTTCTTTCCTTAGCAACTAGCAGTGTTGAGAAGAGACAGCCGTCTTCTGGCTCCGAGCCATGTTACCCATTTGAGAAGACCAATTCGGAAAGCAATGGCAGTATAGAACACATGGAACTAGCCTGTGCTCACAAACCCACAGGGAAAAGGTCTCCTTTCTTTGCTCATGCTGGCCAGTATGAACTTCATTCATATAGTAAAAGACTACCACCGCCACCAACCCGCACAAACACACACACACACACACACACACACACACACACACACGCACACACACACACACACACGCACACACACACGCATACACACCAAACACACACATGCAAACACACACACACATGCACAGGCACAAGCAAGCATATATGCAAACATGCACACCTGCACACACATGCACACACAGGAGTACACACACACGTACACATACCAATCTGGCGCTGAAATCCATTTCAAAACGAGGCATTATTTTTAATATGCTGTGTGTTATAGCTGTACTACTCTCTGACACATGTAAAAATTATCAATTTTATAGGTGAATTTTATCTTGCCAGAGTGTTCTTTCAAAAGTAGCTCCTCTCTTTTTGATAATGCTCTTCTCTTGAATGGTACGGAACACCGTGGAACTACTTCCATATACAGCATGGGAAAAGTTGCCTTCCCATGTCCGGTAGAGTTTCCTGTAGCAATCTAGAACATGAGGTGCCTGAAGCAAGTGGCCCTTCTCTCTGGGTATTCAATTTCATTTTTGTGGTCCTTCCATTCTTAGTAAGGTTTCGACTCCTTACTGCAATGTTCTGCTCCACAGCACACGGTCGAGGAGAAGTAGGCCTTTCATTTCCGTCTGGTCCTTTTTTTTCCTCAACATACTTTGGCAACTACATCATACTTTTAGCTATCGTTAGCTAACATTTTGAATGTACAAATTGATGTTTTTCTTGCTCTTTTTTTCTGGAGTTCTTTCATCTCTATTAAACATAACTATGTCTAAAACAAGTCTAATAAATCCTTAAAGTATCAAATTGGAACCAATAGAGACAAATCTGGGGAAATTATGTAGGTGTGGTTCTTGTCTAACCTACAGTCATTATGTTAAATCATGATGTCTGAGGCAGCTGGTTGAATTTATACATTACACATAAATTTTCTAAGTGACACTTTTACTAATACAATATGATTTTACTTCTCTGAACTTCCAGTCTTGTTCCATTAGAATGACACAAATAGCTTTACTAAAAACTCACAAAAATTTTCATCAAATTTAAGGTTTATGGAACATATCACTGAAGAGATGTAAAAGGTACATAGCTCTCCTTCTTTCCTTCCTTTGCTTCTCTCTCTCTCTCTCTCTCTCTCTCTCTTTCTTGGTTTTTTTTTTTTTTTTTTTGTGCTTATTATATCAAAATAAACAAGCTTACAATGACTGGAAATAAGGTACAAAATTGAAAGGGAATATATTAATAATCCACACTTAAGCAAAAATTACCCCTTTTGTGAACATGACTACATTTCTGTATTAAATTGTTGACAGGTCTCTGTACTGCGTGGTTGGAATGATTTTTGTGAATAAAAATGATTTCCATATTTTTCCATTTAGCTAGTATTAATTCAGCTAATAAATTATGTGTATGATTTTCCCTATGATTCTGCAAGTGACCTAAATTCAGCTGTCCATGACAATGGGCATGTTGAATAGTCGCAGAGTGGAACAGACAAGGAAGCAGCTATTGAAATACAGAATAGATATACCAACAGGAGAGTAGTCGCCAGCATTGTCATTACTGACTTACTCATCATGTGGTTTTGATGGGTTCAACTGACTTCTCCAGATGTGTTCTAATACAGAGCATTCGCAAAGCTTGCTATCTGAACGTGTGCCTTGCACACCATAGTACAAGAGCATGAAAGAGAAGAAAAGAATGATCCACTTAGTAGAGAAAGTAACAGCTTCATGTGGCTACAGATTTGCTGCAAATCCTATGAAATCTGTGTAAGCCTTCTTAGCAATGGGTGGATGGCGCAGACTGCGGATGGTGTGAACATTAGGGTCCAGCCTGGATGTAGGATATAAAGGCAAAGGAAGCTTTCTATTTTCATGAAGACGAAGGCTGTGAGAAATGTCAACTATTATGGGATGGGGAGATTTTTTTAAATCCTATCATATCCACAGTCCTTAAGGGTAGGAACTATAGCTTTCATAGGCATATTTTAAAAATGAACTTTGAGTGTTTTGTTTCCATAGCAAACCTCATCCTCTTGCACAAATCAATCACTGTGCATTTGTTAGTAGAATATTTCCTATTCGATTTAAACATACAGCGACCAACATACATTTAAAAATAACCAGCGACTTTTCTTCCTTCCTTTTTTGCTCTTACCCAACCTGCCTTGTCCTCTCTTGCCTGAGTTATGTAACTAGATCTTGACTAATTTTCCGAGTGAAAAATAAAAAGCTCACTCGATCACAGGCTAGCTATATTATAATTTAAAATAATAAGAGGGTAGGAGTTCGATAAAACAGAAAGTATTTATTCTTAGTCATTTATCATTACCCCAGTTCTGCAGACAATGAGACCTACTTTTAACAATCTACTTCTCTGGGCGGCCATAGTTCTTTGTGTCCATTCCTGACATCAGTACTAAGAGGATCAGACAGGCTGTTCAAATCAGAAGAGATTTCAAGCAACGGAGACGGAACCCTGAAAAGGAAACCAAAACCTCCACACCCTCCCACCTGTGTTTCAGCTGTAACGCTTCCGAGAAGAAAATTAACAGAGGGGAAAAAAAAAAGACTAAATGTGAAATATAAAATGAAGAGAGCAGCCTATGGAATTACTCCCCGAATCAGAAATGGAATACCCCTCAACTCCCAGGTCAAGGTTCTGCTGCAAAGTTAGATTGTTTCCTGGTGCAGCTTTTTTCGATGAATTGAACTGAGGGGAAAAAAATCTAAAAAAAAAAAAAAAAAAAAAAAAAAAACGGGCTAGGAAAAAAAAAGACTTAGGAATTCTGTCACATCAGAGAAAATAAAGTCCTGCTGATGTCCAGATTAATCCACTGGTAGCTTCTACCCCTCAGTAGAATCTATTGTTTAACGCATAAACTGTCAATGCAGTAGACTTTCTAATCTGCTAGGTTGTACACCTCTTCAAAATGAATTATAATAAAACAATAGCAAGGGAAAAAAGCATTAACATTTCAGCAGTGCAATTTCTTGGTCCAGATGGAAAAGCACTTGAGCTTAAAATGGACGGCAATGAATAAGGGGAGAAAATATAAAACCCTGTGTGTATTCAGTTCATAACCAAGGCTTCCTGATGTGTGCTTCCTTTTAGTGCTTCTGAATTTTAGGTTGGACTCTAAGGCATTGCAGTCAAACACTGAAGACTCCCATTAACCTACATACAAATGCACAGTCTAAATAACATTGTGAAGTTATTTCTGGAATCCTCCATGTGACTAAATGCTCAGTGAGAACTCCCAGACTCCCTTAAACAGTTCATGCCTCTGTCCTTCAGGACAGCTGATCACTTACGCTGTCTTTCAGGTTCTTCAGGGCAAGAATAGTCTTCATCACCTATGTAGTTCCCTGATCAATAATTTCTTTGGCACTTTTATATCTTAGATTAGTCTATACTCCAAAACCTTCCTTATCTGACTGGCAGTCTGGTAGAATTTGTTCTGGGGTTTATAAGTTGTATGTTCATCTCTCTCTCTTTTTTATGTGAATGCTAACTGCTTTTAAAGATAATGAGATAATTTTAGACCTAAAGAAGCTTGTCAGTACAGAAAGTTTCCACATACCTTTCATAATTTATTTGAACTTTAACAGCTTTCCATGAATATTCCTCTCTTTCCTACAGTCTAATCCAGGATTCTGCGTCACGTGAAAGTGTCTTGTTGTCCTCCCTCCACCCCCTCCCTTCTTTGTATTATCCCCTCTCCCTCCTCTGTTCTTTCTTCTCTTCCTTCCTTCTTCTCTGTTCAACCTCAGCTGCTTGTTATCCTAAGACGCTCCAAGATTATTCCAACTCTTAGAATCAACCAGCTCTCCAAGTACTGCATGTTTCTTTGAGATTGATATTAACAAACCATGACATCGACACTAGGTATACCTTACTGCTTCTGTCCATTGCTAACTTATCTTATTTCTACTTGTGAACAGAGGTAGGGCCCTGCTTGTTAGGAATTCTAGCCTACTCGGACAATTCCACAGCTCCAACGGAGCACCACAGGGCTTCTCTTAGCAGTTACCTTTCCCTTAGCCCTTGAAATCTGTGATTGCACATTTCCGTTGTCTATAACATGTCCATCATCTTGATGTGCATGTTTACAGGTTTTTATCCAGCAGAAAAGCACACACTTTTGAAAAATGTCCAAAGGCATGTCATCAGTTGGAAAGTTCTACACCAAATAGATATGAATGTCACAAACATAAACATATATTCTCATTACCATATATTTGCTTCCTGATCTTCTTCTTCGTGGTGCTAACAGTTTTCATGTGTTAAATGAGTACAACCTCATATTCTGTAGCCTTCCAAATGTGTCTTCCTTCATTTCACAGTAATCATTCAGAGTCTGTCCTGTTCCCATATGACTCGGGAAGCAGTCATTTCTTTTCCTTGTTGAATAGTGCTCCATTTTCCACACGTACCACACATTTTCCCCTTCAGTGACTATTTCATGACACTTGCATTGCTTCCTATACATAATTAAAACACTAGAAATAAAACTGTTGTGTATATGCACACAAAAGTTTTTTTTGTAAGTTTCATTTTCCAGGACTAGGTGCTCACAGTAACAATGCTTAGAAATATTCTATAAGAACATTTAATTTAATGTTTTAAAAAACTGAGAGATATTTTTGCACTATCTGTATCGTTTTTATATCCCTACCAGTAATATACATATGATCTTACTACTGCTCTGGGTTCTTGCCAGCATTTAGTTTTATTATCAAGTCCTCTGTCCTTATACCATTCGGTTAGAATGGTTTTGTAGTGTTCTTCAATTGTCTGTAACAATTGGGTATTGTATCATCATTTGGTCTGCATTCTGTCTCCTCTGATTTTTTGGGGGCCTTTTTTTGTTTTGCCACTAATTCAAATAGTTTCTAAAAGTAGGACAAAAATCTCCTGCTACTTTTGTTTGCAATATTGTTTTGTGATGTCTCTGTCTATGCATGTCACAGTTATGTAGTTCTTACACCAGTTATACATTGGATATCATGACATATTGTTGGGGAATTGATACCCTTTCATTATGGGATGCTCTCCTTTGCAAAAATGTCTCTTCTTCCAAGTACTTTGTGGCTCCACATTATACAGGATCAAGGGCTTTCCTTTGGTCCAACAGAACTTCTTTTCAGAACTTTCTTTGAGCCTTTTACAACTCTTCTGTTCCATCTTGCCATTAAAGAATGTATGTCTTGTGGCAAAAGACAGATGAACCTTGCAGGCCATTTATTTCCTGTAAGTATATCTCTCAATTTGCTTCATGTGCTTTCCTACCCACTGTTTCTTATTTATTGTTATTTAATTTATGTTTTGTCAGTTGAACTTTGCCCACAGTTCAATTTTTCAGGTTAATTTTTTATTTAAATATCTTTAATATATTCTAGTGGTTTTCCTAAGGCATAAAGTACACATCTTTAAGTAATCAATTTTTTATCATTTTGATATTTTACATATAGTATTACCATTATTTTTGAAAGTTCTCTGCTACGATTTTTTGCATATTTATTCTCCATTCTTCCTTCTCTCATTCTGAAACTTAAATCACACATATATTAAACACAGAAAATGATATTAATTTGATATTGTGGGCTGTTTCTATTCCTCTGACTCTCCTGTATCTGTGGTCCTGTCGGGGCAGTTTCAGCTTCATCTTCTACTTTCCTTTGCTGGGTCAGGTCTAAAGATGATCTCCTTAAAAGGGGCAAGGTTCAGTGGGTGATATGGACTTTGGAATTATATAAAAACAGGTCCTCGAAACCCACAAA
The DNA here is from genome assembly GCF_963924665.1 of Micromys minutus. Taxonomy (NCBI): domain Eukaryota; kingdom Metazoa; phylum Chordata; class Mammalia; order Rodentia; family Muridae; genus Micromys; species Micromys minutus. The sequence goes on from NC_137968.1 coordinate 15,765,318, forward strand.
GCTGGGTGGTGACACATGTGTGACCCAGCAGTCCTGAGAGGCAGGAATGAGTGAATTGTGAGACACTGCTGAGTCATCTAGCCTAGAATATATCTGTCCACACACGCGCACACAAGCACACAGAAAATTTCAAAAAGGGAATTCCATAGAAGTTCTTCGCCTTTTTTTTTATTTCTAGCATTTCTGTTAGATTCTTTCCTTTTATGAAATTATCCATCTTGATATCTTGAGTCATTTACACTTTATTTGCAGTCATTTAAAATTTCAAGTCTATATTTTATCGAAATCTGCATCTTGTTGTTCTTACTCTTAAGCTTTTTAAAAATCAGTTAACATTTTTATTGCCTTATGAATTTTCTGAAATTGACATTTTATAACAGGCATTAAAGGATGAGATGAACAAATGTAATTTCACCTTTCCTTATACAATGCCCTCAATGTGTTTGGCTTAATACTGAACATTGTTGTTGCTTCATTCCACAATAGGCAACGATATCCTGTAATAGTACTTAACATTTTCAGTGGGCACTGCTGTATAAGTACAATGTGCAGGTTCCATTTTGCTCAAAGCCTTTCCTAAACCTTGTGTCTTTTTTTCCCATGTGTTTGGGATTCCGTCCTTCCATTCTCAGAAGCACTCTGCTGTTTCTTGTTATTCAAAGTCAATTAGTCCGGTGGGTTAGGGTAGTGGTAATGAAGAAAGGGAATAAGTCACTGTGTCCTGCTTCTTCCATGTGTCACCTCTGCCGTTCTTTCCCCATAGCTCCATAGTTCTGAGCCTACCACTTCTTCACAATTCTCCCTGAAGATAAGGCTGATTTTTCTATGTATTTTCTTCTGACTACCTAAGTTTACCACTGTCCTAAGGGAGATGTGGGTTGTTGCCTTTCTCCTTTCAGGGTGCGTATTTTGCTCCATAAGGAAGATAGAAGAAAAGTGTCCTATGGTGTTTCTGAATGTCTCATATGACTGCTATTATCTGCCTTCATTTTGCCCCAGTATGAAAACTTTTTTAAGGTCTTTTGACGTTTGTGAGTGTGTGTCCGTGTGTGTCTCTCTGTGTGTGTGTGTGTCTGTGTGTGTCTGTGTGTGTGTGTGTGTGTGTGTGTGTGTGTGTGAGAGAGAGAGAGAGAGAGAGAGAGAGAGAGAGAGAGAGAGAGAGAGAGAGGGACAGAGAGAGAGAGAGAGGGAGAGAGAGACAGACAGAAAGACAGACAGACAGAGACAGAGACAGAGAGAGATAGAAAGAGAATTATAAAGCAATAAACTATAAGAATACATGGTCACTGCTAATGTTTGTAGTATACAGATGCTGCACACTGTGTCTCAGTCCACACATAGCCTTAGTCAAGTGTTGCATCACCTTTAGCTCAAGTAACTACGGGCAAGTTGTTATCTTTGAAATTAGGCAGCTTGTCTTTGCAATCTTAGCACCCAGATAGTCCCCAGAAATGTAAAACATATAAAGCTTATCTAACAGTTTCCCAATATAAATTAAGAAATATCTCTACCATATTATCTGCAAAGACACAACACCTGTTTCTAGTGGACAATTGCAACATTAACGTATTTCTTCTGGTAGACTTTTCCCTAATAATAAAACTCATTTCCATTAATTTTTAGCCTTAAGAAAGAACATATTGAAATTTTAAAGGGAAACGGAAACAGTTTCAGATGGAAAAGCTCAGGAACTACACATGCAGAAGAAAAGAATGGTTTATCTTCTGGGCTGGATGGCTGTTTACACAACGTTAAACAAAGGAACACATTTTGAGAACCGAAACTCAGCACTGGGTAAGGGCAATATGAAGTAGTTGCTTCATTCTTGTGTAAGACCAAGACAGAATTTCCAATAGCCTCTTGGTCCCTACTATTTTCTTAGTCACAGGGGAGGCCTGGGGACAACCAGACATTTTATTATTCTTAAGTATATTCTCTTCTCCTCACAAGAGCAAACATTATCCAGATCTTGAATTCATTTCTTTCTTGCTTTTGAAGGAACATCTGTTTCCTATCTAATGGCACATACTGTGTTAAAAGTTGCAAATAGACAGTAAGCAGAACTTCCTAACTCAGTACATAGAAAAGGAATATACGTGGTGTGTATGACAATCGTGTAGAGATATTTTGATATAGCCGAAGAATGCCATACTCTAATTTGCAAGAGGGTAGGCCGTAGAACAGGTCTTTTACATACTAAGTATATGACATTGACCAACTTTAGTAACTTCTTTATTAATCCATCATAAACTGAGACAATAATATGTCCTAATACAGATGTAAGACCTGATTATGTTAACAGGGATAATAATATAAAATATTCAAGAATCAGCTCTTTAGACTGTGTCAGTCAGCTCACTCGATGATGACAAAATATCAGCCCATGCACAATGTATTAGCATCATTCAGAAGGCAGAGAGCAGGAGCCCAAGCTCAGAGATAGACTAGGTTACAGAGCAAAGTCCTGTAACTAGACAGACAAACAAACAGAGCGACCCTGGGATATTAACTTCTTCAAAGAAAAGATTCATGGTAGGTTGCAATTTTGGTGATGTATCTAAGAATGGGGAGCCCTGGTGGATGGTCTGAAAAGCTATGAAACAAAAGACAATTAGGTAAGGGTCACATCAAAATCCTTCTTAAGAACCCACCCCCAATGGCCTAAAGGCCTCTCTCTATGCCTCGTTTTTTAAATGTTAAAACACACCCCTACTAGTACCATACCAGGAACAAAATATTAAAGAAAGATTGGATCATTGGAAACATGCAGCACCCAGTCTGGCCTGTGGTGAGTATTGTTTCATACGGCTCAGTTTTATGCATGGTATGTCCTCAGCATAATGCTGGACGTTAGGATGATAGGCTGCATCATCCTCTCTCTTTAAAAGATAGAGTCCTAAACCCCAATACCTGTAGATGGGAATCTATTTGGAAACAAGTTTCTTGTGGCCATATTTCATTGAGATAAGGTCATCATAAATAGGTATGGGCCATAAATGCTAAGATAAGTTTTGGTTTTTTTGTTGTTGTTGTTGTTTTTGTTTTTATAAGTGTAAGAAGACAGAGGCTTGGCTATTGGACCCAAAAGAAGCACACAGACACAGGGCCATGTGAAAACAGAAGCAGATATGAACAATGTAGCTGCAAGTCTAAGGATGTTAATAATTGTCAGAATCTAGGCAGAGGGAAGGAGGATGCTTTTCTAGGGGTTTTCCCCCTAGGGGAGGGGCACTGCTCCTTTCTGAATGCAATGGTTTCTTTGAAATCTTCCCTTCCCTCGGTGACTGTGGGATAGTTTTTGTCTTTATTTTAAGCGTTCAAATTTGTGAAAATGTGTTTCTGCAGCAGAAGGAAATGAATACAGGCTATAAAATGCTCAATAAATCACATCTATAATATATCACTGAACCTCAGAAGAAAAGGAATTCATTTTGTCAGAGTAAGAACTGTTAGAGAAAGGCAACAGCGGTTATTACCACAGGAGAAAAGATTGCATGCCAGATGAAGCAGTACAAGAACCCAGTGCATAAGCAATAAACATAATATTGTATAAGTCGTTCTGTCAAGAAATGTTCTGTACAAATAGGACATCATGACTTGAAAACCCAGAGCCCCAACAAAAATCCAAACATGGCACTGCATACATGTGATCTCAACACTGGGCAGGTGGAGTCAGCAAGCATCAGGGCAATAAGAGACCTTATTGCAAAAAGTGGACATCTGAGCAATGCCCCAGGTGACCTTTATATGTACAGCCACGTGAACCTACACAAACATATACCTGCCCAAACATACACAGAGAAATAAATGCTTACTATTACAGATGTGACTTCCCATTCTAGAAAAGGTAACATGATCTGTGGTGTACCTTGTAGAATGTACATATAGATAGATATAGATTAAATAGATATAGATAGAGATAGATATAGATAGAGATAGAGATAGAGATAGATAGAGATAGAGACAGAAAGAGAGACAGACCTGAGAAATAGAAAAGGGCAAAGGAATTGTGGGTTCATGATGATGTTGCATGAGGATCAAGTATTTGTAAAGATAAAAAATAAATACAATTTGATTAGAAATTTGAGAGGCTGGTTATAGTTCTTCCAAAGGAACGAGGAGGGGAAGGCATCCAAATTTAAAGTAAATAAAAATGATATAGCCATTTAAGAATTTGTCATCTATTTAGAAACTAGGTTTTCCTTTAGAGTTTGTAATCATGTGTATTATCCTACTCCAGTGGATATTGAAGCTAAAAGACATTCATGCTTTGGGACAATCATATTTGACTTTAATCCCAGTTTAACATTCAATACTGAAATTATCAAAGACAAGTAATTTTCCCTCTCTGATCTCAATTTTTTCGCGTATAATTTGCAGTTGGCCCAGTAAATTCAGAGTGCTTATCTGTTTAATACTGTGGAATTTTATACTACCTAGCTCACTAGGAATTGGACTTAGTATGGAAAACTGAATCTGCGAATATAACACTCTTGTGTTTCTTCCCAGAAAACCCAGTCGAAATGCTGAATCCTTACACCTCTTACCACCTGACGAAGCAAAACAATCCTGAATCTATATAAAACTCCTATTACTCTAAGGGCATTAAAAACTCTGAGACTCAGATAGATACAGAACCATGATTGATCTCGGTCAAAGTCATCAGCTAGGTTTCTTTTTGTCTCAGAGATCTCTAGAGATAGCAATGGGGCACAGTTCAGGCCAATTATTTGCAATAAGCACGTCCTAAAAGGTTTCTTGGAAACTTTTATTTCTGATTAAAGAAAAATGCAGGAGCTGGGGACATAACTCAGTAATAGAGTATCACCTGGGTTTATTTGCAAGGTTTACAGACACATTTAAAAAGCCTAATGGAATTAAGCTCCCCTGCTCCCCGCCCCCACTACCACCATTTTTTCTCACTTGTTTTAGACTCTGTTACTTAAAATCATGCCAGTTATTTCAGCCATCTTGAAACTGTAAGAAAGTGCCACGAAAATGGAAGGGGTATCTTTTGACTTTTCTATTGTGAATGAAGGGCTGTATTATACATTCCAATTCAGATTTACAGAATTATGTCTGGTAAAGTGATGTTCAAAATTACATGATAAAAATTTTTAAAATTATGTGATGTGAAACAATAAAATCCCAATAATTAACTTGTGCTTCTTTTTTTTAGCATTTTCTTTAGGAATGTATTAACTTTCTTTTAAGAGTGTATTCATGTTTTCTCAATAGAGGTTGCACAATTTTCTTGACTATTCCTTGTTTCTCTACAAGAAAAGACATTCCTACTGTTATCTCAGAAAATGGCCCGTATCTACCCAGATTTATAACCTTCAAACATGACAATTATTCTGAATTATTCAGATCCGTCTTACTCACATCTAGTCTACCGCTAAGACTTATAAATCTTGTCTTTCACATATGACTAGAATCCATTCCACCATCACTAAACACAAGTTACCATCATCTCTGGCCTTAGCTATTGTGATATACTCTCAATGACTACCTCCTCATTATTTCTTCCTAATGTCTTTGTCATCGAGGCAGACAAAGTGAGCCTTTGAATCTATATATTAAATCACATCTTCCAACTGCAAAAATCTCTCCCATTGTCCTTAAAATCAAATGGAAACTCTGGTGTCTGTTACTAGTCTCTGACTCCTGTCACTTACTTCATGGGTACCCTTAAGCTACATTATTAGCCTTCTGTTTGTCTTTCAGACACAGAGCATGTTTTGCCTATCAAAGTGTAATTGGTCCTATTCTATTTTCAGAATGGACCCTGTTTTCCCCATGGCTCCTGAAATAGTTTTTTCATCCTAATAGAGATCTCATTAGAAACAAATTTTTTATTCATGTATCTTTCATCTTTTTTTTTATAGTGTTGTCACTGAAACCTCTCTATGGCATTCCTGGCCTTGTGATTGCCACCTAAAATATTTAGGTGAGATATGCAGAGCATAGCTCAGAATATAGATGAAAGTAGACAGTGGCCAGAGAGACTATTGTAGTGGAAAATGCTAGTAAGAAAAAGGAATACACAGGGACTAGGGGGACTATTGTGGAGAAAAATATTCTCAAGTGGTGTTCAATTTTCATTTCAGTCAGTGTGATGAAAACACCCTGACCAAAAAAAAATTAAAGAGGAGTTTATTTTGCTTACTGATTCAGTGTGCATCCCATTAGTGTGGGATGTCAAAGCAGGAATTTAAATCCTCCTACCCAAAGCCCAGAAAGAAACAATTGTACTCATGGTGCCCATTTAATTAGCACTCAGCTGGTCCTCTCTATTCTACTAGAGCCCCAGTTCCCTTGCAAAGGAATGGTGCTGCCCACAGTGGACTAGGTCTACCTACATCAGGAACAATAAAAAATAGACCACATTTTCCCAAGCCCAAGTTAAAGTCAAATAACCTCCTCTGCAATACTGTCCTGTGACTTATTTCACTGGATACAGAGACTCATGGACACTTTAGAATCCAGTTATCATGCGCATCCTGAAGTTTCAGTTCTTAGCTTTATATGCTGCTGGCTATGAGGAAAAGATCTACCCTTAATATTGCTTATGACTTCTAATACCTACTAGAGGTTATAGCTACAGACTGACAGTGTGGTATGTCTAACAGTCTTGTTTCCTTTTGAGACGTGTGTGTGTGTGTGTGTGTGTGTGTGTGTGTGTGTGTGTATGTATATATATATATGTGTGTCTGTATATATATGTATGTATATATATGTATATATATATATATATATATATATATATATATATATATATATATATATATATATGTAAAGAGGAAGACTATTTTAAAATGGGTTAAAGATTCAGTGAATGGGTTTTGAGTAGGACATGTGAACAGTTGGGATCTGGCAAGCTGAAGCCCCTGGAACAGTGAAGTTCCATGCCAGTTTGTCTCTTCATCCACACACTGACGGTCAACTGATGTGTTGGTTATCATCAGACTGTTAGGTGTCTGTTTTAGTTAGGGTTTTACTGCCGTGAACGAACACCAGTGCCAAGGAGACTCTTATAAGAACAATATTTTACTGGGGCTGACAGATGGATTTAAAGGATCAGTCCATAATCATCAAGGCTGGAATATGGCAGCATCCAGGCAGGCATGGTTCAGGAGGAGCTGAGAGTTCTACATCTTCATCTGAAGGCTGTTGGAAGAAGACTGACTTCCAAGCAGGTTAGGGTTAGGGTCTTAAGAGCATACCCACACTGGCACACCTACTCCAACAAGGCCATACCTCCTAATAGTGCCACTCCCTGGTCCAAGAATATACAAACCATTACAGTGTCTTTATTCTTATATGGTCTAGGAAAAGATACTATACCCTTTCTGTGGTGTATTCAGTAAGTTCTTGGGCCCGCCTTTCACAATATGATTTTTATATGCCACTGCCCATGGATGCTCCTAATTTATTTGACTTATCTATAGGGTGATTCTTTTATTTGAATTTGGAGTAATACACTATTTATGATTATGTGCCTCATGGTAGTGCTAGGCAGATGTTTATGTTGTCAAGGTAAAAAGTCCTCCTGCCTCTGTGTTTCTACTCATAAAATAGAGTCACCCACAGCAAGACAAAGACAGAATTTTCGTGGTTTTACCAAATATGAAGTAACTTAAAGCAGTGCCTTATCTCAACATATCCAAAATGACATGCTATTTGTATCTAATGAAGATATATCCACTTTAACACTTGCTCCCATCTCTACTTTACCTGTAACACATGATGTGAACTAAATGATTAGTAAGTCATTGCTAGACTATATCAGTGGTTAGTACTATCTGTACTTTTTAGAAAAATCTCGCCTTCCTTCCAACATGTCTGTTGTTCATGGGTGGTTACCTCTATAGAACCACTGGCTTTAGGGAGATTACTTCACACCCACCCCATTCAAATAAAATAACAGCAATCAAGTATCTTTCCATTTGCTCAATTACTTTGTGTCATAGGATCTGAACTAGCCACACATGCACAGTAACTATGACTAACTGTCCTTTATTTCTCCTTGTCTATTCAAGTATTCAGAACAGAGTCTCAGGCTTTATGGCTACTCAGTGGGGATTTATTTGTTCAAGATACATTGATTTCATGTTGGGGGATTAAAGTGATCATTGAATTAACTTTTTTCTCTTTTATTGGCTTTCAACAAAGTAGTTCTATGCACATAAATATTTTTTTCTAAAGAAATTTTCTGTTTGTACCTAAAGCAATAAATCTTGCCAAAAATAAAGTATTCATCCTCACCTGTTGCAACCTTTATTTAAAAAAAAAAGATGGTGTTTTGTATGAAGAGCTTTCTGTAAAACAGCAAGGCTACCCTGGTGGCAAATAAATAATTAAGAGCCTGTTTTTCTTCCAGCTATGTGGCAAAATATTCAGAGAATCCCTGTCTACCCTGGTGTGTGGAGAGGTCCTGTTTTGTGCTGTTTCCCATCATAAAAATACAGTTGAAATTCAAAAGAGCTTCAGTTGTTATGCCTAAAATGCATATCTTTCCCTTTTCTAATGTCAAATGAATCACCACAGTTTCAGCACTTGATGGTCCTTATTATCGTGAAATATTCTGCAATTAACAAAAATATTTAGACAACATTCATGCTTAGAATCATAATATAAAGTATTCTGTGTTTTAAGATGAAATGTTGCCTGAGGCTAGTTCTTACCAGGAGGTCTGCGCTTCCTTATTATACATGCATTAATATTTTGTCTGAACCCCGGCAATGATTTTTAATCCTTGGCAGTGCAAATGTTTCTCTTCTACTCATGAATCTCAATGATCTTTTCTAACTGTTGATCTCACGTCCACAACCTGACATCTCTTTTTAACACCGTTTTGTGTTATAATTCCTGTTAGCTCCTTGTTTCCAAGAAAGTCCTTTTTCTTTTTTTACCAACTGCTCTCCTCTGATAGAAAGCATCTTCTTTAAAGAAAATCAGATGTGATATGAAACAGAGAGTAGTTTCTACTGACCTCAGATAATCTAGAGGCTTTAGTCCAAATATTACAGAGGACATAACTCAGAAACATAAAAATGGGGGAGGAGAAATCTCATTGTGTCTCTCTTTTACAAATTTATTCGTAAAATCACATCTTGTATAGAATATACACCGAGAAATCACACTATGACTCTGAAGTAGTTCCCACAACTGGGGCTGTTATTTGTTTCTTTCCCCATTGATATTGTGTTTGACAATGTCTTTGGTCAGTTGAATGTAAGCATGTTGGCATGACCCAGTTTTAAACAAGTGTGTGATATTTGGCTTGATCTCTTGCGTAATGAAAGCATAAATTAGTAATCTTGCCCCTTTATCCAGATCAGAGACTAAGACACAAGGGCCAGGCATGATCCTATGAGACTTGCACACTAATTTGGCCCAGATACAACAGGCCTACGCCAGCCAAATTATAGCTGTCTTGCCAAACTAGGAGCACTTAAGTTAGTGTTTGTGGTAAGCTGCTGAAATTTTGAAAGAGTTTGTTACACGCAGAATTTGACCAGTTTATTTATAACTCCTACATGAAGAATTTTCTGTTCCTTTATAATATATTCCCATGGTATTTTGAATCTAGATCTATTATTACAGTGTCTCTAAATCTGTAAATGCCCTCATTCCAATGTGTCTATCTCTTAAACACTAAATTTGCCATAGGCCATGATCCATTTCATATCATTTTTAATTTTCTTGTCATTAAGTAGGACATGACACAGCTGAAAGTACCAAAATTTGCATTCATAATAAAATCGGTTTCTATATTTCCTTGGAGTATTTAAGGGAAAGAGTGTCCAACAGACATAAAAACAAATCCAACATGAGAGGTTTGAGGAATAAATATTCTCTACAATGCTTTGTTACAGGATTGAAAAAAGTTTCCATCTGAAGAACAGGAAAGAGGGTGGATATTATGGGTTGTGTGTTTGTATCACTCTCAAATGTTGTAATTGTGGTCTCTATCAAACATAGCTGTTGGAAGAAAATGAGATCATGGTGACAAGACCCCAAAAGGGAGACCTGTTATGAAAAAGTAACCATAAAACTCTCACGTTCTCATTTCACCATCAGAAATATAGTCAACAGTCTGCAGCCCAGAACAGGGCCCTTTGGAGAACATAGACCAGCGACATGCGACGCAGTCATTGCGCTCCCAGGTGTGAGAAATAAAGTTCTGTTGACATTATCTATCCATCACCCAAACTTTGACACTGGGATAGACAGACCAAATTAATGAACGTCTCCCACAGGACTCTAAAAGTAAAGCCCCCAAATTGTAGTATGGGTCTTTAAATGTTCTAGAGTCTTTTGTCTTGTTCAACTAAAATATCTTGACACTTAAGCCGTCAAGAATATAAATATTGTTCTACCACAAATTGTTAGCAGTATGATGCCAACTAAGAGAAAAAGTATTGCTTATATGAAACATTTCTTAGGACGATGAAACATACAAAACTATTTGTACCTCAAAAAGTACAGAGCAGGTTTACAACACCAGGCATCATTTCTTTATTGGTAAGCAGATTTTAAGTTCCATTCGAGAACTGTTGGCTACCACCAATGGTATGCATGCCATTGATATTCCGTTAAGGATGATGGGGTTTATTGTCATTGTTGTGATTTATGGGACTTATAACTGAGAAGGGCAGTTAGTTTCTTCCTAGCTATGGGAGCCTGCATGGTTCCTTTTGACTCTATGGAAGATAGGAAACTTCCCAGTTAACTAAACAGTTAACCAGACCTAATGAATTCATGGATCTTAGAGGAAAACCGACCACCACTACTTCATTAAGTCAACACAATGTCTAACTGCACTCTAAGTATTCATCCTTATACCCACAGATAACTGTAGTCTTCACCCCTTGTCTATGAAAATTATTTTCCAAGCAGAGAACATTCCAGAACACTACAGCTGACCAAAACAAAGAGTTATGAAGTCCAGCCTCACTGCATACATCTATAAAATATTCCTGAACCTAAGACTCAGGAAACTCTTTGGGAGAAGGGCAGAAATGCTAAGTGCCAGAGGAACGGGGAGTTAGTGTCTCCTGGAAATGTCAGAAGCTATACTCCAGCAATCTCACTAATGTGGCTTGCTAAACATAAGGTGAACAAGGATGAAACCAAAATATGTTCCAACTGGGACAGAAGGTAGAGTCAACCACATACAGAAAACTAGAGGAAAATACAGAGGCTAGGAAATAGTCTCCTACAGGGAAAAGGGTGTACAATTGGCCAAGGCACATGTTAGGAAGATATAGGATAACTTGTATTTCTCTCCTTCCACCATAGGACCTCCAGGATCAAACTCAAGCCATCAGGTTTGATAAGAGATGGCTTTATCCACACAGCCATCTCAATGGCTCTTTAATTTCATTTATTTTTTTTAAATGAAACTATTCTCACAGGAATGACCGAAAAGACAGAAAATAATCCATATAGCCGAACAGAAAAGTGATAAATACAAAAAGGCAATAAGATCAGAGAGAAAATCTCTACCTGGATTTAGGTAGACGAATGGGCATTTTGTTTCTCCTAACACACCAGGGGCCAAATGTGGGGCACAAGACTGGCCAACAGGAGGACTGAACTTCTTCCTCTTTACTCCCTTCAGTGACTTTGTAAAATCGGAGATATAACAACACCTACGCTGCAGAGTACGTGCCCATCAGTGAATTCTGTTTTGAGCTGACCACCAATTGTCATTTAATTAGCAGGAGAGATCTTACAAAGCACAGTCAGCACTAGTATGCTAGGTACAAAAATAAAAATACATGCGCCAACCTCTCTAGTGCTTTGGAGCATGCTATGCCCACACCTCCCAGCACATTTATGAATTCCATAAGAATAAGCTCTGAGACAGTCTTGAAGACAGACACAGCCCATCTGCTTTAAAATAGCCGGTGTTGCGAAATGCCACATTTTCTCCTAACATTCTCTTACACAAAAGCAGACTGAAAAGAAGCAGGTATTAAAAAAAAAAAAAAAAGAGAGAGAGAGAGAGAAGGATCAGTTTGAAATATTTACCTATGTAAGATAATGAGGCTTTAAAGAATTAGTTTGATAATAGGAAACTAGCTAGTTCAATTTTTTTCCCCCTAACTCATGTGTTTCTTACAATTTACCTGATGAAGCATACCTACTTTCTTTTTAGTAATGAGTCTACATGTAATCTATAGTAGCTCATGACAACAAAAACAGAATTTCTGTTTTGCCAGAATAGGCTTTTATTCCAAAATTTAAAATGAAATTAAGGACAGTGGCAAGTAGAGGGAAAAATGAGAGCTTTGTAAATATTGTGCAGGTCATGGATGAAAAAGTGCTTCCAAGTGCACAAAATCCTGATGTTGTTTGAAATTGGCCAACAAGTGTTTTCATGTCTTAGGTAAAACAGTCTCACGACTTCTGTGCCGAGGAGCCTCTTGCATTTCAATTTAAAGTAATGGTGTGAGCAATTTCACTCCATTACTTCTGCCTGCAATAGGTTCACAGCATCCACGTTAATGTCTACCGACAAACCACGGAAAGAACAATGGCTTCTCATTTGTATAATGGGCTTGAGTGAGATGGTGGCTACTCTCATGGATGAGTACACCAAGTGATTAAAATAATTGTGAGTACCCTGGTATATAATGTAGAATAGCAAATGTACCAAAAGCAATCTTGTATCATATGGAAGATCTCTTGCCGGTGCACACAGAGAAAGCCCATTCTTGTTGCACATGTACCTTTCCAAACATCTCAAATATCTAAATCACGGAAGCTGAGCTATTTTTAATTTAAATGTAAAAAACTGGTGAGGTTAAAATTTTCTCACCATATATGATTTGTGGAACTCTTAACTACCAATGGTATCAATAATCTTCCCAGATCAAACACAAAACCTAAAGGTTGGAAAGGTCTATACCAAATGTCTGATTAAATAAAGAATTGTATGTATACGAATACATACCTAGTAGATATTATATTATTTTTATAGATTCTAAGTAGAAATCTGTTCAGAGACTAATAACCAATACATATTCCAGTACATGATTACATGCAGAGAAATAAAATTATGAAGATACTTAATTTAATTTAATCAGCATTCTATATTTTATAATAAACTGTTCTTGTTTTTCTATAACAATTACTTGGCTCTTTGAATACATGCTTGTTTATTAAAATAAAAAATATTTTTCATCTGGATTTTGATATTGAAGGATGTATTTAAAATTCTTTAAGCAGAGAGATAGGCAAAATAAGACATTTGGCACCTATGCTATGCAAGTGTATTTTGTTATGTAATTTTAAAATGAGAGGTAGGTGCTGGGAGCCTGCTCTGTGCCACATGCTGTCATTATCAGGAGAAGCAGAAAATGGGAAGATATAGAGAGACCCACAGCCAAACAACATGCAGAAGGTGAGAAACCTTGGAACAGTCAGACCTAGAAATCATCAAGTCCCTACCTTCAGGGTACAGGAAAAGAGGAGGTGGATGTAAGAGCCCAAGGAGATGAAGTACATCAAAAAATTAAGCCATATAGACACAACAGGGCTGGGGCACACATGAACTACCAAAGACTTTACATGATTCTGAATCACAAGGGTTCCTAGAGCTGAAACAAGTGGACACATGTTTCCATCCCTAACACAAAGCTATCTGCAACCCATAGCTACTTGATAATGATAAACTAATTTTTGCTAAGGGACTCTCACTGGAGAAACAAACCATACCCAATGAGCAGATGGGTACCATACCCAACAGTTAATGATCAACAGTCCCAACCTCAAAAGGATCTTCGAAAGTTCCTTGTCACAGAATGTTACTTGGGGCATTTTCTCCACCTTACAGATTCTTTGGATACCTACTGTGGTTTCCAGTTTGTGGCTTTTATGGAATTCCTGTGTATGCAAACATGTGTATCTGCATCTATATGTTCCTTGTGCTTTTTTGGTTCTTTTTATTGTTCAGTTATGTTTTTCATATTCTTATTTGTTTGTTTAAAAATTTATATTTTTCATCATAATTACTTGGCTGTCTGTTTCCTTTCTAATGAGAGACAGAACAGGTGTGTTTCTGGGTTGGAGGGAAAATGGGGGAGAAATGGGGAGGAGTGTGAGGAGGAGGAACTGTAATCATACTATACTATATGGAAGAAATCCACTTTTAATAAAAATATATAAAAATTAGTCTTATTGAAAAGCCTTTACAAATAACGATTTCTTTCAGTTATCATTACATCAATCAGATTGTGTTTCTACTATTTTATTTGATAATTTCAGTAGACATGATTTAAATATTCATTATACTATGTTAGTGTGGGTTGTGTGTTTATGAATTCATAAAATTCTCCTTAATATATGTTCCTAAATTATATGGCTATAATACATCTTTTTAGTATGCTTTTTAAAGCAAATATGCTCCTGAGAAACAATTAAAGGGTCATATTTATTTCAGTTGGAAATAGTCAATCTTCTAAGATCATGTTAGCAAAGATTCTATAAGGTGTCATTAATTCCATCTTTATAAAAAGAAAAATATAAGCAAGATAAATAAAAAAAAAAAAAAACAATGATCTTTCCTGAAATCACACTAGAACTGCAGGCACAGATCCAATTGTCCATCTCAAAACTAAGAGCAGCAGGTGTATGCCGTGAGTCTTAACTGAGTTAAGACTTAACTAATGCCAGCCAAAGGTGCCAGATCACCTGGGCTAGACACACTTAAATTGTAATGTATGAGCAAGCAGAGCTGCAGTGTTCACTAGAAGAAGAATGAAGGACTTCTGGGCCCACAGGATTTTTCTTGGCACAGGAGGATAGCCATTTTCATGAAATCTTGGCAAGAAGGCTATCCATATAAAAATAATGGAAAAGATTTTACCAGAGCCATACCCCACCCACGGGGTAATTTAAGAGACTTAGTAGGTCTGTGCTCACTGGAAGAAAAGGGAAATCGGAGAAAGCAATGCCACTGAGATGTTTTAGTCACTAGACAGGCCCATTCAGAGATAATTAATAGCAACACCAATAAGAATCTTACCATGGCTTTCATATGAAAAAAAATGATCCCAAAGTTTATGTGGAAAGAAAGCATGTAAACATGTCAAATGTAACTAAAAGAGAAAAATATGGCAGACAAACATTACATTCTTTGAAAATTTCCTATGATATAACAATGATCGTTGTGGCATGTTATTGGTTGAAAAAGATAGAACAGGGAGCTGAGCGATTGACTAATATAAATATAATCAACTGATTTTTGGCAAAACAATAAAGACAATTCAATAAATAAAAGCTAATCTTGGTAAGTGATATTAGGACAGTATTTTATTTTTACAGGCTTAAGTTGAACCGATGTAGATCTTATACCACGTTCAAATTTGAATTCAGAATGGATTGTACATTTCAATACAGGCATAGGAGAAAAAAAATCTATGTGAATTTTATTTGGTTATAGTTTTCTAGATAGAAAAGTTATAATTTCCAAAAGAGAATGTGGTAAATTGGTGCTTATTAAAATTAAAATTCTGAATTATAAATGTTAAGGGGAATTTTGAAAATCCACAAAATGGCAGAACCCCTGTCAACAACTGCAATTTTATATGCTCGATATACAAACAATTATTATAATTCAACAATAAGCCAACTTAAAGGAGGAAAAAACCGACTAATCGCTGTGAAGAATGTGTTGCCGACAGAAGAGGTATAACAGACCGCCATTGCTTTTGGAGATGCAAAACCATTTCTTACCAAGCTTTAGATAGTTCTTTATGGAGATGAGGACAACCTTAACACACACTCGACAACTGTAATCCTGGGTATTCAGCGAAAAGATTAAAACTTATATTCATAAATTCCTGCCTTCACATCTATCTAGAGGAGCTTTGCCCATAGTTGTTTCACAGTGAAAGCAGTCAGGAAGACCTTTAATGGATGAATAGATAAAGTAGGATCATCCTAACAATAGAACATTATTCCATTATAGAAAAGGGTGCCGCATAGCCAGGACCCAGAGCCACGTTTAAACATTAAACATCTATTGCTCAGTAAAAAAAAAAAAAAGCCAATCTGAAAAAGTGATGCATTGTGTGATTCTATAGGATATTTTATTAAAGAGGCAAAAATATAGAGACAGTGAAGAGCTCATCAGATACCAGGCAGTCATTTGAATAAGATAAATACCCCTCCCCCCTTTCTTTTTGGTCAGGGCAAACATTTTGTATGCTATTACATCCATTTGTTAAAACCCATAGAATGTTAAAACACAAACCTTGCACCTTAATGCGTGAGACTTAATAATATGAATTGGGAAATCAGAATATTCTAGAAGAGAATGCAGATGTGCCTAAATAAATTCAAGTGTATTAAAATATATGTAAAATATATGTAAAATACCTTTACCGAGGGAGATGACAGGAACTATGGGAGGAAGTCCTAACCAAAACAAATTTCGAAAAGGCTGAGATGCTTAAGACTCTAGAGAAGACCAAGTGTGTCTAATCCCTGTGGTTAATTCAGTTCAGCCCAACAGGTAAGGAAGTGAATGATTTGTAGGAGGAAACAAGATGCTTAATATTAGAAGGAGAAGGTAGACAAGCAGAGAAAAGACCTGTAATGAGCCTTGAGTTCTCAGATGAGAGCTGAGCCATCAGTCTGAGGAAGACTTGAGAGAAGCACCAGTGGTCCACAGCAAGAGAGTTCAGAGCTGCCCCTGCTTTGTCAGGTGAGCAATACAAAACAACAACAACAACAACAATAGTAATAATAATAATCATTGTTGTTGTTTAGAAAAAAATTTCTCTTTTACACCTTGATTTTTATTACCAATTCCAATAAAACACAACCAGATTTCCTGGAAGAAATAGAAGTAGCTGCTTCCAGGCTTGCAGAAGCCTAAACATTTTACCTCATCCTAACTGAGAAAAAGTACTTACAAACACAAGTAACTACATATGAGCTAATCTGGATGTACTGTGTGTGTGTGTGTGTGTGTGTGTGTGTGTACATGTGTGTGTATGTGTGTGTGTGTGTGTATGTGTGTACGTGTATGAACAATTAAGGAAAAGGAGGTCATTAGATTTAAAAAGACTAAAGGGTGGGGCTTGTAGAGAGAAAAGGAGAAGGATAAATGTTGAAATTACATTTACATTATAATCTCAAAAATTTAAAAACAATAAAAATTGGACTTTCCGGGTTTGGAGCATGATTTATGATCCCAGAATCTTTGAGGGAGATACTTTGTTTTGTCTAATTAACTCTGCTTCACGGTAGTCCTAACAACTACTAGCAAGTAGACATCACTGAATCCTGGATCTGAGGGCCTGTCACAATCTCTAGAGAAGATCAATCTGAACTGTTTGGGATTAGTGACACCAACAGTAACCACTTGTCAGTTGGTCTTTTGGTTGTAGTCTGGAAATTGCATGTGAAGTTAAACAATTGATATACTAGGGTTAGAACAGCTGTAATTTAATCTCAGCCAAAACATACATGATAAAAGCCCTTTGGGAAAATAGATGGTATCTTGCTAAACCTAATATCAATTTTTAAAGTTTTGAGTGTGTTTTCCTCTTATGATAATCTGTGTTTCTTTTATTTTTCTTTTAGAAAGTGAGCAGAATCAATAAAGACTAGTTTATGATTGACAGATATCCCTAATTTTATTTCACCCTAAATAAATGATGAGTAACATGTGCATATTCCCAGGAAGGACAAGAGTCTAGCATAGATCATGTTGCCCTCACAAATATAATTTCACCAGGCTAAACTGTCACTCAGTTTAGAGTAATGCAAAATAGATTTTCATCTTGGCAATAAGCAACTCCTTCATTAATAGACAAGATTGATCATTGTAAATTTCCTTTATCTCTCTGTGCGGTACGCCACAGCCCAAGGTAGCATCACAAGGTCAGAATGAATATAAAACCCCATCTTTATTCCAAATACATTAACGAAGACAGTGGGAACATTCTGTGCTTAGCCCAACAATGAAACACACCAAAATGTCAGAACTGCCTTTATTGTGTCAGAGAACCAATTGTTCTCAACACAAATCAAACGTGTAACAAAAGAATTAAAATTACTTTTAGCTTCTTCACACACCTACTTATCTCACGAAATTTATATCTTCGGGGGCC
Source organism: Micromys minutus (assembly GCF_963924665.1). NCBI lineage: Eukaryota > Metazoa > Chordata > Mammalia > Rodentia > Muridae > Micromys > Micromys minutus. Next base: position 15,783,455 of record NC_137968.1, read on the forward strand.
TTGAACTCTCAAGAGTTTTTTTTTCCCCTTTTTCAGAACTCGAAACATGACAGTGTCTATCTTCTGGTGTCTTTTTCTTTTGAAAGGCCCTTCATTTGACCATACCTACTGTGTAACTGAATTCTCTTACAAATGGGTCATATAAATCCTATATAAATATTTAGCAGAATTCCTTCTGGCTCTATATTCTATTTCCATATGTAACAGTAAAATGTCAAACATGCTCAGACAGCCTCCACATTTACCTCAGCCACTAAGCTTCTCCCAAAGAGATCAAATGACCCAGAACAGTGGTGGCTCATTACTTCCAGACGTTATCTGTGCACATGAAACATCAACCTGCCGAAATCAGTGGGTGTATATAATTAATATCCTAAATTTCACTTCATAGACCTATGCAAAGTAAGAGTGAGAAGTGGCCAGGTAGAAACATATTACTAAACAAATTAGGAATCATGGGTAGCTATGTCTGTTGGAGATCAATGTCAAAATTCATTTTGATTTCAAGTTTGTTGCTCTTTCTGGGAAGTGATGTTACTAAGAGGTGAATGTTCAGACAGGGACTATATAATTTGCAGTCTTTAGCCTGGGGAAATGGCTCAGAAGATAATGCACTTGCTATGCAAGTGTGAATGCCATTGTTTGGATTCCCAGAATCATATAAAAGGCAGGCAGGCGTGGCAGTTGCCTGCATTTCTAGAACTGGGGAGGAATAGAATTCCACTGGGCATCCAGATATATTGAGCTAGGTGGGACTGGTAAATTTCAGTTCCAGGTAGAGACTTGGCCTCAAGAGCTCTCAAACAAAAATAAACAAAAGACATCTAATTAATATCAAATTCAGGTCTTTATATATTTGCATATATATATGCATCTATACATCACATACACACACACTACAGATAAACATACACACACACACACACACACAAAGAGAGAGAGAGAGAGAGAGAGAGAGAGAGAGAGAGAGAGAGAGAGAGAGAGATTTTAGGATATTCTCTGTATTTACATTTCAGATGTTATCCCCCCCCACACACACAATTCCATCCCCCTCTTCCTCCCATTGCCTCCATAAAGATGCTCCCTCTCCCAACCACTCTTTCCCCTTAGCACATTGGCATTCCCCTACACTGGGAATAAGAGTCTTAGCTGGACCAAAGGCCTCTCCTCTTATTGATGCCAGACAATGACGTCCTCTGCTGCATATGCACCTGGAGCTATGGGTCCCTCAATAAGAACTTATTGGTTGGTGTTTTGTCCATGGGAGTTGTGGAGGGTTTGGTTGGTTGATAATGTTGTTTTTCCCATGGGGTTGCAAATCCTTTCAACTCCTTCAGTCCTTTCTCTAGCTAGTTCACTGGGGTCCTTGTGTTCAGTCTGATATTTAGCTGCAAGCATCCTCAACTGTATCTGTATGACTCTGGAAAAGCCTCTGAGGTGGCATTCATATCAAGCTTCAGCCAATAATCACTTCTTGGTATCAGCAATAGTGCTTGGGTTTAGTGGCTACATATGGGATGGATTCCGAGGTGAGGCAGTCTCTAGATAATCTTTTCTTCAGTCCCTGTTCCTCTATTTATCCCATTATTTCCTCTCATGAGTGTTTTGTTCTCCCTTCGTAGAAGGACTTAGGAATGCATCTTCTGCCCTTCCTTCTCTTTGAGCTTCATAATTTCTGTGAATTGTTTCATGGGTATTCCTTTGGGCTAGTATCTGCTTATCAGTAAGTACATACATACCATGAGTGGTTTTTTGTGACTAGGTTACCTCACTCAGAATGATAGCTCTAAGTTCCATCTATTTGTCTAGGAATTTCATGAAGTCACTGCTTTAATAGCTGAGTAGTACTCCATTGCTTAAATGGACCACAATTGCCCACAGTGAGCTGAACTCCCAGAGGAGATGCAGGTGCGTGCTTCCTCCTGAGCCCATTGATGAGCCCACACTCTCTCTCCACTAACTATCTGGGGAGAGACCTCCAGGAACTCTCAGGATGCAGGGAACATGATGTAAATTGGGAACGAACTAGTCCAGCCTTCCTCAGTGCCCAGGACCATAGGCAGAGCAGGTACACAGCCATCAGGACTCATGACCTGCCTGCTAAGAGCTGAGCACTCAGAGGAGATACGGGAGCACCTTACCTGCTGAGCCCACGGTCCTCCATCTGCACCCAGAGCCAGAGCCGGCCCATTGCCATCAGAACTCACAGCCTGCCCAGAGAGGATTGAACTCCCAGGACCAATCTTTCTCTGGAGCCCATGGCCCACAGACACCTAGGAGAGACAAGCGCCACTCAGAGACAAAAAGATCAACTAACATCAAATATAAAAAGATGGCAAGAGGCAAGCGCAAAAATCTAAGAAAAAAAAAAAAAAGCAACCTAGCAACATCAGAATCCAGCTCTTCCACCACAGCAAGTAGTGTATATCCCAACACACCAGAAAAACAAGATTTGGACTTAAAACCGTGCCTTATGCTGATGATAGACGGCCTCGAGAACCACATGAATAACTCCCTTAAAGAAATACAGGATAACACAGATAGACAAGTAGATGCCCTTAGAGAAACACAGGAAAACACAAGCAAACAGATGAAAGAACTGAACAAAACTATCCAGAATCTAAGAATGGAAATGGGAACAATGAAGAAAACACAAGAGAGATAACCCTGGAGATAGACAACCTAGGAACAAGGTCAGGACTCATAAAAACAAGCCTCTGTTTTTATCCACTCACCTCGTCCAAATCTAGCGGTGGCCATGTCTCTACCGATTACCAGAATAATTCGGACAAATTGAACATGTGCAAGGTAAATGGTTTTCAGAGAGGATTGGTCATCCGACTTTTAATGTGTGCAAAAGTAGTGGGGTATAAAAAATGGAAGAATTGATTTTTTTTATGGATCTGGGAGTCTCAGGAACTGTGTATGTATTATTAACCAGCCAGGAACACACACCTTCAATATACTTTCACTTTAAGAAGCCCACCCCTGATGCCTTGTACCTTTGCAATGGGACAGGCTGTTTCTTACAGTTGCCTGAGATAACCTTTTACTTTTGTGGCTATTAGCACGCTGTGTGTGTTCACCGCTCCCTAGCTGCATAACTGTCCTTCCAGTTCTTAGTTCTTCGGTGGAGAATGACCTGACCATGCCAATATGTATTGATTTCTCTTCCAGACACTTCGTGTGTTGGCTGTCCTGAATACTATGATATCCAAAGACAGAAAAATTGATAGAGTCAGCTAGCGGAATCTTATGAAAGGGTTTCAGCACCACCGGCCAGGAGATGTAGATTACTTGATGCAGGCAGGGATTTAAATTTCTATACGCTTCTCCAGTGGCCTCACTGGCCAAGTACATTTGAAAACCTCTGTATGCAAGAATTTTCAACACTTTATATTGAAATATTGCTTGAATATTTTACCAATTATTAATGAAATTTTTGCTATAGCCACTCCATCCGTAGGTGCCAAGGGTAAACTGCCTTCCAGGCAGTTTCAGCTGATACCAATGCTATTCCTTTCCAATGTACCACTTTAACTGAACATCATTTTAAACACCATGATATCATGACCACTTCCTGGCTCTATATTACCTAACTTATGGCTAAAAAATTTATTTTTCCACTCTTTCATATTGATTCTGATGGTTGTAGTGAGGGACAATGTTAATTGGAGGTGTAAAATCATCTATTATAATATCAAAATATAAACGACTCAATATTTAATGGTTACGATCTTTTTCTTCACATTATGGAAAGTCAGTTACCCAATTTTACATCCAAAATATCCATATTTTACTAACGACTGCTCAGTTCAATTAAATAGATATTATTTTCAACTTCACTTGTTGAATTTAAGGTATTTCATCAGGTTTTCTGCCAACCTAATTATTACTGAGAAAAAAAAGTACTGTTTTCTCAGTTCCTCACCCAAGAATAAAACCCAAATGTCATCCATTAATAAAGATCAAACTGGAAGATAATTTTCTTCCTGTTTTAAGAATAACATGAAATCCTGGCTGTATTCATTTCTCTCCTCACTGCTGTGACCGAATACCTGACAAGCAGCTTCTTACATAAGTATAGATTTTAATTCATGATTGATTCATGATGCATCACTGTGTGCTGGAGTGGCAGTGGAAACAGGTCCGGGCTGTGACACCAGGACAGTGAGACAGGTAGTCACGTCACATCTGGCAGAAGTGGGTAGAGCTATAAATACTGAAGCTCGGCTGGTTTTACTTTGATTCCACCAATTGAAAGATGCCAGCTACATTCGGCATTGGTCTTCTCTGTTTGCTTAAACCACATTGGACGTGCTCTGAAAGAAACACCAAGGGGTGTGTTTCCTAGGACATCCAAAATCCAGTTAGGTTGACAATGACAATAAATTATCCCCATGGCCCTTGTCCAATACCCATTTTAGTCCTTGTCCTCCTTCAGTAAATATTAAAATGTACCTGTAAAGTAAAAGCTATAAGACCCATACAACTCAGGGAAAGGGAAACGGTGTTACACATTCTGATCAAAATGAAAATTTTTTACATGTTGCAAATTGTCCTTCCAAATGGAGAGACTTGAGTATGCGAAAAACAAATTTTCACCTATAATCAAAATATTAAACACAGAAAATGTGAAGATCTGAAAGGATTCCATGATGCCCCCATTTATCCAGCCTTACTCTGAGATTGAAGAGTTCCAGAGAACACTATAATGGCTCAAGGCCTCACGTGGCTATCTTAATAAACATACTACACGGGGACCTACACGTTTCACAAGAGTAAATGCATGTGAAAATTCTTTGTAAACTACACTGGATCATTCACATGATTAGTTGCTCATACAATGCAAAAAGTAGAGACATGGGTTAAAATTCAGGGGCCTTAAAAATGTGTAAAATTGTTAATGAGTAGGCCCTTATTTTGTCATCTTACTTAGTGTTCGAGTTAATTTCAACAAAGAAAAATACTTTAAAAACTCATCCTCTCTTCCCTTGTGATCAGTATCACTGTGCGTTAATATAAGCTCACACATATTTATCGTTGTTTTTAATAGGCTGCTTTAAAATTGGATCAAAGACTGACTTTCTATATTTTGGTCCTTGAAGTTTCTCCTATCAGCCAGCTTCTGCTACAAGCAAAGCAATGGGACAGTTCGAGTGTTTGCAACAGCATAGTTTGTTATGAAACTCAAAGACAAACATGGCTTTATCTTTCCAGTTCCTCAATTTTATCTGTTCCAAGAATAGAAAAAGTGAAACACAGAATGTTTGCAGGAAATTGGGTGAAAAACAATGAGAAAATGTAACTGATGCACGTGGCGTTGCTCGGGATTGGATTTCCCATTGGGAAGTTTTATTAAACGAAGTAGGCAAGCTACTTCAAGGATACCGGGCACAGGGTGGTGGTCTCAGAAATTCTATCTTTAGCTGAACTACATTACTAGGTGTCCGGGACTGATTCAGTCTAAGAATATGTATAAAATACTTGTAATGCAATCCCTGCACTCAAAGCCCAGGGAACATCATAAAAGCCAGAGAACCAAGATGTCATCTTCTATGAGATAATGTTACCAATATAGAACAGGGAAGCTTCACCCATGAAACCCAAAGAAAGACCTGAAAAATAACAACACTGGTTGACATGTCAAAGGTAATTGGTGAAATCTCACAAGACCCTGTCCCTAAATTAAGTTAGCCAGAAATTAATGGCTGCTGAACAAGAGAGAGTGAACCTTCTCCAGCAACAAACATTCTCACAGGTTATTCAATCCCAGAAGCCACCCTTAAACATGTAGACATATGTAAAATGTAACAGGACTCAGCAGGCTATTTTTACATATACATACATCTATCATGTATCTATCCATCTATCTCTATCATCAATCCACCTATCATCTGTCTGTCTGTCCGTCTCTCTGTCTGTCATCTACTTATCACATATCGATATATCATCCATAATCTATCTCTACATATACATTATATATAACAATCATAGTTTAAAAAGACGTCATGAGGGTGAGAGCGTATGTGGGGGGCACAGAAGAACTTGGAAGAAGAAAAATAAAAAATGACAATGAGGTGAAACAGTATCTATGTGTGAAATACTAAAAAAAATAATTTATAAGAAGTCTTCTGGAACTGATTTCTGGTAACCATATATATATGTGTATGTGTATGTGTATGTGTATGTGTATGTGTATGTGTATGTGTATGTGTATGTGTAAGTGTATGTGTATGTGTATGTGTATGTGTATGTATATGTATATGTATATGTATATGTATATGTATATGTATATGTATATGTATATGTATATGTATATGTATATGTATATGTATATGTATATGTATATGTATATGTATATGTATATGTATGCAGCCATAAAGCTATTACAATTTTGAAAAAGCATAGAAACATTCTGGGTCCCTGCATTCTGTCAGCTATTTGATATATTGTTCTCCTTAGGAAACAAAACTCTAAGGAAAGGAAAATCATACAGGAAGACTGGTTAATGAGCATGAGAAAGGAACAGGTGAACCTAACTTTAGTCCTTCCATAATCCAAATGCTGATGAGCTCTAGGCATATTAAGATGAATAAATCTCTGTGCACAGGAAAGCCAGTTACTTAGGAAAAGGAAACTTAATACATCGTCCCATCACAAGTGCAGGCAGCAGCCCCTGATAATCTAGCCCAAGGAATTACTAGCGAGGGCTATATAAGGAAAGGTGTCTCAAACACAGAGAACCAGCCTGCTGAGGACTCCATAGCCATGACCTTCAAATGCACTCGGTACCCCTTCTGCCACCCGCACATGACTGAACTCCACCCCTACTCGGGTATCCTAATTCCAGAAATTTAAGATGTTTTCTAACAATGCTAATTGTTTCTTGTGATACGTATCACAATTCTGTAAAGCAAAAAATATGTCTAGAGTGAAAGGACCCCAATTCTACCCACAGTCAACAAAACCATCTGCCTGTTGTGTCTCTGACCTCTTCTTATTCGTTCCTTGAGTTTTCTTCTGAACTGGACACAACAGACCTCTTTATTGTCACTAAAATCACATTTTATTGGATATTTTATGTATTTATATTTCAAATGTTATTCCCTTTCCCCAATAACATAACCACTCCCTCTACATCTATGAAGATGCTCCCACTTCCACCCAGCCACTCGCACCTCATCACCTTGGCATTCCCCTACACTAGAGAAATGACTTTTCACAGGACCAAGGGCTTCTCCTCCTGCTGATGCTGGACAATGCCATCCTCTGCTACATATGTGGCTGGAGCTCTGGGTCCCTCCATGTGTACTCTTTGGTTGGTGTTTCCAGCCCTGGGAGCCCCGGTGGTTTGGTTGGTTGAAACTGTTGTTCTTCCTATGGGGTTGCAGACCCCTTCAGCTCCTTCCTTACTTTCTCTAGGATAGCTGACCTCTTTGAATTACATTTTTTCAAACTACATCTCCCAGTGGCTCTTTGAAGGTGTTCAGTTTTTTTGTGTTGGTTTAGTTGACTGATGTTGAAACAGGATTTCTCTGTGCAGCCCTGTTTTCCTAGAAATAACTATGCAGAGCTGGCTGGACTCAAACTCACAGAGCTCTGTCTGCCTCTGCCTCCAGATTACTGGGATTAGAGACACGCACTAACATACCTGCTTCACATGTAGATTTGATGGTTAAGATTGACAGGATTTTGATGGCAGAAAAAGGAAAGGGCCACTGTTTATTCTGATATTCTGTCTAACTTTGTACTAAAGATACATATGGCACTGAAACTTGGATAATACTAATACCTCACTTCCCTCTCCTGCCTCCTATCAGGATAGTTAATGCGCAGATTTTTTCATTATCCTCTATTTCCCTCTGTGTTCTCCCATATCATTTAAGCCAATCCCCATCGTAGTACATTTCCTCCACCAAGTTTCTTGGCATAGATCATATTTTCCCCATCAATAACCAATTTTGACTCATGCTTCTACTAACAGTGAGATTTACCTTAGGAATAAAATGAAGCAAATAAATGCCAAGACTGGAATAAAGGATAAAGTGAGCACAATAAACGAAAGTAAAAAGACAAGGGCACATGTACAGAAAGAGAGCTATTTAGAAATACTCACTCCGGAATCTAAGCTCCAATATTTGTATATTTGAGCAACTGATGATAAATAATCTACAATTAAAAAAAATGTAAGCTAGAAAGATTTGGCTAGCTAAGGATCAGAGCCAGTGCATTCTGGGAAGGACAGACAGTGAAAACAGAAAACCTGACAAAGGAGGAAATCATGACAAAAGTGCCATCCTGAGCTCTGTTCCACTACAAGGACTAAGGACTATGAATGCTTGCCATCGCTAAAATAAGCAGCAAGGATGTTGCAGGGGCTGACAAGATAGAGAGATCATCATGCAGAGGGAGTTGCCAGTTCAGCAGCTATACACTCTAGAAGAAGCTGGCCAATTTAGAGAAGAGGAAGTCCTTCCTTTAAAATCATTGACAAACTATTAATCTTAAAATCTTACGGGACTGTTTCTAGGAATTTAGTGCAAGAAAACCACGGGCTTTCTGGAGATCCCACATTTGGTCCAGAGCTTGCTGTACACACATAGAGGCTGAGCTCAGATTCAGTACCCATAGAAAAGGCAGATGTGACAGAAACGCCTACATCCCTAGCACTGGAGGAGCTGAGACAGGTGGGTCCACAGGTTCACTGGCCAACCAGTAAAGAGATGGCTAGCTCCAAGTTCAAGGAGAGAACCTGTCTCAAAACATAAGGTGGAGAAGTAGTTAAGGAGGATGCTGATTTCAACCTCCGTCTTCGAATATATGTATGAGCAACAAGCACACTCGTACTTATACACATACATACGGGCACACACAGAAGGACAGACAGACAGACAGGGAGAGACAGACAAAAGGACAGAGATACACATTCAGATAAATAAATAAACACCTTTCAAAAAATTAGAATCTTCTTGTTGACCTTGGACTCATACAGGAAATCATTTGTGGAAAAGTTCTTAAAGTACCTGGTCTTTGTATAGAAAACTCACAATTAGAATCAACAGCCATTACGGGGGGGGGGGGGGGGACCTGTCTCACAAATAAATGAGTTTCTGTGGACTGAACTTTCATCTTCATTACTATGTTAGATTTGAAGCCATGCACCATGAGATACCTAAAGAAAGGTTGCGGTTTCAGGTAATTTTCCAGAGCTCACCTCCAGCTGCAACTTTGTCACTTGATTCTTTTACACACGGTTGGAGAAATCTGCAGATAGGAGTGTAAAAAAAGCCAGTAAAAACTCAGGCAAACAAAAGGAAAACATTTGGTTAGAATTTTTGAAATTTGAAAGTAGTGCAACCATACACAACGGGAGACGAGGCTTTTCTAGATGTGTTGGGATTCAGGAGAGAGCCAAGAAGCTTGAAGAGTTCTAGACTATGAGGATTAAAGAATGTGTCAAAAGAAGTGTACACTCAAATTTTCAATTAAGGTGTTTTGTGTGTCAACCCAGGAAGCTTCAAAGGGTCTTTGGATGTTGTCAGGAAGGCCAATGACGATGGAAAGAGATCCCAGCTGCAAAAGCTACACTGAGACTTTTCTGCCACCATGACCTCTTTCTCTTAACATAGTAACTGCACTGTGTCACTTAACCTAGTTTTCCCTCTACTTGGACAAGGAAGTTTTTTTGTGACAAAAGAGAGCATTCAACTGGCTTCAACCTACAAACTTGCAACTTACCTGCGATGTAGCAGAAGTCTGTCTTAGAACAGCGGTACATGTTTCAGTAACAACACCAATGAAAATGGTCTTTCTCATTCCATCGCCAAAACTTCTGTCTAACAGTGTGCAGTTTGAAAACACCCCTGTGGCTTACATAACTTGGTGCAGAGAGGCACACCTGGTACTTCCCATATGAACTGCATCTGGGCATTAAACACATGGAGGTCATAGAGCAGGGAAATCACCATTGAGATCTTAGCTACTCTGACACAATTTAGTCAGAAAAAAAAAGAAGTCAGCAAAAACACTGCTTTAAAAGCCACACACTATAGATATTGTTCGAATTCTGTCTGTCTGCAAACAGCAGCGAGGAATACAGAAACAAACATCCCCCCAACTTAAACGATAGAAGAAACAAGCTTTTCAATGACATTGTTGCTTGCAGTAGTCAAACAACACTTGATGGATATGCAGTCATTTCAACTCGAAGTTTTTTCCTAAAATAAAACCATTTGATACATTTTAAAACTCAGACTTGTCAGTCTTTAGTTCTTGTGTTCATTTGTTTATCTTAAATGTCATTTCTATGAGACTTTTACTACTTCCATATCCCAGACGACCAGAAAATGAAGGAACCTTAGTGACCTGTGGGATTTGGGTAGGAGTCTCTCCAGGGTGATGGTCCTTTGAATTTCTGACTACACCTGGCTTAACTCACAGAAGAGTGTTGGGCATCACATGGATTCCCTTGTGCTTCCTAGCCTATCTTTCACAAAGCCTTGGGTGGTGAGCTTAACAGCAAAGCTGCCTAGACTTGGCTGGTGCTGGCTATTTTGAGAAAATCCTCCAAGTTCCTTCCAGTCATAAAACACTGGAGAGAGAAAAGCTAGGAAAAGTCCAGCTTTAATTTCTTGAATTTGCACTTGCAAAAACACACATCTTCACCAAAATTAAGAAGACTTGAGAATTTGGCTCTCAGCAAAATTCCACTCCAGGGATAGCAGGATTGAATGCAGATTTTTGCTGTGGGCAAAACCTCACCATTATTTCTAGACAATGGGCTTTCTGTAGTGAGCATGGTGGTTCTCTGCACATGAAATGGCCATGAGCCAATTCCCAGTTTTCTCCAGTGAGTTTGCCAGATTGGCTAAAGGAGAGAATATTTTCATACAGACTGGTAATGTGTCTGATGAAATCTAGGGGAAATTATTCTCGTTCCCATTTTCACAAAGAATTAATGACAGTTTGAGGGCTTAGAGAAAATACACATGATTGCTTCCAAAAGGTTTAATAGCCACCCAATATTCCTTTAATATCTGGAGTGGACCTACCCTCACAGACATTCTGTGTGAAGGTGCTCTCCATGACGTAGGTCATTATTTTCCCTAACTTAAACATTCTCTAAATCACCTGGTTCAAATGAAGAATTTGATTCTGAGTTTAGTGGATGTGATCTGAGATTCTACATTTGAAAAGCTCTATACGCATGGTGTTGAGATTATTAGTCGGTTCATGACACACTAGATAGCAAGGAGTTAGATGACCACATACAGTTTAAATAAGCAACTCAATAAATACTCAATACAAATAAACAAAGGAATACAGATAGGTTGGTATCTACATACCGTAGATTTCTACTAAGCCATAAAACACTGTTTTATTTATATAAGAAGCTGGATAAATTTCCAGAATATTTTGGTGAGTGGAAAACTGGCAGTCTCCTGAGTTGTATTCTGTTTAACTACACTTATTTAATATTTGTTAAATAATAATTTTAGAAGTAAAGGAGGTTGGTGATTGTTAATGAGGAGAACTAAGACCAGGAACCCAGTGTTCCAAGGCGAAATGGGAGCTAACAGCAAAACAAAAGGCACAGGCAGGTTCTTGCTTCTGCAGAGATAAGTCATCTTTAACCTATTCCTAATATTCAGTTAAGTTTCTTTCCAGTTCACTCATCCAAAAATGGCCAATATGATTGACTGAGATCTACAGGAATGGAAAGAATCTTAAAATGTCAGATTTTACTTATTTAAAATAAAAAATCAACAGAGTTATTTAAAAGCAAACCAGAATTCTCTCTGAATTAGAACTGAACTCTCTTTTAAATTTGTAAGCGAATGTATCCAAATCAAGAATACCATCAGGCTTCAGTGACTTACTTCCATGTGTCATGTCTTGTGAAAGCTTTCTGTGAAAACTTTCTCCTCCTTGGTGTATCCACAGACTACTCTGTGCTTTGTTTTACTGATGGTAAGGTAACCTCCTGCCTCCCTCTGGGAGCATCTCATTTGTCCTGGCAGCGAGGAGGACAAGATTAAGCCGGACAAGCCAATTGGCCGCGTAGCTTTCATTTACCTAAGCAAATATACTGTCTCCTCTCCCTCCCTGTGTTCTTAGCACAACAGGGTTGAACTCTCTAGATCACAGCAATGGACTCATTTGTTACTTAACTCTGGAGTTACATTCAGCTGGGAGTTGATAAAGAAAACCCAGTAAGAGGTGTGTTGTCTTGGCTAGTTCTCTCTCTTGGTTATCTTACATGACCAGGAACTGTATTCTGAACAATGCAAACTGAACACATACTTTTTTTTTTGTCCCCAGTTTGAGTAGCTACTCTCCCCCACTTTCCCTTCAGGGAAACATAAAAGTCATAGTCCTTATTCTCCCAAGCACTCAGTACAAACTAAAATGTTTCTTACCGTTTCCTACACTTCGGCCAGATCATTGCAAAATGTGTTGCTTTGCTCAGTGGCTTTAAAGTTGTTCATGTTGGCAGTGCTGCCTATTTCTGATTGATATACATTGTGGAGAAGGGTTTTTGTTTATTGGCAGATATTTCCTCTCTTTACCTCCTTTTCATCTAAAAGTATGTAAGCACACTGGTCCTGCCTAATGGAACATAAAGGGGTGTCAAGTAAGGATACCTTGGATTGGTTTTAACAGTGGCCAACAAGAGACCTCTTTAAGATGGCATCTTATCCTTTCCCTCCTTTCATAAGTTAGACGTTTGAGGTAAGTGGGTTTTACCAAGTGACTAACCCATGAAGCATCAGCCTTAATAGCATCTAAAGAAAGAGGAGGGGTGGGTAGAAACTGTCAAGAGCCAGGACTTGGATAATACCTCTGATCAATAGTACCCCGTTATCCTGATGCTATTTGGACTTCGCACTAACAATGCAATATGCACCCACAGGCTTAAATTTCTGTAATCAGGTTTTCTTTATTGGCAACTAAGTTATTCCAAGCTAATGGAGCAATCTATCTTTATTGCAAATACAACCTTGCCACTTTCAGGCTTCACATATGGGAGTGATTCATCCTCTTCTACAGAATAAACTCCTCTTGTGGCACGCAACATTTTTTGTGAGGCTGCTACAGTTTCAGCTTTTTCACTTTCAGTGAGCCTCATCCTGCATGCCACACTCCTCCTTCCAAGATCCTGTAGTTTCTTTTAAAGTATGACATTTGATCCTGTTTTTATATGAAAGACATTCTCAGGAATATCCTTTTGATCATCTTTCTCTAGTATCTCTCTTTCTCATATTCAAGAATATATGTAATTTAACTTGGTCTGCAGAGTTTTGATTACCAAGAACCTGTTGTGAGTTTTTCTAAGACGTGTGATTTATGGCATGGATTTTGTTGCTATATTGTGTATTTTTATAACAAAATGCCAGATGCTAATCTACTGGTAGCTAATTCAACCTCCAACTTCAAAGACAGGGCAACATTGTAATACTGGAACCTCTTTCAATTCTTAATCACCCCTTCAAATTGTTTACAGAACTTTTATCCTTTGCTTTCCAAAGTCCATAAGAGTCTAATAAGAATACTGTTCTTCCTAATGTCTTGATTCATTATGGTTTAGAAATGACTGAAAGGTCTATTTAGAAGTCAGGAGAAGCTTAAAATTTACCCAGATGCTTAAATTCTTAGGACAAGTATCATGGGAACAGAGGCCACTCTGGCTGGTGTTTCTATTCACCTAGCTCACTTTCCTTCCTTTTGAAGAGAGGTTTCTAAAAACCATCCCAACTTCCTCAGCCCCAACAAACTTGTCAGCTTAAGGCAGTGCAGCGTGGCTTCTGACATCGCTCATCGGCTGAAACTCTCCTTCCAAATGTTTCTAATTCGCTCTCTAGTTGCTCAAGCTCAGGGATGTCTGCCAATCCGTATCTCACTTGACCCTTGAGCATTTTCCAGAATGGACCACTTTGTCCTTTATGCACTTCCCTTCTGGTTTTCTTTCTTTTTTTTTCCTTCAGACTTTCTTGGCTAACTTTCCTTAGCTTTTCTGGGGCCCTCTAAACATTTGCATTTCTTTGATCTTTATGCAATCTCTTGTCTTTTATGTTATCACGTATTTCTCCACATACTACACTTGGCTCCTAATATCCAATACAATCCCTGTCACTATTTACATATTAGCTCATCTTCCAACTGTCAGTACTGCCTGTTCCAAATACAATCTTTGGGGTGATCTTTGCACAAGTTGATTGCAATTTTGATTAAAATGTTTCTCACAATCCCAGAATAAAGGCTTACATCCTCCTCCTCCTCCTCATGTTTTCTTATAGGAGAATGTTAACTTGTCTTCCTCTTCGGATAAGGTCTCACCGATTCTTTCCCTTATTGCCAAGAGCGGAAGGGTGATTCATTTCTCTTTGCTGAACTTTGACTTTTGAAGAGTCTGGTCCTTCTGAGTCCTCATCTGACTTCACAGACACACATTCCAGATCCTCTGCTGCCAGGCGGTAGGTTTCTGCCTTTATGGGAGAGTTGGATCCTTCAGAGAAGGTTTGGCATGTTCGCAGACCGCATATGCAAATCGTCTATTCAGGGCTGAAATTAACAGCCTCAAGAAATGAAGATACAATCACCTTGGCACGTTCCTGACTCTTGATTCCTGAGAGGGTAAACTTTGATAAGAAAACCACGTGTGTCTCAAAAGAAATTTTTTTTTGAAAACTTGGAGAACGTTGAAGGAGGTGTGATCCCCCGTGACTCCGTGTCATAGTTGATCTCTATCGCTAACTTGACATAATCTAGAATTGCCTAGGAGATGAGCCTCTCACTCACCGGTGAGAGCTTTTCAAGGTTGCGCTAATTGCAGACCGTCAATCTGTGGGCTTCCGTCCCCAGGAAGACATTTTAGAAAAAGAAAGCAAGCTGAGCACAACGTCTTCATTCTTACCTTCCTGACTGTGAGCCCAATGTTAGCTGGTTAGCTGCCTCAAGCTGCCAGCACCATGTCTTTCTTGTCGACTACACAGGAGTCAGAAGAAACCTTCCTTCTGACATTGCTTTTGTCTGGTATTTTGTCATAGCAACGGGAGAAGTAAATTATTGCTCCCGACAAAGCTTCCCATTAAGATCTTACTCCCAGTCTTTTTTCTTACTCTACCTTCACTCGCTAGTGAATGAATAGGTCATCAGCTAAGTAGATTATGTAAGACAAATTGAGTTCCCAAGGCATTGTTATTCCTCAGGCTTCTTGTCTAGTTAGCAGCAAAGAAGAAGCCAGCCTATCATTTCATGTAGGAAGATGCCCATCTGTGCTGAAAATTGTATCTTTCTACTATGGTGAAATGGTTACTAAATCCATGTAGCACGCAATTCTGAACTGTGGGTTGAGACCCCTTTGGCAAACTTCTATTTTCAAACTTAATTATTTAACTATTCATAGCAGAGGCAAAATTATATCAATGAAGTAGCAAAGAAAATAATGTTATGGTTGGAGTCTCCACAACATGAGGTACATTACAAAGTTGAAGCATTAAGATGGTTGCAAACCATGGACTTGGCTGCATAAGAAATCTTTCTACAATGTTTCTTAAAATCAGAATTAACTGAGAGGTGATCCCTCTGCTTTCTGCACAGACTTTCAGAATGATTTCAGGCAATGCTGGGAAAGAAATGTTAGTCATTAATCATGAAATATTTTCTTTTACTTCAAAGACAGTGCAGATGCTGATCAGAATTACCATGGAAAAATCAGAACCTCAGTTCAACCCCAGTATCTTCATACAAAGCTGGGTATGGTTGTATGCACCAGAAAACCAGTGTTAAAAGGAAAGAATATGGGTCCTAGAATCAGGCTGGCTCAGCCAGCCTCACCTAAATGGTTACTTTCTGGTTTAATTATGACCCTGTCACCAAGGATAAAGGTGAAAGTGGAAGAATACATTTAATGTCAACCATAGCCTCCATGTGGCCCTCCATGTGCCCATCCATGTCTACACATCTGTGAGCATCTACCATAGGACTCTCACCCTCCTCTGTATACAGGTCAAACTGTAAAAAAGTAATAATAATACAATCAAATGTCACAGGTTTCTCATACCTTCATTGTTTACATGAGAGGAGAAAAAAAAAAACCCAGAAATATCTATAGCTTCATAAGAAGCACCACTCAGTTTCCAGTGAGCAGATGGCAATTCATGACACCAGAAGAGAGTTCTGTAGAGATATTTGTGCAGAGAACAGTAACCAGCAGGGCACAGGAATCTGTGCTCATTTTGTAGAATCACAAGACATGGTCATGTTATCATTTTAGCCATGGTCCTGTCTAGGTCATAGGCTATGGAAAAACATCTTCAATTGGATCAGAAAAAAAGTTCAAAATAAGTTGTTTCATTTAAAAAACCAAAAACAAAAAAAAAAAAAAAAAAAAAAAACGTGAGTTTCATTGAGTTAAATTTTATCCTACCACTGAAACTTGGCATCAAATAAAATGGTGATCACAAGACGGCAGAGATCTTTGCCTCCAAGGACATAGTTTGAAGGAGATGGTTGATACAGTGCAGTTCAAACCAATCACCAGCTTTGAACTTAGACTTTGTAAGGAAGGTTCCTGGGAAGTGTGTGAAAGAACCTACACCTTCATTTGGTTGAAGTGAATTCTTTTCATCCCTTTTGTGCTTTTTTTGAAATATTATAATTTCACTCATGTAAAAAAAATAGTAATCAAAACAGGTGATATGATTTTTTTCCTGTCTTAAGATTTAAAAGTCCCCATCTGTCACTAATTACACATTTATTTCATTATGCAGCCCTACGAAAATAATTACTTGAAGTTTTTTTTTTTGTTGACAATTTAGAGTTTAAAGTAAATAGTAATTATTTTGTTATAACTATGTATTAAATTAAATAATTCACTGCTAGACATTTTTTAGACTCTAAATAATTTTATTAGAATCACATAAGAAAGCAATTATTCAATCTTATGAAGTTGGAAGACATTCTTTTCTTCTTCTGGAAGCAGAAATGGCTACTTTATGTGAGCACTGCAGCATTTTCTCATGATGTATGGGGCCTAGTTAGCCAGCTGTTTGGCTCAGTCATTCTACAAAAGTAATCCCCACCCTCCTCAGTTAGGTCAAACCTAGCATGACCCTCAGATGAAACTCAATGTGTCTTGATAACTGCTGATTTCTACTTTCAGTTCTTCCAGAAATTAAAAATTTCACTCCCCAAACTCTAACCAGAAGTCGCTGTGAATTCCATTTGGAACTTGTGCTAATAATAATATTTTCTGGAATAATAACTACAGGTTTGGATTTAATTAAGTATGTTGCTTACAGAAGCATCTGTTTTAAACATTCTTCAATGGCAGTTCCTAGGGCATGTCCAAATGGGGGTGTTCTCACTCTGCCACACTATCCTAACGTGTGTTTTGGAATTTTCAAATCATTAGTTAGTCTTTGTTTTGAGGGAAGTAGCCAGGATAAAAAGCAATCCTTTCCTCAAATTACAGTGATAGATGGAAGGCAGTTAGGGAGGGACGATCATTCACAGAAGCAGCAGTTTTGAAGCTTATGTAATGCAGTGATAGGAGTCAAGTTTTCCTTCACATTCACACATAAGTCCCATTATCATTGATGAGAGTTATTCACTTATCAAGCTAAGGGAACATCCCTTCCCAATTAGACTAAGTTGATTTTGGCAGAAAGCCACTGAAAGCAGCCGACGTGGAGTCCCAGAGTATATGCCTAACCTTTCAAGAACCAGAAGCCACCTTTGAAGTAATCGTTGCTACCATGGTTTGATGAAAAACATTACATAAACAGAAAATTTCTGTCACTTGTTTTGTGCACAAATCAAAGGAGAATAGCAATTGATGACTAAGTTACTTGTAGAATAGTACTAATCTTTTAAAATTATATTTTTATTTGTTATTATTTATTGTAGATACATATTTATACATATATATACATACACACATGCATATATATATACATATATATATATAAATACACATATATGTATGCAGTCACACATATGCCACAGCATGGGTGTAGAGGTCTAAGAACAAATTTGAGGAGTTAGTTCTTTCCCTCCAGAGCATTGATCCTGCTGATGAAACTCAGTTCATCAAGGTTGTGTGACAAGAGTTCTTATCTACTAAACCATCTTGTAGGCTCCAAGTGGCACAATTCTGTGGTGAATTCTAGAATTGAGTTCCACACAATTATAATTGAGACTTATTTACCACTGTATTCTTAGCATAGTAGACTAGACTAGGACAAGGTTTAACAGGCCATTGCAAATAATCTTTGAATGAATGAATGAATGAATTAAGGAATATAATATGCATTTGTTTTAAGCCTACTGACAGAGGATAGATACCATTAGGGAAAAGAACTAATCAAATGTAAAATATCCACATTTGCATATATGTATAAATGAGAGAGACTAATTCTCTCATGTACAACTTGATTCTGTTGTGAAGAGGTTCACAGTATCTTAAATGATGCTAGTATTGACAAAAATCATTTATCATAGTATTGTTAATACACTGACAAAGGAAAACAAGATTAAGCAAAAACGGACTTATGTAAAATATGGTACATAATGTCTTAAACAAGTTGATCTACAAAGAAATGTTAATGTCCTGAATATCATTCAGATAAGTTAAATGAGCAGATAATTCCTCAGCAACTTTCTCAAAATTGGCATGCTAACTTTGAGAAACCAGATTCCAAAAGTATATGAACCAATTATCGGCACAATTAACGCAAACTGTAGTAGACAGTTATTGACTCTTTGGGAATGTGGTGGGTATATTTTGGAGGACTAAAAGTGATCTGCTATGTGATAATGCACAATGATTAAACAAAGGAAAGTCGGGACATGTTAGGTAGGTATGAGATTCTGTATTAATGCTTGGGCAGTGCACAATATTCTTTTCTAACAGGTTTTAAGGCATTAAAACCTGGGCTGGTGTTCAAAATTTCAACAAAATCAAAGTTAATGACCATGGTGCATAGTCATAGCAAAATACTGTGAATTAAGATTCACCAGACTCTCACAGGAGGAGGGCATCTGTTTCTCAACTAACGAAAGGTCTCAACCACTGCTGGGTCCATTGTGATCAAAAGACAGACTTGTTTGTACCCATAAGTCTCATATCTATAATATGAGTGTATTGAATAAGGCCACAAAATTTTCTGAGTTTAAGATGTCATGTTTTAAATAGACTGGGCCTCTCTCTCACACATATCTACTTCCTTTCTTTTATCCCCTGTCACTCAAAATACACAGAACTCCCTTAATCTTTTAGATTACTTAGTCGTTTAATTTCTTAATCTAGCAATAAATTATGGACATAGTAGCTGCTCTAGAAGCATTCAGAAAGATGAGAGAAGAAATTAAATGTCTTTTACATAATAAGGAAATGATATGTTTTACATTTTAGTGACTAGAGAAACAATGATATCATCCATATATAACAATAACAGCTTCACTCAGAAGACAAAGACTTCTCACATGCAAACATATACACACTTGCTTAGTCATTGGAAGATCTCTGGTACCATAAACATAATAATAATAGAACCTGTCATTTGTTGAGGCTTTTTATTATGGCCAACATTTAATTGGATTATTTCACATAATCCCTACGACACCTAGGAAGTACATACTAAAGCTACCTCTCTGTTTGAAAATGAGGAAACAGAGTAGTTGAGCACTTTATCTAACTCCGAAGTCTCAGCTAGTAGGTAAATAAGCCAAAAAATATAATATTTTTCTGGGACTTATATATTACCACCGAAGCAGAAACATTTCTGTTTTCCACCATGTATAATATTTTCTGTCTTCCTCCCTCAAATCTTTTCTCCCTTCTCACTCCTTCTCTCCTATGTCCATCTCTTTCTTTCTTCTATTTCTCTCTTTCATTCCTCCCAATACTCCGCCTTGTATTGAGTAAGCATTCTTAGTTTCCCTATTGAGCCTTTCTTTATCTGCCAAGATGATTGCAGCAGCCATTGGTGCCCAATCCATGAGTAGCCAGTACAGAGTCTTGTTGCAACTTCCCAGTTTATTTATACCCAGAGCTCTGTCTCTTATGGCTAGTATTCTTTAATGAATACCATTAACATTCCTTCCTATAGTGTAACTTTACTGTTTAAAAATTATAGGTGGAGAGAAGTTTAAAAATTAGAATTTACCCTCAGAAAGTGTGCAGCAAGGAATTGTTGTCAGTGACCAAGTAGACGGCAGAACACAATAGTTGGCTAGCACTGGAAATAGAATTGGGAAAAGAGGATGAAAAGCAAAGCTGGTGAAAGGCAAACTTACAGTTGTGATCAAAAAGAAGAAATCCTGATTATAAACATGGGGGGAATATGACCTTCCTGGATGGCTGGGCATTGTCCTGCTGTTTGGCTATCTATACTCTTGGCTTTATGGATGAAATGCCCACAGTCTTATTCTTATTGTATTATTTTTTATAGCAAACACATCAATTCAGTGAATTTAAAGATCATAAGCTCATTACATTCCACTTCTGTAAGGACAACTGAAGACGGTCATTAGTAGCAGTAGGAAGAAAATGAGGTGCAAGTATGACTGTGCTCCTTCAGGGTTCTCTGTCTCTCCCCCTCTCTCTCCCTCCCTCCCTCCCTCCTCCCCCCCCCCTCTCTCTCTCCTTCTCTCTCTCTCTCAAAGGGGCTTTGTTTTTCTTGTCATCTCTTTCTTCTGAATCCAGTCACACAGCATCATCTTTTCTCTCTCACCAATTAAGGCCCATGTGATGGCAGTGGTCCATGCATAAAATTCAGAGTGCTCTTGAGGTCTCCAGGTCATTCTGCTTACGTCTACCTAACAGAGGGATCTGCCTGTTGCCCTTGCCATAAGAGAGCATATATTGATGCTGCTTTGTTGTTTAGGATGTTAGCATCCGTGGGCAGCTTCTATTGGCCCTATTGTGCCACTTAATTTCCTAACATAAAATTCATATTATTTGAGAAAATATGGGTGAGCCATTTCCAAACCACAAAATGACATTAGATAATCTTCTGATAATTGAGTGGAGCGTCAGAAAAAATTCTTAACGTATAAGATTATATTTCCCCCTAATGACTCAATAGTAGTCTCTTTCCTGGTTTACCTGTTCTTCCTCAACCTATTGTATTCCACTGATTTAATCCCCTATTGTGAAAATTTATCTTCCTCAAGATAAGTGCAGGTATGCCAGGCAGTAGGAAATGGACAGTAAATGAAAGAAAAAAGAGAGAAAGAAAGAAAGAAGGAAAGAAAGAAAGAAAGAAAGAAAGAAAGAAAGAAAGAAAGAAAGAAAGAAGGAAGGAAGGAAGGAAGGAAGGAAAGAAAGAAAGAAGGAAGGAAGGAAAGAAGCAAGCCCATGAACTCCTTAAAGAATTGCTTAAAGGAGATTAATTCTTTCTTTTTTCTATTAGATACTCTTCGTACTTACATTACAGATGTTATCCCTTCCCTCCCTCCCAGCCTCTTCCCCCTCCACAAAGTGCTCACAAATTATGTAGCACTAAAAACAGTTCTTGTACAAGTTGCTGAGGTTATGAGTACAGAGGAGATGTGGGTTAACAAATGTACTCAGATCACCTGAATTTTGTCTTTGAAAAGTTTTTCTATACCTGTAATTATTAGAATATTCCATAAGACTTGAATGTGTGCTTATTGACTGAATAGAGGGAATAAATAAATAGGAGATTAAGCAAGTAATGGATGAAAAAAAAATGAGCAAATTATAATGGCAGGCCCAAAGCAGATAGAAAAATACACTAAAGCATAAAGCTTCTCTCTCTCCCTATCCCTCTCTTCCTCTCCCAGCTCTTCCCTCTCTCATCTCTGTTTCTATCTTTCTCTCTCAAGCACATGCTTGCATGCATACCTCAAGTTCAAGATCTACAAATAACATCTTCCTATATCCAAAATTTTCCATAAGCCTGGATATATTTTTAAACTTGTCATGCTTCATTGTTTATCTATATAATGGGAATAATGATTGCCTACTTGTTTCATATTGCAGTATTTCAAGAACAAACTTGCATCTTAGAAAAAAAGAGAAATACATGACAAGTATATAGGTAAGTAACTAGATAAAAAAGACAGAATTTTAAATCATAGTTACCATTGATTTGTGATACTATATATTTATTTTGTCCATTCAGTGATTAAAACCACCTTCTCATGTATCCCTTTACATAATTTAATTAACTATAACTAAAAGCAAATGTGGAAACTGAGAAATCTGAATAAAAGATTAGTTAGTCACGGAAATCAAAGTGGATCCGCTAATACGGATGAGGTATGCTTAAGATGTAATGAATGCTAAGATGTTTCTTAAAGACATTAACTCTCATTATCAGGGCTTTCCCAGGTCTCACTGTTTTCTGTTAA
The DNA here is from genome assembly GCF_963924665.1 of Micromys minutus. NCBI lineage: Eukaryota > Metazoa > Chordata > Mammalia > Rodentia > Muridae > Micromys > Micromys minutus. The sequence goes on from NC_137968.1 coordinate 15,805,841, forward strand.
GATTTATTATTGTTGACATTCTTGCTGATGTCTGGTTTTAGAAAAGAAATAACTTCAAGCTCATAGGATTTTGACATAATTGAAAGATTGTGAGTATAAAATGCTTAGTGTAGCACATGACAAATGCTTGATGACTTGATCATGTACTTCTGACATCATGCTAGGCACCAACAGAGGCCTTTGTTGGTGTTACGTATAATTTCAATCATTTTATTATCAACGGGATAACATTATCTTTAAAACTATCTGGCAACAACTGGGTAATTATCAGCGTTTTCTGGAGGATCTAGCAGTGTGAGTGAGAATGAAAAGCTGACTCATGAGCTAGTGAAATGCTTCAGTGGACAGAGTATGTGCCTGGAAAATGTGAGAGATGGAATTTGGAGTTTCAAAGGTAAAAGCCAGGCCAGCCTGGCAGCTCGTCATAACACTTGGGAGGTAGAGACAAGAGATCCTCAGGGCAGGCCAGTTTGGCAACACAGATTCAAATGGATGGGCTCTGGGTTCAACTGAAAAACAAAATACCAATAAATAAGGTAGAGAGGAACACAGGAAGACACTACCATCAACGTTGGGTTTACACATGCACAAGCGCACATATAAACTTATGTGTTCTCTCAACTTGTCTCACAAATTCATATTTCTACTGAAATAAGCATCATTTCTGTTGTTACTACTACCATCAACAATCATGATACTAACTACTAATTATAATCATATAAGCTCTCAATGTTTATTCCTTTTCAGTCAGTCAGTCAGTCTGTCTCTCTGTCTGTCCCTCCCTCCTCTCTCTCTCTCTCTCTCTCTCTCTCTCTCTCTCTCACACACACACACACACACACACACTCACAGACACACACACACACACACACACACACACACACACTTCAAGAGATAATTTTTGTTATTATGATTTGCAAAGTGTTTAGTACAAACTCAGAAGAGTGAATTAATTGTCCAGAATCTCATGGCCCATAATTTTTAGAGGCAGCAGGCATTTTCAGAATTACCACTGGGACTACCATTGCATCAGACCAACACTGAGTGTTACTTTATTAGTTTCAGCGATTTTGTTTATTAGTTTTAGCAAAGAGCTGAATGTCAGATCTGTTGGCCAGAGATTTGTCAATCTGGCTTCATGATTCTATTCCAGTAAAACCTGAAATTATTTGTTTCTGAAGAATTATTTAGATTTCAGTGAAACCACATCAGTATAATGTAGCAAATTCTATTAATTGATGTTAAATTTTATTTTTAGCAAATAATCTTAAAGCAAAAATCACGACTGCTAGTAAGTATAGCCAGTGCTAGTGAAGATATTCATGGGACTACGTGATCTATTTTCTCAGTTATAAGACAAGACCTAAAATCAGCATGAAGCAAATTTTGTTTGAAGTGTTAGTGGTATTAGTGCTTTTTCTTTGTTCTGAGTCATAGTTCTTCATTTCTAAATACAGTGCTTCCTTGTCGTATAAATCAAGTTATAAGATTATATTTATTTACATAATAGTTACATGAAAATGGAGGGTGGTAGAGTTTCTCTAAGTACAGTATTTATTATAGATTATTGAAAACCAACATGAATTGCAAGGTCAACCAAATGTATATTTGAATCCTGATTGATCACTTACCAGTTTCAGAGACAATATTTTCTTTCCTAAGCTGGATGCTGTATTTTATAAATGGAATATCATCAGTCACATAAGACTAATGACATAATTGGAGATGATGAATATAAAATGCTTAATGCAGCAATTGACACATGGTTGGCCTACACTTGGCTAAAACTTGTCTATTTGAATTAATCTCTGGATATATTCTTTATTTGCAATAGGCAGAATTTTCAAGTAATAAATTAGCTCATTGGTAGTTAACCAAGAAGGTCATTCTTTACACCCTTTTTCCATCAGTCCCTTCCAGATAAAATATATCTGTACTGCTTACTCTTTTGTGTAACTGAACACATTAGTATTGTTTCCATCCACTACCTCCTTAATAAAAATATTAGCATCTCAGTAATCTTTTTCAGAAAAATAATTTGGAAATTACATTTTCCTAATATATGTTCAAATGTAACTATTCAGAGTAATTTCTATTATATATACTTCAAACTCAGTGTTTTGAAAGCAAGTTCAAACATTAAATGCATATAGGGAAACAAAAACTTAATTTTCTGGAGGACAAATACTAGGCCTCAAAATTATTAGCTATTTCTAATGAGTTATACATTTCCTCTGTTGCACTGTATTTTGAAAAGTCATCGAATATTTAAGTACTTTACCTTAAGTGAAACAAATATATTGTTCAGGAATTCTGTAGTCCTGATTTTACTTTGCAGTATTAGTCCTAGTATTATTCAATTTCTATTATATGGACTCTGTCTACATAAGGTTTCAAAACTATTTTCAAGTTGTAGAATATTAAAATATACAGTTCTATAATACAAAAGACTCTTTATTAGTGACTCATCTTTGATTCCCAATCCACAATTCAGTAATGTTTAGTTTTTACTTAAAATGGAATAGTCAGCAAAGATAATCATTATACATTTTCCTGTTGTGTTTGTTGTTGTTAAGACAAGCTTTAGTCCATGGTGATCTGATAGGATTCATGGGACTGTTTCATTTTTCTTGTATTAGTTGATGCTTGTTTTGTGTCTGATTATATGGTCAACTTTGCAGAAGGTACCATGAGGTGCTGAGAAGAAGGTATATTCTTTTGTTTTAGGGTGACATGCTTTCTTGAAACGTCTTAAGTCCATTTGATTCATAGTTTCACTGTGTCTCTGTTCAGTTTGTTTCCACGATCTGTCCATTGGTGAGAGTGGGGTGTTAAAGTCTCCCACTATTCTTCTGTGAGATTCAGTGTGTGCTTTGAGTTCCAGTATAAATCTTTTACCTGTTTGTTTCTGCTCTTGAACGCTACCAGTAAGTACCTCCTGGCTTGAGCTCATTTGTGCGTTACCTGTAAATACTCATATTCAAATATATATAAACTATGGTACTTTTATGAACATGGATCTTTGCAAAACCAACCCTTTGGTAACTTCCTTTAGGAGTTTCTCAGGAAGTGAGCTGTAGAAGAGCTAAGTGGTAAGAAAATGAGATGTGTAACAAGCAGAGTGATGTGCTAATTGACTGAGAAGCTTTAGTGCACAGACCCCCTACTAGCAATGGAAGAGGAGGGTAGCCCATCAAATTCTCCTGCCATCTTCAAAGAAGTCTCTGTTGATTTAGTGACAATATGCTCTTTATGATAGATAATATGGTACAACAAAAGCGTAAGCTAGACTCACTGTGTTAATTAAGCTTCCGTGAGGATCCAAATTTACACCTAATTTGGGTGCTGGAATTTGTTAGCAAAAACACTAATAGGTAGTCCTAAGAATTGTCCTAAGTTTGCTTGGAGGCTGTAAATTTGAGAACTGCTGGGAAATAGTAGGAGAGAGTAAGTAGGAAGAGAAGATGGAAGAAGATCTTCTCTCTCTCTCTCTCTCTCTCTCTCTCTCTCTCTTTCTCTCCTTGGTCCTTCTACATCATTTTCTTTTCAGTTCAATACCTCTTTCTTATAATCTTTACATGCAAAGCTTTCTTCAATATTCCCAGTTTCTTACATCCTTCATTTAGTTTTGTTTACACTTTTTTTCCCTTAAACTGCACATAACTTGTATCTGCTAAAATAAAAATATCTATAAACATTGTGGTTAATTAGAAAATTATAGTATACATTTGTTACTCTTCCTCTTATCCTTTGAAATTGAAATCAAATAAGCCCCTTGGGATTATATATACATTTAGTGTTTTTCAGAATATATGCAGCAACTAACCTTGATCTGAGATTTTGTTGCATTATATTATTTTTCACATAAACATATTACTTCCACTACTCATTAATGCCAAGGAAGAAATCAATGAATTCATTAAAATATTTAAGAGACTAGTCTTTGAAGGTAAATAATTAGCTTTCAGCTTCATTGTGAGTTTTACATTTTTAATTTTAATTGTGATTATACATATTTATATGAGTTTAAAATTTTTATTTAATTTGTAATTATACATATTTATAGACATTTGTGTCTCCTGGAGGGAGACGTATAGGCAGTTGTAAGACACGTGTCAAGGAATCAAACTCATATCATCTGCAAGAACAACACAGGCCCCCAACCAGGGAGCAGTATCTCCAGTCCTTCGTTTATAACATTTTTGAATTTATAAATGGCACTTACAGTTAAGTATTACATTCTGTGTTACTGAATTAATGTGTAACTGAAAACAATAATTTCTAATATATACATGGTGAAATTATATCATATATGAGGACCAGGCAACAAAACATAGAGCAATATTTTTCCTTATCTGTATAACTCCAGAACCATTAAAAAAAAATACAATATTCAGGTGCCATTTAATATTGGGTTTGTGAGTTGGCTAAATGGGTTAGAGCACTGTTGTGAAGTAAGAACCTGAATTGAACCCCAAATCCATGGAGTGGAAGTTGAGAACCAGTTCTCATAGGTTGTCTTCTGTCCTTCATAAACATACCATCTCACATACACACATACATGCATGCACACTCACACCACACAGGCATGTACACACACACATGCACACATGCACATGCACATACACACATGCACACACACACATGCACACATGCTCACACTCAGGCATACATGCATGTGCACACACACATACACATACATGCCACACAGGAGCATACACAAAAAATATTTTAAAGAATATCATTATAAATGTGAGACATAATTTTTCAATATTATTAGTTTATGTGCATAAACAATTTCATAATTTTTATAATGATTCTAGAATTTAATATAAAAACATAATTTACCTGTATATGTAAACACTTAATAGACAACCATAGAAAAATTATCACTGTCGTCAATGGAATGTTATTGGGTTAGGGTAATGGATAAGGATTTAAGTTGTCATAAAAATTATTTGGACGGCATACATGTTCCTGTGTATGGTGTCAGAAGCCTGGAGGCAAAGACAGGAGGGCTGAGAGCTCAAGGTTAGTTTTTGCTTCAGAATAAAACCTTGTTTCAAAATAAAATTTTTTAAACTGAAAATATCCAACTTTTTGTTTCCTAGACATATGGAGACACCTTCCACAGCAAATAAAAAAATGCTAGTATGAGCAGAGAACAAGAAACTTAGATAAATAATGACGAGGACATTTGGAAAATCATCTATGTATATTTTGAAAAATAACTTTTAATTGGAGCTATCGGTGAACATTATATAGAATCACTAGTAAATCAAAACTCAGGAATTCTCAAATGCTGACCAAAGTTGAAATAAATCTGAAATAAGAATATAATTCAGATCTGCCTCCACTTATGATTGTGACCTAATTCTAAGTAAAACAAATAACATTGCATGTTTCATTTTCCAATGTAAAATTATGCTCGAAGATAATTCCAATCATTTTAGTATTAGTTATTAACTGTCTGATTTGTATCCGTAAATTGGATGAACTAAATATGTTCACTTTTGTGGTTAAATTTTTGGTCAACATAATACAAGCTCTATCGATTTACATATTTTGTTTTCAATGTCACTGTTATCTGAGAATGGTTGAGTATATATCTGGTGAGTATATATGGGCAAGAGATTCACCTATACTATTATTAGAATCCATAAGAGATATGAAAGTGCCTTGAGCAAGATAGCAGTTTAGCTGATATGTGATAAAAACATATCCAAAAACCTTTGAGAGTTAAGAGAATAGGATTTGGTGATGACTTATAGGTGGTATTGAGAGAACAGAGTTCAGGATGATTCTAAAGATATTGAAAACACAAGATACAAGAAGTAAGAGGCTGAAAATGCATCTTGGGGCTCAGTTTCAAAAAGTTCATAGTAAGGGGACTATTCAACATTATCATTAGAAATATCCAACATACATGAAATGTAAATAGCCACAGTAAAAAAAAAAAAAGGAAAAAGGAGCAACACATATTCATAAGGAAGTAACCATATATGGGATGGCATCTAGTTCCACAAAACTGGATAATAAAGAGTACTTCTGCTGTGGACATACTAGACTTTTTGGACTTACTGGAACTCAATCTTACTCCCTAAGACATAAATTCTTGGAAGACATAAACCTCCTGAAGACAATATAAAGTAGAGCAATCAGACTGTAGAGAAGTGTCTAGATGAAGATGCAAATGTAGCTCAGTAGTAGAGCGTGTGCTGAGTTATTAGGTTCAACCCAAAGTACCACAAAAGAACCAGAGGTGAAGGAAGAGGAGGAGGAAAGCGATTAAAACATGAAAAGCAAATATGAACAAAAACAGTCAGATCCTTGAGAAGTCCCCGTCAAATTACCTACTGAGTATTCAGTGTCTGTTGTGCCAATCTGAGAGGAGAAAGGGAGGGGACTAGAACACTTCTGATGTAGCAATGAGCAAAAATTAAAATAAAACCAACAATCCATGAATTCGGTAAAATGTAAAAATTTACATATTCAAAAATTTCAGTGAAATCCAATCTACAGAGATTTGGAGGAAACTCTGTTTAGAAAAACAATAAACTGGACATGAAGGGTGGAGAAAAATAATGAAAACAGTAAGGAGAAAGGAGGCCTTATATAAAGTATACAAGACTGAATATTCCCTCTTCTGGGAATACATTGTTGGTTTCCCGTTGGAAAATAAGTTGAAGTGATTAGTTTAATGACAGGACCAAAAAGACATTTTCAAGGAAAACAACAGAGAAAAGATGAAGGAAAATTTGGAGGAAATTACTGGGGATTAAAAGTGCCGGGATGGATCTGTAATGCAGTAGTAGCGGTAGAAATGAAACAGAAAGAATGAATGCAAAACCAGTTTAAGGTCAAAGTTCAGCTAACTGATGACCAACTGAAGGAAGAAGTTAGGTCATGATGACTGAGTTTCATGTTTAGTTGACTCATGAAATAGTGGTCAAGTGAATAATAATTACAGGCTGGAGTAGAAGCTGAGAGAAGATGGTGACTTTAGTCAGAAAGGTGATGATGGTTTTTCTCATCTTGGATATATCTTAGTGCATGGCAGAGATGCCTGAAAATACTTACCATTTGGTTAAATATCCATAATTATGGCTGTGCAGAATCCATAATCAATATTAGCTATCTTTCAAATGTGTCATTTTTCTAGCCACAAGAATAAACTCTACCAGCCATGACTTCAAGATAAAGAAGACCTAACAGGGAAGCTCTTTGGCCAGTGTGAACTTGTTCGTTGTTAGGTAGGGTAAGGGAGAGGGCTGAAGGATTGCAGTGGAGGAGTTGTTATAGAAAGAAGACATACACAGGTCTTGGGGAGTGGTGTCTACAACAACCAAGGTGACTTGTTTTGGTAATTTGCCAACCTTCATGGCTCTATAGTGTATAATAACTGAAAATCAAACCCAAGCATAAAACAGGATTATTGGCTCATCGCAGATGAAGGGGTAGCTGGTTTTCCTTTATACTTTTATGATTGAGAAAGGCGGTTGTGTTGAAAAGGGTTTGGGAGGAACATTGCAAACCGCTGAGGGTTAAGGATCTATATTTCCAAAAGAGCTTCCAGAAGAATCTAAAATAGAGAGCTCTGTTTTTGCACTGACGAGGAAAGTAACTTGGGCTCTGTTTTCATCTATTAAAAAAAAAAAAAGAAATTAGATGTAAGACCAACTTGTTAATGCCAAAAATACGCACCTAAATGCAGACCAACCTGAAGTTGCATTATTTGTATAACACGAGTCCCTGAGCCAAGCACTGCCTTCCATCCATATAAAACCCATGTGCTTTACAGTCAACAACTATGACTCGTTGGGATCTTAGGAACTCATAAATATTATGAACTGTTAGAAATAAAAGTCAGGGAGAAAAACAGTAGATTAGATTACTTTGCTTCCTGGTTAATCATTTCATTTCATTAGTCTTATCTTTGTGAGTCCTGCAGCATTTCAGCGTGGTGAGGAAGAAGACCCCTCTCATGGGTGATGTTATGATTGTATATGGTATAACTGAGCCACCAGTGAAAGAAGTGTCCTCTTAAAAGAGGAGAAAAATGCCCTTCATATTCAAAAGTGTGCAGATGTACTGTAGCTTTATACGGTCTGAGTCAATTTCAGTGGAAATAAAAACACTTAGGGTGTCATAGAAATAACATTTGCTAAGGGAAAGTTGAGTTGGCAGGCTGATCTAATTCTGATAAAAAAAATATTGGTTTGAATTTACAGGCTAAGGTGGTTATAAACCACTCTGTGATCTGCTCTAGCTTGCCTAAGTGGTAGTTTTTTAACTTAAAGGAGACTCAGTCATGTGATGAAACAAATAGTCTGAATCACTTAGCAGATCTGGACAAAAAGGCACTACCAGAAGAAGCCACAGGTGTGGTGACAGACAAGACTTGTATCTGGGCTGCCCACTCTCCAACATAGCCTAGTAATTTAACAACAGTCCATCCCACAGTTCAGCAGGAAATGCCAAGAAAGCCTGTTACAATCACTTGATACCACCTAAGAGGGGGGCCATGCTTAAGGACTTAGGATTTTTCAGGCTGCTGTTCCCAAGGTGCCAAAAGCTTATTGGCTCCATCCAAATCGAGAAAAACTGCCAACCTTCCTGTTGACTTTAGCGCTGCTCCCAATCTGCTTCATTATGAGTGTGCAATGCAATTTTGGAAACATAAATCTCTCCCCAGAGCAGACAACCAATGGTCTAATCGTTTGTTTTTGTTACAAGAATTGAATGTATGAAGAAAGCTGCCCCCACCTCCTTTCTGACATCTTGCTCCACTTGACAGCTGACAAAAATCAGTTTTGTTCATTTTGGCAAATAGAAAGAAAATAGAGAAAAAAATGCATTGTAAAAAGTGGGTTTCAACAGCCTCGGACACCTCCCTGGAACCTTGGGGTTCTGCTAAAAAAAAAAGTCTGGAGTTGAAGAGTCTGGTGCTAAAGCTCTCTGGGAAGCTGCAGCCCAGCACAGCATTATATGCATGCCCCCATTCTTTTCCAGAGCACTGCAGATTTCTATGCACTTTCTTGGAGAGTGAAGGTTTTATTGTTATCATTGTCCTGGTAACATGTCAACCTACATGACATTTATAAAACTAAAGACTGTAAATTAATTCTGATATAAATCTTAAATTCAATGCATAAATGTATAGATATGAGAAATTACCACATAATCAAGAAAAAAATGGAGCAGTATATACCCAATAGGGTAGATTACTATCCTAAGATTATCAACTATTTGTAGATTGTCCTAGGAGTAACCATTGTCCCCACAACTGGCATTATTTAATAATGACACTCTTTTCTCTTGAACCTGGAGGAGCCAGACTTTTCTTTTGGAAGAGCCCAAGTATGTCACTATTAACCAGAATTAGTAAACAAAACAAGATCAATGATTAATCTTCAATGGAACATCATCAGTAACTGCCCTTAAAGGGAAGACATTTTCATTGAATTTTCTCCCCATTTTTTCCAACTGATTCTACCTTAAACACACAATATTTTGGGGAGAAATCATTCATTCATTTATGATGATCGATTTCTGAGTTCTGACACATGTTGAGTGCTAAACCAAAGAGAAATAAATTGTGTTTCTAAACACTGGGTCCTATACATAATTGAAATTATGATACTAAGTTTGAAACAAATGAAATAAGAAGAAAAAACTTCTACGTGGTCTAAATTATAATGTGATATTTTATACAGAGATTTCTATCACTCCTCCTTCTCCTTCTAAAATCAATGAAAAGCATTAGTACATTATTGGTATTTCAACTAATATATTCTATTGCCAATATACAATCAATGGTTATACCGAGGAAGACAAAGCACGAGATGTCTGACAGAGAAGGTACAATCTGGAAACACTGTGATGAACAAGCAAAAGGAAATCTGAAAAGGAAGCCCAGGCCTGGGATTTATGACTGTCTTCCCAGATACTGATGATGCAGAAGCAGAAAGAGGTTCAAGTTCAAAGTCCAAGGCTCCTGGACCATTTACCAAGACCCTGTTCAAACTGAACAGCAAATATAAGGCTTTAGACGAAGTTCGAGTGGAAATATATGCGCTTAGTAAAAAGAAAGCTACTGCATCAATCCTCAGTAAAGAAATCACACGCACGCATACACACACACACACACACACACACACACACACACACACACACACGCACACACACACACACAGACACACAGAGGGGGAAACTCGGAGAACTCAATGATCTCCACTGTGCAAATGGACCACTTCCAAAGGAAGGATTCTCCTATGCCCTGAGTACTTCCTCATTCTCAAAAGGTCCACCGTGACTCCACAAACCTACCCCATAAACCTAATCTCATGCTGGCGTTGAGTAAGCATTTGAAAAATGGGAGCTATTTTTATTACATCATTTCCATATATTTACAGAGCCAAAAATGAATGGGGAGAAAAGAAAACCTAAGATACAAGCCATCTGTCTCTGTCACTATATTTTGTGTTGTAGCCTCCCCTTCCTGTCCAGTCCTTCCTTACACAAATTACTATTGTCTGTGAATGCAAAAAAAAAAAAAAAAAAAAAAAAAAAAACATAATAGATGAGAGTGTAACATAACAGAAACGGGGCAGTCCTGACAAGGGTACTTTACTGCCAGATCTAATGGAACTTCAAGGGGCCATAGAGGTATGAAAGTACCAATACTACTGAAGGAGCTGCAACCTCATGGGAAGAGCAATATTATCAACCAACCAAACCCACCACAGCTCCCATGGACTAAAACACCAAACATAGAGCACACATGGAGAGACCCATTCCTCTGGTTGCATATGTAGCAGAGGCTAGCAGTGTCTGACATCAATGGGAGAAGAGGCCTTTGGTCCAGTGAAGGCATGTTATTTCATTGTAGGGAAATCTCAAGGTGCTGAGGTGGAGAGGGCGGTTGGGAGAGGGAGCACCTTCATGGAGGCAGTGAGAGGGGGAGGGGGATGGGAATGGGGAGAAATGTAAATGTAGAGAATATCCAATTTAAAAATTTTAAAAATAAGAAAGCACCAGTATTGACAAATTTCTTTTAAACATAAAATCTATTGAGCTCTGGGATTTTTTTTTATGGTGTTTTTGTTTGTTAGTAGTTTTTGTTTGTTTGTTTGTTTTGTTGTTGTTGTTGTTGTTTTGCGGCTGTTTTACTACAGAAAATTCTCCAGCACTCATAGAATGTTGATCTTGATCTTATTCTTACGAGCCACCAACAGTTCTAAACCAAAATAATAACCATTTCTAGTTAATATATTGATAGAAGTCAACACTAGGCCTTCAAGTTTTTGATAAATGCTGCTGGATGTTCTGTTCTTTAACTGAGTCAACATCAAAGTCAGACAAACAAATGAGCAAAAAAAGAAAAAAATAAAATAATGGGCTAAAGTAAGATCAAACTCAAATTGTACTATGACAGAATTATGGATTAGAAACTCATTTTTAGAACTCTAAGTTTTGGTGACTGTATGTATGTGTGTATGTGTTTGCATGTCCATATAATTCAGTTTGTTTCTAGTAATGTTCAAAGTAGTCATACTTGAATGGCTCTTTAAGCTCAACATGCCTCTCTTTGTAAATAATACTGCATATGGCTATCTCAAACTCCTGCTTTTATTTGTATGTAACTTATATAATGTATGTTCATCATTTTTATATTATGAATTAATATACTATATATAATAATTATATTATCTAGATCTGTAATGAAAACTATGTATTAGTTTGTATCTGACTTTTTTTTTTACTCATCTATTTTGTCATCTGTGACACCAAAGGTACAGAGTTAAAGATTTGCTAATACAGCCTGGAGATATGACTCGGTGGTTAAGAGCACTGACTGCTCTTTCAGAGGTCTTACGTTCAAATTTCAGCAACCACATGGTGTCTTATAACCATCTGTAGTGGGATCTGATGCCTCTTTTGGTATGTCTGAAGACACCTACAATGTACTTACATTTAATAAATAAATAAATCTTAAAAAATAATTTAACAAATTGCTAATACATTTGTATGTCTAACCAAATAAAGAAGAATCTAATTAATTTTAAGTTCTTTCATAATGTGAACAATAAATAACAATGATGTCGGTGATAGGTAGAAAAAAATTTAATATAATGAATATGTAATAAACTATAAAATTTGAACAAAGCTTGATGAATTGCTCTAGTAAAGCCATTTAGTGCTTAGCTCCCAGGATGGAAGTATCCATGTTTGTCTAGAAAGACAAGCCAGAAGTGGAATGAAAGATATTCTGAATATATCACTTTACATGAATGTTAAATGCTATTGCATTTCTTTACATCACAAAAGATCACTGTTTTTAGGGAGTGATTCTGGTTCAGGTGCTTTGCTCAAAATTCCCAAATGAAAACTAGCAGCTCAAGATTGACCAGGCATTCCCCTTTTCCCTGGCTTCTGAGACAAGGAGGCAGGACCACCCACCAGATAAGGGTGACCATTTGTGTCCTAAGGGAGTTTGATGATGCTCGACCACCATGTTTTCCTCCTGGGAGCAAAGCACACAGTGCTTCCCCTGTGGCATTCAGCAGACTTTGTTGCAGAAATCATCATCGACTGTAACCTGGAGCAAAGCTCTACAATACAGAATTTTGCTTTTCTTCCTCATACCCTTTATCATTGCTCCGTTATTGGACCATAGTTACTAGTGATTGGGTTAATAAACCAGAAATGAATATGAAAAAAAAAAACAGCATTCTTTTCTTCTTCCAACCACAAGCAAAAAGACCTTGAAGTACCATGGGCAAATGCAAACTCAGAGGACAGAAAGTATATAGGGGGTTAAGTATGATCCGTGTATTCTTTTAAAGCCCAATGTGTGAAAATCACATTATTTTTGTTTTAATTCTGTGATTCAACCTGCCCAGTGTAAACAATTTATAAGAGGCAGAAGATAAATGCCCGTTTATGGGAAATATAAATTAATTTGGAGCTAAAATTAGAAGTAGACAAGAGCAAACTGGATGAGAAGAAACGGATGAGCATTCAGCCTAGAAACCATTGAACCACAAAGCCCTGCGGCCTGAGGAACCACTGATGAGGGAAACGTGCAAGTCAGTATAATATACAGGGTGGCCAGTATATGATTTAGAGACCAATAACATAAAGAAATAAAAACATATTAAATTTACCAAACATTTACTCTGTAGACCTGGCTTGGCCAGAAAATGGGAGATATGCATAAATTATACAAACCTTTTTTGTGCCATTTGAACACCTGGCACTTCCCCCAGCTTCCTTGTATCAAGCTGACTTCTGGTCTCAGATTTCTTCTACTCTCCATAGAAAATCTATCAGCTATTGTTCACATGCAAAGTAACGCAAATGAGGCCATCTAAGTGCCACTGCCATTTTTTTTTCTTTTTGAGTCGCGAAAGTAAAAGTTTAAGCTTTGTTGAATGAACAGGGAGCAACAGAGGGATTGGACCAAATTAGAAGGATTGGGAGTTCTGGCTCAGCCATCATCCATGACTGTGTCTTCTTGAAGAGAACCCTAGACAGCAAAAACAATGCTTAGACTCCAGGAAATCTTCTTAGAGAAAACAAACTCCTCTAGCAACACAGTAATCTATTTCATTCCTGCTTTGATACCAAATGCTATGTGATGCTGCGTAAGTGATCTGAGGACACTCGGCCTTGCTCTTTGATAAGTGTGAGGTTTGTTTCATCAAAAACATGTGACTTTTTTACAAACAATATGATAATTTCATAATTGTAACTATCTTTGGTACATGACTCCCAAGATAAAGTAGGATCTTTACATGTCAGCTAATGTGTGATGAAGAAGAAGAAGAAATAAACATGTATCAGTGTGTTAACACACACATGAAACCTGTGTGGGGGATAGATTTAACATTGCTACTTTTAACAATGACTGAGGTGCATGAACTTCTTTGCCATCTGCGTCTTCTGAGACAAACTGGGGGTCTTGAGACAAACATGGGGTCTTATGGTATGGGAGGGAATTGCTATGACTCCATTTTTTAGTAAAATGAAAAATGGTAATGCATTTTACATTTTGAAATGTCTTTAAAATTGACAACCAAAGTAAAGAAGTGATTTGAAAAAACAAAAACAAAAAAAAAAAAAAAAAACAAAACAGAACAGCACAAATCAAAGAAACAACTTTTTAAGGGACTTTGGTATCCAAAGCCCACAATAAGGTCAAAGAAAAAAAAAAAACACGAGAAAATGTCATATCATAAGCTCCCATGGGCTCGTTGCCTGGAGCACTCAAAAAGCCAGTGGTCAGAGAGAGGAAGCTCAAAAGAAACTGAAAGCTTAGCACAAGTCACACCTGGAATCCCAGCATTTGGAAGGCCAAGGCAGGAAATGTCAGGTACAACATAAACCCAGGCTACAGAGTGAGATCCTCTGTAGGGAAAAAACAAAAAAAAAAAAAAAAGCAGAAGAAGTAGAAGCAAAAGAGAGCCTCATCATCATTTTTACTAATAGAGTACGATGAATTCCATTTTAAAAGGTTTCTCATCGCTCAATGCCTGCACTTTTATTGTATATGAGTAAATAGTCACATATTAGAGACGTAGTCTTTACCTTGCAGGGAGACACGTTTAAAGCCACTCCACGCATTGCGTCTACTACATCGACGTGTTCCCTGTGCCAACGGGAAGCAGAGAACTACACCTGAATCTAAAGAATTATATTTGCAAAGATGAATATTTTATTCTCAGGTCAAAGGACACAATGAATCTTTCTCCTTTCTACTCGGTTTGTTATTAAATGTAGGAAGGACTCAAGAAGCGAACAACTTAGCCGCCAGCTTTTCCCCAGGCCCTTACCCCCTTGCTCTAGCCCCCAGAGCAGCACAGTATTGTTTAGGCTTGGTTCTCACCTCTCCCCAGGAAACGCTCGCCAGAGCCCTGAACTCATCCTCTCAAGGGAAAGAACTAGCGTTGAAGCCTTAAAAACTGTCTTCATAAAATTATGCCAGAACAGTAGTTTTGGGGTCACTTAATATTTCAAAATTCCTTGTTTATTCTTAGAAATATTTCTCTCTACCTGACAGTTATTTGAATGATTGTCATCTATGTACCAAACACACCCAAGATTATTTCATTGTACCCCACCCTCTTTCATTTAATCATTCTTCTTTGTTTTCTTGCTTGTTTATTTGTTTAGAAAGTTCATAAGATTTGGCAGAATAGTAGGAGTTTGGTATTGATGTGCCCCAGGCTCATTTTATTCCTCTATAAAAATAAAACGCATTAGTACTTTTATTTTAAGGCATCACTATGCAAAGCTGGATGAGGGTTGAAATTAATGTAATATTCTAAACAGGCGTTCATATGCCTTTATCCTTCTAGCCAACGCATTAAACCTCCCTTAAGCCAACACTGCATTCCTGAAGCCAGACGATGCTTTCTTCAGGACAGATTTGTGAAGCAGAAATACCGTTCTGACTCTGCTCCAGAGTTGACTGACCCTGAAACTGGGACTGGTGTGCGTTCACTTCTCTTGCGTGATTAGGACTTTCCATCTGTCAAATACGCACCCTCATGTTCCTGAGATGGCTCACGGGTTTCTGGCATCCACGGGGCTGTAGAATTGTTGGGTTTTCAAGGGGCGGGCAGGCAGGACACCCTGCTAATGCCAGTTCCCGGATGGAACTCCGGGACTGCACTGAGCTCTCCTTTTCAAAATCTGTTCGCAAGTGATCCCAGGGCTGGTATGGGCTCTGGAGCTCATTTGTTTTCCCTGGTCACTATGGAGCTGCTAGTTTGAATTTTTGCTGCAAGAGCATCCCAGGGACTTGGAAAGGGGGGTGAGTGCCAGAACCATCTGGCTGTCTTTAGAGAAGCCGAAGAGCAAGAGCAGGAAGCAGCAACACTCCCGGACCTCATAGCTGCCAATAAATGAACGAGATGCTGTTACTTGGCGGTACTGTTCGGTTCCTTGTGTCTAAGCAAATCAAGACAAATGGGGAGAAAAGGCGAAGTTTTTCTCACGGATGTACCAGGCCTTTAATGAATGAAACTAGGAAGTTAGCACACATGGATGTGGGTGGACAAACGGCTAGACAACGGACTCCCAACTTTGCAACTATGGTCTGTAAAGTGGACATGATAATGCCCACCCAACAACGTTGCCAGACAGTTTGCAACAGCGCTAAGCACACCCCTGCCTGAGATGAGAGAGCCCCAGCGAGTGAAGGCAGCAGTCTGCCTGGCAGGCCTTGCAAGTGAGTTCTCAAAGGTGACAGGAGCCTAGACAACCAGATGATGATTTAGAACTGTTTTTTGAGGGTTTTTCTGTGTTTCGTTCTACAGTTAAAGGGGAATGACATTTTCAAAATTGCTGTACGCTGTTAAAAAGTATTTAAGTCTCCCAGTGTGTGAAACTTCAGCATTATGTAATTTCTGTGGCTGAAACGCAGAATGGGAAAGGTGATACATATGTTTTTATAGAAAATCAGTATAATAGCCTGATTCATTTAAACTCCCCTTATGTTCCTAAATGGACCTTGCCCAGCCCTGAACCGTATTGTACGGTCGGATTAGGATTAATGACAGAAAATTCTCTTGAATAAGAATACATCAAGTTTCATAAAACTCCGGGAGAAGGTGTCTAAGGAATTTAACTTTGGAGATTCTGAGCTATGGCACTTTATAACCAGAATTTTCTTTGGTAGTAACTGTTAGATGACACTTATGTTGGTCATAGTCATATCCCCCTCCCCCTCCCCATCACCCATCCCCCCTCCCTGTCACTCCTCCTCCTCACCCCCTCACCCTCCCCTCTCTCTTTCCCCCTTCCCCCACTTCCTCCCCCTCTCCCTTCCCCTCCCTCTCCCTCTCCCCATAGTTGGTATCAGCACTAAAGTAATTGTGCTGCCTTTTCAGGAGCTTAATTGCTGTCACTGAGGTATGCTGGCCCAAGGACATAAAAGCAGATCCTTTACTTCTCCTGGTCAAATGCTCAAAAAGCAAGAGAGTTTGTCATCGAAGCTGGCTCATTCTCGAACCTGTTACAGGAGATGTTCACTCCAGTTTTCTAAAATAAAAAAACAAAAACAAAAAAAAAAAAAAACCCAAAAATCACTCTGAATTTGGTCATTTGAAACAGAAAAGTGACTAATTTCACTCAGAATGTTCTTTTGTTGTGGTTGAAATATCAGTTGGGTATAGAAACAGGCTGAAATTGGAGGTATTTGGTTATATTGTTGAGAACTCCTTTGTCTCTGAGGCCTCAACAGAACAACGGGAAGGCTCTCTAGCAGGGAAATTTTTGGATTTGCCTACAGTACACATAGGACACATGAAAGTGTCCTTCAATACATAGTACTGTTTGGGAATGAGGTGAATTCAAGAAATATGTGATACATGTTCTAAAATAAGTTCTTTCTCCTTTTCTCCTTCTCCTCCTCTCCCCTCCTCCTCCTCCTCCTTTCCCTCCTCCCCTTCTCTCCCTCCTCCCCTTCTCTCCCTCCTCACCCTCTCTTCCTTCCACTTTTCTCCTCCTTCTCCTCCTTTTTCTCCTCCTCCTTCTTCTCCTTCTCCTTCTCCACCTCCTCTTTCTCTTTCTCCTCCTCCTCCTCCTCCACTTCCTCCTCCTTTATCATGATCATCACCTCTTTCATCCCTTCCCTCCTGTTTGCCCCTCCCTCAATATTCCAAAGGGTCATCTTGAAAGAAGACACAGGCTGATGGAGTAGGATGGGTGCCTACGCAGATGAGGCAAAGTGTAACATTTCAACTAACATTTCCTTGCCCAGAGACCAAAAAGCATGGTCAATTCCTTTACCTACCTTTCATTAATACAATAAAATATAATAGCCCTCGATAGAATGCCAAATATTTACTGTGTTTTAAAGAGCCAAAAATTTACATAACTATATAATGAGGGGGAAAAGCTAATATACAACAACCAACCGCATTTGTATTAAATGTAAAATCCTGCATGAAGGCTTCTTGAACGGGGTGAGAAAATGCATTTAAACTGAAGATCCAGGCTAAAACAAAAATAAAAACAAGAATAGAGGTAACACTTCCAAGCTCTGAAATGTGTTTTCTGGGAGACTTTAAAAACAGCAGTGCATTAATGGGTGTTTTGTAGCTCCGATACCACCTGCCAAACACATAAGGACAACCATAGCTACTCCTTGTGGATTCTGACCGCTGTGATGTTTCAAAGGACCTGTTTGTCATTTCATTCATCTCCCTGTGTGACTGAATCACAGATTCCACCTCAGGTTTGTATCTAGAGCTTCAGTCACGTTCTTGATGCAGACAGTATGAAGGGAAGACCTGGATTTTTGGATCAGTGTTTTCTAAATTTCGCTTATCTTCTTTTCCATTAGACTAATAATACGAGTGCTGGACACTCTGTGTTTCTGTGTGTTTAGCCATTTATTTTTCTTCTTTTTCCAGTTATCCATACATGGGTTGCTGGTCCAAGTTAGGAGCCAAGGGGAAAGTGCTTTTGATTTCATTTTAAGTTACACAATTGAAATGAGCTTACCAGCCTCCTTTCCCCTTTCCGAGATCTTCTTGCTTTCATTGTGAAGACTACACTAAAATAAAAACACAAATGTAAAGAATTATTGGTTTAGATGTTTGTGGCGTTCCTTTCAAGCTATCTTTTGATGTTTGCCTCTACGTTGTGGCCACCACAGCTTGAAGTATTTCCCTGACGGTTAGTACCGTTGCAAACATTCTCTTGGTATTAAAACAAATCAAAATCAGGAGGCATCTAATTGTGCTGGTTTTGATTTTGTTAATACAAAGTGAAAGATTAAAATGGAGCAGTAACAGCAAAAACATTTCTTAAAGTGACAGTCACAGCAAACCTTTCAAAGGCAAATACACTATAATAACAAAAGCCTTGAAAATATTTATTTCATTTTGAAACTTAGGAAAGTACAGGCATTACAGAAGTTGATCCATAACGTTTTTTTTTTTTTTAATGTTGACACTTGGCAAAAGCACTATTGTAAAGACTTTCAAATAAATCATAACTGTTTTCCCTGGAAGATCTACAAGTTCCTGTATTGTGTTTGGTACTCTTTTGGCATTTAGGAATTCTCTAGAGGTCTGAGAACTGAGGGGTATCTTCCAACATGCCCCCTCTTCCATCTTGTTTCCTTTTCCTATCTCATTTTTTTTTCTTGCCTACCACTCACTCCAGATGTCGTTCCCCCTTAGCTGTGCCATTTTTAA
Source organism: Micromys minutus (assembly GCF_963924665.1). Taxonomy (NCBI): domain Eukaryota; kingdom Metazoa; phylum Chordata; class Mammalia; order Rodentia; family Muridae; genus Micromys; species Micromys minutus. The sequence goes on from NC_137968.1 coordinate 15,825,055, forward strand.
TTTCTCTTCAGAACAGTGGCTCTGGGCGCCTTTCCTTCCCTTTATGAGAGCCTTACAAAGCCTGGTTCCGAACATCACGTGACCCAAAAGGATCTCAGGATTCATCCTCGCTTTTGCTCTTTGAAGCAACGTAAAAACTTCTGTCTCGGGCAATTCGCACATCTCACTGTAGGTAGAACTTGCCCTGTTCCATTCTGACCAATATTTTCAAAATGTATTCTCAGAAACGACAAGAAAATTTACACCTTCACTGCCGAGTACAGCTGCAGACCTTTGGGGCTTTTCCTTATCCTCATTCTCCCCAGAGAAAATGGCTGGCTTGAAGACCTGGAGGTTCCCCACATCCATGTGTCTTTTTTTTCTTGGCAGGAAGTCATAAGGAGCACGCAGACTTCCCTCCAATCTTGTGTTTTTCGTGTTTCTTTCTCAGCTGCACAGAGGAAAACCTAAATGGTTCTTGGGAAGGGGACTTTGGTACGTACTGATCACCCACAATTCTGTGCGTGCAAAGAATATTTCAAATTCAAAATTAGAAAAAGAATATGAATTGAGGATGGAAATTTTGGTCTTGTTGCTCTAATTTATACCTACTATAGATTCCATCATAATTTCATTTTATTTATTCAGCTAACAAGGAGAGGAATGCTTTCTAACTGGAATATGAAAGATAAACAGAAATCGGCAAAAGAAAAGGGGTAGAAAAATAATTTTCAGAAAGGGAACCTTCCTTTTAAAAAAGAAGCAAAACATGAGTAATTCCGTGACATGTTTAGATGGATTGCTTGCAGCCCATGATCACATAGTTAAAAAGAAGAAAGAGTGTATGGAATAAAAGACAGGCTCTTAATGACTTCAAATTTCATGGAGTGGGAGTCTATATGAAGACTTCTGAGGAGGAGGAGAAGGAGATGGAGGAGGAGGGAGAGGGGGAGGGGGAGGAAGAAGAGGAGGAGTTGTTTGACTCTGCAGGTATCCCGTGGCAGAAAAAATGGAAGGTGAATGGGAGGGGCTGTGATGTAGTCCTGAGCCCATAAAAGCCACTGTGGAAATCAAGTGGGAGATGTAATGGTTGTCTAAACTGAGCATCCCACATAGGCATCTAGATGAAGGACAGGCATTTCAGGAGTCCTTGAGATAGGAGGGAATTGGAAAAATTTAGGGTCTAGTAGAAGTGAGCTAGATATTCTTAGCTATTAAAGTGTTAGCAGATCTTTTACTGAAATGTTGCTTCTCCACCTCCACAGGGCACCAGCCCCCTTCCCTGCTTTCAAGGATTCTGCTGTGCTGAGCACATCTTGTTGCCATTAACTTCTCTCTTGGAAGTATAATTCCTATCAACTACAATAATCACATATGTTCTATAATAATAATAATAATAATAATAATAATAATAATAATAATAATAATAATAATAATAATAATAAAATCTCAATTTAATTCTATTTTTTTCTCCAGGCACTCCAGTATTTTGTTGTCTTAATATTATCAAAATGTTGTTAAATGAACATCAAAATATGGTGGGTGATATGCATCAAGAAAATATTTTCTGCAACAGACTATTATCCATCATAGCCTCAATTTTCAATCTGACACAACCTAGAGTCATCAAAGAACTACAGCTTCAATTGTGGGATTTTCTAGACCAGGTTGTTCTGTGTCTGTATTTATAAGGGGTTGTCTTGAATATAAACTGATGTAGAAAAGACCAGCTCACTATGAGCAGCAGCGTTCCTTGGGCAGGTAATCCACACTCACATTATTTTTTTAAAAAAGCTAGCTAACACAAACAAGACACATATATTTCTGGTCCCCCCTCCCAAAAAACTCACGAAACTTCCGAAAAATAGATAACAGTGACAGTGACATTGTAAGAGCCAGAGACTGGGAAGAACAAGAGTCAGACAGTGTCTTCTAAATTTTGATAGGGCCATTAAACTCATCAACATACCATAACTGTTCTTGACCTCACACACCTGCAAAAGACCAAGGCAGCATTCTAACTGAAGAGCCATTGGCTCTCCCTCTCCAGTGTTGAGATTTAAAGCACGCATTACTAGATTTAGTTAGTTAGTTAGTTAGTTAGTTAGTTAGTTAGTTAGTTAGTTAGGTGATTTCTTTGTTTGTTTGATAAAGAGTCTTGTTTAGTAGCCCCATCTGCTCTGAAACTCATTATGTAGAGCAAGCTGGTGTTGATCTTAGAAATGCACATGAAATTATTGTCTGCTATTATAAATTATCACTATTTCTATTGTCTTAATTTCTGTAGACTTTGAGAAGTTTTGCCCTCAGAATTATACTACACTAAATAAATGTAGAGTTTCAATGAAGTGATGTTTTCTCTTGTTTAATGACTAGAAATATAAAACATGTATAATACATAGAAGAAACAAGAAAACTCTAGAATTTCCAGCAACAAAAAGATTCAAAAGTATGTCTTTTCGTTTCATGTTTATAGATACTTCCAACAGTAGAGCAAAGAACACACTAGTAGATAGATATATAGGGTCTTGATATTTATCAGGAAGAATGAACTCCTTTTCTGTAACAGCAACACCACATTGGACTAATGCAATGCAAAGAAAGAGGCATTTCGGCTTATAATCCAGGGAATGGAACAATCACCATTTGTGTTCCATTCATTTTCTTCTTTTTCTCCAGTTGGGAGGTTATCCTACGAATGGTGCCCTTTCTACTTAGAGTGAATATCCTTAACTCGATTAACTTAATCTGGATATATAATCCCCCACACACATGGTCACTGACTTATTTCCATGGAATTGCTGAATTATATCAAGGTAACAATCAAGTTGGAGCATCGTGTGTCCAACACTAACTTTACAACTCCATTAGTCCACAGTGGTTTCCATCTTTGGGGCATCAGTCAAGTGAGTATCAATCAAGTCACAATCACCAGGTCATTTATTCTGCTAAAAAATGTTAGTAAGATATAATGGTTAATCAACAATTTTTCATATTAAAATCTATGCTTAGAGGAAGATCTGAATTTCTGACCAAATAATGTCTAAGCAGAGACCCCATTTTATTGTTACATTATACTTCTCAGGGTCAAAAAGTAAAGTGCGGAAGTTAGCCCTTGGCCTCACTGTGCTAAGATAGTGGGTCTCCCATTCTCTCTTCTCTCTGCTCCACCTCATTCAGTCAAGCCCTTGTCTCCGATTCTCTGGTGGTTTTCATTTGCCTCTTTCTCTTAGATACAGAAGCTTTTCTTCTTCTGACATTTCTTAAAAAAAAAAAAAAAAACTTCAAATGTCTTGTAATCTGTTTAACAGAGAGTAGATAAGAATGTATCTATCATCGTCTATAACCAATCAATCTATCCAATTTATCTATCACATATCTAGGTATTTATCAATGATCTATTATACATCACCACTGATCTATCTACCTCTATATTGCAATCTATTTATCTGTCTGTCTGTCTGTCCATCTGTCTATCATCTAACTAGCTTTCCACCTCACTTCTTGTCTCTTTCTGTCCATGATTTTAGCTCTCAAATCCAAACTCTTTTAATCCAAGGGGAAACTTTCTTAAGTTCATTCTGAATGAGGAAAATATTTATATTAGATGTGTGTTTATTAATATGCATCAGAACTTTGTAACTCAAGGTGGAATTTCTGCTTGAGAAACAAAACCTAGAACAGAAAGCACATAGTGAAATTGTTCATCTTGAGCTCTTGCATTTTGTGAGCAGTCTGGAAAGGACTGTTCAACCAAGTGATTGAAAGTAGAGTGCTACACTTAACAAGATATTTATTATCAAAGTCTAAAGGTAAGCTACTGTGTACAAGAATATTATCAACCTATCACTCATATTTTATAAAACATATATGTCATGTAAAAATGTGTCACCAATAATTCTTTCATTTAGATCTAAAAGAAATACATACCTACACCCTTTAATTACATTTCTTCTTCCTAGTACTTTACCTTTTGGCAAGACATGATGAGCACCCTCCCAAAAATCTGTCCCAGAACACAAAGGCTGGATTTATTAAAAGCCAAAGTAAACAGGTGTGTCTATCATGTATTTAAAAAAATACCATCCTATCTGGTTATGGGATTTCTATATCAATGCTTAATCCCTATGTCCACACTGATTTATAATTCTCTGGTTTCTCCTTCCATCAAGAGGGATGGGTGCCCAAGATAAATGTCTTCCCTGACTTTGAAGAAGCATTCCTGTTCACACATCACCTTCATGCCCTCTCAAATGGCACTCTTAGGGAAATTCCTGTTTAACAGGTCTCTTGCACCCTTCTTTATAGCTCATTCTGTAGCCAGAGCCCCGGGGAGCTTTGACTGATTATCATCTAAGTCAAACCATTGTTGAAATTCAAAACAAAACTGTCTCTCATTTTCTGACCCTGCAAGTGATGATTGCTCATGCTGTTCCTTCATGAATTTAAAAACAAAAGAGAATATTATAATACCCTGATGTGAGATTAGCACACTGTCTCACTTTTTTACTTGGAAAAGTGGAAATGGTAGCATTGAAAAAAAGCTGTGGGTTAAGGAAAGTACGATTAGCCAGACTCTGTGTCATTCTGATATGGCACAGAGAAAACCTCAAAAAATCCTACGTGTAGAGATAAGCTATGAGATGAGAATACTGGCTAAAGTCTCCCCATGACATTCAATGCCAATTACTCTGTTGTTTAAAGAAGTAGAGTTGAGAAGGTCCAGTCTGAAAGGAAACAGAACTCACAATACACACTGAAGACCAGTTCATAAAGAGAAGGTGTGCTATTTTGTTCATGCTCGGAGAACAGTCTTGTGCCACAAGCAGTGGATGAGCAAGAACAGTCAGACCTTGAAAGACAAGTCAGAATGGACCGTGGAGAACAGGCGGGGCATAAAGTGTCTTGCCTGAGTTTCGTGCTGTCTGGGGCAGGGGAGAAGATGAAGGAGACCAAGACTCTGAAATCTCCTTCTTTTCAAAGACTGCATTAATCTGCAAGAGACCAAAGGAAACCAGGAGTGATTTAAATTATCTCAAATTAAAGCCGAAGGACAGTGACATTATATTTTTACCCACTGAAGCTATAACTATAATTTTAAACCTTTACATAACTCCTAGTGAGATTTTTGGCTTTGGTAACCACCAGGTAACTTTTGCCAAATGTATGTGGTTTAGATTTTTAAAGAGTTGGTTTCAGGTTCTGGGTATTTTTGTCATTCCTTCCTCCTCTCCAAACTTACTTCACTCAAATGCCTCCTCAGAGATCACCTCATCAAAGAAACCATTGTCTGCACAGGCCACATCTCTGTCACTTTTTCTTGATTCCTACTCTGAACACAGACCTCAATATGATATATCCTTGTGTTTGTCTCTTCACCACTACAGCACGAGATCCATGAGAGCAGAAATTTGATTATTTGATGTATAATTGGCCCTGTGTCACAAAGTTGATGCTTAATGACTTTAGAGTAGAAAATATAAATTTAGTATAGGTGCTTTTCTGGTCCCTTGCTTGCTTTTCTAAATTTATGCTACAGATGATATTAATATCCATCTATCAGAATGAGAAACAAGGTAGCTATGATGTATAAAGATGAAAGCTATTATTGTTTCCATGAAGACGTTTGAGTTGGGGTTTAAATTAATATCAACAAAACTCAATGGTGCCTATATCCAGTGCTTCTTCCTCCTTAAGTTTGAATTATCAATAAAAATGGAGCTACTCCGTGCTTTCTACTATTCAATGTACAGATGTCTACCATTCTTTTAAAGATGCAGAACAATGCAAATTCTATTTCTTGGAGTTTGTCTCAGTTTTTTTCATTCCGAGGATACAAAAAAAGGAACTCTCTGCCTCTGGAAAATCCTGAATTTGTGTTCACACAGAGGCCATTACGTTATTCCTCTCAGCTAAAAAGTCTTCCAGAAAAGCCTGTAGAAAGTTGGTCCCTGTGAAAATTTGTGCAGGGTTCAAATGTCTGTCTCCTCAAATGCCCTGTTCTAGATGACTTCTGTGTAAGTTCTACCCATGTCCCGACCGTCAGCAGTACAAATGAGAAAGAGCAAAGAGACATACGAACGAAGAATGTATCTGGACAGGGCTTAGTTTAGAAGATGGTATTTTAGGTGACATCTGAAGAATGTTAGAATTAGGTTGATGAACAATAAAGAGGGAGGCTTACAAGGCAAGGAAAACTGACAAAGCCAGATTTCTAGCACAGAAGAACTTGGGCAGAGTTTCATTTTATTTACTGATTTATTAATTTGTTTGTGTATTCATTCATGCATGCATGCATTCATTCATTCATTCATTCATTCATTTATTCATTTGTGGGTATAATCTGTCATATCTTAGCCTACCCTAAGGTTAGCTGTATGGATGAGACTGGGCTTGAACTCCCAAATCCTGGAAATACAGATATTGTACCACTGGGTCTGCTTAAATGTTTACTCGTTGTATTTGATTTTTAAAAAAATTCACTGTATGTCTCAAGTCTGTGTGTAATTTTCTAAAAAATAAATATGATAATGTAAAAGTACATGTGGTAAACTGAATACCTATTAAAATGGTGTAAAAAAAGTCAGAGACCACATAAACATTATAAGGCTAAAGAAGTATTTTGTCATTGCTATTAACCAGATATATACACAGTTATGCATTATAAATATTAAAAACTAAAAAATACATTTATTTGAATGTATTAGAAAGGCAGCATTTATAAAGGATGAAATTACATTGCCTAGTGTTGAGTCATAGGGCACAGGCAGCTGAAGTGGGGGGCGGGGCTTAGTTACAGCCGTTTTTCATAGCTTTTGCATATAAAGATTTGAGACAGTACTAAAAGTCCAAAGGGATTTCTGATTATGTAAATTTCTGTAAGTTAAACAATGAAAGAAAAACTTACATTTAGAGAATAAAAGCAGGGTTTCCACAGACTAATATCCAGCGGACCAATTTTTAACAACCTCCTTGTTTTTTTCAGATTTGACCTTCCTGTCATTCCAAAGACACTTTTAATCAAAGAAAGTGTTATTATACTTCTCCTTCTACACAAATTAGGTAGGCGGGAAGTCTTTTGAGTTATAAACAGGCATTAGTGCATGCAGGCTGTAGGTGTGGTGTGGCTCAGTGGTCAAATGCTTGCTTAGTTTATGTAAGGTTCTGAGAGGGAAGACAAAGGCTCTGTGCACATATACGAAGTTATTGAGTAGCTAAATGCCATGTCACTAAATGTGTCACACTCCTAGAATTATGAATTCCTCACTGCCATGAACTGTAACCCACAATAGTGAACCCAAACAACCCTTCCATCTCTTACATAGCTTTTGTCGGGGTACTTCATCCCAGAAGTAAGAAAAGAAATTAAGATGCTATCCCTGTAAGGGAGAAACTGGAAGGGACTGAGATGAACTACAAAACAAACCCATAAATGACCACCTACGTAAAGGAAGCACACAGAAACTTGAATTTAAATAACAAAAGAAAAGGAACATTTTCCCACCCCTAATATGAAGCCATTCATATAGAGTGACCTCTGTCCACACCTGTCCTTTCCTCTTTTTACCAGTGTTGGAAAAAAATAGCTGCCATAATTATCAGATGATTTGGTTATGGTCATAAAATGCTTGAGAAGTTTTTGAATTGGACCATATTTCCTAAATAGCTGTCATCTACAGGACCCAAGATAGTAATTAATTCATTTCCTAGTTTGAGTTCAATGAATAGATTCCTCAACAAACTTGTATATTTCATATATGGATGTACTTTATAGTAGACTATGAGTCTTAAAATCAAATTATAATGCATTTAGTATTATATTGTCTAAGTGGGAAATTAAAATTTATATGATTAGTTAGGTCTCTTTGGTATATATCAAATGAAAGTTCCCTCAAGTCATCTCTGGACCAGGAATTTGACTGATACTAAAACTTATAGTTCTTGGAAGGCATTCTGATATAGAATATTCAAGGAGTCAGCTGAAACATTTAGAGATGATGTGCTCTATTCTTGTAAGTATCTCTGAAAAAAATTCTATGTATGTAACTTTAAAAAGATGTTCCATTTGCAATAATTACACTTGAGTTCTCCATAAGGAATGGTTTAGTTCCATGAAGGTTGCTCTTTTTGATCACGTTCAAATGGAGTTTTTCTTTAAACTAAAATCAATCAAGCCCATCATAAATATTGAGATTGATTTTTGAGGCTGTGGAGTTAGATAGCAATCCTGCCATAATTTGTGAAGAGTTTAAATGTATTTTGCATTTCAATACATAAACTTAATATGTATGTGCAAAAAAAAAATAATGTAAAAATGGGAAGATAAATCAAAGCATCTCTTCTACTACAGGATGAATCTAAATTTAAATGAAACAGTTAAATCTAAATTTAGTAAAAAAAATAAGCTCCCAAAAGCTTCAGTGTTCTGGGCTTCATTCAGAAAGGTATATGGCCCAAATGAGGAAGAGTGAGTGGATACTTGACTTTGGAATATAAAGCTGATTTGCTCAGCATCCTGTCAAGTGTGAAATACTCAACAGCTGTAGATTAGGAGAAGAGCCTGTGTTTTGTATACACAGATGTAATTAGGAGACTAGGTTGTCTCTGTTTCTATGTTTGGCAAAATGTGCTTATGAAGTCATGTTCACGAAAGTTTGCAGGTGAAACTTCACAGCCAAGAATTTGTTTCTTTAATGTGCTGAGACCCAGATGCATCTGCTTTTTGGAAGGTATGCATGTCAAGTGTTGGTGGAGAAAGCCTAACAAGAAATTATCTTCCACTAAATGGTTCTGTAATTGGTCTACTGTAGAGTGTGTTGAGACAATTTATATGTAGATGATGCTGAAGCAGATGAAAATGAAGAGAAAAAAAAAAAAAGAACCGAAAGAAAAAAACCTGCCTTTCATCTGGATAGTTGGTGGTGTGAATCAGAAAACAAACAAGCCCTGCTATCCTGACAGAAGTGAGTCCTACTTTAGTTCTTAAGGCAATAAATAACTTAGTGGATATTATTTATTTTTGAGGGATGTGTCTTTTTTCCTGAAGAGACTTAGATTACAAATGGCTTCCCTCAGGCAGTTAGTTACTTCGCTGTGTCTATTGGGCTCCCTTCTTTCTCTTCTCTGCAGTGTCCTGATGTAAGTTACCAAGGCACAGGCCATCCAGGTATTAGCCTGGCTCTTCTGTACAACAAAGGACAGAGAGTGTGTTTCAAAGCCAGTAGTGAGACAACCGGGTCTGAGCTATCTGTGAAAAACTAACAGAACGAAGAAGGGGTTCCATTTTCAGGAAGGAGTGTGTAAAATCATTTTCAGTTCTACTCAGAGCTGTATTTTCTACAGAAGAAAATTCATAAACTAAGGTACTCTTGAATTCTAAATGTATAAATTCCCCAAGTATGCCTCTACCAAAATTTTATGATCACCTGCTAAGAGAGTACATACCCCTGTTTCCCTTAATGAAAATATGTTCTTCCTATTTCTTTTCAAATAGGATTCAGAAGGCATTTCTGGAGGAGTAGGTCACACTATAGAAAATCAAAGTACCTTTCTACCTTGCCACTCAGGTCTGCCTAACTAGTGTTGGCCAACAAAAGGTACACATATGCCCTGTCAAGAAGGCTAATTCCTGAGAGATTTGTAGAATTAATACATGAGCCAGGCCAGACAACTAGTTCTGACCTGTGCTCAATCGGACCTCAGCAATAAAAGAAGCATTTCATTTAGTCCATTGCTATTATTCATATCTTTCCATAATGCCTAGTCCTCAAAACGGTAGCTCTTTGTAAAACTCTCATCTGTGTGGTTTTATGGTTTTGGTCTCATTAGTTATGTAACTTTTAAAGTATTTTTATCATCCTTTATACTTTACCACAGTTCAATAGTAAGAAGCTTAGGTTCCCCCCCCCCCCATTTAAATATTGAGTTACCAAAGTTGAGAAAAAGATGAAATTAATGTGAGGTCAGTGTCATTAGCAGGGGGTACATGTCAAACAAAATTAGGTAAAAGGGTACCTAGAAAGTACTGCCATTTTCTTATTTCTTCACTGGCTTGTGAACTTTAGTAAACATGACTCATGGAAGGGTGGGATGGATACATGTGACATTATCCAGGGACACACTCTTTGGATTCCTAAGACTGCATGTTAGCTAATTTAGGGAGCAAACAACAAACCATCCCACCATCCAAATAACAAGAATTCCCATAGCAATTTAGGTTTCTAGCTTTTAAACATGCAGAGTGGGAAGAAGGCTAAAGTTGCGGTGCAAACATTAAGACCTCAGTTCTGATCTCTAAGACCCAGACCAGGAGTGGAAAGCTGAGTGTGGGGGGGGAGGGGCAGAGCCTGCACGCTCAGAGCTGAGTAAAAGCAGGAGCAACCCAGAATCTCAGTGACAGGCTCCTGAATTAGTGGACAAGGCTTTCTCAAAGAAAAGTCGAAAATTATAGAGGTAAACATCCTGACTCACACTTCTGGCTTTCACTCATGCCTATAGAATCGTACACACATAGACACGAACACACACACACACACACACACACACACACACTTTTTTAATTTGTTAACTTGAGTGTATCAAGTAGCAACCACTAACCATTAACTGGATTAATTAAATTGTAAACACCCAGTAAGCCCTGAAGCATCAGGATAGCAGTTACTTAAAGAAACCACCAGACCTATGTTTCAAAGTTTGCACATTTTCTCTAGAAAAGCTTCCATGGGGATATTGCTTTTCACTTGACCAAACTGGAAGAGAGGAGAGAGACAAGCTAACACTAAAGGCTGCATGTTTCCTTCTCTCTCTCTCTCTCTCTCTCTCTCTCTCTCTCTCTCTCTCTCTCTCTCTCTCTCTCTCTCTCATCAACCAACCAAACCCACCACAGCCCCCAGGGACTAAAACACCAACCAGTGAGTTCGAATGGAGAGACCCATGGCTCCTGGTGCATATGCAGCAGAGGATGGCATTCTTGGGCTGCATGTTTCTTAGTCAGGGTTTTCTATACTTCCTTTTTTTTTAGGTAAACTAACTAGCTAATCCCTCTCATAATGGACACCACCAAACAGGGTGAGTCAGGCTAACAGATTGACCTTAGCTTAGGAATCAGACAGAGACACAGTTGAAAGGATGGACTATATTCCACAAATAAGAATTTTACGAGGTAGATTCTGTAAGAAAAACAACACTGACTATTTTTTTTCCTGTAAGGTGGAAAAAGAAAGAGAGAGAGGGAAACCATGTCAAGTAATATGTATTTCCTCTAGTCTGTCTCTCAGCACTGATTTAAGACACAGATGAAAATACCATCAAGGTACTAAGAACAAACTCACTTTATTAGAAGAACATTTAGAGTCAGACTCCTGCGAACATTTTATTTTTAAATTTGAGTGAGTTGGGTTATTTTTTTCAAGTAGAATAATATGTAGTAATTAAAGACAGCAAGTCCCTGATTCGTATGAAAATGTTGCTCTGCTATTAAATTAAGGTAATAATGTCTCTCTACACATAGGCAGCTATAACCCGGAGGACCCTCATGCAGAATGTTTGTGTGAGGTAAGAGAGTCCTGTTCGTACAAGGATCAGGCAAGGGATGTGGAGGATGGTGGACTTTCCAAAAACAGCAAGGGTATTATTCTTCCTTGGGAAGTTGGCAGGGCACAAAGACTACAAGGGAAACCTGTCTAGGGAATTCAGATCTGGCAAAACAAACAGACAAACAAACAAACAAACCTGTAATGAGATGCAGACTCTGCCTGGCAAGGAAGTTCTGAAGCCTTACTCTTCAACCGTTTGATTTAATAATTAACCCAAACAAAACTGGCCAGTTTCTGTCCCACAAGTCTAAGCTAGTCTGCCAGCCTCTCCCATTCTCATTTAATATAATTGTCCTTGTTCTCTTGAAGGCACTAGGGAGCCAGTGAGCATGGTGGTTGTGGACACCTATTGAGAGTTTGTGTGATCCTCCGGCATGTTTTCATGGGCCCTTCTCGTAGCTAGGGATATGGCTCATGGATAATGAACTTGCCATGAAAACATATATATCAGATATCTATTACCCACAGAAAAGCAAAGGACATGTCCTAGGTACCCTGAAATTCTAGCACTTGGAACACGGAGTGAGTGACAAGCAATACCTGTGAGTCCTGGGGTCAACTGGCAGATCAAAAAATAGTTCTAACATCAACCTTGGACGTCCACTTACACATGCACCCATTTTATACAAATGTAGAAGCACACTCACATACTTACACACATACACACACCTAAACACACACACACATACCTACACACACATACACACACACACATACACACACACACACACACACACACACACACACACACACACAATCAGATTCTACAAAAAAGAACTTAAGAACAGGCTATTGGGCCAGAAAAAAAATGAATATCTCTCCCTAGAATAGAGGTTCTCAACCTTCCTAATGCTACAACCCCTTAATACAGTCCCTTATTTCATGGTGATTCTGAGCCACAAAATGATTTGCATTGCTACTTCCTAACTATAATTTTGCTACTGTTATGAATCATAATTGAAACATCTGATGTGCAGGATATCTGATAAGCAATCCCTGTGAGAAGGTCATTTGATCCCCAAAGGGGTCAGACCCACAGCTTGAACACTGCTGCCCTAGAAAAAGTATTGCCTTCCCCAAATTGAGCTTAAATATCATCACGTAGCCCTCTTTTCGTTTGTCTAATAGTCCATGGTTTTATACATTCCCATCCAGTTCTTTGACATCACTACCACTGTGGTTCATAAGAGATGTATGAAATGTCTGGCCGACTGAATCATCAGTGAGATTCCCTTCAGCTCAGAAACACTCTTTAGACAAATGTTACTACGGCAATAGGAAATGGGCAATGCTGTGAAAAATGTCACTATCAAAGGCTTTTCTGGTATTTTACACACCATCATTTTTTCTCTGCATTGACCTGACCCAAGAGCTTATTGAGAAAATTAATTATGAAACAAGTTTTCAAAGAAAGTAAATGATCTTTCAGAGACGATTTCCCTGACATGGATCAAAATCTTTTTTAAAATATTTGGAAGCTATCTGCCTGAATGTACACTTGGTACCTGTTTGATTTTTATCTAATTCACAAAAATACCATCCCCTGCCCCCACTGATGAATCTGCTTCATGGAGTCACAGACAGATAAAGCTACATAGTGAACCCACCTGGTGCCCTTTTTCTTAGGCGTTGATTTAGAGAAATGTTCTCATGTGTTTATTTGGGTTATGTGGACATAGTTCGTGAGAGAGAGGAAAGGAGAGTCTTTGAGAGTCAATACTCTTGGCCAAACTCAAAGTGAGAGTTATATACCAATTGGGGGCTCTCTAGAGAAGATGACATTGACAATGAACCTAATATGAAAGAGCGCCATTAGAAAAATAGAATCTAGTTAGAACTGTGTTATATGAAGGAAGACCCTTGGTGTGCATGCTTACAGCACTCATAGTGTGTAGCGTGCTAGAATCTCAACATGACTGGAGGCATGCATGCTTTGCAAAGTGCTTTTCAGGCAGTTATGTACAAATGTGTGAATAAAGAAATCAAAAGCATGATTGTGTGAGCAGAATTATGTTAAATCGAAATTGATTTTTTTATTGAATTGGCTTTCAGTGTCTTTTTTTTGGGTAAGAGCTTTCTTTTACTCAGAAGTGCAAACAAATAACATAAAAGTAAGTGTTCCTTATTTATAAATGCTATTTCAACATTATAGAATGTGAAGACATTTGCTTATGGAACAGTCAATCACCAAATTGGAGACTTCCCTCGGAGCTCAGTAAATATCCAATTAGTCTTTTAAGGTAAGATGTGTTGTACCTAAATACAAATATGTTCACATTGATGCTGGTCTCAGCAGAAGAAACTCGAGAAACGGGTACGGAGAACTTGGCATGGTAATGAGGATTTTTATAAAACATCACCATAAAAGATAAACTGGGAGCTGTTCAGCGTGTTCTCCTCAAGCAAATGTTAAAGGGGCATAAACCAAATCAGGTGATTCACAGCAAATAAAGGGTTCTTAGGCATTCTGAAGGGAAGACAAAATATAATACAAAAGTAGAATTCAACACGGGTCTATCCTTATTCTGCCCTAGGAACTCTAGGGGCTTTGGAAAAAAAAAAAAAAAACCGTAAAGGAAAAAGAACAAATTTGTGAGCCTCAGATTTACCAGCTGGAGATGCAGTTCCCAGTAACAAAGAAGCCCTGTGCCCAGGATGCTTAAATTGACTTCGGCTGTCTGGAGTAGCAGGTCTTGATCTAAAGCTTCGGGAGAATGTCCTGCGAGCTCGCAGGGTACCATCTTCTCTTTGTTATGGGTTTTTTTTTTTCTTTTCCCTCCTGCCTGTCTTCTGTTGTGTTCTGCCTTCGATTTAAGAACAAATAAATGAAAAAGAGACTGTAATTGAATTAAGAACAGCAAGACTCAAACTGCACAGCTCTTCACGTGAGACCAAAAGAAGGTTTGGTTTTGATCTTAGAGCAACCAGATGCCCTACTTTATTTAATAGATTCCCCTGACTTAATATGGGTACCCAGCACCCCCCTTCTTCAAGAAATGCTATGTAACAAAATTAAGGCTGAGGGGGGTAAACTGAAAGACAACAAATGTTTCCCGTTTCTCAAGCATTGGAACAGAAATTGTCCTTTTGTTTTGTTTGCATGGATTTGAGGTAACAAGCAGGGAGGATGCTGGGTGCTAAAAGTCAGATGAGTGAGCTAAGAGATAAGCAAGATGTGGGTAAGTTTTGCTGCTGATGTTAATGTCTGTTTTTCTCTAAAGTAAGAGGGAAAGCAATTTTGCCCAATCACTTGGAAGCTGTAACATATCCGAACATTTTATGGTAAGTGTACGTTTGAATTAACATATTGCCAGTTCTTAAAGTACTCTTTGAGAAGGAGCACCAGCCCTGACTTCTGTGTAATTTAGATCCTTGGCTAGTTACAGTCAGGAACCTAGTTCTAATTCTTTCCTATTCAAAGGTTGAACCAACACCTTTGTTGTTTGAAGGTCCTCGTTTCCAACTCAGAGTTCTTCCACGAATAAAAAGGAGAGTCCCTTGTAAGGAGAGAAGTGTTCCTACTTCTCACTGTTTATCCAACCACCTTATCGCTTCTCATAGTTGATTTTAAAAGTTCCAAGTAGGGATTCTAAATAAAACCTCACCCCCGGAGCATAGCAAGAGATCTGCTTTTTGTAAAAGTCCAAGAATGACAGAGAAGGGAAAGAAAGAAAAAGCAGAGGGCGAAAGCCCCAACTTTAAAGAAACAGAAATGGTTAAGAAAAACAGTCTTCTCCACCCTCTCTCTCGCTCTGAAAGAGGTCCAGGAAGCAAGCTTCAAGCCAGAGGATCACAGGTTCCTTTATCAGCAACTGCCAAACACTGATTTTGGCAGGTCAGCTGGTCCCTGCTTGCCCTGCGTGGTTTCTAAACCAATGTTTTATGGGTATGAAATCAGATGAATTGCATTTATGAGGGTTTGACGCAGATATTCCCTTCTAAGTTTTGCCAAGGCATTAAATGATTGAATCCTTGATCATATTTGCTTAAATAAATAAACTGAAGTTGAGTGCAAATGTGACTGCAAAGCATGATATGTGTGTGTGTGCATGTGTGCACACACATATACATCATATACATATATATATATATGTATACACACACACACATGCAAATATCTACTTGTGCCCTCAAAATCATGTGCATAAAGCTGTGTGTATTCTTGTGTGCGTAGCTTATATGTGTGGGTTTTTGTGTGTTTTCTTGTATGTGTATTTTTATGTTTATTAATACTCACTTGTGTGTGTTTGTGTGAATATATGCTCCAGAATGTGTACATGCTTGTACCTACATATGTGGTCATATTGTGTATCTGTTTTTTTGTGTGTATGTATCTGTGTTTGTGCTCACCTGCATATGTGTTCATGTGTATGTTTGTGTGTGTGTGTGTGTGTGTGTGTGTGTGTGTGTGTGCCTGCATGTGGGCATATTTATAGTCAGACATATTTCCTGGATACTTTGTATTACGCTCTATCTATTTTATTTATTTTTTCAAACTTTGTAGCCAAAATTAATTAGCATTCAACTTGTACCTTCAGCCATGTTTCTTTTTTTCTTTTAATTTACTGGATCAGATTTAACATATATGTGTGTGTGTGTGTGTGTGTGTGTGTGTGTGTGTGTGTGTGTGTATGTATGTATGTATGTATGTATGTATGTATGTATGCATGCATCAGACCTTGAATAGTTCTATATTCTGGTCAATGTTATAATTCAGCTTCATATTAAGGAATTTATTACAATCTATTCCTTTAATTTTTAAATTTTAATTAGCTAATTAATATATTTATTGTAGCCTAAAGCACTTTCACATAATAAAATGTGATCTATCTCAGTAAAATACTGATAACTGCCGTAAACTCTACATTAATCGTCCAAAGTTCCCTAAAGCCCTAGATTTTACATGGTATTAGTTTTCTCATGCTGATATGTCATTTGATAGACATCTTAACAACATGTCTAACAGTCAAATATAGGTGAAAGATTGAAATCCTTACTTAGTAACAATATAAAAAATAAGTCCTTATCAGATGAGCAACAGAACCCAGAGCAAAGATGCACAGATTAGTGTTTTGTTCATGAGGACTGCTCAGCAGGGGAAGACTCCTGGTAAACCACTTCCTCTCTGCTGCACCACCACAGAGTAGGTTCATCAGCTGCTTGCTTACTTTTCAGTTCATGCTGTGTTATGTAACTGCCCTGATGGTGTCATGTCCGCTGAGTGTGAATGAAGCAGAAAATTCTACCTTCGAAACAAGCTCACCCTGTCTTTCTACCCCAATGTCTACTTTACCTGCCTGCCAGAGCTGTGTTCTACTGTGTTTTCTCCTTCCTCCAGATCTCTCGGGCAAATTGGAACACGCTTAGCCAGCTTTCATAGATGCAACTTAGAAAAACATTCTTAAACACCTCCCCACGTGTAAGTGCCTAAGTAAATGACGAAGTAAATGGTGAAATAAACAAATCATTAGCCGCAGGGATGAGCAATAAAGAAATTAATATTCTCTGTAGGTAATGCCATTTCAGAAGTTTTATTCATTTAACATCATTCCGAAGTAAATGTTTCAGCGTATAAATAGTTCAGAATTTACTGAGCCTATACCCGATCTTAATGCACAGGCCACTTAGTGTGTCACTATTAAACCCAGCGTGCACAGGAGATTCCTGTGAGACAGTGACACCATAGGTGTGAGGCTTAGCAAGCCCGCGAGAGCCAACAAAATGGAGGCTCATTGGCACACAGCGTTCCTTCCAAAAAAATGTGTACTGATTCACCTCCCACCAGCTGTGTCTAAACTTGTCAGTTTCTCTGTCCTCTTGCTCGTACTTGCTAATAGAATTAAAAATAACAACCAGCACCATCAAAGTACATCGCTTTGAGCTATTTCTCTCATTCATAAGAAAATTACATGGAAAGGTTTTTTGTTATTTTTCTTTTCTGCTTGGTCTGGCTTTGGCTAACTAAGAAAAAAGTTTTGGAACCAGATGTCGCTATAAGATGGGGCCTCGTTAGGTAGAGGTGGGAGCTCTGTGTGGGTGGAGATGGGACAACATTAAGGAGGAGTTGGTATAAGTCCAGAGGCAGTGGACACCACTAGAAAGATGGCCTCAGCACTGAGACATAATCACTAACCTTGTGAGAAAATAAAAGCCCACGCTTCTGCAGTTATGTCCCATATTCTAAATACTGATAGCTAGGTAAGAGACAGTGACCAACTGCTCCTTGGGACAGCATGTGAGCAAGTGTCAGTCTGACACCTGTGTCTTTCCAACTCATCAAAGGCTTTCACTTTTACCACGGACTGTGAAACTTTCAAGCGCACTTCCATTTACCTAAGTACTTAGCACTGCTGGTATTTATTTAGTAATGTTGAGCTACTATAGGAAACTATGCCTTTCAGTATATGGTTTTGTATATCTATACCCACACCCTGCTTTTCTCATCCTCCCTCACCTGCTCCTCTCACACACACACAGACACACATTCACATACACAAATACACACACAAATACACAGACAAACACACATACCTATACATACACACATACACACAAATACACACACACAAACACAGATATACACAAACACACACACACAAATACACACACAAACACAAATACATATACATACGAACATGTGCACGCATGTGCACACACACACACACACACACATACACACAGAATTGCAGCTCTCTCTGTCACCTTCTTTGTTGACTTGTTTCCTTGTCACCATTTCTTCAAATTCTGCCACGATTCTGTAACACTTCACCCCGTTCCTTTTTTGTCAACAAGACCACACAGGCAGCTTTGCCTTTAAGCTTAATATAAAGGAGAATTAAAGCACAGCACCACAGGAAAAAATCCATCAAATGCTAGTAACTAGCATTATCAAAAGTATTCATCAGCCGTCCTTGATACCACTTTCCGGTTTTGTTCTTCGTCAAACGCCTTGCTCATGGTGTTATGTTATAGCCAGAAGGACTATATTTCAGTGTTGGCAGAAATTTAGAGAAGGAGGGGGTGGCATGTCAGTAGAAATGGAGGTTCCAAGACCATCTTTTTGGGGGTAGGCTCCAATATTCTTTACAGATGTAGACAGAGCAGTAGGAACAAGGCGAGCCAATCTTATAAAAGCTGAATGCCATGCAAAGAGTCCCTAATGTCTTCTGCAGGTACCGAGCTTCACTGGAAAGTTTCCAAAGGGGCTTCATATGGTTACATTCCTCCTGCCAACAAGACACTCTAGAAGTTACACAGAAGAACTAAGTGAAATATCTCCTCAGAAAGTTAAAGCCATAGACTCAACAATTGAAAAAAAATAAAATAAAAGAAAGAAAGAAACCCTACAGGAGCTATGCAACATCTGGACCATGGGGAACAGCTGGACAGTCATTCAGGAGAATCGTTCTTGGTCCTGTCATAAAGAGATATAAAGCATTATAAATGAATTCGTTCAGTTTGGACTGAATGCCTTTGGGAATTGTGAGCAATTTACAGGTTCCTTGTAGGTGATAGATTTCCTCCCTCCCGATTGGAATACACTTTTTATCAAGAAAGCAGTCCTTCTTAAAAAATGCTTATTGGTATAACTGGTGGAGTTTAAAAGACTCAAGATAATCCTATCTTCCAGGGGGAAAAAAGCAAAATAGAATTACTGCTTGATTTGAGCGTGTGCCCTTATGTCCTTTCAGCTGAACACAGATCTGCAAGCTTCAAGCTGTCATCAGAGGTCAGACCTTCTCCCCCCTGAGTATTTCCAGTGTTCTAGGAAGAATGTCTTGCGAGTTGGCTATTGCTCACCAAAGACTAGTACAGCACTGGGAAGATGATCTTCTATACGTATGCACTATACATCTTTTGGAAGATCCCCCACTAAGCAGGAGAGAATGGCGAACTCCAGGAAACCCTCCTTTGAAGCAGATGAGAGACAAGAGGCAAAAACATCTTGGATCTAGGCTAACACCATCAGCTCCTCCCAGTGCTTGACTCGCCTGAGGAAGGATCTATAGATCGGACTTGAAAGCAGAACCCAGTTCTAAATTCGGAGCCCTAGCAAGAAATGATCATAGTTCCATGATTGATTTATGCAAAAGGGGAATTATTGCAGATGGGTCACAGAGTGGAAACTGAGTCCCCTAAGAAGCCTCCAGTGCCTCTAAGATGAATTTATGGGTTATCAGAGCCCTTCTCTGGGGATAAAGTTTGTCAAACAGAACAGGAATCACCTTTTTGTAGACCCGTGGCACAGATTAGTTCTTCTCTCCAGATGGTATGCGGTTTCCTGCATTTTATTTCAAGTTTCCAAGGTGATATTTCCAAATGGATGAGACACAATTTCCTGAGCCTAAATGCAAATAAAATTGAAACTGTATTAACTAGTCCTAAGGGCTCTAGCACTGGGCCTTAAGCATTTGTAATCTTAGTCCTGTCTCCGGGTGTATTAAATTAGCTCCTGTGATTAGCAACTTGAGAACACGGTTCCAGTTTGGCTGTCTTTGACTCTGGTGTAAATGTATCATTAGAGCTCACAGACCTCAGGCTCTTGATACAGGAACACATAAAGGCGGTCAACTAAGGGAAGAAGGAAACAATGGATCCCAGCCACTGGCTTTTGTTTTCTACCACTGTGGAGCTCTCCATGTTGATCTTTCTGGGCATAGGTGTCCAAAAAGATCATCTTGTTGCTGGCTTTTTCTTATTTATACTTTGTGCCACCCTCTGAGGATGAGCTTCTATATTTATATACCGTAAAACTATCTTGAGTTTGTCAGAAGACCAAAATTTTTGAACACCCCCTTTTTATAGTTTACATTCTTTCTGTGTTTTCTTTTGTTTTTGCATTTCCCATTATGAAGATTTTCTTTTAACCCGATGAAAGGGTTTTAGTATCTGGTCTCTTGAAACACATGTAAATAGAGTTTTACTGAAAGGGAACACTGTAATTAGATTGCCATATAAACTTCGTTAGCTAAACCACTCGATACTTGTTGGAAATGAGCTAGTATTATTCTTATAATAGCATTTTTATGGATACATGAATGAGGGTGAAAGGCGCACATTAGCACAAGTTACCCCTTATCTTGTATTTACCCAGACAGCCTGGAAACTAGTAGCTTGCTCTGGTGCCTGAGATGAGGAAATCTGGGAATTATAATGGTGAAGGTCATCTTTGAATTACCTTAAAAAAAACTTTTCTTTCTTTCTTTTTCCTTTCTCTCCTTTCAGCCATTACTCCCTCTGCCCTCTTTTCCGCTGCCTCCTGTAGACTTTGAATACTCTCCTCAGGTGAGGAAATTAAATAGCCACAATGCCATTCAAGACACTCAAACCATCCCACCAACCTCAGCCACTAATTGGGAAATCTTTCTGCAACAGTTTACCAAGACTTCAGAGCTGGCAAACTCACTGGTGGACCAGTCTGCACCTGCCAAGAGTCACTGGTTTCTTTACACCTCGAGTAATTTGGTTCTCATCAGCTCAATTAGAAAAGGAAAAGTAGAGGCAGAGACACTCTGTAATTCCAACCTTCAGGAAACAGAGGCAGGCAAATTGTGACTTCAAAGCTAGCCTGGGAAACAGAGAGCCCTGCCCCCAGAACCACATCACATCTGACAGTGTGCTCAGCAGGCACTGAAGAGTTCTGGTAAGTTACAGCTCAAGAAACATACAACGTGTATACGACACTCTCTCGGGTTCCTGGAATAGGGACTGACAAGGGACAGACGCTTAAGTCCAAACATCTCTGACTCCTGAAAGAGAAACACTTTTGTCTAATTATAAGAAAGAAAGAGAGAAAACAGAAGCAGAGATGCTAGAGAGACAAAAGTGTATGATTTAGAAGCAGAAAACACTTAAAAGGGGAAGGGTTTTGTCTTTTGTTTTGTTGTCTGTTTGTTTGGGGTTTGTTTTTTTGTTGTTGTTGTTGTTTTGTTTGTTTTGTTTTTTGGGGATTTTTTTTGTTTGCTTGTTTGATTGTTCTTTTCTCTTTCCTCTTTTTAACCTGAAAAGAAATGTGGAATTAGACAGAAGGTAGGGTATCTGAGCAAGCACACTGAGCAGACAGATTCCCCAACAAACAGGACTGAAGAGAAAGAAGTTTTTGTAAACGTTTGGAAGAAACGGCATGGTGTCCCGATGAGGACTTGGAGATGGGAATAACTTTAAAAGATCTGTTCTAGTTCATCGTGCAATCGAGTCTTGAGTCTGGCAAGATTAAAGGGCCACAGTAAAAAATTTCAGCTGTCTTCCGTTTCACATCCGAGGCTGGGATGTGATACAGCGCTCGAGCCTGCTCGTCGGACGGCACAATCTTACAACATTTGTCTTTCTGTGCTGCCTCTAAATGGTTTACTAATTATTTTGAGTCGGTCTGTTAACATCTAGGTAAGGCTAGGTCACTCAAATATATATTTGTTTCTAACTTCTGTCTTTCCCAGTCATATTTTAATTGTTTATAACAGTGTGTGTGTGTGTGTACATGTGTGTGTGTGTGTGTCTATTTGTGCCTGTATTTCCATTATACTTTGCCTGTTAAGAAGGACTCCTTTTTAGCTCTCCAGTGGCCTTGGTGACAAGGTTCCTGAAGTTCTTTGTACTCCCTTCTCTGATGCTCCAAGGCACAAAAGCATCCTCCCCTACCCTTCACTGAAAAGAGGACCCAACCTCCTATAGTTCTGAGAATTTCATCTTAGAAATCTTGCACTGTACATGCTTTCTTTGTTCCTTTGATATGGAAATACTTTTAAAGGCCTCTTATCAACTTTACCACCCAAGGCCACCTTTCTTTCCCTTAGGTCCCTGGGGTTACCCCTTTCAAATGCAACCATTAAAATAAATAGTGTGGCTCAGTTCTTTCCAGGGCTATCCAGAGGAGTAGAGAGGCTAAGGATGGTGCTCTGTCCCAGATGAATTACCCCATGGATAGAAAAAGGAGAAATCTAACTTCTTTAGGGGTGAACTAAATCAACAAAGTATGTCTACAGCATCCTCCTCATCCCCTTCACTAAAAGACCACTTGCCATTAGATGCTGCCATTACTCTGAAGCTGTGTTCACTCACTGGTCTATAGTGGGCCTGCGTTATCTTTATGTTGTTTTCTTTCTTAATTTCTTTCTTTCTTCCTTTCTTCCTTTTTGGTATATTTATGTTTAATTTTGTTATCTTAGTTTGGTACTGGACATACAAACATTTTCTTTTCCTTTAGAACTGGAATCCTGACCAAAGTGCAGGAAAGGTAGAAATCAGGCAAAAGTGACCTGTATCAGTTTTCACTTTGGAAAAAGACACCAGGTTCTTTCTGCAGAGATCTCTGGACATGGCCTTCATCCAGTGTCCTGCCAATCTCGCAAGCTCCAGAATTTTCATCCATTTCTTTTCTTAATTAATCTACCAAGAAATTCTTTATTAACTAGTTTCACTGATGAAAGTGAATTATAACTAGTTATCCTCACCAAAAAAAAAAAAAAAAAAAAAAAAAAAAAAAAAAAAAAAAAAAAAAAAACCTATTAGGCAAGAGTATAAGTATTTCTTCTATTAAATATGAAAATTTGAAGTTCTAATAATCTGGTAGTTTTAAAAGTTTTCTCATTAGTAAGAGTTGTAAAAAAACATATTTAAAATGGTTATTGAATCAAAACTCACAGGTGTGCTCTACAGGCGAGTATTTCAAAGACAAAGCAATGCTTTACTGTGTTTAATTGTGTTTTTTTTAACCCGTTTTAATGCTCTTCTGTTTCTTTTATAAAATGGTACTCTCTCAGGACACCATTTAGTCTATTAATTCTCGGCTTTCCTTTCTTGGAAGTTTGTTCTGTCTGTTTGCTTACTTGTTTGTTTTTATCTTTTGAAAGATTCACACGTGTATACTTCAAATTTTAATACAGGCAGAAATGCATGAGTAAGAGAGAGAATGGATGATCCCTCTCAGAGAATTATGTATTATTTAATAACAGTAGTTGGTTCGAATTGGAAGGAGATAGTGGTTCAGCCTTCCTATTTATTTCCAATGTATAAAGAGTTCGTTGTTTTTTCCAAATGCACCTCTTTCTGTTACACTACCTCCTGATCAATAATCTTCAATTTGTCCCCCATTTCTTGTAAATTTTTTGTGTTCTTTCAGGTGCCTTTAAGGCCCAGTATTGCATACACATAGGCACTGAAACGCCTAAGGGTTTTCTCTCTAATCTGTTCTTCCTCCTCCCTCTATCCACCACTTTATACCTTGTCCACACACTCATCCATTGCACGTCCATTTTGCTACTTTAATTTTTTTATTTCCAATCTTTTAATTTTGTTCATGCTCCATTAAGGTTTTAAGCAATCAATCTATCCCATACAGGCCTATTTCTTTCTCGAACGTTAATTGGAGTCATGGTCAGCACAATGTACCCATCAATTTTTTCCTAATTGTTAGGAGTTCGTTAATCTTGCCTCATCAAAGACTGTACCATGATACAGCTTCCTTGTGATGAGCTGATGCTAACAGCAGATAATAGGCACTTAATCAATGATGATTTTTTTCAGACAGACTTAGCAATAAGCTATAATGAAGGAAGTAAACGGGTGAATTTGACTCTTTCGCTTGAAATAAGAAGCATTTATCTAAGCATGTGTTTTCCTTTTCACAATTAATAGGACTGACACGCTAAGGAGAATTCTTCATCATCGGATAAAAGTTCATCAGTTTTCTGATACACACACATGTATTTGTACATGTATGTGTATATGTCTATCTCCATCCTTATGATTACCCTGGGCAGCAGTGATAATTAATGTAGTTTTGTTATCCAGTAAAGGCGGCGAAGTTATCTGGTCACAGTGAAGCAGTAAGAACTATATACACCCATGTTACTTAGGACTGCTATACTTCTGATGCTACCTGTGGTATCAGAATAAGGGACCCTCAAAGGTGCTCATATTGTCTGCAGACACTAAAAATGTGTTGCATTATGTAGGAAATGAAACTTAAACCAAAGAATAAAAATATGTTTGTCGAAGAGCAACTACAGAAGAGAGATTGTCTGGATTATCCTAGCAAGTCCAAAGTTGTCACAGTGTTCTTAATTGTGTAAGAGACAGAAGAATCAGTGTAAGAGTGATACACGTGACTGAGAACAGATTGACAGTCACTGCTTACTCTGAGGAGACCATAGGACAAGGACTGGGAATATTATATAGAAACTGCAAAAAGTAGGGACATGCACCCCACAGTCTCTAGAAACAGATATGATACCACACCTCGGTTTTAGCCAGGGGAGATGTTGGACTTGTGATATCTAGACCTGAAAACAATATGTGTGCTAATTTCAACTGCTGTTTGAAAAAAAAATTTAAAGCATAAATAGGATATCCGTTATATACAGTGTTTCAGTTGTTACATTATTCTTAAATTAATACACTTAGTAATTATTAGCAAAATAACACATGCTAAATAAATATTATTTGTAGACTGAATAATAATGATTCTAAATAATGTCAAAGATACCCAATTCTAAATTCAAAAGATTATGGTAGGTAAAGTTTAACCATAAGGAAATCATAACCTCCTTTTGGGCATTCAGAGCATTCTTTAGAAGCATTTTAAGGATAGCTAATAGGCTACAGTTTCAAACAAATTGTAAGATTGATCGAAAAGTAATAGCTGTGTAACTATAGTCCCAACACTTGGGAGGCGGAGACAGGAAGATCATTGTGAATCCATGACTGTAAAACAAGACCTTGCCTAAAAACAAACACAAAGATACTATGGAGAGATACTTGTCTCTTAAGGCAACGGTCGATGCAAAGCAGCAACGTAGCCTTCCTTCAGCCTCATCTATCCCTAAATTCAGAGGTCTCTGCTCATTAAACAGTGTGTTCCTTTAAGACCTCATGAGTGGTTCTCTGAAGCACATCTTTATTATGAGACAAGGATGCATGAATGTGTATAAATACATTCCCTGACTTGTAAAATTATAGAGATCAGTCAGTGTGCTACACACACGTAAAAAAATTATAAATTACAACCTCAAGATCTTTTCCCATACTCCTAAATCTAGCAGTCGAATTGTAACATAAGTCATCTTGTTCATATCTTTGTAGATGCTTGGAACATATCAGGTATTCACTCTATTTGTAGAAAACCTGTATTTCTTAAGAATTAAAAAACAATAGAAATTTTTCTTAAATATGCTTAACTTCTACCTTACAGGGCATGTCAATTTCCTATAATGAGCTACTACTCAATTTTACCATTCTAGTTACATTAAATGTCTGGTATAACAATATGAAGCTAGTTAGTAGGGTTTACAAATTTTAGTTATTGGATACTAGCCTTTACCATATGGGTCAGGTTTAAGTGAACTCAATATTTTTTGTAAAATGTCTCTGATACTCTTTATCCAACAGAACCACTGGAAATGTTTACTTATTTTATTATATAAATAGCAATGAGCATCCTACCTAGTATATACCTAATATATAGTCAGCATCCCAAAATGTCTGTGATGACTATGCTGAAACAAAAGACAGCACATGCTCTTCTGGGATAAAGAGGCAATTCTACCAGGATATTACCTTGCTTCTGTGTAGCATATCTGCCTACACCTTTAATTATAAACTCCATCTGACTTTAAATCATAGCAACCTGCCGACCTTAATCACTACAAGGATTGGAAACTTGAAGATACATAGTGGGAAGGGCATTTTAAGGTTGTCTTTTTTTTTTTTTTTTTTGCAGTAGAGCTGTTCCCATGGATTCCAAATCAATGTCTTTTGCAGGAATACCCATTCTAGCCTGAGGTTGAGCTCGGACATTAGCAAAGCATTCAGAGATTGCAAGTTCTGGAGCAAACTGAATAGCATAGAACAAAATCTTGAAAGCCAGGTTGTTTTGTATACTTCTTAAAAATTCAAATAACTGTTCTATTTTAGAAAAGATATTCTGAGGTCATCTTTTGCAAGCAGCCAGAAAGAGAAATTTTAAGAATTTGACGCGTGAATTCACTCATTACTGTGGTTGATAAGATTAAGAAAATAATACAATCATCTGACACCTCAATCCATGATTTTCTAGTATTTCTGTACTGATTCTCTCTTTCTGTTTTTCTATGACTTCTCCCTATTAAATTAAAAAAAACCATTTTATTATATTAAAAATAATAAAGTCTGAAATGAGGTTTTGTAAGCAAGTAATTATGAGAAATGTTTCGTTTTTACTGTCAAGTTTAAGTAGACGTACACGTTTAACCATGGGTGGGGGGGCATTTATCATTCTGTGGCCAGAATCAAAGCTCCCCATTGGGACCAAATAAATAATGTCTTTTGTTTATTTAATCAATAAACGATTAAATCAGGATTAAAGTTCATCCTGTGTTCACGGAATCGGTCAGTCTCCTTGGTTGCTCACACTTCCCGAGTGAAAGGACCCACTGCACAAAAGCCATGCTCCGCTGATCGGAGTCCCAGGTGACAAGGCACATTTGCAGTGCCTCAGCTTTTCAGCATGCCTCTACTTGACACTAACCAGAGCCGAAAAGAGATGAGGGATATTGCAGTAGGAGGTGAGCCCTGGTCCCAGGAGCATAACTCCACCTTAATAGCATGCAAATGATTTAAGACCGATTCATGCAGCTCTGTGGAGTAAATCATTTCCATCTCCCACGTGACCCGCTATCGAGTGAAAAATGTGTTTGGCCACATGGGACGCATACTGAAGTTTCTGAAGAAGTTCAGATGGAGATTTTCAAGTGACTAAGATGGACAAAGAGTGTTTTCATTCAAAGCTGTCATTCCTAACCCATTTTTTTCTTTTTCTATAACTGAAGGAGATTGTTTGTACAGTTGATTTTATATGAGGGGATATTTTATACCTGAGCTGTTGGTCATGGCACCGTTGGTACAGTCTGACTAACAAACGTGATATTAGTGGCACCCGGTAACTAAATTTCAATTTTCAGTAATAGCCATAGATGGCTAGTGGCACATATATAGTTCTTGACAATGTTTGTGACAGCGTTCCAACTCACGTCTGGTAGTGACTGTCATCCCACAATTCAGGAGGCTGAAGTACGTTTCCTTAACTCTAAGAGAGCCTGGCCTAGAAAATAAAATCCTGGCATGTCATGGGATCGTGGTAGAGTGGGGAACAGGAATGGATGCATTTAGAATAAAAAAGCAAAACAATTACTTTAGCTTATAGATTATAATACAAACTTTAAACCCTTAAGTAGCAAATACACATTAGGCAATTATATTGTGCTGGTCAACCCACTATTTTAATTAAGTGAGATACACCGTACATAACAAGCTTCTTGTTTTCAAATGACACTAGTCAAGTAAAATATAGCCTCTAAAAACTACATTCAAACCCAAATGGCCAAGAATCAAAATATTGTAGTTTTTGGCATCTGTTTCAAATGAAGGTAGGTAAGTGTGCATTTTGTTTTGCTATGCAACACAACACATCAAAATGATTTCATTTTTCCTTTCCAATCACAGCTTAGAATAAGAAGACCACAAAGATGCTCAGATGCCAGCATCCCTGAAAATGGCATGTTTAAAAACTTAATGTTATTCTTTGAAGAAGAGGGGGAGAGGAGGGAAATAACAAAGAATGCAGTAGAGAGAACACGGGAGTCCTTTGCAGAAGGGGAAGACAGGAAAACCCTGTGCTCCGAAGATGTGTCCAAAGGGCTCAGTCCTGAGATGAGGAGGGAAGTGGGAGAGAGTAAAGCATGGATTGTCTGAAGCATCACAAAAAAGAGCACACCCACCCTGTAAATAATGCAGGGAGGTGTTACACTGGGCTCCAGCCTAGTTTCTTGAGTCATTCCAAGGCTTCGGAAACAAAAACTGGTAGGAATGCCTCTTTCCTTGCCTTCCCCTGAATCTAAATTTTTGATCTGGTTTATAGTCTTTTGCTTGACAGTAAACAATTCTCCAAATTTACTGAATTAATAACAAAATGATAATAATAATAATAATAATAATAATGATAATAATAACAATAATTTTATTTTTATAAACACAAATTGGCCTGAACTTAGTGAAACCAGCCCGTTTTATTTCATCCAGCATTAGCTAGAAACAGATACCCGGAGGCTGTAAGACCCACTTTCTTCCATGTATCACATGCCTTTTTGGATATTGTTACAGTTGCATCTGAAGTGAACATCCCAAGATATAGTATGTTTCATGATCTGCCATAAAAACTGTAATTCTTTGTATTTCTACAGACAAGCGAATCAGAAACATCTGCCCAATAAGGGAAGAGTGATAGACTCACTATGACTGGATGATAAGATAGTACAGTCCTGAAATACCAAGAGTCAAGAGATACTCTATCTGCAGAAATGAGGATTTGCTAACAATCTTCTATTTGTCACAGTTTATAGCTTCTTACTCTTATCACTTCTCCAAAGAATTCTCCAGAGTTTCATATTTTTATATATCACATTAGGAAAGAGAATCAGCAGCTCATCAGCTGAGTCTAACACAAGTATGACCGGTAGAACATGGGCAAAGGCTCAAGTTCAGCCTCTTCAGTACTGTTGGTCCAGAGACTTGTCAGGGGAAAAGTTCATTCACTCTCTGTATCCAGGAGATACATGGTAGGTCAGCATTATGCTAGCTGATATTTCTGGACAAATTCATTGAAAAGGAGACAGACCACTGATGCGGGTTACGGCGATGCTAAGATACAACCAATCAAATGTCGTCTTTTCCTAGACAGAGGCTCAGCTTTATTTGTAGAGTGGGTTGTCATTTATGCACTCTAAATTGTCAGCGCTTTTCTCTGAGTGTGGTTTCATCTTCACCACCACCCCCTAAAAGGAGGCTGCTGGTTGTAGAAAACACTCTGCAATCAAGAACATTAGTAGCTCCACCAGTGGACCTGTGTTTGATTTCCAGCACCCACATAGGATCTTACAACTTACCTCCAGTACAGTGGATCCAATGACATTTTCTGGCCTCCATTGGCAATACATGCATGTGATAAATAGCCAGTCCTATAGGTATAATATCCTTACATTAAAAATAAAGGGTTAAAAATTTTTCTAAATAACCTATGTTTGGAGCTGTGCAGCTTATCACATTTCATATCCATATAAGCATTAGTGCCAATGTCTTTTTTTTTCATTTTATACTGTTAAAGTTACTTTTAGAGCCATCAAATATAAATCTTTTACAAATATTGCATACCCTTGATATCTCTTACAAATCTATTTGACTTAAGTCACAGCCATAAATTCATAAATCAACTTTAGTGGGCTTCAATGTTCCATGATCTAGCAGGTATAGTGGCAATATTCCGGTTTCTTAGGCTGTAGGTATAGCCCAGTGGTAGGGTGCAAGCTTAGCAAATACAAGGCTCTTGGTACATTTGTCAAGCACAACCAAAGACCCTCTAGGGGCTTCCTTGTTATGTAGCCTCAAAGGATCGATGGGGTACAGTCTACAAACATGGTAAGTTCTTATGAGATGGTACGACATTCCCTTGAATGTCTTGAACCTAAAATGACTTCTTAAGGATAACCTTACCATCTAGAAAGATGTGGGGTAGAAAACTTTATTGTTTTTAAACTCACTACACCATAAATCTTTTTCTGTTGGCAGGTATTAATAAGCAGCTCTTTTCTCTCATCTTACATTTCGTCACAAGTAACAAGATGGAACCAACTTTGTATTCTGTGTTTCTGTACTCTGGCACTTTCTCAATTTTACCTGGAGCCCACTATATCACTGGGGTCAGTTTTTGTTTTCCAGCTGCTACAGGCTCTAAAAGTGGCCAAACTTTGTGCCTTTGCATGACAAATGGATCGACTTTCAATAGTGTCCTCCCCGGATTCTTTCTGTCTTTTACTGGCAGTCTCTATGAGGACACTTTGGATCCTGAACTGCACACCCAAGACCCTCGGGCTAGCCTCAAGACTTAGCTCATGCCCACCGTTTGCTCTACTGCCACACATTTTAGGCTTTTGACCCAGTAACAACACACTCTGAAGACCAGCTAGTAGTCACCTATTGTAGTAGTGAGACAGGAATGAGCACTCTGCAGGCAATTCACAAAAAAGTGCCCATGCTGAAAACTTCAGGTTGATCACGTATGTTGAAGTGATGAGATGTTAAGATTAAAAGGAAGTTTAGAGGTTAATACAGCAAAACCAAAACTTGGAAAGATACTAACAAAAGGACTTAGAGCTGGATATGAAGTAACAAAACTGACCAGGCTGGGGTTGTAGCCCAGTGGTAGGGTGTATGCTTAGCAAGTACAGGGTTCTTGGTACAGTCTCCAGTGTACCAAGAACAGGGTTCTGAGTGATAGGAAGTTTCCTCAAAATATGCCCTCCCTTGAGGAATCCATGTGTAATATTCTTACTTCTACTGCAGTTGATTACAAAAGACTAAGCAACAATAGCTTTTAAGAAAGCTTCTGCCCATTTCAGGAAGAGGGTCCCAGAACTTCCTGTAAACGGAGTTAACTAAAGTAACTATGGAAATTATTGGTATCTGGGAGAACAAAGAGAGATCATGTATAATTAACAGCACTTGAATACCTGCAAGATCATGGGTAGGAGCACTCGCCAATGAGGAACAATTAGCACAGAGTCATGGTCAACAAATTACAAAGCCAGGGTCAGAGGTGGACAAAGGGAGGCTTCAGGCACCATGAACTAGGTGGGCAGAATATGAACAGAGAATGGTCATCGCCCTGTTTGGCTGAGCAGAATGTTCATGAATCATGCAGATGCTCTATTAGTTCTGAACACAACAGCTCAGGGAATGAACCATTTCAATAGAAACTATTTCAGATGTCTTAAAGTTTCTTCTATAGTACTTGAAAACCCCTAGACAAGGAAGCTTAGTACCTGTGTTCTTTCCTGAGACTCTCTACCCCTATTAGCACTGCTTCTATGTTTATCTCATTTCTTTAAGTAAAACCTGGTTCTATAGTGCTCACCTCCCCAGCAGGAGTCCACATCTTTCCTCTTCAAATCTTCACCGACATGACACAGTGCTCTTGAGCCACTGTCTTGGTTTGACTTTTGGTGGTCACTAAAACTCCAACACTGTTAGTCATTGGGCCAGCAACAATTGGGCCAAGAAAGGTCCCATCACATCCAGAATTGGATCAGAAGGAAATGTTAGTGCTTTAAGCTTACAATAATGATTTACTTTGCTCATGGAGTTTGGTCCCATGGAGTTGTTGAGTTTGGTCTGAGTGTGAGAGTGCTAGTTTGAGCTGCTGCTTCGAGTTCAGATGGGGTAGTGTGCCTGGGAAGCAAATGCACTTCCATTCAGACCTGTCCACACACTGATGAGGTGTGTTTGCAGCACACTGTCCAGTTTCTAGAAACAGTGGTTCTAAGAGTGATTGGGAGAAGTCAATATCATTTTCCTAAAAAAAATTACAAATGCCTGTCACCTAATATTTTATCACTTGCCAGCATAACTTCAAAGAGAAGTCACTTTTTTGTAGGGACAATGACAATATTCTTACAAGGAACTGTTGTCATTGCTGTCTAGACAACCATATTATGTGCTAAGTTTCTGAAATAAGGACTTGGTGGTAAAAATATGAAGAAGGATTTTCACTAACAGTCTTCCTTTTCTAAGGAACGGGTATAATATCTACCTGACAAATATTCACTAGAGGTTTCTCAGACATACACTGAGACAGGCTTTGACGACATACCAGTAGAAGGCTCCTCTTTTACAAGGAACAGAAAAGCCAAGATGCTAACTAGCATTGTGGCACTGGCAATCACCAATGCAAAGCTGCTTGTAATACATTAGCATTCTTTCTCTTTTTACATCCATGTACGTGTGCACATCAACTCACACACATATTCACTCTCACACCTGGACTCACATAGAAAAACACACACACACACACACATGGACTCTCACATACACACACTAGTACACACATCACATATGCATGCACACATGCACATGAATACTTTGCACATTTGTTGCTATGTTCGCCTAACATCGTATTTATTCTACTCATCCAGTTTCCGATGCACTGCAGGACAGACTGAGTATGGTCCTTCTCCTTTTGCAGTCTCACAGGGATCACAGGAAATAAACAGACAATTCCAATGTACTGTAGAAGGAGATTTAATTATCGTTTGTTTACCATCAAAATCACAAATCGGAATGTAGAAGCTAAATAACTTTTATCTAGTTATTTATACAAATATGTAGTAAACAACTAAGCATGTATGCTTATAGAATTGAGTGTACTTAAAAGAAAAAAAAATTACTCGAAATGACAAATTCCCCAAGTATATGTGGTCACCATATTCAGCAAAGAAAACTAAGGAATATTAAGCTAAACTCGAATGCCAGACAATAAGTAAATGAGATTCTAGTACATGTATCACCCATGCAATTCTTGGTACATGTTTAAACTAAGACATATCTGTGGCTTGTCTGAAGTTAGAATTTACATGAGTGTCTTGCACTTTATAGCTCAGCCCTAATTACTGAACCAGGATAAGCAGTTTCAATAAATCAGAAAGAGTAATAATGCTCTACACAACAATTTAAAAACCTACAATAGAGTTAGATGTTTTTCTTTTCTCTCTCTCTCTCTTCCTTTCTTTTTCTGCTGCATTCAAAATATACTGGCTGCACATGAGTTATAAAATGGTTAATATAGCCAAAGTACAGTTGTTTAAGCCAACAAAATTATATTCTTAAAGCTGAATGATTTGCAAAGGAGGCAAATACGCACAAAGTCAATATTTACAGTTATTTCTAAGCCATAATTGATTCCTAAGTTCGTTTTTTTGCTTGCTTCTGTAGCCTCAAAGAGATCATCCAGATTGGTAGACAGTGTTCCATATGAATGTTGTTGTTAATTTTCTCTCTCAAAACTGAATGAGATATGAGGCAGCAATTCAGGGTGGTAATGGGCAGGTAAGAAATGTGAATGGGTGATCTCGAACTCAGAGCCAACTGCCCTATCTCATGGGACACAATAGTCCAGACTATCTGCTTTCTGTCTCTACGTAAAGAGAGGCAGTGGGAAATGTCAGCGATCTGCAGTTTTCTAGATCTACTACGTGGCAGAAACATCAGATGGTTAGCAAAACCAAGTGAGGCAAACAAAGGGGAATCCAAAGCCACCTTGATTACTGCCTATCCCAGCAATCAAGTTTTGCGGCCCTACCATAATCTTACTGGCTTTTCTAGCCAAGAAAGCTAGAAGCCTTCATAGGGCCAGTGGTAACCTGATGATTCTGGGCGGAAACAGCAAGTCATCATACTTGTGACGGACACTAAGCAGTGGGAAGTTCTTAGTTTATTTGGCTTAATAATCAAATATATTTGCTACAAAGCAAACTTGGGAGTGTGGAAGTCTTAAGGG
Source organism: Micromys minutus (assembly GCF_963924665.1). Classification (NCBI taxonomy): domain Eukaryota; kingdom Metazoa; phylum Chordata; class Mammalia; order Rodentia; family Muridae; genus Micromys; species Micromys minutus. The sequence continues at coordinate 15,858,985 of NC_137968.1, forward strand.
ATTGCATCCACAAGAAGCAAAATAAATATTCAAAGTAAATGATGACAACTTAGACATGATATTTTTTTCCAGGACTCAGCACTCTGCAGGCACAGGCAGGCAGACTTCGTGAGATCAAAGCCAGCCTGTGCTACCCAGCGAGGCCCTACCTCAAAAAGAACAAAATAAATAATAAATAAAAATAATAAATGGTTGCTATGTTACTGGTTCTGTGAACCTCAGGAAATGTGACACACAACAATTGCTGTGTCTTAATGCCAAAACCTCCTCAGTATCTCTACTGAGAGGCAAAAATAGTTCAAAAGTGAATATGACGTGAATACGGAGAAGCAGGATGTAGAGAGAGGGTAAAGATGAGTTACATTTGAAGTGTTTTCATTACATTTTAAGTTCCTTTCACCTAGTTTCCAAATAACCAGTGGACAGGACAAAGTTGAAGAGCTGCTTGCTTAGAGTTTTCTTTTTAAATAGTATTAGCTCAGAAAACATTTTCCTGAAATGGTTAGAACCGTCAAGAAGATAAAAAAGAATGAGACTTTGGAGTGATTTGGAGACCATGGCCGGGATGAGATTAAAATGTGTCGTCTCTGCTCCTCCTCAAGGGAACTTCTCTTTGCAACAGACATAGATGATTACAGAACACCACCACCACAGAATGCAGAGGTGTGGAGACCAGTCCCAAAGGGCACATCAAGAAACAACTACTGAACGCAAACCTCAGCTGGAAGAGGGTCCAGAAAGGTGATCAGAGCCAGGGGACCAGGGAGCTTTCTCTGAGACTATATCTCCTGTAATGTCAGGTACCACCATCACATCTCACCAATGTAACTGCCTAAGCATGTGCTAAATGTGAACCACAACAGTAGGCATGCCACTGTGATGGAGAAAGCTCACCATGCCTCCATTCGATCTTTGCATAAGCAGAGCTGCAGGCAACTAAGGCATGCTGAGAGCAAGAGAAGCAGTCTTCCTCCAGGAGAGCCCTCTAACCCATTACTCAGTACCAAGTAACTACCTCTGATATAAATAGTGTGTGTGTGTGTGTGTGTGTGTGTGTATGCATGAGTATGTATATGTATATGAGGTATATAATGTAGATATATATGATGTATATGATGTAGATGTATATGATGTATATAATGTAGATATATATGATGTATATGATGTAGATGTATATGAGGTATGTGATGTATATGTATATGATGTGTATAATGTATGTATATAATATATGATGTACATGTATATGATGTACATGTATGTGATGTATGTGTATATGATGTATATGATGGATATGTGTATGATATATATGATGCATATGTATATGAGGTATATATATATGATGTAGATGTATATGAGGTATATGATGCATATGTATATGATGTATATAATGTATGTATATGATATATGATGTACATGTATGTGATGTATGTGTATATGATGTATATGATATGTATGATGCATATGTATATGAGGTATATGTATATGATGTAGATGTATATGAGGTATATGATGTATATGTATATGTATAATGTATATGTGCATGTATATGTATTCACAAGCAATAGCATACAGACTGAGCAGGAGTAAATATGGTTATGTTCAGGAGTAAATATGCATCTCCGTATATGTACATAATGACAATTATTGCAAAAAAAGCCAGGAGTTAGAAATGGATCAAGGAGGAGTGTATGGGAAAAAATGCATGAAGAAAGAGGATATAATTGTATTATAATCTCAGATAAATTATCGTATAAAAACTAAGCAAGTTGCAGCGTCATTTGGGAATACAGTAGAAGAATTTGGTATATGCTTTGGTCAGTGGGTTTGGTGTGTGGTTCATAACATGTATAACTTATATATAACCTAAGTATAACATATGCATATATACCATGTAAAACACATGAGGAGAAAGTCACATGTAAAATGAAATCAAACAAGGGAATTGTAATATTTAAGTTATAGGAAATCAAGGATCCTTGGGGGTAAAAATTCACAATACTAAGAACCCGATCTAAATAGAAAAGAATAATCAGGAAAATATACACATATTCCCTTGAGGGACAAAAGATACACTGATATTCAACTTTCCTTCTAGATCCCCATGGATTATAGAACCATATCAAGTGGAGGTTTCAGCACCAAATTTGAGGACATGACAGTTCTAAGATATCCTTCGGAGGTTTTTATTATAAGTGTGAGGGAGAGAATAGCCAGAGGCCTCTAGAACTGTTTAGAGCAGGGAGAGAAAGTTCTGGAATAAACATGGCCAGTAGGCTGAACCAGGCCGTGAGAGGAGAGAAAAAGCAAGAAAGGAAGAGATGAGTGGAACAGGAGACTGGGGGTGGGGACACAATAGAGAAGACCAAGAGAACAAGAGCCAAGAAAACAAAGGACAGAGAGAGCGCGTGACCAACAGGCCAGCGTTATCTAGGAAGCAGAAGCTGAGAAAGAGCTGGAGTTAACGTTCTGGGACTGAGTAAGAAGAGCTAAGAGGGGCTGCAACAGGCATTGCTGCGCTGAGAGACCCTGGACGCCAGCATGTGCCTTGGCATCCACACGTAGGTGCCACTTGAGCACCACAGTTAGCCATTTGTCCCTGTGTTTCCTCCTGAACCTGACAAGAACAAAATCCCATGTCCTAGCATTGATTCTCTAGCCCTCCATAACCCGAGCCTCCTTTTCTTTTCCCAAGCATTATTTCCTCTTGCATCCACTTAGCAAGCACATGACTGGTAGATGGCTTCCAGGGTCACATGAGTTAATCATATGGCCCCTTACAGTGACATCCATGAAGGATGGATAGACATGTGGAAAGTTGTAGACATTCTGTACATTGAAACCTATTTCTTCTAATGTTCTTTTAGTAACGCACGTGTCAGAGATACTTTGCAAAGTCTAAAGGAAATAATCTGGATTTTTTTCTGAATCTGAACAGTATTCTGTAACTCACTAGCAACGCTATAGATTTCTCTCCTTTATCATATGCTTCCTCCCTCCAGCTCTGAGAAACTGCCTCCTATGTGGACCTGATCTCCCGGGAGACCATACCCTCCAAAACAACAGACTTTCTTTCTGCTGAGCGGGGTTGTACCATCCCAGCGCAGCCACAGCGGAGCCTTGTTCAATGAGTGACCGTTGACTTGGGCATCCTGTTAGACAGATTACAGAGGGGTTAGACTGGAGCCTAACAACCCTCAAGGAGCTTTGCAGAGGAAGAACCTTAGTCTTCTGTGTGATTTCCTGAATTAAACAGGTTGGGCACTACCAGGCTTTAATATGTAAACGAATGCTATGATTCCAAAGAAAATCCTCAACTCAGTCTTCCCACAAAACAGATGGAAATCGCAAGTGAATCAGAGGAGAGCTCTTCTCAACACTGGCGGAGAAATAGTCTGGATGAGCAGGGGACAGGCTAGACTTAAACCCTCCCAGAGGAATCTAGTCGCTGTCACATTTCTCAGGGAGTGAAGGACCCCTCATCTTACCACTAACACTGTCTCCCTCAGAGAGGCAAGGAAGCATGCATCGCCGACCCTATGCACAAGGTCTTCCTTCGTCCTTCAGTCTGACAGAATGAGATCAGAGGGGCGTCCCTTGACATCATCAGAATTCCATGCTATGCATCTTTGCTATTCAGTTGTGAGTGATGTGGCCTTCACCTTGCTGCTGTGTCTGTGCTTGGCACTTTTCGTCATGCAGATTCGTACCCCAGGGAAGATATAGAAGTGGGTGAACAGTGAAGCTAGCAGCTAACACTTGCCGAGAATGCCTAGGTCCAGACATCTGAATCTGAAACAAGGAGGGTCCTATTATGAGCTCAATTATATTCTTGAAACATTCAAGCACCCAACATTTCACAATGTGACTATATTTGGATACAGTATCTTCTTGAGGTTGATTATGAACTGTTTTTAATAGGCTCGTGGGTTTGAAAAGTTGGTTCCCAGTTGGAGGGAAATTGTGACCATTAAGGGATGGGGGCCTAGCCAGAGAAAGCAGGTCACTTATGAATCCGCCTTTTGAGTTATTACCTGGCCCCAGTTCTGGACTAATCTCACCACTTTCTGACAATGACAAATCCAGCTGCCTTGAACTTCTGTTACAAATACAGGCTGCTCCAACGCCACCAAACTTTCTCTCACTATGCTGGCCCGTGTCCACCGAACTCATGAGACATCATAAGTTCTTTCTTCCTTCTTTCAAATATTTTATCATGATGACTAGAACACTAAAGGGGTTTCTTCAAGGAAAAGTGAAATCACCAGGGTGCAGTCAACTCCATCGAAACTGGGGTGATTCTAAGAAGAAAACGATTGGTGTAGCAGATGAACAATAAGTAGAAAGTAGAAGTCTGCCGCTCACAGCCCACAGACAGGCTTCACAAGACACAAGTACCACCTTCACCTTCATCTTAGGCCTCTTGTCTTCAGAAAAGCGGGGAAGTAAATTTCTACTGGCCCAGCCACCTAACCTGTGCTATTTACTATGGCAACCATCATGACTTACTACAGGTGCATGAGTGGGCAGTGCACAGAGGCAGGAAAGAGACAGGGGAAACTATGTCACAGTGGCGACAAAAACTCATGTGCCTGTTGGGGTTCATGCTGCTTTATTACTTTATTACCGATCGGCTATCTCCCCGACCTCCGGTGCGTGAAGCTTCTTAGGAGACCCTTGCTCTGAGGGTTCAGAGAGCCAGAAGTTCCTCAAGTTCTTGAGTGCTTAGAGAGATGGTGTAATTTATGTGCTACTGGGAAAGCCACTAATAAGTGCTAATTGGCCCGGAGAAGGGGGATGCCTAGAATGATCGGCATTTGTAAAGTATGGCCCCTCCCCCAGTCCTTGCCTAAGTCTAATAAAGGCAAAAGGGCTTCTAGAGAGTGAAGAATAAGAGTTCTGGCCAGAGACTCGGGTCCTGTGGATTGAAGGTTTCCCTCCCCATCTTTCCATTTAGTTTACTAAATGGAAATTGCAGCCCTCAGCAGCCAGCGGTTTTGCAGGATTTCTCTCCAGTTTGCCTGTTTTTATGTTTCTAATATCCACAGGGCTGGGGGTTATTGAATGTAACTCTCATTGTAATTCAGCAGAGCTGTTCCAGATCTTCATCCTCCAGAGCAGCCAAGAATCTTGTGGGTTTTTGTTTTTTTAATCTTTTTTTATTTTGTTTTGTTTTTTTGTTTTTCTGTTGTCCCATCATACACTTCTGGGGACCAACATGATAAAAGGCATAAATGAACAAAGGGGAAGCCTTGCACATAGTTTCAAACAGAAATTAATTATATAAGGAGAGCATAAAAGATCCGTGACTGCACTGTACTTCCTGGGGAAAATTTAGAAGCCTGGAGCTCTAGACCACAAGTCCAGCAGAAGCTATAAGCAGAAGGCTACTGTGTTAAGACCTAATGCATACTCAGGCTCTAAGAAAGACTAGAACATTGCTGAAGAATGAGAAGCAAAGGATTCCATGTGTTCTGCACTTCTCAGTCCACATCGGTCTTACTGTATTCTTAGGACAGAGGAGAATATCCAAGTAGAAAAGCCCAGGATGTTAGGACGCCTGGAATCCAAACGCAAGGATGCTTGTTTCCAAGAGCTAGAGAGATTTTTGGTGGTATGGAAGGAGAAGATTATGAAGCCTCCAAGGAGCTCATTCAAACAATTAGAACAGTCACAGAGAGCAAGATCAAGGAAGTTTGTCTTATGTTCTGTAGTGAATGTGAAACACATCATTCACAATGAGGAAGGATGGAGCCATGGTACAGAGGCGCCTAAGGCTTATTGTCAAAGGTGCTGTTGAGCCATTGCAAATGTCTAATAAATTGTCTTGAGATCTGAAATGTTGAGCTTCCTTTCTCAAAAGGAATTCACAAGGCAAAGGCAGGAACAATAAATGGCAGCCTTCAGACCTTCATAACCTGACAAAGCTAGTTTATGGGTGTTTTCTTCAAAGCAAGAGCTGATTCTCAGAATCAATGATGAGTCCTCCAGAAATAACTATTGTTTTGATAGTTATTGTTAATTGTGTAATAGTAATATTTAATAGGATAGAAATCATAAAATACATTTTAGGTTTATTTACCCTTTGTTTAGTGCTGGCTTGCCCTCCTCCCCTCTTTTCGCCACCCGCCCCCGTGTGTGTGTGTGTGTGTGTGTGTGTGTGTGTGTGTGTGTGTGTGGTGTTAGCACACACAAACGTGTTTGGATGTGACTATTTAGATTGCACTGTAGGTCCATGGCATCACTTGATTAACTGGATTTGTCACTGTGGCTGAACATGTCAACCAATCTCATCAACTAAACTTCCTGAATTTCTTAAACAATAAAATCCTTAAATATTGCCCTCATATTATATGCACAACATTGAAAGCTGAAAGTTACTCATAATATGCTTAAAGAATCACAGTAACTGAAGAACACAAAAATACTCCGAAAAGCATCAATATTAAATAGGACAGGAAAAAGTTTATGGTATGGTTAAGAAAACCAATTAACAGATGGGATGTATATTCAGAAATTTCAGCTGGGTATAGGTACTTTTATGACAAAGCATTTAGACAAAATTTAAAGAGTAGGGAAGGATTCTAAATGGCTTTGAAAAATAAATACCAGTTTACTACACAAAAAGGAAAGAATTACAGGACAACAGTGCAAGAAAAAGCAAGAAACACAAAAAAACAAAACCTCTTTAAGCCATACATTATAAGTGTCATGGAACAGGAAACATCATGGATACTGGTTGAGAGCATAGGGTTTTAATTCCATCACAAGGCTAAATTCAAGTTTGTGACTATTAACTTCGCATGAGCTATTCAAGGCCCCTGATTTGGAATATCATTGCATGAAGGATGCCTGTAAGCATAAAGCACACAGACAAGTGTCCCTTAGAAGGAAGACACCAAAATCATTCTGCAAACATTAGTGTTAATAGTTATACAGCGTGTGCACCTCAGAATGTAGAGGGATCTGGCTTAAGAATTTGGAATTGGAACTCCTGGGGTTTTGAGAAAGAGAAGAACAAGAGAGTATCAGTCAAAGGAAATGTGTTCCAGCGCTTTGCACAAATTCCATAGGTTGAATAGACAGGATGGGGGGAAATAAACGAAAGGCCATAGAAGTAGATAGATATTAACAAAGCATGGATGGAGGGCAGCAGCTCTGTGCAGCTGGGAGAAAAATAAATGAACGGGTTATAAAATAAACAAGAAAATAAAGGAAGGAAGACAAAAAAGAAAGAGGGGGGGAAGGAAGGGAAAAAGCAAGCAAGGCAATTTTCTAAACTTGGGAAAACAGAAAAGTTTCTAAATCAAAGCTGATTGCCCCAATTTAAGCCTAGATCTTGAGAATCCTGGTCTTAACTATAGAAACGGTGAGGTGCAGGTAACGGCAAGATTGGGTAGAAAAACTGATCCATCCGGTTTATGCCATTAAAGTTAAAAGTGACCTTGAAAAGCATGTATAAAATAACCTTTAGAAACCTGCAGATTTCTTTAGACTAATTCTTCCTTAGGACTGCACACAATCAAAGAAGTAATGTACTGCAGATTAAAAAAATAAGCTTTTTCAGTGGCAACTATAGAAGTGCATATGCTTCTTTGATGAATCAAAGAAACTCAATTTTTTTTCCTGTGGAATAATCAATATAGATCGCACAGAAAATAGAGTCACATAGATTGCCGGGTTTAAAGTGAACGAGGTAGCAAAAAATTTCCCTGTGTTGGAAGATTGAATAAACAAAGAAAACAGTTTCAAAGAAAAAATCCAGTGGGTATGCTTCTAATTACAATATTATGAACAAATGTTCATAAATAAAAACAGAGAGATTTTTTTTCAAAAGGTCCCAAATACTAGGGATATATGCAGTGCATGGTAAATGTGTAAAATTTTCATTATAGAGAATAACTTTACAGGAGCATTTATATCTAAAACTCAGTGATTTGGTTCAAATGACCACTTTTGGAATTTATTTAAGACACATATTAGAAAATATTCAATGTGTTTAAAGATGTTACTGTGTTATATTCTATTGTTGCTATTAAGAAATACATTTTTGAGATAGTGGGTCATACTTTGACATATACACATCAAGAAAACACTGTATTTCACTGTTCTTGAAAACACACCACAGAAAGATTATATCTTAATGTTTAAAATATATTTCTGCTTAAATTGATAAAGTATAAAGGTGTTGCAATAAAGGATTAAATCATTCTTAAATATTAAATAGCACTTCCAAGTTCTATGGTAATCAGATGGCCCATAAAGCTTTGTTGAAAGATTTCATTTGCGGTGTATTAAGATGTATAAAAGATGAGCAATGGGACAAGTTCAAACTAACAGCTACTGTGACAATTAATACATTTGAATGCTTGAAATTTGACTTTTGATTCTGAAAGATGGGAGATGATGGGAGTCAAGTCTGTTTGCTTGCTTTTGAAAACACAACTCCCAAGTTCCAACTAGATGAGAACTGGTAGTTGGAAAAAAAATCTCTTCTTGATATTGGTTCTTTAATGGCACGTGAATGGACAAAGACAGGAAGAAATGAAACAGGGAAGTAATCAGAATGAAGCAAACTCTGTTCTTCAAACCTGAAACTGCCTCGTGCGCTTGGGTAATTTTGAGAAGATAAAGACAAGGATGGGGTTTCCAGCCGTCACGAGTTTGGAGTAAATTTTTCTATTTTTAATTAAAACCAAGCAGAGTAAACAAAGCTATTAAAGGGTAGGGATGTGTAGTCAAAAACAATGACTTCGGGTCATTAGCAGCTACAGACTATTACAATGCAGGAGGACTTTAGCCACTTTCAGGGTCGGATGAGCTATTCAAACCAGTGCAGCGATTCCGAGATTCTTACGGTCAACAGGAACTCGAGCATAGATTTTCCTCCTCTCTTGACTACTGCTCTGCATTAACTGGATCTGAAATGAAAAAACCATAACAAAGCAACAGTATATTCAGCATTTTGTGTAAGAAGCGTAAAAGGCACTTCTTTGAAATATTGCCAAGGTTTGTACCGAAGAGGTGCCACTCACCTAGAAATGAAATGATTGGGAAGACAAGAAGACAACTGACCCTGAACCTATCCAGTCCGTCCCTGACCAGGAACTGCTTTGTGAAAAAAGAAGTATGTGTTACGGTCACAGGGAAACTGGTGGCCCTCACTGTGAAGAAAGATTAGAAGCTAGAGGACCTCTAAGTGGCAGAGAATCTGATTTTGTTCTTTGAAACAGTGGAAAAAAAAACTTTCTGTCTTGTGTTAACAATTCTGAACAGTACACTGGTCTTTTGAGTGACTAATACTGATGAACTGCTGTGAATTGACTTTAAAAATCAGGGGCAGGGTGAAAGATTTTGGCATTTATAGCACTCTTCAGAAAGGCCTCCCTCGCAACTGAATATTTAAAATGGCAGGATGTTCAGAACTGTACAAATGAAAAACAACGTTTGGTTTTTCCTTAAACAATTAGGCAGTACTTTCGTCATGTGGACAACTTGAAATAGGAATGTCACCAGGAAAAAGATTAGGACATCGTCTTCATTGCCTTGAACATTTACACAGTTATATTCCTTGTGTTTACCAGTAGGTGTGTGAGCTTGCATATCACACTCCATGTTTGGTGGTCAGAGGACAACTCATAGGCATCAGTTTCCCCAACCAATATGTGGGTCCAGAGTATGGAACTTGGATCATCAGGCTTAGGAGCAAGTACCGTGACCTGTTGAGTGATCTTCCTGGGTCCTGCCCTGCCTCACTGATACCTTCCACTTGCACTACAGCAATCTCTGTGCATTCCCCTCTACCAAGTAGAAAATGTGGAGAAATAGAGATCTACTTTGTGTCTGGATAATAGTGCTTGTCACCGTTCTGACCCTTTCTGACTGTGTGTCCTTATCTTCTTAATATTTTAATGTGTTCATGGCAAAAAAAAAAAAAAAAAAAAAAAAAAAGGAAACCCTGCCCTTGAAGAGCAGTCTTGAAGACTTGAAATAAAATAACAGTAGTAGTACTAGTATTAGTGGTAATAATAATAATGGTAATAAGGTAGTAGTAGTTATAATAATAATAATCATTCACCTGGCCAATATTTTTTTCCACATTTAATGATTTCTGGCTGGAAAGTAATCAATAGCACTCCACCCTGAAAAACCAAACAAAGAAAAAACCCACAAATGTCACCTAGCCAGCCAGCTCATCAAAAAAAAAAAAAAAAAAAAAAAAAAAAAAGCAGAAGAAAGTCCACAGTCAAAATTTCACTGAGACTTGAGTCAGAGTTGTTAGAAAAATAACAGGAAGGAGGTAAACATCTCTTCACAGATCCTGCAGTCTATGTCGTTTTGGCCTTATGAAGCTAGTTCTATAAACCAGGACTTTTCCTCCTGTGGTCTAGATCAGGACTTTCTCATGTAATATTCAACAATGATGGAAACACTGTCTACGTCACACAATATGGCCCCCTACTATTCATAAGTTTCTACTGCAGCCTTCAACTGCTATTGTGAGGGATGATCAGAAGTTCTAATCTTAACTCATTTTACAAATCTAAGTCAGGAAGCTATACACAATGTCAATTATTTTCGAAGGCTACCTAGCTGTATGTCTGGAGCAAAAGGCAATGTTGCAATATTTTTAAGTGTAAGCAGTGTGGGGTCCCAGGAAATCTTAAGCAAAGCAGAAGGGTGTGTTGTATTTCACCAATGTCAGGTCCTACTGTCAAGGACAGCCTCTGCCCTACCAACTTTGTCATTATTTCTATCCCGACTGTCATGGCTATATTGAATGTGTGGCCTCTCTTCTTTACATTTAAAGTTCTCCCCCTCTTATTTTGCTTGTTGGTGGCTCCTAGGCCCTTTATTTGCTGAAATTATGGCCAGTATGTGTTCTCCAGACAAGGTTCCTACAAATTTGAACAAATCTTGCTTTCTATAGTTTTTATACTTTCTTAATTGAATCTGAAAGAATGATTTTTTAAGGTTTTATACACTTTTGTTCTGTACTATTCAAACTGCATAATTGCAAACATACTGTACAGAAATATTAATACTAATTTATAATTTGTATATTAATATGTTATACTATATTCCAAACATTAAAATAATTATTTTCCTAAAAATTATTTTATATGAAATTGGAATGCTTCATATACTGGTTGAATCTCTTCCTTTTATTTTAACACTCCAACAGAAGTCAAAGAAAATTATCTTTTCCTTCCACATCTACAATAGAGGAAGGCACATAAAAGACAGTCTTTAAATGCATTTCCATAACACTTCCTTGATGAATTCTAACTTTTCTTTACATATAAAGTGCTTCAAGAGCCCAATGAGAGCCCCGCTCTGTGAACTGTGTGGAGGAATGGGGCATTCTTACTCAGACCAGAGGCACGTGGTTACGGAGCCTTTATAATACCATCTCCCAAATGAAGACAGAAGATCAGAGATGGCAGAGCAATGAATAGTCTTCACTTTGCCCTGGCTTTTCTTCTTACCGTTTTGTGACCTGAAGAAAATCTCTTTCCATTTTGAACGACAGTATAATATAATTTTTCTCGTTCGTGGCTAAATGTATTTATACTTGCTCTTACAAAAATACTAGTTGGTTTCCCAGACAGAGCAGATCTCATCTGAATAGCAACACAGAACAATGCATCTATAAGTGCTTCTCGTTCCCCAGGTGTGGCAATGGGAAGCTAAGTTATCACCTTAGATGGCTGGTATAGCACTGTGGCTTCTGCACTTCTCCCCCACAAGGTCTTCATAAAGCCTCAGAAGCCTTCCTAACAGAACTCTGAAAGAAGCAACCAATTGACTGTTTTTAGTACGTGGCATATGATATGTGTAATTTCATTGGCATATTTAAATTTTTTTTCCTAAATGAATTCCTTCTGATATAAGGTTATAAGCTCCTAGGCTTAAGGCAGCCTTTGTCCTCATTCAAGGCTTACTTCTGGGAAGTGGTGGTTAAGTTTTTCGTGTCTCTTCCAGGAGGCCCTTTGGGTTTTCGTAAATACACAACTTTTGGCAGCCTGCCCTGGCACAACAGAACTTCTCACACATTAGCTGAGACATCCCCACAGACTTGACCAGACTAGGTGAGACATCATTTGTATTAATATTGCTACAAAATACAGGTTGAAAATGGTTCTCACTGGTGCTTCACTATAGACCAGCGAGGTCTTTTTGAGGGAGAGTGTTTTCATTTGCTGTTTGGTTTGTTTTTGGCTCCTAGAAGGTGAGAATTTTTCTACCAGGATCTTGCTTCATTCCTGGACTATTTTAGAAATGGATTTCAGATGCTGCTCCTTAGAACACAAGACTACAGCTGACCTTTCCGATCATCTAATTTGAAGGCTAAATTGAATCAATGAATTTCTAGTTGCATGTGCCAATCTTTTAAATATTGATCCTGAGCACAGATATTGCAAATGCTGTGCCTGTTTGGTCCTACAGGATAGGAAGGCTCTGCAGGTTCATTGTGTCCACCAGTTCCAAAAGCAAGAGTTAAAGGGGAGAGAGGCAGAGACAGAGAGAAGAGAGAGCAACAGAGCAGGGAGAGGAGAAGGCAAGGGAGAGGGAGAGGGAGAAAGAGAGAGGGAGGGAAGGAGTGACAAGGGGAGGGAAGTTGGGAGGGAGGAAAGAGAGAGGAATGGGGACAGAGAGAGAGAGAGAGAGAGAGAGAGAGAGAGAGAGAGAGAGAGAGAGAGAGAGAGAGAGAGAGAGAGAATAATGAAAGACGAACTACTGAATGTTGCCTTCCTTCTTTTTCTACAGTTCATGAGGATCTCTTCCTTCCCAACCCAGGATCCTGTGTTTCAGTTTGCTGAAGATTTTATCATGTCTCCCTCGCCAGCCGAATATTGCACAATTAGCCCATTTCTGAAGGGCCTACGGCCGTACCCTCCAACTTCCTCTCCAGTTCCTGGAATCTGTGCTGGAGGACCTCAATCCTGCTGCTGCCCGCGGTTTTGAGTCCAGCTCGGATTCTGACTACCCAGGCATCCCCACTCCTTTGGCGAATACCTTTTGCTACTTGTGGTGATGTTTCCAGTCCATCTTGAGGAGTCATAAAGTGCTATTAAAACAGTCATCCCTCTTAGTCTGTCCCGGGGACTCATCACACAGTGTTACTATTGTCCAACCCTTAAAGGCTGAGGCGGAGGCTGAATCGGAAAGTTGGTTTTAACATCCCAGCAGAGCCAGGGAAAATAAATCGCTGTGTGCAAATGTGGCTGGGTGTCAAGCAGCTGGAGGAGCAGCTGTGAACAGGATCCAAGGGAAGATTATTTGGATGAGTATGCATGGCTACCAGACATCAGTTTCATTTGACTAATATGTTCTTTTCCATCCAATTGAATAGATTACTGCAGTGTCAAATAAGTAATATGCTGCCGAATTTGGCCCAACAAGAAAAATACTGTGTATCAATAAGCAAGTGTAAGACCACATGAAAGCCTCACTGTGTTTGAGAAAGCAGGGAACAAACACTCAGGTATCTTGAAATGCTGACATTTTTTTCCTTGTCAAAATGTTCCCGGAGCCAAGTTAGTGGGGTCCCTGCTGCTGTGACAACATTCTGGTCTCTGAAGCTCATCCAACTCAGCCGCAGTCCCAAATTAAACCTTAGGTGTTTGCAAAGGCAGCCACAAAGGTAGGACAATGGCTCATTACCCAATTCAGAAGGCATTCAGTCAACTTCTCTGGCATGCTTATTCAAGGCCAGGCTAAGCGAGGCGGCTGGAGACAGACAAGGAAAGGATATGGAGGCTAAAATAGAATTTTAAAAAACTGTGCATAGAAGAAACTCCTGACTCAACCCCAAGTGGAACACAGACATGTCTGTAGGCAATTCTTGAATCACTCTGTCACATGCTCCCCTAGAAATATAGTTAATATCTACATAGGTAAAGATAGCCGCAGGTTAATCCTTAGCAGGGTAGAGTCCATGAATGATTTCAAATGGTGATGACATTTGGCCTCTGCCTCAGAAATGCCACTCTAACATAATGTTCTTTCCAGAATATATGAAATAGACTGCAAGTGATTCACCACATCTTTCTCGTTTACAAATGAATGATCATTGTGAGAAATGTCAAGAAAAGATGAGGGCTGTAGGCAACATCATGGACCACTTCACATGTACTGGGTGGTTCTCGTCTCATACTGTAGTGCTGTAGGTACTATTAATTTCCTATAAAAGTCGAAATAAAGAACGGAGACGTTAAATAAATTATCCAAGGTCACACTGAGAAGTCAAACAGCAGGCTAAATGGGCTAGAAGCATTCAGCCAGTGCTTTCTCACAAAAGCTTTGCTCTGAGCTATGTTCAATTATCTCAGGTTAGAGGGTTGAAGAGATTAAGGACCCAGGATTGAGACCATGTAATCTTCTCTCAGAAAGATCTATCAGATAAAGTACAAATTATGGCCATTGTTCCAGAGGCAAGGAACCACGAACACAGTATATTTAGGCAAAGCAAAGAGAAATGCTATACACACCACTGAGTTGAAATTTATCTTCTAGAAATTAGGAACTACTTGTAAAATAATGTTATGAGTTATTCATGAGCAAACTTATTGATAACTATCATCTAAATGAGCTCAACCAAGGTAGTAACCAGGAACAAGATATTCTGAAGGTACACTCAAAAGAAGTTTAAAAACTGATTATTTTTGGAGATGAGAGAAATGAAAGACCAGTTTCCAGAATTTCCACTTTGAGCGCCATTATACTGAAATTTACTGGAGATAGTAACCAAGAAGAAAATTGCATACTTGGTTGGATTCATTGAAAAAATATAAATTATTGATTTGGCTGCAGTGAGCATTGGGCAAGGAGATAAACAGGGCTCCAACAATTATGTGTCAACTCTTCCAGATACTTTTGAATGAAGGTGCTCTAGAATCTCAATGCAAAGATGAAGAAACTGGGTCACAGGAAATATAAGACATTCTCAGCAAAACTAAAAGGTCTTTAACTAAAAGGTCGTTCCTAGGAATCTTTCTCTTCCTTATTAGCGTTTTTCCATTTTCAATGTTTCGAACTTTTGTAGGTGGGGTTCCTTCTGAACATTTTCCCACCTATTCTAGGAAGAGGGTAGAAGTTTCATCTGGAAAGCAGGCGAGAGGAGGAGGAGTCTTCTTGCACTGAATAACTGCTACATGGTTGGTTTTCTAAATGCAGCGCATGTGCTCTTGACTTGTGGCATCTTCGGGGTCTAGCTGGGCCTCATTTTTATTCTCAGGGCCATGTGGTGATAGCTATGCTTGCTAAGGGGTTAGAGAGGAGTCCTTACGTTCATATGCCTAAACTACTTGTTCCTGGCACAACTGTATGTTGCAGAAATTTTAAATAATATAATTACCATCACCATCACGAGAGTGGCAGAGAGAATTAGAGGACTAATTGACCCAATGTCGTTACATTCTTTATTAGTTTAGATAAAAATATTATCTAAGAAAGAGAAGGAAAAGGTGAATGTAGATTTTAGAGTCATACAGCTTGGGAAAGGGGAATGGCAACAGTACTGTAGCAATCTGAGGGAAAATCTTGGACTTATCAGAGCCCTGAAGCTAGACAGACTTCATTCTGGGAGCCACGAACAGCACTATAACAGATTTATTTTTTTAAAGCATGTGTTCTTGTGATACCAGAGTAAAGGACACGAAAACCTGCTGTTTGGGTTCTCAGTGCCCTGTTCAGGATCAGCAGGAGGCTGGACAAGTTCTAGAAGATCCCCCCAAGCATGGGACAGCTTTTGTCTGGACTTGTAAAATCAGGGAGAGGGAATGCCTGAAACATAAAAGACCAACTTGGACCATCTGGTTCTGTAACAGTCCCCCATCAACACGTCTGCAGTTGATGAGACCGATATAATAAACGAGGATAGATGTATTTCGCTCCTGTCAACAGCCATACGCTGAGAAAGATAAGAGAAGCTTTTGAAATTGTAGAGATCTTTTGGCTTTAACTATTCCAGAGGCAATTAGTTCCATATGGGAAGCAAATCCATGCGGATGGAATTAACTATCCATCCTGTAGCTGCTTATCAACAGACAGCATGTTCTGTAACTCTCTCTCTCTCTCTCTCTCTCTCTCTCTCTCTCTCTCTCTCTCTCTCTCTCTCTCTCTCTCTCTCTCCTCTCTCTCGCCAGATCTTGTTGCTGTGACACTTGCCTCTATCAATTCTGAACAGCAAAGAACTTGCTTCACATCTCTGATATTCTAGGTGCCAATTTGTTGGAACGGAATTAATTATACAGAGAGTCAATGTTAATAACAATAAAATTGCTTTTTAAAATAAGCTGAATTAAGTGATGTTACTTTCCAGAGGCTCTGAAACACTTAAAACATAGCATCCCAAGAGCCAGGGTTTCCTCTTATGCTGTGGTGAGAGCTCAATCATTTAGAGAAAGGCTTTTAGGTTTCCTATCTCTGATGGCTAATTTTAAAGAAGAAAAATGCATTAGGTAATGGAAAATTCATTCTACTAACACCCTTAGGCTTTTCTGATGACAAGCATGGTGATGATAACTTCTGCTGATAATTCTTCTTTTTTAAGAGAATAAATAAGATCCTTGGGGTGGGAGAAAGAGACAAAAATAAGAAATGAAGAAAATAAATGGTCAAAATAAAAAGAT
Source organism: Micromys minutus (assembly GCF_963924665.1). NCBI lineage: Eukaryota > Metazoa > Chordata > Mammalia > Rodentia > Muridae > Micromys > Micromys minutus. The sequence continues at coordinate 15,875,619 of NC_137968.1, forward strand.
GCAGGAGAGGGAAAGGAATAAAGAAAAAGGAAGGTAGAGGGGGAAACCCCAGCATCTGTTCCCATTCCTACCCATTTCCATTGGCCTGGAATGTAGTATTCTTTGGTGACCACACACCCAACATACCATGTGGTGAGGGACACTGGAGGGGGCTGTGGCAGGAGCTGATTTTGACAGGTTAACAGGATTCTCAAAGCCAAGCAACCTTAAAACCCACTGGCTTGGTGAAAATATCCATGTGACAAACCTGTGGCCTTCAGGATTTGGCAAAACTTGAACTCATTATTCAAACGTTTTTGCGCTAAGCCAAGTGCTGTGCGTACTGTCAGGCAGTTCTTCCTTAATTTCCAAACCCATGTGTATTTCCCAAGGAATGGGATCCATATGCTTTTAATTCATTTACATTTAAATCATCATAATGCTGTTTTGCTGAGCTATTTGATGTCCAAGAAGCCTATGAGGCCGTTTACAAGCCCTTTAAAGGCTCTCTCCTTTGAACCTGCAAGTCATGGTTTTCCTGTACAAAATGTGAATTAAAATAAAGAAAGGTTATTGTTTCTCTTCAAACTAAATTCCTCTGTATTTAAATGGATAATAATAATGACAACCATTAAAATAATGTGATCTCAGAGGCAACCTCGCATATAAATTTAGGAGGGAAAAAGGTATCAGTTGGGGAAAAAAATATGTTCCAGCTTTTCTAGTGTGCAGTCTGATCCTAATGGCTGGTCCCTTAGATTATGTTGAGAAGATGATTCACTTTTACAGCCTCCTGAGTTTCCCAAAGCCTGAACTAATTTCTTTTAGACATTGATTGCAGTCATTGGAAACAATAATTGCAGCTTTTCTGACAGATTACAGAGCTATAGATTATTAGAAGATGATGACAGATGACAGATATAGATGGATAGATGATAGATAGATAGATAGATAGATAGATAGATAGATAGATGATAGATAGATAGATAGATAGATAGATAGATAGATAGATAGATGATAGATAGATGAATAGGTAGGAAAGTAGGTAGGTCGATGGATAGATAGATAGATAGATAGATAGATAGATAGATAGATAGATAGATGACAGGTAGGTAGATAGAAAGATATTTAAACAGGACCTTTAGGCATTGGTGTAACTTAAAATTTACCATGTAGATTGCTTGTGATTATTCTTTACCTTTACTTTATGAATGCTAGGATTATATATATATAAGCCAGTACCTGAAGCAATTATATAATATTTGTAAAAGGTTTGGAAGGTTATGGGGCAGAGTTGCCTGGGCACATAAGACTGGAGATGTTTATGTACTAACACATAATTCTTCCCCATTCACTGAACAAGTCAATAAGGGTCAGACACTACCTGGAACACATCTGACACATAATCTGATTCCATGTTTCACATGGCAAAGAATTCTTCAAAACTCTCATGTTTAATGTTCACTTTGCAGATGCAGAACATGGAGTACAAAAGGTATAGAACTCATACCTGGTTTAAGGGAATATTCTCCTGTAAAGGCAGGCAGAGAGCCCAGGGTCCATACCCACAGGTTTAACTTCTCCTCACACAGTTTCCAGTGTGACCACTCAACAGGACGTAAAGAGAGAAGAAAGGTACAAATGTCTTTTGTTTGTCGAGACAGCCTTACATGCCAGGAAAAGCAAGGAATTTTAAAATAAGCAAAATATTTTGCGTTCACTTACAGAGATCTGAGTCTATGTCTAGAAATGTGTAATTGTCAATGGAGTAAAATTTTGTCCTATAACTAGGCTTTGCTTACGAAGGCATTAGAATAGTAGGAGAATGCAGAGCTCAGTTAATTTTCAAGGCTCAATAATACATGGCTAGGATTAAGACAAAGCTTTTCTCTATTCAATATTCAATAAACAATAGTCTGTTTCATCCTCTTCCTATCCTCCTCTTCCTCCTTCTTCGTTCAAGACGTGGTCTAGATGTGCAGTTTTCTTGGACAATGGCCTTCTCAAAAAATGCAAAAAATGGGTTTGGAAATATTCAAAATGCAGGGAAGCCAACTCCAACTTTCTTTCCATAACCCAGCATTAGGCGAAGATAGTGGTCTTGGAAAAATAATTGATTATTGAGGGCCTCGGGATTTCCATTTTTACTGTCACTTTTCAACATTTGGATGTTCATCCAAAGCAAATAAATCCCTTTCTGTGACATTTGATGAAAACTTAAATTTTTTTCCATCTCCCAATGTAATATCTATATTCCCACAGACATACACATCCTGTCGTTTATGATAAACACTAATTTAATGGTCATGAATGCAAAAAGGCTTCTTTCTGAATAGCCATTTCAACATTAGACTATTTTTACAGGGGCTTGGTTTATCTCCATTGATACTGAAAAAGTATTATACTATACTGACTTACCAAGAGGAAAAGAAGAGGGACACCTCCCAAATAGAAAAGGATTATAATTTTTTTTACATAAAATGAAATCTTTTTTTCCAATTTAAAATCAAACGTCCATCATCAGGATTACAGTAGTTAGGGAGAGTGGTGTGCACTCAACAAGTGAGAGGACCCCAGATGTCTGTCTCCCCAGATTCTTCCCACTAGTTTGAATCGTGATTAATCCTCTGAGATGAATCTGTTTCTCATAGGTCTTTTGTAATTTAGAACTTTGCTTTGGAAGGCAGAATAGTCTTTGAAGTCATCAGTATTATGGAGTTCAATACTAGCAATGTAAGAAAGCAAACCACATCCACTAGATGATACCCTAGTTTCCTCTTTCAGGAATTTCTTGTGGAGGCCATTATACTTTTGACCTTCACCCAGGGGGACTCATCAGTTTTGTTCCTAACACAGGATTGTTGGTGTGTTATGGCCATCAAATGAAAATTTTGCAGCTTTAGGACCCCTTGTTCATGTCACACATATCAATCAGGCTGTTTTTGGCTGCCTTTCTCCTGAGAAGCTTCTGCCCAGTAAACAGTTCCATGTTACTTCAGACTTGCCATACAAGTTTGGGTTGGGAGTAAAATCAGAGACATATAAGAACAAACATGCCAGCAGAAACATTGTTGAGTCCTAAGATAATAAACAGATTTTCTTTCTGGTTTGATCCTTTCTTAAAGGTGTCAAATAGCCTATATTGACAATTTTAATCAAGAAGAACTTATTAAAATTATTAACTTGAACAGAAGTTGAGAAAGAAATAGAACTCAAACTTAAAGACATCATTGAAAGTTCCCTTCAGGAAGCATGTCTGGTCCTCAACATCATTCTTCCTGCTTTTGATTTGATTTTACTTCTGATGGCTTCAGAATCTTTGTCAACAAAGGGACAATGTTTCAAACCATGGTATTCAATGAATGCTTTGTAATGTGACAGAGAAATAGATCTCTGTGGCTGACAACTCACAAGAGTTACAAGAGCTTTAAAGACGTTTCTAGCTAGGCTTATTCTTTGGAAGATTATCAGTAATTACCATGTAGTCTGTGAGGTACAGGTTTGATTTTCATAGCAAATGGAAACATTTTAAGAACATAATAAAGTTTGATAATGATATATGGACTGGGTGGCTGCAAAGTCAAACTGAGGAATGAGACAAAGCTGAGGAACATGACTCTTCATTGTGAACAAGAGAATCATCAATTCAATAAAGCTAAGATGGTTGTGTATGTCCTAAATAGAATGTATTTCCTATTTCTTGAGTTGACATATTTATTATCAAAATAAATTTAAAAACTTGGATTCCTTTATCTTAGTGGGTTTTTTTGTTTTATTTTTATTTAGTTTTCTGGCTTTTGTTTTGAATTTTGAAAAAGAGAAACCACATAGGTAGGTAGGGAGGTGTGCAGGATCTGGGAGAATCTGGAAGAGATGAAAGAATATTTAAAAAGTATAAGAAAAGTAAGAAACTTTAATGTGCTTTAAAGGAACTATGAGTGTTCATTGTCTTCATCTTAAATGTTACACCATAAAGCATGTTCTAAATGCACACACACACGCACACACACGCACACACACACACACACACATCAGGGATTTTGCTTTACAAATGTCTGCGTTTTAAAAAGCAAGACAGACAGGAATGTGGAGAGCACTGCACTGAAAAAAGAGAAAGAAAGAGGGAATGATGGAGGGAGGAACAGAGGGACATAGAGAATAGTAAAACCAGAAATTACATAAATATTTTGGAATTTCATACCCAGTAATTCCATTGAATGCTACAGTCATACAAATATATAATAGAGTTATGCAAAATATGCAGAACATGTGCTTATATCACCACAGAGCTACACAGCACGTCCTGTGATATTCCCTCAAATCCTTTCAAGAACTAACTTTAAAGTGTTAAAAGTTAAAAATACATTCTAGGTGACCTTTATGGGCTATGCTACTATAAGGAAGAATCTTGAAGAACGAGTTGGTAAGTTAATGGTTAGTGCACATGTAAGGGCCCTGTAATTTATATTTGCTTTAAATACTTGATCAAGCATCCGTATGTCAACTTGTTCCTGTGGAAGGTCAGAATAAACAAACAGGTCCCAAAGTTAAATGTTCGAACACATGAGACTATTGATTCTTCTGGAGTCAGGGGTATCATTTATCTCTCAGATGGCATCTGGAGTCCTGGGACCAACCATTCCTATATGTCACTAGACATGAATTGGTACAAATAGGTAAAACCATCCACTAACAAGCTTTCAGATTGAAAAATTAGAAAAGAAAGCATCAAGACTTGCACTGTTTGTTTCTTCACATAGTAGCTAGATTTTCTTTGTTAGCAAAATATTAGCAAATGTGTTTACTCTAGTTTTTAGTTACATAGGAGAAATAAGGCAGCATACATTGTCAGGTGACCAACAAATGTCTCTGTTAGTCCTTTAAGAGCAGCTGACTAGGCACATTGGTCCAATCAGACTTCCTGTCTACACTGGCTAACATCTGCTTTTAAACATCAGTGCACAGAGTAAAAACATCACGACCAACACCAACAATGATGATAGCAATAATGGTCAACATTCTCTGTATATTAGACACTGGGCCAAAGCGACTTCATGTGTCCTCCCTCAGCAAATCATTAGAAGTTGTATGTGATGACTGCTGTAAATTTACCATGATACACAGGAGAAAATCCAAAGCATGGAAATATGGATCTGAAAACCTGACCAGCTCCAACAGACTGGGAGACATGAGGGGTCACAGTTAGTAAGTACAATGTTCCCTGAGGTCAGCTGGAAGGGAACTGTGATCAGGTCAGGGGTTACCAGCAATTCCAAAGACTAGTGTAAGCAAATTCAGTTCGTATCTTCTCCCGAGTCTAATAAATCAGTACAGCTCAGCTGATGGTGGCTGTAGTCAACAGAATCCAAACATTATGAATGTGAGCAAAAGCCTATCACATAATTTTCAGTAGGCTGGGTTCCCTTGAGTGGGCACAACCCGATGATGTTTTTTCCTAAAGTGAACAATCAAACAAGATGGCAGATGTCCTTAACTCCTGGAGACATCAGGTGGTAACTCTAAAGTGGTCCAGTTCCACTGAAGGACATCAGCTAAATTCCACTGTTTTCAGCCCTTCTGAAGTTCTCCACACCTTGTGGACATATGAAAGGGCTTAGTATTTGGGAGATTTTATTACCAAATCATAAATATTTTATTTACCCAAAGCACTAAGGCAGGAAGAAATGATGGGGGAAGCTGGGCAGCTTTCTGAGGAAAATCTTGCCAAAGCCCCATTTGCATTCTTCAGTCTGCACCGAGCTCAAAAGTACTTTTGTTTTTCAACATTTTGCTCTGTGGGAAGATGGTCATCAGGTATGTGGTGCAGATAGAGTCATCTGCCAATATCTGGGTTTCAATCTGGAAAAACAAATAGTCTAACAAGCTTGATTAGGTAATATCTTCATGCTAGCTACTGCCCTCTGCTTCTTAGGGTCCCTGAGCCGTACTGCTGCCCTTCACAGAGATGGCTTTCAGCCACCGGGCATCTTCCTTGAGATGTTTTCTTTTACCTACACATAACAAAACATCTTTCTTCATTCTTTTAAAATATTATTATTTTTCCATCTTTGGAGATTGTACTATAATTAAACCATTTTCTCGTCCTTTCCTTCCTCCCAGCCATCCTATAAACCTCTTTTTTTCTATCTTTAAAATTCATGGCCTCTATGTGTGTGTGTGTGTGTGTGTGTGTGTGTGTGTGTGTGTATCTGTGTGTATGTACTAATTATATCATCATATATACACACATATATGTATATTCACAAATATATAAGTACAACTTATTCAATCCATATAATGTTACTGGTTTGCATGTTTTCAAGGCTGACCTTTTTATATTTAGTAACCAATCTGTGTGTCCTGAAGCAATAATGGTTTCCCCAATCTCAGCATCCTTTAGTTTCCTATAGTTCTCGGGGTAGGGTTGAAGACTCGTGTGTTTCCCTTTGTTGATGCTACCATGTCTATTGTCCCTATTCAAATAATGTGTAGGCAGTCATGTTGGTGAGATTTCATGTGTGTAACTTCTGATATTCCCGAGAGACACAATCTTACAGGAAACACCTTGATTCATTGGCTTTTACAATCTGTCTAATCCTCACTCCAAAATGAATTCTAAACCTGTGGTGCAGGAGTATTACTGTAGATGTGTTCACTCCTGAAAAAAAAATCATAGTGTGTGTCAGAAGAAATACTTCTGAGAATAAAATGTTTCAGCTGGTGTAACTTATCCATGTAGGGTTGAATGACTTCTTCCAAATGCTATCTGTAAAGGATACTGCAATTCTGTCCACCCTCCCTATGGCTAGCATTTCTACTGAAGATGTTCTTTCTGTCTGTCCTGTCTACAGCCTCCAGATTGTCCTTCATAAAATGAAATCTCATTATGTTATCAAGGCTTACAAACCATTACCTTCAGGTCTCAGTGCAGCTTCCCAGTGCTAATTTCAGTTGCCAACAAATTAGATTCTACCATTGGAAAATCAGGAAGTTTACTTAAATGTTTATGCCTTTCTGTCTTGTTATAAAAACTAAGAAAGCTTTGCTTTCAAAATTAGAAAATCAATAAAGTGTTCCTTACAGAATATTCAATAACCAGAGGACTTGCGTGGCTCACACAGACCTTTTGGTATATAACTTTTGTGAGATGGTAAATGAAATTCAAATCATCCAAAACGGCATGTAAATCCCTGCACAATCAAATTTCATTCTTAATTTTTTTACCCATCCCCAACCATATCCAGGTAACCTAATCATAAAAACACATGCTGTTTCTTGAGCCAAACACATGCTTGTGTGTGTGTGTGTGTGTGTATGTGTGTGTGTGTGTGTGTGTGTGTATGTGTGTGTGTGTGTATATATATGTGTGTATATGTGTGTTTCTGTGTTTGTGTATGTGTGTACGTGTGTGTGTATGTGTGTGTATGTGTATATGTTTGTGTTTGTGTATGTGTGTATGTTTGTGTGTGTATGTGTGCGTGTATATGTGTGTGTGTGTTTGTGTATGTATGTGTGTATGTGTATGTGTGTGTATGTGTGTGTATATGTGTGTGTGTCTATGTTTGTGTATGTATGTGTGTATGTGTATGTGTGTTTATGTGTATATGTGTGTGTGTCTGTGTTTGTGAATGTATGTGTGTATGTGTATGTGTGTGTATGTGTGTGTATATGTGTGTGTATTTGTGTATGTGTGTATGTGTGTGTATGTGTATGTGTGTGTATGTGTGTGTGTCTGTGTTTGTGTATGTATGTGTGTATGTGTATGTGTGTGTATGTGTGTGTTTGTGTTTGTGTATGTGTGTGTTTGTGTTTGTGTATGTGTGTGTGTGTATGTTTGTGTGTGTGCTCAAATATGCTGATCTCTGTACCTGGAATATCATTGGCTTACTTCTACACCTTAGATATTTATTGAACATGTTTCTCAAGTGAAACTGGTCAATAATCATGCATCTCTTCTTCCTGGCCACCATGCATCTTTTTTTTTTTAATTGTGAGTTTTCTAAGGACAGAAATTGGGCTTTCTTCACGCATGTTTCAAAATGCCTTAAATGTACTCTAGGGTCCTTATACACAGTTGCTGACAAAAATATACAACAGAATGCCAAAAAGAAAGGTTGAAGTTCCATTTGTGAAGCATACAAATACTTAACAACATAAAATGTAATTCTACTTAAAAAATAATATATTTATTTCATGTATATGGCTATTTTGCATAAATGTATATATGTGCAGCACCTGCATGCATAGCTGGTGATCTCCGAGGCCGGAAAAGGGCATCCTGTCTACTGGAGCTGTAGGTCCACATGGTTGTGAGATGCTCTGTGGGCACTGGGAATTGAACCCTGAATCTCTATTACAGCAGCCAGTGATCTTAACCACTGAGTCCTCTCTCCAGCTCCCAGGACTCTCCTTTTAAGAACTTTATTTTTACTTAATTTGGTAATATTAGATTTTAAGTTTCATTAATAAGTCACATTTTGTACATGGTCTTGAGTCAACTTCTTACTTGCAGGGCAGCATATGCTAAATGCATAAGGTCATTAACCCATAACCTCTAACTGCTATTATCACCATTATCCATGAGCATATATTCTCCTAAAGGTAAGACCTTTCTTTTATTGCTGAGAAATGAGAATCATTTGTGTGACACTTAGGGCTATGTAGATCCACAGAATTTAAACAGATTTTTAATTTATTGATGTAGCAGGCAAACATTAGTGAACTAATTAAATGATTAAACTAGAAAGGACAGACTCTGAACTATCCTCGGTTCCACAACCAAATTGGAAAACAGACCTAGAGACACCAATCCATTACTTATACTGCTTTTAACCAGGAGGTTGCCTAACACAAGCATCTTTATAATGTCTGCCAGAATGTGTCTTAAATATGGAAGCTTCCCAAGGAGGATGTGTCTATGCAGGTTTCATCTAACAATATCTGTTTATTGGATTCTAAATTAAAATGGAGAAAATTTTCATCACTAAACACATACCAGAAACCCTCAGAAAAATAATTCCATTTGGGCTTCTGAGACACTGGAAAACTCTGTGACATACTTGTAGGGATATAAGAATGGAAGCAGAGCATTCACAACAGGGTGGTTATAGAAATAAATTTGACCTCACAAGGGGACCTGGGAACTCCAGGGATCTGGTGCTTAGTTTGTGACATAGCACAGTAGGTAGAAAATGCCAACCTTGTCGAGTATATCAGTCAGGGATAGAGTAAGCTTACAGACACTGTTTAGGAAACAACCATCTTTGATGAACGACGGCCAACGCCTGCTTCCTCTTGCACTTTTATTGCCATGTTAATCCATCAATTTCTCTCACAGGTCAATAGATTCTCGAAAGAAAAACCCAACAACAGGGGAGATGCTGTGAATAGACAACTGCCTACCATATTTGAAATCTTTTCATGATAAAACAATGAGGTGAGCTTTGGAGGGAACAGTGGCCGAAGAGTAGCAGTTGGTTGATTCAATAAAGGTTGACATTAAGACCTCATCAGCCACTAGACCATTGATTCTAATACTACTGCTCAGCTTCATCCCATTATGTGACCTTGACATAGAACCGAAAGGACACACTGGCCTAGTGTTGGCATTTGTTGTTGTGTTTCAAAGTCACGTGCTGCTCAGAGAGTCTCATAACTTGATTGTCTCATAACAGCTCCAATTTTTCCTTGGTTGGAGTCTGTCTTGATTTTCTCCTCCAGGCTGCTTAAATGTAAGAGATATGCCTATATAAGCATGAATAAGTCACAATGCTTTGTATTTCTAAGCATTTAAATATATATATATTTAAATATATATATATATATATATATTTGTATTTCTAAGCATTTAAATATATATATATATATATATATTAACCTGACACTAAAACACAGAAAAGTAATATTCTTTTTAGCTGTTCTTTGGACAAAAACTTAAATCTGCATTCTTTTTAGGTATATAGAGTCTGGGTTTTCTAAAGTTTTTATTTTCATTTTTTTATTGTTTTTGCTTCTGCTCTACACATTATATATAAAACATAAATAATATACATAAATTATATACATTGTGTCAATAAACACACAGACGCAATTTTCAGCCTTTTGCTAATTTCAAGTAGATTAGAGACTCAAATAAAACATTCCAGTAGAGAACAATATAAAAATAAAATGTCTGTTGGGGAAATAGGTTTTCCATTTATTAATATTAATTTTTCACATTACCATGTGTTCTGTTCATTTTTCCACTTCTGTAAGTCAGGGCTCAGAATATGCATGCATTTTTCTGAGGAGCTGGAAGAATGATGTTATCCACTCAGTGGTCAGTTTATAACCTTGCCATTCCCAGCTCTCTACCCTGATTTTAACTCATTCCCAGGTACAGCCATATTCTGGTAAATCCCTTAAGCAAAAAATACTGTAGCCAATTCAAACAAAAGAAAGGGAGGGAATGTTTCTTGAAAGGCATCTATGCCAATGGGAAAAGAGAAATCAAATGCTTGCCAATACTTTGTGGCCTGAGGGTTGACATAGTGTCCAAGTTGAACTTATAAAATGATCCTTAATGGCAAGGCATCACAAAATAAGGAATGAAACAATTAATCCTGGGTGCTGAAGAGTTTTCCTGCCATGTGTTGTACAATCTGAAAGTCAGAAGAGCACACAATATTTAAAATCAATCTCATAACTGATACTATAAAACCAGATTGCCATTAACAGTGGTTAAAAATGCAAGTTGTTTATGAGAAGATGTACTTTTGTGTTACCTACATTCTATTGCCTGAGATAAAACACTGAAACCTACTGACATTGATGTTTTTGTTGTTTTAGAAGAAAACTTTGAATGGTGTTAAATAAGTGTGAGACTAGATCTCAAGTTAGTTTTCTCGCACAACTTTGTTAAATAATATGTCAGATTAGACAAAAGATGGCAAAGTTGCAAATAGTGCCAGCATTTCCTCTTTGGAACCTGGATTATGCCTTCCTCCTTCATCTACAGGTACTTTCCATAAAATATTCAGATGTGTAAAGAAATAGACACCCCAGCAGCAGAAAGAATAAAACAGTGCCAAAGAAAGGAAGCGTGAACATTGCCACCCTCTGAAGCAGTTGGTTGGGATCACAGGCTTTGGCAATGTGACATTTAAAACCCCGGGGCATTTTACTATTTGAGCACTTTGTTATTGGAGTTTAAAACATAATTACAACACTCCTTCCATTTTCTTCCTCCACCCCCCCAAGTCTCCCCACCCTTGCTCCATCTCATTTTGTTTAACTCGTGTCTAGCTGGACGCAAGGTCCAATTTGAGAAAACTCATGCCTGACCCTGGAAGCCTAGAATTTGGTTTTCATTGTCTCATTCTTTTCGCTTATTACTGTTCCATATGTAAATATATAAATACTATTTAGTCCACTTAGTGTTACTTGAATGTATGTGATTTCTGAGCTGATCAATGGCTATTGAGTAACAACTTAGGAGTCTCACTCTTAAGGTAGACTAGTTTTGTGCTAGCTTTCTTTAGGTGCCTGTAGTTTTTTGTGAATGGGTGGGATCCCACAATGTGTCCCCTCTCATGTTAGGATGTCAATTGCTCTGGTCTTACTTAAGCAGCCATGCTGTTGAGATGCTGGGTAAAGCATCCCTTTTATTTATTTCCAGGGAAGACATTCTCACAGCAGACTCACTGTTCCTGTGGTTCTCACAATCATTCTCCTATTCTGTGCTATTTCAAGAACCTTAGGTACCAGAGCTGTATTGGAGATGCATCTACTGGGCCTGGGCATCCCACCATCAGCTCTTTTCTCTGTTTTGACCAGGTATTGGCTTTTCTGTAACAGCCTCCATCTATTGCAAAGAGAAGTAAGTTTAGTTGATGGGGAGTGGCAGATTCCCTTGCTGTGCAGATGAGGATAAGTATTTAGGTATTTAGAATGTAAGGATCACTCAGGTTTAGTAAAGTAGCAGCATGAGACTCTTCTCTAAGAACCATTACCACCATTAGTCCTGGAATATTGACTTGGTTTTCAGGATCGGGCATGCATTTTCTCTTACTGATTGAGTCTTAAGCCATAGTTGTTGGTTGCCATAAAGATATGACCCTCATTAGCCTCCTCTCTTTTCATCCCTTTTTTCTTTCTAGCCCCTGTCATTACACCACATTATATACATCTGAAGATTTGAAGCTAGAAGCCTCAGATGAGAGAGATGGCTAGTTTAAAAGAAGATATACAGAATACACTTGGGAATCACATGAATGTTAAGATTATTACAGAATTTTCTTGGTGTTATCAAGGACTGCTCTAGACTAATGAAGTAACAATACCAGTTGCTGTTTATATTTGTGAATACAGTTGAGACATTCAGTCTTCATAATTCTGAAAGGTAGAGGTTGAGATCTGAACCCAGCTCTTTCTCCTTCCAAATGTTTTATACTCTGTATGAAGCAGCAATATTTATCAATTAGGTAAGTTTGTGTTTCTAGAACAATACGGGCAACACACACTATGTCTTTCTCTTTCAGAGAGCAACACACTCTAACCACTACATAACCACTACTTTAACCATAAAGCAAACTTGTTATGGTTATGCTAGGCTTTCTTGTATTTGAACTGTACTTAGACTTGAACCAGGTGATAATAGCATTTGGTGGTCCTAAAAATTGTGGCGTGTTTTTGTTATTCAGCCATACCTAAAGGACCTGAGATTACCAGAAGAGAAAGAGAAAGCTGTGTGAGAAGCTAAATGACTAGGCGCATCCCGTCAGTGTGAATGGTCTCTTCTTGGTGTCCTGGCATGTGATCAATGTCATTTTGCCACTAGAGTTGGTACTAATTGAGCTGAAAAGCCAGTAGGAGATGATTGTTAAGCTATCGGGATGATGGTATAAAATAAGATTCATCTGTATCCTTTAACTTTTTATTTTAGTGTATGAAATAATTTTTTATTTGTACCACGGGAAGAGGAAGCAGGCAAGTAGAGGTATCTTTGTGAAGGCTTTCACCCAGGCATTTAATGACCTGAAATTCTCTAAAGGGCTAAGAGGAAAATTTATTCAATTTGACATATTTTTAAGCCAAGAAATCCTAATATCGTAATTAACTGTTGTTATTGAGTTCCCCTGAGCAAAATAGATAACTGTGGAACTGCCCTAGTAAAATCTAATTGAGAAGGTTCAAGGGACCCTCTGGCAAGACACCATGTCTACTTCCAACCACTTTCTTAAGAAGACATGGCACATTGCTTTGGAGGGTATGAATCTTAATTACCGAAAATGATCAATTACAGGATTGCTGATTTTTTTAAGTAAAATTAAAAACCGGTTGTATGTGAACTGTAACTATACCGTGGTTAAATTTTTAAGTGGTAGGAACACAATGAATCACACAATCAGGAGTACTATCTACTTTGGTATAGTCCAGATTGGCAGTCTTGTTCCACTCTTGGTGACATTGCTCAAAATAGTTTAGAAATGTCACTTTACCAACTATTCCTACATCTTCTTCCAGATTGCGCCAAAACAAGCAAATAAAAATTTCATCTTCTGGAACTTTCCGGAACTTTCCAAATCACACATAAAAATTTTGTTGACGGAAATAAATGGCTTTTGAAAGCAGTGTTGGTTATTTACTTAATTTTTGGGAAAAGAAAACTGGCTTGTGTCTACAAAACACAATGAAGATGTCCTCATGTAACTCAAAAAAAAATTTTAATGAGAAAAAAATTCCAGAGGCTGCCTAAAAGCAATGCAATTTTAAATAAAGATAGCAGCATATAAAACATCTATTTCAGAGACAATAACTCTGGCAAATATATAAATTCTAACTGAGCAGTCCTACTTTCAAATTAGCATTTGTCATCCAGGCATAATCGACCACTACAAGCTTTGACAGCTCAGTGCCTCTCAAGTCAAACTACACGCAAGTGTACCACTTCCTAATTTATATGAAAGGTTATGATAAAAATTAATTGGTAAGTTTCTATGTGAAACATTTATGACCTTGAAAACATGCTCTTAAAAAAGACATCATGATTGGCATGAAAAACAATGAAATTTACAAGAATACAGGAATAAATTTTAGCAAAACTATCTCAATATGAACATATTCAATTTCTTTACTTATGTTTTAATACTGTCTAATAAGGGTTGTTTTTAAAATAATATTTACGAAAAATGACAACAAAAAAGCCATAAATGGAATTATATGAATGAAAACAATCTGACTGTATTTTGGAGAGACCCTAAAGATGAAGATTCAGTTAAATGTCCAAGGGTGTTTTCTACACTCAGAACACACAAATCATTAACCTGCTCAGTTCTCGGGAGAATCTTGGAAGGCTCATAATATCACCATATTAGGACTGAAGAATCAAAGATCAGAGGGGTGAAATAATTTCCCCTCATTCAACTTCTGGCATAATTTTCTTCTGGTTCAAAACCAAATGTCCCTTCCATTACCTCATTTCAAGTTTCTGGCTAGTAGGCCAACATTCTAAACAGTATCACTAGGAGGAAGCCAAGGGACAAGGGGAAACTAGAGGAAAAGAATCCGGCATGAAGGTAGAAGATGCGGACTGAGTGTGGCTCCCCTGATTTCAGCAAAAATTCTATCAGTAAAAATAAAAATACTATGGCAAATCTGATAACAAAAATGCAGGTTTCTTGAGGAGAAATGGAAACTTTATGGAAGAAAACAAGATGAAACTGGACAGGTCCCCCGTGGCCCAGTTCTTCATAAAACTATCAAAGTTCTGCATCACCCTTCTATGGACACCCATTTTTTCTTGGGTAGAGATGTACCATTAGTTCTGATGTTCTATGGGTGTTTGATAGTGAGTTAGAGACCCTGGGTAAGGGATCCCCCTCAGTTGGCTTTGCCAACTGTCTTCATGTCTAAGTTTTCATACCATTTTGTTTCTTAAACTGTGTTTAGCAAAAGCAATCACCAGTAGAGGTTCTGTGCACATCAATAGTCCCACAGGAGCTCAGCCAAGCACTGTGTGGAAATAGGTTAGATAAAGTAAGGATGCTAAATTATAACAAAGCACTCTGAAACTAATGTCTAATGGAGAAACTGTCTCCTTCACTTGCAAGTCAATAGTGACTGTAATGAGCATTCAGGGTAGATATTTTTACAGATTGAGCAACTGAAGCAATTAATAATCTGTGTTCATCTACCGCAGGAGGAGCACTGAAATAGGAGTGTAATTGTACTAGGGCAGACATAATATTGCAACAATTAAACACACACACACACACACATACACACCTTAGCTGCCACTATCAGGGGAACAAATCAAATCATATACATGTATGGATTATAATTCTTTCAGGATAAGGCAATCTTGAGATTCTCAGGTTTACACACACACACACACAGACACACACACACACACACACACACACACACACACCACTGTGTTATATGTTTATTGTGCTTGTTCTAAATACACAACATGTACCCACACTTCTACAATGCTCTGACTCCCCTGCCTTTCCTCTTGCTTTGGATGGAATGTTTGTCTCCCCATGACTTATGATGAAATTGAATTCCCTTTGTAATGCTATTACTGCAGTGGGGTCTTTCAGGTGTAGCTACGTCATGAACATTCTACCCTCACGGCTGCTGTTTGTGCATTTATAAAGGTAAAGGTGGTTGGTCTCTTCTGGTTCAGTGTTTCCCTTCCATCTTCTTCCATAAAAGGACACGAAGGCCCGTGTAAGAAATCAGCCCCAAAATCCTAACCATCTTAGACTTCAGAGACATAAGCTGATAATATTCTGTTTATTATAAATTAGTCTCAGGTACTGTGAGAAATTAAAAATTAAAAATGAATTTAGATACCTTTATGCAGATGTCTTACTTAGATATTTCACTTCTGTAATAATCCAAATATTAATGATCCATTGGAATGGACCAGGATTCTAAGGAAAGCTTAGAATCTGCTTAAAGGTGCAGTTTTATTACGAGTTTATCATTTTATACTTGGTTATACAATTTTATTCTATTCTTTCTTTTCTGATTTGAACTCATTAAAATTGCTACCAGAAGTGGGAGAAATCCCATCACAATGCTATCCCGTTTGTTCTTCATCTCTGATGAATCTTGTAACAGTTCAGGTCAGCAAGGAAGAGCAATCCCAGGAGAGCCTGTGTTCCCAAAGTCAAAGCTGAAAAGTCTGTTTCTCTTCCTTTATATCCTTTCCCCACCACTGCAGGAAATTTTTCTTACAGGATGACAAGCACATTTCTTTCAAATTACATTATATAAATGCCATAAGCATGATATTTATAAACCTTGTTTTGTAGCTCAGTGGTGAATACTTCCTGATAAATGAATGAATAAACTTACTTCCCAGGGTTATTGTATGAAGATGCTAATTTCTTAGCCAATGGAGATTTATGTGTAGAAATACAAGCTCGTGTTGATGTTCTTGTCGTTCCAATCAATATTAAAGTTAAGGAGAACTAATATCACATACACACTCAGGCCAGAAAAGTTTCCCAAGTTTCTGGACTTTATAATTTTGGCAGTTAACCAATACTTTATCATATTTGTGGGAGAGAAGAAGAGAGAAAAATGACTCACCTCTCATGTTAGCTCCAGGGGAGATGCAATTCCCATAACTGTTGCAGTAGGTGGGAAGAGAGAGAGCAACATCCCAAGTCTGGTCATAGCCAAAAAGTTTCCTTTGGGGACTTCTGCGACTACTGCTATTTAGGGATGTTATATTCACGCGCAATGATATTCAAATTTACAGAGGACAAGAGGCTCCAGAAAAGTTGTGCAAATTGTCACCCAATCCCATCTGCCTAAGCACCTGGCAGAAGAAAAGAATTCTGGGCCTCAAGTTCATGAAACTTCAAATTTTAAAGATACTGCCAGTAATTGTCTTACTTTTTCTAGCAACTAAGGGGCAGGGGAGCATCCGAAGAGCAAACACACACAGAGCACTCCATCAGTTTGATCTGGAAGGAGCTGCACTCAACACTATGAGCTATGTCTGAAAACAGACTGCAACAGATTGAGAAGCAAACTATGAAAACTACAGCTCCAGGGTCCCCATCTCTGTTTAGCAGAGCCAACAGACCTCAGGAGGGGCTGTTCATCAGGATGAAGGGTCTCTACTCTCAGCAGGGAAGGGAGGGAAGTTCAGGGGTGAGAGGTGAATGAAGAAGATACAACTCCCTGATCTGTTTTAACTGCTACAGTGGAGGGAGGGGGAAATATGCTTTTGGAATCCAATGGGATATATCTTTGTCATCTCTATAGTAAAGTCAATTCCCAGAAATTGCCGACATTAAATATGCAAATATGGGGGCAGCATGGTTAATCACCACATGCACAGGGCAGGGGATGGAGCCAGCACAAGGTGCTTATTCAGAGAGCAGAGGCTCTGCGCCTTTCCCCAATCCATGATGCAAATGACTTTCCCAGAGCTGGCTTCATTATTTAGAACCAACTCTGTTAGAGTTTGAAAGGGCTATCACCAAGGGGCAGCGACCTGTCTGATCTGCATATCAGCGTGTCTTGGTGCTGAATAATGCATACTTACATCCGTGTTGTCATTTAAATATCTTCTGGAATTTAACTACCAACCACTTATTTGCTATATTTAAAGTAAGTTCCTCTCAAATAGTGCAGGCATCATGAGTAATTTAAATGGAGTCGTGTTGAAGTTCTCGGTTTCTAAGGAAGATGATATCAACTTCAGTCACTGGGAAAGAGTCATCCTGGAATCTGGGGCAGCTTCCCTCACCATTTTCATAATTCTTAAAAGATCTTTGCAGCATAATTCTGACGAGCCTTAAGGGCATTTCAATTTTGTCAAAAATAAAATAGTCTTGGTAATTAGGAAATGAACTAAGTTTTAAGAAAATTATTTAAAACTTCAATCATGTTAATGGGATTTTTAAAAGCCCAATAAAGACATCACCCTGATGTAATTGCACTGACTATTGGTTTATTAAATGCTTTGTTGATTGTGTCTTTATGTACAACATCCTGATTCTGAGTGACAGTAATCATCCAAAATAAGGAACAGAAAACCTCAGTGTTTCCAAATACTCAGTGATAGAGTTTAAAAAAAAAAAAAAAAGAAACCTGACAAGAATAGTTCTCAGTGATATATGATAGTCACACCCCCACTTGTTCTCACTCCACACTGCTCTGTAATTGCCATACAACCTTCGACATTTCAAATGTGTCTTTGGTACAGTAATGCTTGCCCAGGATTTGGAGCCCAAAGGCACCAGCGACTGTTCATGAAGTGTCTCTACATGAAGAGTCAGCTGGATGTCTCTGAATGCCCATTCACTGCCCAGAGAATGAAGGAGATGAAAGTATTAGGTTAGGTGTTTACCCAACTGCCCTCCCAACCCACCATCAGAACCTTTGGTGTTCTCCGGCTGCCCAGAGCATTTTCCTTAAATAGAAATGAACCAATACTCTTTTGTTTGCATAGCTCAAAGTCTAAGAAACCAGCTCAAAACCATATATATTCCGAGGCAACAGTCGGGTTTTGAAGAGAGCAGGACTGCTAATGTCTAACTCATACTTTCTCGCTAATGAAATCATTGCCAGAAGGAAGGTTGCAGTCAGACAGATGTGTAAGTGAACACCCACAAATAACTCAGTCCAACTTAAGACCACTTGAATTCTAATTCCACCATGCAAAAAACTTGCAAGGGATAAAAGAAACTTATTTCTATAAGGAATTTATAAATTACAGCTGGCAAGAGTGTTCATCGTTGAACTTTTTAAAATCTAAATTATATTTGGACAAAGTTACCGACGTAAGTAAATTAATAATCCATCTCAGGGAAAGAAAATCACATGAAAATGTGATTTAATCGCAAAGACGGTGAGACCACTGTTTTGCTGAGCATAACAAACAGATAATGCATCTAGCCCAGCACAATCCTTTTGATTTACAAAATTAATTACAACAATGAGATGAAGATGTTTCCAAATGCAGACTGCTGACGTAGACGTTGCTAGTGTAATAACAATTATTCTATCTGGGAGTCTGTACACTTGCTTTCACAGCGTCCTCTTTTTCTCTTAGTGTAATGTTTCCTCTAAGCAAGAACCACATTGAAGGTTGCATTCATCACACAAGTGGTGGATGCGCATCGGTGCTCGAAAGGATTCACAGTGCTCCTTGCAACGATAAATCATACATGGTCCCCATAGCAATGCATTTGACTCCAATTTAACATAGTTACACTTATATATTAAATGGTAAAACATAGAACTAGGGGCCCAAATGGAACTCTAAATTGTCTTTTGCCTCCCAATCCACGGACCTGCTTCTGGAAGGGCTACAGATTAGTTTTGAGAATGTGTTAACACCGGCAGTACCACACAAGACTCTTATGTTTATAGTCACAGCTGTCATTTCTGAACAAAGAGTAATTCATCAGAGGTAAGTAAAAGTCCAGTTTGTCTAAAAGTTTAAGACGTTAGTTATTTTATTTTGAACAGGAGATCTAAAACTGGCTTACAAGGATGTCTGTGGTGGTAATGGCGTTTCAGAGGCCACTGGTCAGATTTTTTTTTCCTTCCCTCTACACTGTTTAGGGAAGAAGGCAGTTCAAGCGTTACATCTCAATTCCTCAGCTACCACAGCAGCCTCCACATAAACTAATATAAGTGATTCTGCTGAGGTCTTAGTTCTTGCCCTCAAAGTGATTTAAACGGGGCCTCGTCTTTTAAAAATAATTATTGTTAATGTAGCAAGCCCTCAGCTAGGAACTTTGCTCTAACAACCCCGAATATATTTATCACTAGCTCTGTTTAAAGTTGAAGAAGTTTAGGTTCAGGCCAAGGATCCCTGCACCTAGCTGGAAATTATGGAATCTGCATTTGCATTCAAGTCAGTTTGTCTGTATAGCTCATGGTGCTCCACAATCTGCATCCTATCTGAGTGATGGAGAAGGGTCCTTCATTCTTCCTCGTAATACTCTGCAACTGAATGCAAGAGAGTCAGGACCATATCCTCGTCTTGATTGAGGGCCCCCTCGATCATCCATACACAAGACACTGAGAGCCTTCTGTGCACAGGAAACCCTGGAAAGACCAAGCTTCATTTTGTTATCCTTCCCACCTCTCCACTGGCCTTCCTTTGAACAAACTGTGTGTTCTTGCTGCCTCTCTTTCTTCCTTTCTCAGCTCAAACCATTGTGGACCCTGCTTCAAGAGCTTGGCTTTCCCACCTCCTCTTTACTGCCAAAGCACCTTGGGTAGCATTGTTAGTGCTGACCTTTCCTACACAACATTTCTCTGGTTTCCGGTTTCCCTCCTTCCTTGATGGCTCTCTCTTCTCAGCTTTCCCAGTAGACTCTTCTCTATCTACCTTTTGAACGTTTCCAACATCATGACTTACTTCCTAAATACTGTGTAACTCTGAATGTTCTCCCAGGGTAGACAGAGCACCCCATCCCTGTAGGTTCCATACACTCTTCATAGCTTGTGAATAACATAGTAACTTCTTGTCTGAAGCTAACATTTACCTAAAGAATGGCTTTGGGGTATAGACTTTTATTTTCTGAAGGTAAAGGTCACCCATACTTATTGGCTTAAAAAATATAATGTCCTGTCCACTTCTTCAGCAGAGGCAGCTTTGCTTATTACCCATAATAAAAGATCTGGGTTCCCCAAGTTTAGGGTTTTACCCATGTAATCCAACCCACTGAGTTACAATATATGCTATAAAATATCTTAAAGTTATGATGAGTCTGTGACTGCTGCTATTGTGGCAAGTAACAAAAATAAATAAAGTCACCTCAAATTAGAGGCTTCTTGCCTTCTTTTTAAAAAAATTGAAAGATGCATTATTGTTGTTTACGCAAATATGCTGTTACCTGCCTATAGTGGCCAGAGATGAGTAGTAGGTGGTGGGCCAGTCTTCTTGGGGGAGGGGCTACATATACTTATCCAGATCTACTCAGCCTCATTCCTAGAGATTTAGAGTAACATCAACTTCCTCTAAAAAGTGAAGGCTCAGAGGAGGAGGGTGGCTGCCTGGGAAAAGCTGAATGTTATTTTATTGTTAGGAAGCATGGGGTCGGGGGACATTGATGAAGAATAAAGAAAATGAAATTTGTGTTGAAGCCCTAAATGCATATACCCAAATCCAGGTCTGAATTAACCCCTTTCTTCCCACGGACAGTTCTCTTTTATAGAAATCAACATGGTTGTTTTATTGTCTTCCTTTGTCCTGTATTATCTATATAGTAAATCAGTTCACAGATACACACGTCATCTTAGGATTCCCATGCCTTCTATACCCACAACTAACCAATTTCTAGTTCCATTTTCTTCAGATTCTAGGCAATTCATTGAGCTAGCCTCTTTTTCTTTATAACCACCATCACCCATTTTTTTATGCCTGGGTTACCATAGGGTCACCCTAACTGCTTTATTTTAATTTTTCTCTAAGCTATTATGCACTATAATGCTAGATGTTTAAGGAAAACAAAAAAATCCTAACTTATCCGAAATATACTTAAAATATAATAAAGATAAAGACAAACTCTTTCATGTCTCCATTGATGATTGACCCTTGAAACTCTAGCTACTTGGTGGCAAAAAAAAAAAAAAATTCTAAATTACCATAGTCATTAATGCCAACTTGGCCCAGGCTGTCCTCTCTGCCTGAAATACTTTCCCCTCGAAGACAATCAAAGTAACGTATATACCCTTCCGCTGCGTCCGATTCCAGACAATGCTTGGTTTTCCGAGTGCAGATGAAGCTGTTCAGACATAACCTCTGTACACTGTGTGAGCCAGTCCCAACAGGTTGTTATTGGTGACTTTATTTACTTTGTCTCCTAATGGAATACTTCGGTAGCAGAGGTCTAGCCTGAGTACCAGTCAAGCACAGAACAGCTGACCCAGAATGCACTCACTGTCACTGAACGCTGAGTGCGTTGGGGATACCTGCTTCTACATCCAGAGCTTTCTGACAGCCAGCAGCCTCAAGCCTAAAACACAAAGGAGCTGCAAAGCGGAGGCTGCAGGTAGCCATGGGTGCGAACAGTAACCCTCCCCAAGGCCCATGCAAAGAAACAAAAATCAGCAGGCTGCCAGCTGCAAACATCAAGCAAGAACTATTTCATGAGTCTCCCAAGCTCTGCAGAGAGAGAGAGTGGCGGATTTGATTGTGTACATCTGGCAGCCTGTGGCCAGGTGAGGATTTTTCCCCTGAGCCCCCTCCACCGACCCATTTTGACATCTCTTTTCTGATTGATTCTTTTTCACCTTCTTTGCCTCCTTTGAATCCCGCATTTAGCCAATCGGGAGCCGAGCTGGTCTATAAATTCATCCGTTCTGCTGCTGGAACCAACAGAAGAGAAGGAGGAGGAATTAGGAGTTCATCTCCCAGCATCGAGCTCCCAGATCTGGCAGGGATCCCATACTCCAGGGACTCAGCTCTTCAGAGCACGAAGCCTGAAGACTTAAGGCTCTGGCTTCCAGCGGCATTTCTCATTAGATAAAGAACCCTGCCTTCCAGACTGGTGGTGCAGAGTGATAACAGGTAAACAAGCTCCAGGGAAGGTCCCTGCATCCCAGCAGTGTCTCCAGTGGCCGCAGGAAGAGGGACCCACCGCTTCCACGGCCTCCAAGATTTCTTTCTCGACTGGGATACGTAAGAAACTTCATCCGTGTAGATATTTGCGGCCACTAGGACCTGAGTCTTTAGAGACCTTTGTTCAGTTTTTGGAATCTGCCGCTGCCAACCTACATAGCCTTACTCCTCCATACTGATCTACTACTGCCTGGGAACAGAACGTACCCCAAACCTTTTGAGCTGCGACACTCCCAGGAGTTGCAATGGCTTTCTGCTAGCATCCTATTATTAATCAAAGTTCAAACTTGTTTCATTTAAAGGCAGCATGTCAGTCTGTATTGAGTTGTTTTCCCCATTTAAAGCTTATAAACACAGAGTCGACAAAGTACCTCTCATTTGTACGTTTAGTTGTCTACCCACTCTATTACTGAAGGAAGACAAAGGCAAAAAACCCGGTTGAAGGCAGACATCTCCACCAACTACTTCAAACGGACACTTTCCCCACGTAGATAGAATGGATATACATAATGTCTGCATTATGACAGTTAATATTATTCAACTTCAATTCTCATATGTATAATATCCCTAGATATGTCACTTGGAATGTAAGATTGTCGACGTCGAGAGTTAGCGTCCTATATGAATACATTCCTGCTGACCCTGAATGCATTAGGGTGGGGGTTGTGATATTTTCACGGAGTCGGGCTTGTGCTCTTTGGTTTTGAATAAGGTAATCAGGTAGATCTTACCAAGTGTAGTTGTTGGTTGCGTATGTGTCCTACAAATCGAAACCCTATCTTCCCGAGGGAGGCAATAGGCTCACAAGTCTTGGAACGGTCAGAAAGTTAGGAGATTCAAGAAAACTGGCAAAACCAATTCAGGAAGCTAAGAAAGTAATCATTTACAGGGCTTCGCCAAGGTTCCTTAAGAAGTAAACAGTTACTGAGGGAGAAGAAGCTCAAAGCTAGAGCTACCAAGAAGCAAGGGGCTCTAAGGATGCCTCTTCTCCATCATCACACATGGCAGACTAATGGTGATGCAGCTGCCTTTGAGTAACTTACGTTCGAGTAAGTAATCCCGCAGACCCATCCGTTTACCAGGCCGGTCAGGAGTGGAATCATTTCTTTATTCTTTCGTTATTGCCTATCCAGGACGAATTTGCTTTTCCATGCCTCACCAGAAAAATGATCACATAACTCAATCGTCACTAAGGCAAAAAAAAAATAGCAGAACCAAAAAAGAAAGGGGAAGATGGAAGCGAAGCTATTTCATGGCATCCACAATGGTGGATAAGGTGTGAACATCTACCTGAGGATCACAATAGGAGAAATAACAAAATGGCTACCATTCTCCCTGTGGTGTGGGAAACCATGCCTACCTACTGTAGTGGCAGAGGCAGACTCTTTACAGTAGAATTAAGTCCTAAACCTGGGATAGCTGAAACTTTAGTGTCCTTGGAAAGAGTCACAAAGTGACCACCGTCTTCTGCATCCTATGTGTGCAACTCCTTAGTGAATGAAGTCTACCCGATGGTATGGAAATATCTTAAAAAGTACTGATGCTCTAGTTTGTACTTATAAGATAGAGACAGGATTATAAGGATACAATGGTAGCAATTGTATATTCCTTGCTAAGGCTGATAAAGTAAGCAATTACGGATGAACTTTCTGCTGGGCTAGAATTTTACACAGGGGAGGAATTACAGTAGGGGAAAAAACATGTAGATATTGATCTCTGATTTAGCAGAGAAAGAGAAAGGGGAGGATGAGATGGGGGTGTCAGCATGTTCTTCAAATAGCTAATCAAGTGCAAAGAAAGAAAACTGGGAAGTAAAAATTTGGTCTGCGCTAAAGGGCACTTCCGGTCACCCAAAAATTTGAAACCTGTGGGAAGAATCAAAGAGTAAGAAAGAATTGTGCAAAGGACAGAAGATAATCCTTAGGTCTAAGTTTTAAAACAGAGGAAGAGAAAAATCCATAAGCCAGCACACAAAGAGAGACATCAAAATGATCCAGTAAGAAACCATGCTGCTAAGGAAATTCTCGCATCTGAGCAGCTGTCCTTGGGGAAGGGTTTAAGCAAGAAATGAAGAAGCTCTGAGAACCTGGATTATGAGACTGTTGGTAACTGAAGTTGGTGGAAAGGTTTCGTTTGGAATGTAAGTGGAGAAACTGAGCAACTGAAATTCTCATCCTGCCCTGAGACAAAAAGTGTACAACTGGAGTTGAGATGGCAGAATTTTTTCTCTAGATGGTTGACTTAGATGTGTGGGTTGGTTATATCTGCCTGGTGTCCATGATTATTAGGGACTAAAATACATCAGAAGAAGAAATAGATGCTGAGCACTGGGAATAAGAGAAGTAGTATTTGACACTTGGGTTACTAAATTATTTTTATAGGAATGTTAAGGAAGAATTTAATTCAAAAAGTACTAGCTTTCCTGCAACCCACTGCTTGAGGTGATATTTATGAGACAGGATATTCTGGCAAAACTAGGTGATTTAGATAGACATGTAAATTGGGTTTGAATGCACTAAAACACTTGATAGTGTTAGGGAAGAATATATATATATATATTATATATATATATATATATATATATATATATTATAACACTATATATATATAGTGTTAGAGAACATTATATATATATATATATATATATATATATATATATATATATATATATATAGTGTTAGGGAAATATATATATAGTGTTAGGGAAATATATATATATAATGTGGCTTGCCCAAATTACTCAAAATCAAGTGTGGCAATAGTCAGAGTTTGTGATCCTCTAGAAGCTTTAATGTTTGAACAACAATTCACCAAAGAGGTGAAAGAGGAAGTCAGTGACAGAGTGCTGGAGGTCAAGGAGAGTATACTGGCACAAAGTGTGAATACCTAATTTCCTAATGCACACTTCTTCCTGTAAGAAAGCATTCTTGGGATAAAAGTGCTCCTCTAGCCCAAAGCTCTCATAGAAGCCTGGTGTGGTTATTGCACATTTTCTACCTGCCAAGCAGTACATTATTCATTCAGTATTGCATTTCATTTGCATTCAATATTTTATATTTCATTTAGCGATGTTCACATTCAATATTTTTCAAAATAACTGACATTTTCATCATCTATGTTCACTAGTACATTGGTGTACTTTTGCTGAGTAACAATTTATGGCGCAATCAGTGGCTTAAAGCACTGTCTATTCTGGTAAACACGTTGACAGTCTTAATCACCCATGGGCCCCAGATGCTACATCACCTACAAGCTAGACATAGTGAGTGTTTAACACAGGAGGCATCTTTATGATATCTTCCCCAAGGATAAGAGAACGACATGACAGACAGCCTTGAACAAATGGTAGATCCTGAAGGATAGCAAGCTTGAGCGCTGTGTTCTAGAAGTGCCAAGGTCATCGCAGCTATGAACTAGCAGTAGATGTGATCACCTACAGAGACCTGCACATGATTGGTGCTATCACCAGTTCATCATGGCAGGGGGAAGAGAGTTATGAAGCCCCAATCCTCCTGAGGATTTATCCACAGTTAATAGATGTAGGGAGCAGGAGAGACATTTTACCAGAGTTGTAGTCATGGATAAGTTTCCCACATTTTTGCAAATAACCACTCGCAATGTTGCTGTGAGCAATCCTATTAAAACTTATTTTGTCACAAAATAGAAAAATAGAGCGAAGAGAAAGTTGGGAAGTAGAAGAGATAGGCAGGAATGAAAGGAACAAAAGGTAACAGTGGCATTATCAAACTTTATTATTTACATATATGGAAATGAAGATGTAATGAAACCCGTGATTTCTGTGGCATACTTAATATGTTAAATTAAAAAAGAGATAAAAGTATGCATTCAGTAAGTCAGAATAACTATGTTTTCCTTCAATAACAATCAAGGTTTACTTTAATTGTGGTCCCATGTCAGTGTCTTTTTCCCATTTCTTATTCTTGTGTGTGTGTGTGTGTGTGTGTGTGTGTGTGTGTGTGTATAAACTAAATTTATTTACTTTTTATAAAATAAAGTATTGTATAGTGCATTGACTTTTCCTTCAATCACAAATTCCCATAAGTAGTTTGCTTAAAGTTTTAAAAATTTTTACAATTGGTAGGGTAATATAATATGTACATTAACAATATCAAGTTAAATGCTTTTCAAATTTTAAAATATCAATACACCATAGTTCATGTATTCGATACAGGCTTAATTTTACTTTTACTTTTGATCCATATTCATTGTAGAAGTACTTTCTCTCTTTCTACCTATTTGAAAAAAAAAATTGTGGAGTACTAGTTGAGTTTTATCACCTGGTCTTTATCCTCCATTGCTTTACAATGAAGGAAATGTATAGGCCACACAATAAAAATGTCCTTACTGTGAAGGAAAGAACATTTTCCATAGAGACCCAAATAAAGTCTGTAAATCTCAGTTTTGTTTTTCAGAAAGAAGGGGGAAGAGATGCCTTCCAATCTTGTGTTGTTTTTATTTGTTTATTTATTTATTTATTTATTTATTTATACCTTTTATTGGATATTTTCTTTACAGTGCAAATGTTATTACCTTTCCTGGTTTCACCTCCAGAAACCCCCTATTCCATTCACCCCCGCCCCTTCTTCTATGAGGTATATCCCCAACCCACGCATCCACTTTCTCCTGTCTCACCGTCCTGCCATTCCCCTACACTGGGGCATTGAACTTTCACAGCATCAAGGGCCTCTTCTCCCACTGATGCCAAACAAAGCCCTCCTCTGCTACATATGCAACTGGAGCCATGGGTCCCTCCATGTATACTCTTTGAATGGTAGGTTTGTTTGCTTTAGTCCCTGGGAGCTCTGAGGGTTCTGGTGGTTGATGATGTTGTTCTTCCTTTAAAGTTGCAAATTCCTTCAGCTCCTTCAGTCCTCTCTCTTACTCCTCTATTCAGTCCAACGGTTAGTTCGAGCATCTGCCTCTGTATTTGTCACAACATTGTCTGAGACTGGTGACGCTTTATTTTTGGATACGCGTTGGGACAGTCTCAAAGTGGCCTCTCTTCAGTCTCTGCTCCACACTTTGTCTTTGTATTTTCTCTTGTGAGTATTCTGTTCCCCCTTCTAGTAATGACTGTACCATCCACCTCTTATTCTTGAAGCTGTAGAACCCAAGGCTTCAAGTCAGCAAGAGAATCTTTCATATATGACTCATTTAATGTTGGAGACCAGCTTAGTCAAACAACAGGTTCCCCAGGGAAGGAACCAAGATTGAAAGAAAAAAAAAAGAGACAGTTAGTCAAAATTGTAATTTTATTTCTGCCAGTCTTGAGGCTGAAGCGAAGCCGTTTTTATTCAGTCCTCTTTCAAACCACTTTAATTACATGTAGACAGATAACATCAGTTCTGAGTCAGGGAACAAGCAAGTTAATAATCAAAAATCCTGTAACGATCTTTCTGGAGGCCGGGTGTGAAGATCAGGGACAAGAGGGGATCCCAAGAGACAGCCACACCCATATCCACTGAACCTGCCTTGAGCTACAACTCTAAGTGTTCTGCCCAGAACTTCAAATGCAAATGTTCTTAATCAGGGCCAGTTTCCTGAGTATAGGACCAGAGTCAGATTCCTGCCTTGACCAGCTTCTGATTGAACTGGTGAAGTAAAAAAATCCTGCTGCCAACTGTCCAGTGGTGCCAAAAAATGCACTCCACAATTAAGTTCCCTTCAATTCAAACCTTGGGTCTTGTATTTTGTAGTTCAAGTAATTAGATCAAATTCATCAATATAAATTCTCCCAGGTGGATTAATTTAAGGTCAAGTGACAAACGACAACTCATTTTTAAATCCTCAAAGTCAGGAAACATGATGTCATCAGGAAGTATGATCTCATTTTATCTGTAAGTTCTGATGACACCAGATGAAAAGAATTTTACAATAAAAAAGTTATGAAGGATCATCTTACGATCCTGCATACCTCAACTAGTAATGGAGCTACTAGTTAAGCAAAGATATATAACTCGAGTCAAACACAGATGAAGATCAGGGCCAGACATCAAACTAAACCCATACTATCAGAAAACGTAGTAGTAGTGCTAGTGATGTCATTTGGCCTCTAAAAAAAAATCCAAGAATTTGATAACCAAGTAGGAATATATAAGTCTTTACCTCTCTTCACAGTAGTTCCTTAATCTCTGAGAAATAGCCACCTCATCTTTCCAAGAAGTACTTGAATGATCAACATCAAGATATCTTCAAGGTCTACAGAGATGCTAGATTGTTAAGTCTAGCTCATAGTGGGCTATTCCTCTACTCAGATGTTTAGTAATCTTCTCTCTCTTGCAGCATCTAATCCCAACAATCTGGTTCTATCTGACTTTTCCATGACACTAGTTCCTCTGCCTACGAGCACAATAGCACAAGAACTGTACAGATTGTTTACTTGGCCTGTGATTTGCCTCATCTTTCATATTTCTTTTTAAAACTACAGCTCATAGCTTTTCTAAGAAACCCTTCCCAACTCTTTCTGCACACATTTATTCTCTCCTAAGAAATCTTATTATACTCAAAGCCAGCAGCTACCCATTAGCATTTAGTTAATCTCTCATATTTTTATGGATGTTTGTTCTGGTTTCTCAATTAGTTTTGTAAGTTGCTTTGAGTGGGGACTTAGCATTTTTGTTGTTCTGTGACTGCTGCCATGCCTCTGAGAGCTGTACACAAATCACAATATAGGCACTCACCACCTATAGATTGACCAGCTGATTTATAGAGTTCCTCTCAAATTGGATTCTTCTTTCTCAACCCAGGGAATTTTCCAAATGTTTGAAAAGCAGCTTAAGCTCATCCAGAGATGCAAACTGTTGTCATTATGCATTCAGTCTGGTTTTGGACAGTACCAGGAATCTGTATGGCTACATGCCTTCTCATTCTGGAATAGGCAACGTCTACCCTGGGGCTAACGGCACCAGCCCAAGCTTACAGAACGAACTTTTCCAACATTCCATTAGCCTGCATGTTATTCCCACCAATTACTCTGAGAACTTTTGTTTTGATTGGGACTAAGAGGACATGATATCTGAGGATTTAGGTTTATGTGCAAAGTTAAAACAGAGAATTAAGATTTGTTTGCTTTCTCAATGCAAACATTAAGATACCTACTGATATATGATGCTTAAGAGATGCTAGCACAAGTGGATCGAACAGTGAAGATTGCTAGTGTCCACCCACTGCTGCACTCTTGGTCAGTCTTTTATGCTGAAAATAAGCATCATGCTTATAAGAACTTAAACAATAAGTAATTGGAATTTCACATTTTCTTTCTTTTCCAAGCAATGCATAGTTTATTAATTCAAATGTAAGGTTTTTGTAATTAGATCAGAAGTAATAAAAAAACACATTCCTTGTATTTTTGTATAATTGCACCAGAAAGAAAGATGTGGGGCAGGGAGAGACAGCAAACACACTGGATTTTCAAGGGCTTCTATCTCTTCATTGTGGAATCGTCCAAGGCTCCTCTCACTGAGGTGACCAGTTTAAGCATCAGTAACTTAATAAAAAAGGAAAAACAACTCCATTATTTACCAATCTGTGGGGATTCAATGCTACTTTGAGGAGAAGTCATGAGAATAGAGTTAACACTTTACTGGATCCTATATTTTATATATAGGATGCTTATATTCTATTAGAGCCTTCATTCTATAAGCATAGTAGCAAATAATACAGTCTGGAGCTCATGTTTAACCTGAGAGTGAAGTGCACGTCCAGTCTCAACCTCAAATGATAGCCGGAACTTTTTTGTGCTGAATCCTCTCCAGGCATTTCTGCTTGCTTTTGCTTTATTGGATAGCATTATACGTCTCTTTTATTTCTGAGCTTTGAATACTGTCCTCTTTCAAACTGACCTATCATAGTCTATTGGTTTTAATTAGTTGTTTTCAGAAGATGTATCCAGGTTCCCTTGATAGGAAAGGGAGTATTATGAACTTGCAAGCATAAAGACTGACCTTGGCCTTGGTTTAGGTCTTGGAGGGGCAGGAAACAGAGTAATGGGCTTCTAACATTTGTAAAATTCAACCAGGCACAAAGTCAGGCTGTCCCATTTCTTCTTCTCAGATACTTATTTCATTAAACAAAACCAAATGATTTACATTTTGAGAACAGTGAGAACAGTAAAAAATGAGGCAAACATCTTTAAACATCTGCATAGTGGGGCATCCTGGTGGAACATCTGCATTCTGGGAATTATGGTAGAAACTGTCATTTGGCAATTATTTCTGCCACAAGTATTTGAGGTAGGCACTAATAAGAACATATTAGGGATGAGAAAACTGAGCCTTATAAATGTCTAATAGCATAAGCTATAGGAAGGGGTGACAGAATCCAAACACTAGTCTTTCTAACTCAGAGCCTTCCTTCCCTTTCACCATGGCACACTAACATATGAGTATGGCTTTAATGCTGGCATAAGCCGGGAAGTGAGGACTATGCATTAGACAGCAGCCAGGGCATCATCCTCATCATCATAATCATCATCATCATTATTGACAGCAGCCAGGGCATCATCATCATCATCATCATCATCATCATCATCATCATCATCATCATCATCATTATTATTATTGTTATTATTATTGTTGTTGTTGTTGTTATTTTAGAATTAAATAACTCTTAGCATACTAATGAGCTCCAATAGTTCAGTGTCAGCAAAAGTGCACTCTGAGAATAATTACTCACTAACATGTCTGACATAAAGTCCCTTTTCAATCCATCCTCACTGAGTTCTGAAAGGATAAAAAAATAATGTTCGGATAGACATACCATTTCTACTCTCCCAAGTTCTCTTTATATTTTTCCACTTTTTTTCTCTCTATTTCTATTTATTTCTATGATTCCTATTGCCATGGTGTCAAAGTATCCGGACAAACACATTAAACTAAAAGAAAACATATGAGGGGATTGAAAAGGAGAGTTCTCCAGATCTTTCTCCTCTGGAACTAAGTTTTGCCGATGGAGAGATAACGGAGCGTGCCAGCCTGCCTCATGCCCATGCTGGCCTTGGTGGAACTTGGCAGCCCTTTATCCACGGACATGCAATTTACTTTTCTATTTTGGGACAAGAGATGAGGAAAGGAAACCCAAAAGAGCAAGATATAGAAAGTGATCCCCTATGATCTCAAAAATGCTCTACCTCTAAAAATAGTACCCTAGAACCTTAAATTCACCAGAGGGAAAGCGAGAGGTTTAAAATACTTGAGAACTGTGAATCATCTTAATTATTCTATTTTGGCCCGTTCATCTAGGCCAACCCACTGTTTTATTTACATAACAGGTTGTTGCTAAAATCAAACTCTTCTATGTGATCTGGCTATCCTCATAGAGTTTTCAGAGCCTGAGGTGGAGTCCCATTTCTCAGAGAGAAGGAGCAAAGAAGGGAATCCATAGCATGGAGATTACAGGAAATCATAGTGGTTAGGAAGAATTACAAGTTCCGTAGAAAGGGAGATACTTACTACGTAATATTTTATATGCAGACCATGTTTTATCCTTCAGATGTTTGATGTCATTTGTCCTCCCACTCCCTTTAACCACACGCATGATCAAACGCACATAAATGAAGCCTGTGTATGTCCTAGAGTTCTTACCATTTCTTTAACACTCCACTGTCTGGTTTTAAAATAACGTCAATCACATCTACAAAGCTGAGAGACGCCCAGCATTCTCACTACCATGAACCTGGGTGTTTCTGAATGGAGTACAGAAGTGAGATGCCAGTCTTTTGTTTACTTGATTTTTCATTTGTTTCTGATGCATGCCTGTCTGTACAGTTTAGGATTGTACAAAGCCCAGAACACACAATCCTCCTTTTCCACCTTCTAACTGCTGGATCACAGGAATGCACCACCACCCTCAGCAGAACATCATTTAAAAAAAACTCATTTACATTTTATTGTCTTTTTTGACAATAAAGATGTTTTTGAGTATCAAAACCAATATCTTCAGTATGACCGATCCACCAGGACTTCTGAACTATCTGTAGTCCCCTGGCCTGTGCTGGACCTAGCCTCTGCCTTTCTAAGCTTTTCCTACCCCAGACAGAGCATCTCTGCAGAAAGTCTCTCACTGGTGAAGCTATACCTAACACATGTCACCCACCAATAATACTCCCCTGTGTGCCCTATCAAGGGCAAGTTCAGCAATGTTTGTTGACTTTTGTGGTGATAGCTGTAATGGGTTCTCATCATTTAGAAAGCATCAAAACTTAAGGAAAAGGAGACAATGGCCTCACCATTCAGACACCTTTGGCAGTTCACATTTTCTCCCCTGTGAACTTCCATCTTTTTACAAACTGTAACAGTGCTCTGTTTGTCCTATGTATATAAACACGCATATTTATATTTATGTATATATGCATATCTTTCCTTTAAATGTTTTTGTTCCTAATTATTTTGATTTTTAGAAACAGGATGTAGTAGTGTACATTTCCTGAACGGTAACACTCAGACTTGAACCTGTTTCTAAGCAACTCCTCCCCATTTCTACGCAACTCTTCCCCATTTCTAGGCAACTCCTCCCCATAGTTTTCTTGCTCCTTGCCCATCAAGCCTTCTCTCAAACTTTGGTATATAACCTAGACTTTTAGAATCAAAATTTTGTTAAATTGCTATTGGTGTTCAAAAGCTGTCAACAATCCTGAACTGCTTGTAGCACTAAATATAATCATCTGGAACGCTGATTTTCAGCTAATTTAAAGCTCATTCTTTTTTTTTCAAATCCTTTGACTTTTGGTTTTAAAATTTGGCTTTTTGTCAGTCAACTAAACTGCAGAACCAAATAAGATTTGATTACTAATGTGATTTATATTTCTAACCAAAAATGGCTGAAAAAAAAAAAAAACCTCACCTTGTATAATAAATCTAATACCTTGTATTGTTTTTCTGAGGGAGGGGATTGCTTCAGGTCTAATGCTCAACAGCTTTATATTTTTATTGTTTCATGCCTCTGAGGTATTAGTGTTATATAGAAAGTTTTTAAAATCAGACAAAATTTCTTTCTTTCTGTATACATTATTCTACTTATTACAGCAATTTTCCTTTATCGAGATATTTTTCAAAGAACTTTTCTAATGTTATTTTGATGTGTCTTCTTTTCTTTTCTCCCAAACAAAGCAAAACTTGTCAAACTCCATAATTATGAGTTACTTCCATTCCCAAAACTTTTATCCAGTTGAGATCTCTTTATTGTCACTATTTTAATAATTTAATTTTTTTCTTTAGAGTAGAACCTTTTTTTTCAACACCTTTTTTTAAAAATCTTTTTCTCAATTGAGAATTTCATGTATGCCTACTCATGTGCTTTTGTCTAATCTACTGCCATGTCATCTATTAACTTACATTGCGCACTTGCCACAGCAATGCTGTTTATTTTCTCTCTCTCTCTTTACTCCATCCTCTGTACATGGGAGAAGTTCATGGAGACAATCTTCTGCATTTCTCTCCAAATGATTCTAGACACACTGTTATCAACTAGAAAGGGACACGTCTTAGGTGGTATTGTTTTGTTTTGTTTTGAAAAATCTTTTTTTTCTTTCTAATGATTAGGGACTTTGAATATTTTTTTAATTGGATATTCTCTGTATTTACATTTCAGATGTTATCCCCTTTCTGCCAACTCCATCCCACCTCCACATTGCCTCCATGAAGATGCTCCCTGCCCCAACCTATGTCTTTCACCTCAGCACCTTGGCATTCCCCTACACTGGGAAGAAGAACCTTTGCTGGACCAAAGTCCTCTCCTCTCATTGATGCCAGAGAATGCTATCGTCTGTTGCATATGCATCTAGAGCCATGGGTCTCTCCATTCAAACTCAGTGATTGGTGTTTTAGTCCCTGGGAGCTGTGGTGGGTTTGGTTAGTTGATAATTTTCTTCTTCAGCTCCTCAGTCCTTTCTCTAGCTCCTTCATTGGTGTCTCCGTGTTCAGGTCAATGGTTAGGTGCAAGCATCCTCCTCTGTATCAATAAGGCTCTGACAGAGCCACTGAGGAAGCATCCATATCAGGTTCCTGCCAGTAAGTACTTCTTGGCATCAGCAATAGTGCGTGGGTTTCGTGGCTACATATGGGATGGATCCCCAGGTGAGGCAGTCTTTGGGTGATCTTTTCTGCAATCTCTGCTCCTATATTTGTCTCATTATTTCATCCCATGAATGGTTTGTTCTCCCTTCTAAGAAGGACTGAGGCATCCATCTTCTGGCCTTTCTTCTCTTTGAGCTTCATAAGTTCTGTGAATTGTTTCTTAGGTATCCCTAGCTTTGGAGGATAGTATTTGCTTATAAGTGAGTGCGTACTGTGAGTGTTCTTTTATGACTGGGTACCTCACTCAGAATGATAGCTTCAAGTTCCACCCATTTGCCTAGAAATTTCATGAAGTCATTGTTTTAAGTAGCTGAGTAGTACTCCATTGTGTAAACGTGCCACAATTTCTGTATCCATTTCTCTGTCAACCCTCTTCTGTTTTAACTTAGAACTTAATTTCTATATGTTTTTTCTTACAATAAGTCTCTTCTTAAAATCTCTTAAAATGTTTCTTTCCAGAGGAAATACAGGGGCAAAAAGTGGAACAGAGATGAAAGGAAAAACCATGCAGACACTGCCCCACCAAGGGATCCATCCTATCTCCAGGTACCAAATCACTATTGCTGATGCCAAGAAGCTTGTTGAGAGGAGTCTGGTATGGCTGGTCCCTGAGAGGTTCTACAAGAATCTAACCAATACGAATGCAGATAGTCAAAGCCAGCCATCATACTAAACCCATGAACCGCAATGGAAGAGCTAAGGGAAGGATCGAAGGAACTGAAAAAGATTGCAACTCAATAGGAATAGCAATATCAACTAAACAGGAATCCGCAGAACTCCCAGGGACTAAACCACCAACCAATGAGTATACATGGAGAAAGTCATGACATGATGCCCCACCTTAGGGTAATGGTGTGGTGAGTGGGCAGAGGACCATCCTCTTAGAGGCAAATGGGAGGGAGAGAGGGAAACTGGGATGGAGGGGGGTTGTGAAGGGGTAACCAGAAACTGGGATATCATTTAAAATGCAAATGAATAAAATGATTAATAAAAATTAAAATAAATAAATAAATAAATTCTCTTAAAATAGACACACTAATTACTGGTGATTCAAAAAAAAACTTAAGAGCAAGTCTCATTGTCCCTTTAACCTTTTGGCTAACAGAGGTCACTAGTGTGTAGTTAGAGATGCTTGCTTACTATACTGTAGGACCACCCAGGAATCTCACAGCCACCATTCACACCTACTTTTTCTTAAAGGAGTTAAGAATAGTTGAATAGTTGAATGTACCTACTGTGGTAGTAACTCA
Source organism: Micromys minutus (assembly GCF_963924665.1). Taxonomy (NCBI): domain Eukaryota; kingdom Metazoa; phylum Chordata; class Mammalia; order Rodentia; family Muridae; genus Micromys; species Micromys minutus. The sequence goes on from NC_137968.1 coordinate 15,911,528, forward strand.
GGATGCTTTCTCTAAGTGAAATGAGTCAGCTATTAGGGAGGACACAATGAAATCTGAAACAACATGATTTTTGCTTTTCACTGGGCATGTTTCAAACGAGTTCATCAATTACCTTTGAAAATCATTCTATTAACCTTTTCATTCACAATTACACCGAGGAGTGTTGGCAACAGATTTTGCAAATCTTAGTCTGAGTTTGTTTTACTTTGACTTTTTATGTTTGGCACATTTTCGAATCATAACAATTATAGGGGAATGTAGAGATGTCACCAGAAGGTGCTAGCTAAATGTCATTTTTAAGTACAAAATGTCTTATGGGATTTCCAAAACCAACCAGATTTATCTTGCTCTGAAAAGTTCAAAGCAAATGGTTCAGTCATATAAATGAATGTGTATTACATTTATATTTTTTCTTCACGACAGAATTATAAAACATTTCTTCCTGCTGATATGTTTGCTGTACTTTATAGACAGGACCGTAAGTTATGTTAAATGTCTCTCAGTGTCCTTTAAAATATGTTTTTAAAACTATACAGTGGCACCAGTTGAGATGATTCAACGTATCTGAGCTTTGAATTGCATGGGGGATTGTCTAAAGACAAATGAGCAAAGTGTGTGCCAATGTTTTTCTTAGCCAAACATTTTCCTGAAGGTTATCTCCACTGGTCACTTGGTAGTTCCAAATCCTGAGAGTAGACAGAAGAACCAAGAGGAAATTAGTATATGATGAATACATGTACGAAACTAAAAGGAAAAGAACATGTCAAAGATGTCTGGGAAGAAACAAATTGGAATAGGATTCTGAAGCTGAAAGAGCCATGGCTGGGAGTGTTACGAACTGAAATCAGTCGTTGCAAGTCTGGTAGTAATTAATCCAATCTGGCCACTTATCTCTCAGATCCTAGCTTTCTTTAATCCTTTAAACAACTTTATTATAAATAGCCATACCTCATGGTCACCTTCTCAGGCAAACGAAAGGATATAATCATTCATTATAAGAAAGTGTGGCAAAAACAGAGAGGTAGTTTTTGTATCTATGACAACAGCCATGATTATTTTTAAAAAGCATGCTGAATGAAACTACATTTGAAAAGACAGATATTACCCACTTCTACTTATATTAAGTATCTGCAATAGATGGATGCCTAGAAACAGAAGTAAATTTAAAGTAATTAAGGCCTTAGGAGAGAGGTAAGAAGAGGGTATTACTTAACAGACTACACAACCTTGTGAATGTAATTAACACTACCAAAGTTTAATTGAACACTTACCAATCATTATAAAGGTAATACATATGTCTTGGTAAAGTAAAATACACTTTAATGTCAGATTCTACTCTTTCATATGCACACACTCCTGGAACTATTTTTGAAAACCAATAATTGAATTTAGGTTGGCACCAAGGTAATTTGCAGGAATGACCACAAGTAAATCCATTAAACAATACAAACAGTTATTATAAATATCCTGTGAACATTTATGTAATGACGATCATGTATAGAGTCATTATAGCTACAAAAATACTTAAGGGATAATTAGTCATCCAACTGAAGAGGAATCTCATCTATCATTTTAAAATGAGTTTTCCAGATATTACAGTTGCTACAGTTTTCCTGTACTACAGAGGTGCCCATGATGATCTATCAAAAACCGCTCCTTCTGGGAGCTTCCCATTGATAGCTGTGATAAAAATGAATGTTGTGATGTGTATCTCTGTGTTGTCACCACTGAGGAAGCAGGAGTCCTGAGAGTATAAATGAATGACTCATGTCAAAGCTCACTCAGAATTCTGAGAGTCGCCTTCTTTCTCTTGAATTCTCCTCAAGCACGAAGCATACAGATTGCCCCCAGCTTTATCAGAGCCCCTTCACCTTAGGAAGCTTGAGAAACAGTGCCGTTCACTTTCCCTTCGGCTCTTCTCTTCGAACATCCAGTGTTTTTTCAGTTCAGCTTTCATGAAGCAATCTCATTCCCGACGGGAAAGACTGACATCACCATCCCCCGTCCCCATTGTTCAAGCTATCAACAGTTTCATGATAAATGCACTTCCAACCCCAAATACAAATCTGAGATGGCCTCAGACTGAAACCATGGAAGGGAAACAGTCACAGTTAATTCCCCAAACTCTCATAATTTTCATTCGCTGAATATTTTATCTCAGATGAATCATTTCATTGACTGTAGTCCCATCCTTCTCAGTTTGATAAGTCAATTTAGACTCTATTTCCTGCTTTGGGTCTGAAAGGGTCTCAGAAATGAAATCTTTTATATTAAATTTAATTCAACACCCATTTTAAGGGGTCATACTCTATAAAATAGTCTATGAGATAATATTATAATGAAGACAGAAATATTAACAACAGTTCCCAACTCTAAATATTTAAATCATAAAGGGGAAACTTTCTCAGTATGAGAAATACCTTAAGTGATTTAAGAATTTCCTTAAAAACAGGCATTTTACATAATTAGGAAAGCTTTGCCAAGAGATGTATTCTTTATGACTGACTTTGTAGCAAGGTTAGAGTGTTTATTGTTACCATTTTAACCTAATATGTTAAAAGGTTCTCCAGGGTAAAGATAATCTTAGGGTTCTTTCTTTCTTCCCTCTTTTCTTCCTTCATTCCTTCCTTTCTTTCTTCCTTTCTTCCCTCCCTTCCATCTTTCTCTTTCTTTCTTTCTTTCTTTCTTTCTTTCTTTCTTTCTTTCTTTCTTTCTTTCTTTCTTTTTTGTATCCATGGAAGTAATAAGATTGTTCACATAGGATTTCTGATATATCATGATGGGAACAAATATTTTTATATAGTGCTTCCTATTTAGAAAATGTATTCCCAAGTTGTAAAGACCTTTCAAGGGCTTATTTAGAATATCCATATATAAGATCCATCCAGGAACTGAGAAGTCACAGCATGACAACACAATGTGACTGGGCACTGCCAACTAGAACAAGTTAGAAGATGCCAGCTCGAATCCCATTCTCTTTAGCAACAAGAAATATTGAATGAAAAAAAAAAAAACACTTAATTCACTTACTGGGGGTATAGACATCAAAACCTAGCATCCAGCATTTAAAAAATGTTGAATAAAAATAACACCAAGCGTTTTATAAAATCAAAATTTTAAATATGTTGGCTCAGCAGAGTTTAATAGCAGCCTTATGTTTTTAGCATAACCTTTAGTCATTAATACAAGCACACATGTAATGACTGACAGTTGCTTCCCATTATAAGCATGTTTGTGTTTAACATATGACTATTAGACCAACAGCAACTCTGAGCACTAGAGATAAAGATAACGAGGCTCTGATGGATGCGCTCCTCTAAGGTAGAAAATATAAAAGATGGATAGCTTTGGAGCACTGGGTGTTTAGCCCTGGAAACTTACATCCATCATTCTACAAACACTTTTCCAGTGAGAGGCACAGCTGTGAATTTCTGAGTCCGGTATAAGTACCAAAAGTAAGTTGAATTTATTTTCCGTTGGGGAAGGTGATTTTATTCCCAATAAGGATGTGGATTAAAAAACAATTGGAAAGTTTGCTTTTGCTGTTGTTACTTGTTTAGAATAATACCCGATTTGCCTTCACCTCTCCGCATCTCCTCCTAGGGGAAAAAGAATTAAGATTCCTCTGGCTGGTGGGGTTGAAAAACTAGGGTATAGCCCGTGTATCTTGATAATGAAGGTCTACCCGTTTCAAGCATGATTGTTCACCTATGCTGTGTTGACAGTCTCTGCCGGGGATGCTGGTGGCTGCTCAGCAATGCTTGGTAGGTAAGTTTAACTAGAAGAGAAAGAGATGAGAAGGACTGGTCACAGTTCCCTGCTATCTAAAATCATTCAAATGTGGTGATTTTTCTCAGATTCCATGGGGATTCATCAATGTGTAGGAAGAACTATGACTTGGATTGACTTTAAGTTCTGACTGTAATTGAGTTTGTCTGATTGTATGAGCATTTTGAGCCTCAGTGGGAAAATGAACTGCAATGAATAAAGGAATCACTATCATTATGTGCAGTCTCCATTTTTATTTTGCTCTTTCTCAGCTGTGTCTTCTGAAATACTTTTTATACTATCTACTGTAATTAACTTTTCATTAATGAACAATGAAAAGCATCTATATGCATTAGTTACTTTTTAGTTGCTGTAATAAAACGTCCATATCCAAATGCAGCCTTAGGGAAGAAAGAGTTTGTTTTGGTTTATAGTTCCAGAAGGAGGGGAACTACAGATGGCAAGAAAGTCATGGTGGCAGAAGGAGACCATCTGATCACATATCTATTTGTATACAGAAAGTAGAGCTGGAATTAGGGCAAGCTATAAGCCCTGAAACCCAACCCAAGTAAATGACTTCCGTCAGCAAGGCTCCACCCCCTAGAGATTCCATAACTTCTGGAAATTTCTATCAACTGAGGACATGTGTTGAAGAACCAGAGCCTTTGATAGTTATTTCACATTCAAACTGTAATGCATTATGGGTTAACTTTCAGCACTTATATCTATATATATTTGTGCATATAGAGACATGCATCTATGCAAACGTCCAAATAAAGTCAAGTCAGGGATCCATAATTCCTAACTACTGAAGCTCCCAAATCCACATATTCTTGAGAGCCAATGTGGGACCACAAATGGAAAATTTTACACTTGTCTTGAAGTGACAAATTGCAGTCAAAATAAGTCCAATAAAAATATTATATAAAACGGCTTTCAGTCTTGTAAAGGTACATATGAAATATTAGCTTGTGGGGGTTGTAAAGATGACTCAGTGGCTAAGAGAATTTGTCACTCTCCCAGAGGCCCTAACTTTGATTCCTAGCACATATAGGATGGCTTACATCCAGTTATACCTCCAATTCCAGGGATGAAACACCTTCTGACCTACTGAGGAACCAGGCACATATTTGGTAGACAGACATAAACATAAGAAACAAATATGCACACTTTATAATAAAATTCCATATTATCTCAATGCCTTATTATATACATTACGTATTCAAAACAGCAGATTTCTGATCCCAGTAATTTCACATAGATAGGTCAGCTGTGCATATACAGACAAATGAAACAGGGTAAGGTAGTCAGGCAGTGAAAGAGAAAAAAAAATAATCACAGTTTGGTACCAGTGAAATTCTGAAGCTATCTAAATTTCTAAGTTACTAACCATGTTCAATACTCCGGCTCACATCTGTGAATTTAAATAATGTTACCTCACTCTATGATTGATCTGGAACTGAAGTTTGTTAGTAAATAAAACAACATAATGACTCATAACAGGGAGAAGTCATTAGTCCAGTCACTGGTGCTGTTAAAGTAGCCCATCAACACAGTTCTGTAAATTGATCAGCATTCTTTCCTATAGATAATCCAAAAATAATGTAATATGATTTATTGATCATGAGGCCAGAAAAATGAGCAGATATTGCTTTAAAATATATTAAAATTTTAGTAGCAGTTTGTTATATTTTTGCTCTCATTAATTATTTTTCTTTGCTTTGGCACTTTTTTTTACTGTGAACATAATTTATAACTCTTCAAACCCACAATAACAATGATTATTTATGATTATTATTATTATTTTTGATTGTTACATAATTATTACTGACCCCCTCAACTGTGACCACTTTCAGACATAGCAATTACATGACTATCCATGCATTGGTTCCTAATTACTGAAGATACTGTGGTAAGATAAATATTTGTTTGCTAGGATATACAGCTTAAGGAAGTATAAATGTCATTTCTTATGGTTTCACGGGCCCTATAGATTAATGAGGAATAGGCATAAGGTCCAGTCAGCAGCTATCACAAAATACAACAAAAGCAAAACAATCAGAGACTGCTCTTGTGTTTAAGTCAACCTGTGTTTCCTTTTACACACAGTGTTAGTATGTGTTTGAAGCAACATGATGAATCACACATAGGGGATTCAGAACCAGATATCCAAACTAATACACAACAATCGACAAGGTATCTGAGGAGGGAGATTACTCATCATGGAGACTTGTCTATGCAACAGACTAGGACCACTACAGACAACCATAACCAATCAAATTGCAAAGTCGTGCAGCCAGGTACCAATGGGTAAAGCCACAAAATACTATTGCATCTAAGCGTTAGAAAACATTGCTGAAGGGGGCACAGAAAGATTGTTATGAGCCAGAAGATCAGAGACTTTGCTGTGAGACTGTGTCTCCTAATAATGTCAGATGCTACATCCATGAAGTCTTATGACTGACTGAACATGAGCTAAATAAGGATATCAGCAACTGACATGGTAACATGGGCAGGAAACACTCCAAGAGACCTCAATCCTACGGAAAAAAATACAGGTACCAGTTGGTGATCCAATCTCAAGCATCCAGGCATTTAAATAAACACAAAAGTAATATAACGTCTGAGAAGGTTCTATTTAGGAAGTTATACATATATGCACACACACACACACACACACACACACACACACACAGAGAGAGAGAGAGAGAGAGAGAGAGAGAGAGAGAGAGAGAGAGAATAACAATTAATGAAAAAAAAAGAACCACAAATTTTAAAGATACCAAGGAAGGCTATATGAAAAAAAAGGGATAAATCTTGTAATTATAATCTCAAAAATAAAAAATATATATATATTGTAAAAGGAACTAGAAATGTTGACCTCTGTTGTTGGTTTAGGATTTCTGTTTTATGTTCACAAAGATAGCACAGAGTTCAAAAAGGTGATGCCTTTAGTTAGTAACTAGAGTGGAATATTTTATCAGATTTCAAAAAGAGAGGAGGCAAAGGGATAGCTATCCCATAATATACCATAACATAAAAATATTTCTGTTAACGTGTCTGTTTATTAAATTTTAGCTAAATTAGAAGTCAGACAAAAAAAGGAATTAAGTTACCAACGAAAGCTGGAAAACTGCAGAGCTGGGGTTGTCCCACTGCCTTCAGGACATTAAACCTACCCACGCACAGCTGATCTTCCAGGATGACTCTCACTCCAAAGCCCAAAGATGAGACCCACTGTCTCTCCACTGACTGTTCAAAGAGAGACCAATGAGGAGCACACAGGGCACAGGAATCGACGGACTGTCTAGGACTGGACCTTTCCAGTCTCCATCTATGCCCAGAGCTACAGCCCTTACACTGCCATCAGGACCCAAAACCTGCCCATAGAGAGCTGATCACCCAGGAGCACTCTAACCCATAAGCCCACAAGCTCCCAGGAGGAACAAGCTCTAATCAAGACATCACGACCAACTAACATCACAGATAACAGGTTGGCAAGAGGCAAGCACAAGAATCTAAGCAACAGACACCAAGACAACCTGGCAACTTCAGAACCCAGCTCTCCCACCACAGCAAGTAGTGGATATCCCAACACTTGGATTTGGATTTAAAATCATACCATGATGATAGAGACCTTTTAAAAAGACATAAATAACTCTCTTAAAAAATAAAGGAGAGCATAAGTAAACAAACAGAAACACAAAAATCCTTTAAGAGCTACAGGAAATTTCACCAAACAGGTGAAAGAATTGAACAAAACAGTGCAGGCTCTAAAAACAGAAATAAAAACAATAAAGAAATCACAAAATGACATAACCCTTGAGTTAGAAAACCTAGGAAAGTAATCAGGAGTCATAGAAGGAAGGATAACCAACATAATACGAGAAATAAAAGACAGGTTCCCAAGTACAGAAGATACCATAGAAAACATGGACACAATAGTCAAGGAAAACACAAAAAGCAAAATGTTCCTAACCTAAAATATACAGGACACAAGGAAAAGACAAAACCTAAGGATATTAGGTGTAGAAAAGAGCAAAGATTCCCAACTTAAAAGGCCAGTAAATATCTTCAACAAAATTATACAAGAAACCTTCCATAACCTAAAGAAGGAGATGTCCATAAACATACAAGAAGTCTACAGAAATGAAAAGGAAAACATAACAACAGAAACTGAGAAAAATTTTTAAAAAATCATCAAATTTTACTACAAAAGCCTATACTCAACAAAACTGGCAAACCTGGATGAAATAAACAAGTCTGCCAAAGCAAAAAACAAACAAACAAACAATTCAAAAAAAAAAAAAAAAAAAAAAAAAAAACAGGACCAGATGAGTTTAGTTCAAAATTCTATCAGTCTTTCATAGAAGTTCTAATACCAATACTCTCCAAATTATTTCACAAAATAAAAACAGAAAAAACACTACCAAATTCCTTCTACGAAGCCACAATTATCCTCATACCTAAACCATACAAAGACCCTACAGAGAAAGAAAACTTCAGACAAAATTTCCTTATTAGTATCGATACAAAAATACTCAAATAAAATTCTTAGAAGCTGAGTCCAAGACCACATCAAAATGATCATCTATCACAATCAAGTAGGCTTCATCCCAGGCATGTAGGGATGGTTCAGTATACAGAAACCCATCAATGTAAGCTACTATATGAACAAACCCAAAGGAAAAAAACCCGCATGATCATCTTGTTAGATGCTGAGAAAGCATTTGACAAAATTCAACACCCCTTCATGGTAAAAGTCTTGGAAAGATCAGGAATTCAAGACCCATACCTAAACATAGTAAAAGCAATATACAGCAAACCAAAAGCCAACATCAAACTAAATGACAAGAAATTTGAAGCAATAACACCAAAATTAGAGACTAGAAAAGGCTGCCCACCCTCTCCGAACCAATTCAATATAATACTGGAAGTCCTAGCCAGAGGAATTAGACAACAACAGGGGGTAAAAGAGATACAAATTGGAAAGAAAGAAGTCAAAATATCAGTATTTGCCAATGATATGATAGTATACTTAAGTGATCTCAAAAATTTTACCAGAGAACTCCTACAGCTGATAATCAACTTCAGCCAAGTGGCTGGTTATAAAATTAATTCAAAGGAATCACTGGCCTTCCTCTACTCAAAGAATAAACTGACTGGGATAGCAATTAAAGAAACCACACCCTTCACAATAGTCACAAATAATCTAAAACTTCATGGTGTGAATCTAACCAAGCATTTGGAAGATCTGTATGACAAGAACTTTAAGTCTCTGAAGAAAGAAATTGAAGATCTCAGAAGATGGAAAGATCTCCCATGCTCATATATTGGCAGAATAAATATAGTAAAAGTGGCCATATTGTTGAAAACAATCTACAGATTCAATGCAATCCCTATCAAAATTCTAACTCAACTTTCTATAGTGTGAGAAAGAGCAATTTGCAAATTCATTTGAAATAACAAAAAACCTAGGATAGGAAAAACTATTCTCAACAATAAAAGGACTTCTGGGTGAATCACCATCCCTGACCTCAAACTATATTACAGATCAATCATGATAAAAAAAATTTTCATAGTATTGGTACAGAGACAGGCAGGTAGAACAATGGAATAAAACTGAAGACCTAGAAATGAACCCACACACCTATGGTCACAAAGGAGCTAAAACCATTCAATAAAAAAGAGACAGCATTTTCAACAAATGGTGCAGTCTCAACCTTGTAGAAGAACGCAGATCGATTCATTCTTATTTCCTTGAAAAAAGCTCAAGTGCAATTGAATCAAAGACCTCCACATAAAACCAGGTACACTAAAACTAATAGACAAGAAAGTGGGGAAGAGCTTAGAATGCATAGACACAGGGAACATTTCCTGAAAAGATCTAAGATCAAGAATCAACAAATAAGAACACATAAAATTTCAGAGCTTCTGTAAGGCACAGGACACTGCCAATAGGATAAAAGAGCAACCAACAGATTGAGAAAAGATTACCACCAATCCTACATCTGATAGAGGGATAATACCTAATATATACAAAGAATTCAAGATGTTAGATATCAAAGAATCAATTACTCTTATTAAAAATGGGGTAGAGTGAAAAACAACAAATTCTCAACTGACGAATACTGAATGTCTGAGAAGCACCTAAAATAATGTTCAACATCCTTAGTCATCAGAGAAGTGCAAGTCAAAGCAACCCTGAGATTTCACCTCACACTAGTCAGAAAGGCTAAGATCAAAAACTCAGGTGGCAGTAGATGCTGGCAAGGATGTGGAGAAAGAAACACTCCTCTGTTGTTGGTGGGATTACAAACTAGTACAACCACTCCAACCACTCTGTAGATCAGTCTTGCAGTTTCTCAGAAAGCTGGACATATTACTACTGAGGACCTATCTCTACCACTCCTAGGCATATACCAAAAAGGCGCTCCAACATATAACAAGAACACATCCTCCACTATGTTCATAGCAGCCTTATTTATAGTAGCCACAAGCTGGAAACAACCCAGATGTCTATCAACAGAGGAATGGATACAGAAAATGTGGTACATTTATACAACGTAGTACTTCTCAGCTATTAAAAACAATGATGACATGAAATTCTTAGGCAAGTGGATGGAACTAGAAGCTATCATCCTGAGTTTATCAGTCACAAAAGATATGCAGATACTAGTAAAAAAGCCTGGAATACCCAAGAACCAATTTAGAGAACTTAGGAAGCTCAAAAAGAAGGAAGACCAAAATGGGGATGCTTCAGTTCTCCTCCTCAGAAGAAACAAAATACTCGTGGGAGGAAATATAAGGACAAGGATTTGAGCAGGGACTGAAGAAAAGGTCATCTAGAAACGGCCTCACCTGGGATCCATCCTATATGCAGCCACCATACGCATCACTATTTCTAATGCCAAGTAGTGCTAACTGGCAGGAGCCTGATATGAATGTCTCCTCAGATGCTCTATCAGAGCCATACTGATACAGATGAGGATACTTGCAGCTAACCATTGTACTGAGCATGGGGACCCCAATAGAGGAGCTAGAGAAAGGACTGGAGGAAGTGAAAGAGTTTGCAACCCCATGGGAAGAACATCAATACCAACCAATCAACCCCTCTGCGAGCAGAGCTCCCAGGGACTAAAACACCAACCAGTGAGCACACAAGGAGAAACCCATGGCTCCAGTTCCATATGTAGCAGAAGATGGCATTGTGTGGCATCAGTGGGAGACAAGGTCTTTAATCCAGTGAAGGCTAGTTTTTCCAGTACAGAAGAACATTGAGGCAATAGAGTGGGGGGGGGTGGTTGGGAGTGAAAGCATCTTCATGTAAGCAAGGGGAGAAGAGAGGGGGAAATGGGAGGGGGAAAATGGGAGGGGGAGAGGGGAAAAGGAAATGGGAAGGGAAATGGGATAACATTTCAAATGTAAATATAGAGAGTATATAATAAATTTTTTAAAAGAATATATAAATACATGGAATATCCAACAAAACTGATAAAGAAAGCTAGAAAACTGAATGTGTGAGATGAGGAAAGAATGGGCCCATTATTATAATGTAATCTGACTTTTTACTTCATTGAGTAGCACGCAGCATGTGGGGCTGTCTGGGGAGATGTTAGTAGACATCATCTATCTATGCCACTTTATATTTGTAAAGAAAATCTGAGCAATGCTCCCTATGCTCCTGACCCTTGAATGTTTTCCTCATCTCTCATTTGCCTGGAATTACAGCTAGGCTTCCTTACAGATGGGAGAACGGAGCAGGAAATAAATTCACCCTTCGTTCAGTTTGTAGCTGAGGAATATCCCGAATTATATACTTATTCATATGTCAGTGGCAGGAGACTGTCAGCAGGAAGTCAGAGGAAGTTTCTTTAGGAAACGGCACAAGAGAAAATGTCTGTCTGCTGTACAAGCTAATGTCTAGTGCAGATTGCTTAGCTCTTATCAGATATAGCCAACGATACATTCAGAAATTCTATATCATCCCAAATACACAGGAAGGGGCTCAGGTAGGGGATGATAGTTTTATCATAAAGACACGCAGTAAAGTGACTACATAGATATACTACATTGACAAAAAGGTGTCATAGGGTGTCATAGACGTACTGGGAGAATAAAGAATGTTAAACGTTTTTATACCATAAAATGATAAATTTTGAATACATACATTTAGCCCCCAATTAAGCAGCTTGTGATGTAAACATATTGAAACATCACATACTCTGTAAATACATACATTTTCATGAACCAGTATTCAAATTGATGAATTAAAGAAAACCACATCTGGGCCTTGAAGTTCAACATTTTAGGCAACGTTCAGCAATCTTAATTGACCCCAGCACACAAAGGCACAGCTAAGAGGAGGGGGTGACAGTGGAGATTCTCTCCCTGTCTGCCCCTCACTGTGGGATAAGGCCGGCAGTGACTTGCTGCTCTGTTCTTTAGAAGTCTCTTGAATCTGGAGTACATTTCAGTCACTTACCAAACATGCTTCGTATGAATTATTCCAAGCCATGTTTACTTACTTGGACCTAAAATCCAGAAGATGGACAAGACCCACATGGCCTCAGAAAGTGGAAAAAGCCCTCCTTGGAAGCCAGCCCAGTGCATTCAATTTCTCCTTCTCCAAGAAGTTAAGTCCAGGTTTTAACCCTCTGGCATCAGATGTGGCCACACAACAGAATATATTGAATTAGGAGACGGCTCTGGCTTTTTAGTCAAAGACATGTAAATAAATGAATAGGATCAACAAAGCTAATATAAAATGGAGATTGGACAATGACTTCATCAAGAACAGAAGGGGACCTCTATTCTTCTTCAAAGATGTATCAAGCTCATTCTTGCTCAAGTTCAAAGATAATGATCAGAGGAAGACTATTGTTTTATTATTATTATTTTAACCATTAAATTGTACAATCTTAATTACTGTCCAGGTTTAAATAAGGTTACTTTTCTTTTTAATTTATGTGTATGTACACATGCACACGTGTGTGTGTGTGTGTGTGTGTGTGTGTGTGTGTGTGTGTGTGTGTGTGTGTGTATATGATACATGTGTTTGGGTGGGTGCTCACAGAGGCCAGAAGATAATTGATTCTCCTTGACCTGATTTACAGGCAGCAATATGCCTCCTGATGTGGGTGCTGAGAATGAAACCAGGGAAGAACAGCAGGTGCTCTTCATCACAGAGCTATGTCCTCAGTCCCCGATGACACAGTCCCCAATGGCCTAGATGTAACTTCGACAAATCTTTATGTTATTTTATCTAGTAGTATGTGAGTGAAATGTGGGGTGGAAGTTAGTAACATGTTACATGCATAGCAGTCAGAGGACATATAGAGGACAGAAGACAACTTTATGAAGTTGGTTCTCCCTTTCTGCCTTTTTCATGGTTCCAGAAATCAAACTCAGGCTTGTTCGAAAAGCACCTCTAGACTCTGGCACTTTCCTTGTCCCAATTATCTAGATTTTTGTTTCTACTTTTATTTTTTCCCCTAAATATTTTCTTGTGGAATTATTAATAATACAGTTTACCTCCCAGGTAACAAATCGTTTTTCTATTTGATTTCCAGCTTATTCAACCTGAGGTGTCAAAGGTTCTATCACTAATTTTTAAGACTGCCATGAGAACTAGTAATCAACACTTGCAAAATATGCATAGAAAAAGGTGAGAGGAGAATGAAATCTGGTATAACAAAGGAGTCTCCAAAAGGAGGCCTCATTTTATTAGTAATTTTTAAAATTCTACAAAAAATTATGAGTGGTGCTAATACCAAGACAGTGAGTAGAAATACTTGAACAACCTAAATCTGGTGCCTAAAATTGGATATTTTTGTGATATGCTGACAAAACTGTCTTCCCACTGAGACACTGTTAATATATATTGGAGAATGGAAGCATTTCTTTATTTTCATTCATTTTTATGAATGTTTCTGCTCAAAGGTGGACAGAGCAAGGTCATCACAGGTCAAAACAGCTGGTCAACCAAATAATATCCATTGCTCTTCTCAGGGTATCAGCTTGTTTTGAGTTTTGAACAACTCTTCCTATGTTTCCAGATTATCAATGTCAGAGATGAATTTCTTCTCTGAAAAAATATCTGTAACCATAACCTTAGAAACTCCTCTCTGGAGCTTTCTGTCAGAACAGATTATTTATTTGGTTGCACAATTTCCAATGACTTCGGCTCTGTGATTCAACTCAGCATTATTTCTAAGGTTCATCAGTATCTGGTCCCATGTCATCAAAGCTCCTATTTTTCATCTCAGCGTCTGAGAGACATGAAGCACGGGGCTGTAAACAACAATAAATTTACCTGGCTATATTATTACCTCAGTCAAATTTAAGCAGCCTTGGCCACCATTTGAGGGCCTCTCGTTTCATATATAAAGAGGGTGTGATCGCCAAAGACATGATTGTTTTGCCTACTGCTCTCTCTAGAGAGGTTAGTACAAAACCTGAGGGGTAAAACAAAGCAAACAGACAGGAGAGTTTCCATACTTGTTGTCCACTTCACCCTTGCCGCAGAGGAAAGGGAAATGATGCTCACATTCGCACCAAGCACTCGATGACCTTTCACATCACACTTAGGACTGTGCATCTTTCAGTCAAGATGCATTGTTGCACACTCTGCCTGTATGGCAGGAGCCTTCTCCTAGAAATAGGGAAGCAACAGGGAGTGTAAGCCACCCTCTTGAACATGGGGAAGAGACAAGGATGTTCCTAGAAGTAAGTAAACCTTCTCAGGTTTTAAGATCGGGTCAAATGCATTGCTGCTCCATGGTAGTTCCCCTCACCTTCCCTAAGGCAATAGTTGAGAATTATATGATCATAGCTGTGGCTTCTCCATTCTCATAGAGACATAATTATTCATATCAACCCCAGACAGTCTCTCCCTTTAAGCTACAAGAGGATTTTTCTAGCACTTCAAAGTTAATATGGAAAGGGTCGTGGTCCAGTTGTTGGAAGGACTAAGGAGGCCCAGAAACTTGCTCTGAGAATGCCATGCTCACTTTTGTTGCGATTTAGAACCACGCCTCTCTGACACTGTGGCAGCTCTATAGTCCTGGGGACATTGACCAAGTCAGCAAACTTACTTCATAATGACACTTGAATTCACATCTTTCAAGGAATAATTAGGTAATTAGATAAAAACACACAATGCTTTTTGATTTTCCAGTTACACTATGAAAGAAGAAATACTTCTTGGAGGATTTGTCTATAGAGATACCAGAACCTCCATGTTTCTTCCTCTTATAGCTCTGCAAGAGATTAACCCTAGCAAAGCCCTTCAATGTGTTACTCTTCACACATGTCCTATATATGCAAGCTCCTATAATTCTTTCTTGACCAACAAGCTAAGGTATCCAAACCTTCCAGTAATTTTTAGGCTTTCTCTTACATTACTTGGGAAACTTTTGTTCCTTAATTTTTTAAATTTAATGTCTAAGAACTGATGTGTTCTGCCAATGTTGCAATTTTTTTCATATGAAATTCAGATTCTTAATACCGTGGAAAGCCACACAGGAATATTTGGGGATTAATTTCCTAGTCACAATGGGTTTAACAGGAAACATTCTTCTATTGTAACAAAGAAAAAAGCCACAGGAAGCAATATGCATGTTGCAGATTCTGCCAAACAACGCAATGTTTGTTTATGCTTTAGAGAAAATAAATTAATGTGTTTTGTTTACATTTGCATGCTTCTTTCTAGAACACATGTATACACAAAACACAGTTGTTGTGTTATTATTAATATTTTTATGGGGCCTTTTCCTGTCAGTCCATATGGCTTTCTCTAAAATGATCTTATCTCTATACCCTAAGAATGAGTCTTGTAACCCTTTATCACCTGCCAGATATCAGACTTGGGTGACCTGATAAAATCCCTGTACAGAATTGGCCATTGTGTGTGTGTGCGCGCGCACGCACATATTTCATATAAAACTTTATATGCAAATCAATGAACTAAGAGAGTATAAAAGTTTGGACCAATTGACTACTTTCAAAATGTACAAAATTTAAGTTAAAAATAAAATTCTCATTTCTTATCTCTGACTTAATGATAATTCTAGGCCTGTGTCTGAAGCACAAACTCAACGTTAGTGTGTGATCAAAGACCTATGTCCAGTATAAAACAGGACAAAGATCTTCTTCTTCCTGTTACTCTTTTAGTATAATTTCAACAGTAAATTCTCAACTTTTTGTGCTAATTATCTCCTTATTGTTCTATTATTGAGGCTTGTCCGTGGGAATTAAGATTTGATCACAAGCATAGGAACCAAATAGACCTATTGATTTTATTTTATGTTAAAAAAATTAAAGTCAGTTTTAATTTCTATGTGCATTGTGTGTTTGTGTGAATGTATACCATAGCATTGTAGGTGTCTTTAGAGGCCCTAAGATGACATGAAGTTCTAGTTACAACTAGTTTTGAGACACCTAGCATAGGATTCAAACTCTGGTCATCTAGAAGATTAGGGAGTACTCTTAGCCAGTGAGACATCTTTTAAGTCCCTATTCCTTTTATTTGTTAAACATAATTTAATATTTTCTTTTTTACTCTTCTCCTTGCTTCCTTCTCTCCACAAATTTTGCCTGTTTTTAAATAAGCGCACAGAAGAAAATGTTTATAATTTGCATATATGTTTTAAAATGCATGCTAGTCTATGTAGACATTGTAATAAATTTATCTCTAGCTGTATCAATCAAGAGGGACATGAAATGACAAAATTCCACAAGTATAGACTATACCAATAGTTCAGATCTTGGTTTATAAATAACATTCTCCACTGAGTGAAATTAATAATCTTTGGGGAAATTGCTAATTTCAAGCAAGGACTCATAATGTAAAAACCTGCAGCAAATATAATGATGATGATGAGGATGGTGATGATGAGTAGAAAAAGAAGGAAGGAAGGATCAACAAATGAATGAATGAACAAAGAAAAGAATGAAAGAAGAGGAAAAAGTCAAATAAATGTCAGGAGAGAACTGATATTGAACAATTTTGGGAAAAGTGCAGTTATCCAAACAAAGAATGATAGGAAGGCAATGCCACCAGCTAAAGGAAGTTTAGTGTGTGAGCTGATGGTGATCTAAGGAGCTAGGTGCGACAAGAATAAAATACTATAAAATTAAACAGAAACTAATTCATAGCAGGGAAAAGACTGAAGCATAAAGTCAGCCTGCAAGAGCAGAGTTTGGGGGATTCCAATGGTATTTCAAACTCTTAATTTTAGCTGCTTCTAACTTATTCCCAAGTTGTTGGAATATTGCGATCCTGTGGGATATTTATAACATTACGAACCTTTAATTGATTATTTGAACATGGAACATGATTAGGTCACAATGCAACTCAAGGACTATAAGTAATACTGCTTTTGTAAAAGTGTCTTTATTTTATTTTTGAGATTACAATATAATTTCATTTCCCCTTCCCTTTTCTCTTTCTGAACCCTCCCATGCAACTTTTCATAATCTTCAAACACATGGTTACATTTTCACCAATTATATGAACATATTAATATGTATATACATGCATATGACAAATATATCATGTTCTATACACATAATGTTATTTGTATGTTCTCAAGGCTGACCCTTAACATTGAACTACCAGTTGGTGAACTCTGCTCTGGGGAAGATAATAACTCACCGTCTGGGCTTTTCTCTGTTGCCTATAATTCTTTGTGTATAGTTGAGACCTTGTGGGCTTTCCCTGTCTCCTATGATAGGTCTACTGTTGTCATCTGTTTTTGAGTTCCTGTGACAGCAGTCAGGTTGTTAAGAGTCTGCGGGTATGGCTTCTGTCATTACTAGGAGACAGAATCTAACAGTAAATTTGATAATCTTTCTGCCCTTCCAATCTTTCAGCAACTTCTTCGACTCCTTTTCTGAGCCTTCGGTGTGTGTCTGTGTTACAGATGTGTGCATTTTGACAGGACTCCACAACTCTGCATTTTGGTTGGTGTAGCTTTCCATAATGGTCTCTGTCTGCTGCAAAAAAAAATAAAAAGGGTATTTCTTGGTGAATCATGAAGACTACACTTATTTATGGGTATAGAAACAAATATTAACAGATTTTGTAAGGGAGTATGCTGGTTTAGCAAATCAGTAACTGTGGGTATTCTTCCAACAGTTCATCAGCCCTGAGTAGTTAGCTAAGTTCCAGGCATAAGGCATGGTTTTCCTCTTGTTGAGCAGGTCTTAAGATCAATAAATAAGAAACCTATTGGTTGCTGCCAAGGTGCATGTACTAGGACTGTTCCTCTATGGTTATTGTGCCATGCCAGTCATTGACGTAGCTCATAGACATCATACCTGAATAGAGCTCTGGGTTGCCTTGTACTAACTTTGTACAAAGACAGGAGGCATAGATAGTACAGATAGAGAAATATGTCACACATCATAAATACATAATTATTTGTACACTACAAATAAAATATTTTAACATATATATGTTTTGCAAGTTGATGAGACCCTGTGGATGTGGCTTCTGATACTACTATGAGACAATCTCACAGCAAACTTGTTGATCTTCTATGCCTTACAATCTTTCTATGTATGCATGTTCTCAAGTGTGTGAGTTCAAGTGCATGCATGTGAAAGACTAAAGTTGACACTAGGAATCCTCAATTGTTCACCATCTGATTTTTTTAAATAGGATCTCTAAGCTGGACCTAGGGCTTGCTTAGAGAACTGGTCAGGATACCTAGCCATTTTGCTCTTGGTAGCCTCTATCTCTAAAGCTTATCCTGTCTCCATGGCAGCTCCATCTCTGCTTTCTAAACCCTGGAACTACAGGTTACCCATCATGCTCATGTATTATTAATGTGGGTTCATGCAATAAAAACTTTGAATTCTGGTAAATGGTAAACACTTTATCCAATAGGCCATCTACCGAGTCTTAAAATAAACTTTAGGGGCATAGAAAGAAGTGTGTGGTTAAGAACACTTGTTCCTCTTTCAGAGGACCAGAGTTCAGTTCCCAGCAGCTAACAGTGTCTAACAGCTCTCAACTGTCTGGAACTCAAACTCCATGGGATCTGATGCCTTCTTCTAAACTCTGCAAGGACTCAATCCATATGGGGCATAAACACTAACATAAAAGTGCAAATATAATAAATGTTTCTTGATGAAAAAAATTATTGGATATTCTCTGTATTTACATTTCAGGTGTTATCGGCTTCACCGAATCCCATTTCCTCTCCCCTTCCCATTGCCTCTATGAAGGTGCTCCCTCTCCCGTCCACCCTCTCCCACATCAGCACCTTGGTATTCCCTACACTGGGAAAATGAGCCTTCACTGGACCAAAGACCTTTCCTCCCATTGATACCAGACAATGTTGTCCTCTGGTGCATATGCACTTGGAGCCATGGGTCTCTCCATGAGAACTCATTGGTTGGTGTTTTAGTCCCTGGGAGCTGTGATGGGTTTGGTTAATTTATCATTTTGTTCTTCCCATGGGGTTGCAGACCCTGTCAGCTCCTTCAGACCTTTCTCTAGCTCCTTCATTGGGGTCCTCGTGATCAGTTTGATGGTTAGCTGCAAGCATCTTCCTCTGTATCAGTATGGCTCCCCAGAACTTCTGAAACCCTTAATTTTTTAACTAGAAGAAAGTTGTAGAGTATGGAAGTGTTAGAATCAATCAACTGGCTTTTAATGGGAATAAGAGGGTAAGAAGGAATGTGTATGCTGTATAAACCATAATCCTTGATTGTTGGCATCATAATCATCATCCCTAGTAGGAGACCACTGCTGTCTTCACTGGCTTGGTGGCATCTAACATCTTATTTTACATTCACCACAATTCTGAGATGGTGCCTATTATTTTCTGAAAGTTTGAGAAACTTTTCCAAAGGCAGTACTAGAATTCAAACCTACCAGAATCTAATCTCAGAGTTGGCCTTGACAATACACAATACCCCTAAGAGCCACCTTTCAACCTTTTCTTTCAAGATCCAAACACTTGTGAGTTAGATCTCAGTCTCAGCACTCATGTGAATGCTCTGCCTTCAAATTCCTGAGCCTCACAAGTGAATTTTTAAATTCTGAGATTAACAATGGTCTTTCCATCGTTTGATAGGATTTAATGACATAAACAGAAGTCACACCACTGCATGTGGCATGTCAGGTTGAATTCAAAACACTGTGCAGAAGACCCTGAGGACACTATCTCTAATATCTACAAGTAGATTTCAGACTCAGAACAGCAGAATATATATCTCAGCTTTTCATATCAGACTGTTCACAATACTGCTGATGATACCAAAAAAAATAAAATAAAAAAAAAAATAAAACAAATAAATAAAATTGCAAACTAAATAGTTTCTAAATAAGTAAATGTATTCTTGCCTAATTTAGTGGCAACACCAAGTGTTGTGTCCCTGATGACTTAACCTTGAACAGAGCCTCTACCTCTGCATTTCTCTACGTAGATAAACTGGAGATAACAAAGCTCTCTGAACGGTCACGGGGCTCAGCGACGTAAATAGCACTTAGAACAGAGCTTGCAGAGCTGTCAGCATTGTCCCCATATGTTACCACAAGACACCGAAGGCCTGAACAATAACCAATAGCATCCTTGCAGGTGTTGAATTGACTTCTAGAAAGTTATTTCTGTCACAAACTCCTGAAGCATTTGTCCCTGTCCGAACCTGTGTCCTATCATCAGTAAACCTCGATGTTACAGCCACTGAACCAAACTAGACCAATAAAGAAAACAAACAAAAATCCAAAAAACTGAAAAACCTACTCGTGCATTCATATGCATTTTCCATTCATTTTCCATTCATCCCTGATAACTTGGATACTCTGGCAAATTTTGTGATATATTATTAAAAGCAGTTTTGTAAGGGACAGTGAATTCTTTTCTCCTTAGGTACATGTGTTTCCCTAATTTTTTGTCATTTTTTTTTTCAAATCTTAATGGCGAATTTTTTTCCCAAACACAGTAACTTAATTTCTAATTGAAGTCTTAAATTGATTTACTTCAATTTTGAAGTTCAAATAATTCAAAATGGAAGCTGGCAAGAATTTCTGTCATTTTGACCATTTTGCAATGGCCTTGTTTGAATTGAAATACAGGACCTAAGAAAAGTGGTCTTAAAATATTTAATCTTATATCTTTGAAGTGAACCTATATAAGCTTTGAATGTATCTTATACTAATGCTGTCTTGGTTTACATCTATTTATTTTTTTATACATCAGAACATTTTTTTATCTAGAGAAACTTTGATATATTTCTTTTCCTGAGACACAACAAATTTTCACTTCCTAAACTTAAGAGAAAGAACAACTATCTTATTTAACAAAGTTTCAATCTCCTTCAAAGCCAGCAGGTTGACGTTTTTCCTCTTTTACTGCAACTTAGACTTTTAATATAAGTTCTCCAACTGGAAATTGGAAAGCAATTCATTTGTTGGGAAAGGAGAAATAACTGTTTATTATGTATACACACACTGGGATGCAGGAGGTTGGCTAGATATTTTGCACATAGTATTACATTTTATCCACTCCAGAAATTTCTGAGATGGAGACAAAATAAATTGCCCAAAGTCATACTCACAATTGGTAGCAAAGCTCATGTCTGGCTAAAGTCAGAGAAAATTGGTCACTTTATTCTTTCTTAAAGTCACAGGACCCATACTTCTCTTTTATTATGTCATTGCCATGGAGAAAAGTAGTGGTTTTAAAGAGCTCCATGACGGAAAGGTAGCAGCTGACCTTAGAGCTAGGGTTAGGTTAGCAATGCTATCTTAGTCAGGGTTTCTATTCCTGCACATCATGACCAAGAAGCAAGTTGGGGAGGAAAGGGTTCATTCAGCTTACACTTCCACATTGCTGTTCATCACCAGAGGAAGTCAGGACTGGAACCCAAGCAGGTCAGGAAGCAGGAGCTGATGCAGAGGCCATAGAGGGATGTCACTTACTGGCTTGCTTCCCCTGGCTTGCAACTCATTAGATTTATGGAGGGGAAACTATGTGTTGTGGAAGATGTCCATGGCAGATCCCAAGATCAGCAGCTGACACGGGGAACTGGCAGGGTCAGGAGTCTCTCTCTTTTGCCTTCTCACCCTGTATATTCACTGCCTTTCCCAGTTCATTTTCCAGGTCTGTCTACTCATCTTAAAATCATACCAAAGCATTAAGACATTTCAACTATCACCATTTACCAGTGCTTAGCTTTGTGATCTGTGACTATCCAGACAGCTTACTGAACTGATTTAGACGGCCTCTCATACTCCTGTGCCTTTTCAAGAATCCCCGAGTTGAAATACGCAGTGCATAAATACATTCTGAAAGTGTCACATTGGGTTGAAATGAATAAAATCTGATAATATCCACTAAAAGGAGGAATGTAGTATCTCTTCCCAAGCTGGAAGTGTCATCAAAGAAGGCAGGATGCATTGTTCAGCTTGTTCAGCACTTTCATACTACTGTCTTCCAAACTACAATTCAACTGGATGCTGAGCTTTACCCCAAATAATGTCTCATTAAAGTTCTCAGTGGTGAGACTGGTATAAACACCTCCTCTTCATCTTTTCCTTTATCAAGTCTCTCTATGGTGTTTATCATTGAGAATAACATCCTAGCAGCGAACATGATCTTAGCAGATTTTGTTTATCTAAATGTAGTCATAACCCCCTTCCCTCAGATACACAGTTATCTTCTTGCCAACCTTCCATAGCCCCTGCATTTGTATAAAGATTCTGTACCACTTTCATGGTATTTATTTCTATTTTTCCTCATATGCTACAGAAAAATCATACCTTCTGCCTAATTTTTTTTTTTTTTTTTTTTTTTTTGAAAATCTGCTTGCCTGCCAGTTTTGGCAGAGAAAACTAAGAAAGAGAGTCTGGCAACAAAAAGACACCAAACAACACACACACGAAAAATTAAGGTCGGCAAAGGAATGGTACTCTTCAACCTGTCACGTTGGGTGTGAAATTAGATCTTATCAATGTCACCCTCACTCCTGGAGCAAGTGTCCCCCTGTGAAAGCTACACGCTGGGTTCCAAGCCAAATAATAGAATAAAAATTATAGTGTACATAGCTCTGGAGCAGAAACTCTCCAAAAGTATTATCATAGCATTGATTGGCATTTAGCTAATCTCAAAGTAACTCTGGAAGCAAGAGCCCAACACCACCTTCAAAAGAAGAGGTTTGGGGTTATCGGATGAAAAGCAAGGAGAAGCCTTGCAGGGGTTATCAGGCCATACCCTGTGGGCAATCTGCTTCTGAGAAGTGGATACAGCAACTCAGATAATAATACTAAGGAATAACAAGACCATACCCTTCAACTTTCTTTCTTCTCTTCAGTCTCCTCTGACTCGCCAGTCTTGATTTTAATTGCAGGTCCGTTCACTAACTGTCTATGAACTTTAAACCAGAGGCTATTTTTAATTAATTATTTATTTACTTTACGTTCTGATTGATGGCAACTTCCTCTTTCTTCCTTTCTACAAATCTCTCTCTCCCTCTCTCCCTCTCCCTCTGCTCCCTCCCTCTCCCTCTCCCTCTCCCCCCTCTCTCTCTTCCTCCCTCCCTTTCATTCTCCCTCCCCCTCCCTCCCTCCCTCCCTCCCTCCCTCCCTCCCTCCCTCCCTCCCTCCCTCTCTCTCTCTCTCTCTCTCTCTCTCTCTCTCTCTCTCTCTCTCTCTCTCTCTCTCTCTCTCCACATCTGCCCATCATTCAGTCCTCCCTTTCATCTCAGAAAAGGACATTCCTTCCATGGATACCAGTCTGCCTTGGCATATCACGTTGTAGTAGGACTAAGCACATTTTCTCATATTATGAACTAATCAAGGCAGCCCGGTTAGGAAAGGGGATCTAAAGGCAAACAACAGAGTCAGAAACAGCCCGTGCTCCTACTGCTCCAAGTCCCAAAAGACCCATGGCTCCAGGTGCATATGCAGCAGAGGTTAGCATTCTCTGGAATCAACAGGAGGAACAGCCTTTGGTCCAGTGAAGGCTCATTTTCCCAGTCTAGGGGAACGGTAAGGTGCTGAGATGGGAGAGGGTGGTTGGGAGAAGGAGCACCTTTATGGAGGCAATGGAGGGGATGGGAGATATATTTGGGGGAAAGGGATAGCATCTGAATGCAGAGAATATCCAATAAAAATAAGTAAATATTTTTAAAAGGAATCCCAAAAGGAGACGGAGATGCATAACTGTTACATCTGTGCAAAGGTCCTAGGCATGTCCCACACATGTTGTTTTGTTTGGTAGTTCAGTCCCTGTGGGTTCCTGGGGTGCAGGTTAGTTGATGCTGTAGGTATTCTTCTGGTGTTCTTGACCCCTCTGCATCCTTCAATCCTCCCAACCCCTCCTCTAAGCTTTGCCTAATGTTTGGCATGGGTTTCAATTGGTTGCTAAGTGACACCTCCCTGATGACAGGACCCAAAGAAGCTAAGTAATAAGAAGGAGCTGAGGGGAGGGGGGACAGGGCACATGAATTGTACTGAGTAGAGGAAACAGAGTAGACAATGGGGGACAGCTGGAGAGAAGGAACTGGATGGAGGAGGGGATGGGAATGAGAACAGGACAGGAAGTGGTTATAGGGAAGCTGGAAGAGGACTTGGGGAGAGAGCTGGAATCCTGGAGTCTGGGCATCTCTGAGACAAGCTAGAAATCTAGGACAATGGAAACTCCCAGGAATCTATAAGGTTGAACCCAGTGAGAACTCCTAGCAACGGAAGATATGGAACCTGAAGTGGCTACGTTCAATAATCAGAAAACACTTTCAATAAAGGCCTTGGGACACCAACCCAGCCACAAAACCTTCCACCTACATCTCGTCGTGCATACAAAATGTGCAGGAGTAATGATGGAGCAGAAATTGAGAGAAAGGTTATCATTGGCCAAACTGGGCTAGATTGAGACCTAGGCCATGAGAGAGAACCCACTGCTGACACTATTAACAATATTCTGCTATACTTTCAGAAGCTATTTTTAAAACTAATAGTATAATGACTATCAGTCAGAAAAAAATAAAAAAGGAAGAGAAGGAGTCTCAGGGACAGATGGTAAAACCAACATACTCAGAGAGTGAGGAACTACTTGTTTATGTTCTCTCCAAATTCTTCAAATCTTATCATCTCTGTGGGAGTGTGAGGTAGTTGCGTTTTTTCATTGATAAGTAGATGAGAGGGCAAAAGCCTTATGACAGGGAACAATGTTCTTCGCCCTTAAAAAGCATCATCAAAAAGATGCAGTTTATGAGGCAGAAAGCTGCCCACTTCAGAAACTGATATATCAGCACCTTATCCAAAGATGTTCCAACCTTGAAACTATGAGAAATACAGCTGTTTTTGTATCTGCTGTGTAGCTTGTGGCGTTTTCATGGCCGCAGTGACACGAGGCACAATAGAAAACAGAAAACTTCATCACCAAACGACATCCAGTGCATCTACTTCTCAGAGCTAAATCTCTGCACGTATATTTAAGGGATGAGCCAGCGGCAGCGCAATACCATCTCAGGAAAAGTAACAAAAACTCAAAAGGCAAGAATTCGTCTATCTTTGGTTTTCAAAAGATATAAGTTTTGGTTGGAGAAGGCTAGGTTTTGAAGCATTTGGGAAACTGTAAGTCTTCATAATAGTCTTAATGTGGATAGATTCCCCTATAACACATTTTTAAAGTGGCAAATCGCCTGGCTGTGGTGGTGCACAACTGCATTCCCAGCACTGGAGAGGGAGAGGCAGGCTAGTCTCTGAGTTTAGGGCTAGCCTGGTCTACAGAGCAAGTCCCAAGACAGCCAGAGCTACACAGAGAAACCCTGTCTCAAAAAATAATGATGAATTGAACTCACAGTAATCCTCTAATAAATAGGCCCACAGATCTTGTTAAATGGGGAGCAACATTTGGAGGAGTAGCTAGAGACTGCATACATGTTCTCTGTACAGAAAACTCAACTGTGAGGTTCTAAACAGAGTAATAAAGTCATATTTCTCCTCAGCATTATGACCCATATTTCTCAGAAAAAAATTCAAAATATGTCAACCATGATTGAAAGAGAAAGTTTGGAAGTTGTGCTTCTAAATTGAATAAAGCAAGTATCTTCCATAGAGTTCTGTAGACCAGGTTGGCCTTGACCTCAGAGATTCCCTTGTCTCCTCAGTACTAGTATTAAAGTCAGGTACCAACACAACCGGAAATGCCTCACTTTTAAAATGTGTTAGAATAGATCTAGCCTCATTAAAATTCTTATCAAGACTTATAGTTCAATAAACATTTGAAATTATAGCTCTCTTCAACAAAAAAAAAAAAAATGTATTTTTGGAAAACCCAAAGGCACATGAATTCTATCATTTGGGACTTTCCTAGTCACTAAATACCTATGTACATCATAGGTGGGTAAAAAGAGATAGTATATCCACTGTGAAAAACTTGGTTCTTTCTTCAGCATTGCCATAAAGCACTCAGTATTTTTAGAGCTGCGCTTTAGGAAAGAAAATAGGTTGTCTAAAGAAGCCACCCACCAAATATTTCAAACCAGACCAATTGCTCTGTCTTCCACCTCATCATACTCACTAACTTAGTAAGTGGTTTTCTAAATTTGATTCCATTTCTCTTGCTGGAATCTTTCTCCTTTATCCAAATGGAAATGTTCTCCTGATTGCCTGGCTTTAGGATGGCCATAGCTGCAAATCCAGAAGGCACCTTGCCTGATCTTAGTAGGAGAATTCAAAGTTTTTCCAGTGCATCTCCAGGGCCACATCTACTGAAAAACACATCCTTCATATCAGATGGTTTCTAAAAAAGGTTTCAATGTCTTTTTATACCCATACTTTGAAAGACTTATAAGATGAGCTCTTTGTGTGTGGTATTTTTGCATCTTTAGATTTTATGCTGGCATACTTTGACCTTACTTTCTAATGTTTGCAATAATTTCCAAGAGCATCAATTCATGTACTTTAATCACTAGATAATTCATAATTCATTCACCTACCAGATTGCCCAGGAAACAAACTATTTTTGATTAGTTGGTTTTCTTTTTTATTTTGATACATTTATTTTTGAAAAAAAAGCACTTCAATTTTTAATGTTTACCATATTTTAAATTTCAGCATGCCCTTCTTCACCCTTGCCACAGCAAAATGCACTCTGGAACTCTAATTTTTGAGATGGGGACCTCCAACAACAACTCAGTCCTCCTGGACAATTTCTTTAAGTTGCACAAGGTTAGGCTGCTGCCCTTGCTCATCAATTTCTGGTTTTCTGAGACAAGGTTTTATTCACTGTGGCCAGAATGGTCAATAACACCGCTTTCTTGTTAATTATGTCTTTTAGTGTTTTTAGACTATAATATAACTAACTACCTAATCTCTTCCTGCCTTTTCTTTTCTCTGAACCATCTCATAATTCTTCATGCTCTGTTATAAGTTCATGGTTTCTTTTTTACTAATTTCTTTCATAATAGATGGCTAGATAGATAGATAGATAGATAGATAGATAGATAGATAGATAGGTATGTAGATGGATGGGTGGGTGGGTGGGTGAATGGGTGGGTGGATGGATGGATGGATAGATGATAGATAGATAGATAGATAGATAGATAGATAGATAGATAGATAGATAGATAGATAGATATGCCAGTCTATATAATACCATTTATATGTGTGTTTTTAGGGCTTAATCTATATAGGATAACCAACTCTCAGGCTCTTTCCTGAAGAAGAAAATTTCTCAGCTTTTCTGCATTCTCTGGTTGCCTTGACTTCTTGTCTAGGCTTGCAGCTTCTGGCCATCCTTGCTAGCATATTTATTGCTGTTGTCCTTATTCAGCTTATGTTTAGGCAGTCACGTGGGCAAGAATTTATGTGTGTACCATCTGACATTACTGGAGACACAATATAGCTTAAGCTTTGTACAAGTTTTCATTCCTTCCATGTCTCTAAAACGTATGTGTATTTATGCAATGAGAGACAACTGTCTGGGTAGTTTTGCCTTTTATACTGAGTTGTACTCAATTTATTCCATTGAGCAAAATGAATAGACAGACCTATACAGGGATCACATCAAAGTTCTGGCTGCATTCACAGGCCACCATACCTGTGAAAATGGCTTAGAGTATTTCCCAGAGCATCCCTGACTACTCTTTCTCCATCCCATAGTTCTTTCATACTCTGCCTCTTCCTTGTCTTTCAGCCCAGTTATTTGTCTCTGAAATCATCTTTTTCATTCCTTTTCTTTTCATTATTCTGTTGCCTGTCATGTGTCCCAGAATTTGTGCATTTAAGAGTAAGAAGTCTATTTGTCTCTTTATTTTAAAATTCTATTAGCACCTAGTAGAAAGTAAGCAATACTTGGTAGATGGAAGGATGGAGAGATCAATGGACCCTGTTCATTATCCTTTCTCAACCATTCTTTTCAAATTACTAAAGTGTTTGATTTAACCTAAGCAATCCTAAAATTAAATCAAAATTTCCCCCCAAGTTTATTATTGTCAACTTGAAGGAAAATATATCTATCATGTGCAGTTATTTCTTATCTCTGAATGGGAATGAAATAAGAATCTGGAAAAATTGCAGCATGTATATGAGAATCCTGCTCTCATCTTTACCAGAAGTTGTCCCCTGGATGAAATTATTTTAGGTATCAGGGCTTTGTGCATGTGCCTAGCTGACCCAATAGTTACTTAAGTTTGCTCCCTAAGTCTTTACATAAAATGACAATTTCTAAACTCCATCTGCACATGCTTCAAATGATCCATAATTATCTCTGAAAAGAAATAGCAAATATTGTTTTCTTCTTTGCCACATGAAAGATATGCTAGATGCAGTCTCTGTAGTCTTGAAGATTGGGCACCTTCTCCAGAATAAACACCAAGGACAGACTTTGATCACCAAGCACCTGTGCATTTCTTTTCTCCAGTCTCCACCAAGTCAGCCACAAAGCCCATTAGGAATGCAGTTTTGCATTTGTCTGGATGAAGTGCTTAGTAATTAGTTCTTTTTACATTTGGCAATTGTGTTAACACAACTCAGTAGGTGTCTTGTTAATTTGTTCATTACTAGGTGGATGAAAATGTGCATCTCTTCTGTGAATACCAATTATTCCTAAATGAGGTAATTTTACCAAGACAGTGAAATTTCCTCATTCGTCCTTGGTTTAAGGATATTACTGCCAAGAATGAACAGTTCCAAACAAAGAAAGCCGTGGGAGGTGGAGAATGTTGCTCTTCCATAGAAAGTGGTAGGAACCAACTGAATTAATTTTGCAGTCTTAGAAGGAAGACCATTTCGGAGTGCACAGGACACCAGAAGGAAGCGACTGGACACTTTTGATGTAGTTACTTCTGCTTCATAGTCAGGTAGCCCTGGCTCTGTGAAGTGTCTTTACCTTATGAAACATTAAAGAGACATGTCACAAAATGAGCTAGAAGAATGAAGAGTAACCACACCATCATCTTCACAACTTGATCATAGCCCATGGAGTGATGCGTTCGTGGGTTTAGACTCTCAGCATCTTCGAGGAAGAGCTGCTAAATGACGTTCCTGTCTCCTGCTCTGCTTGTCTTTATCTCAGTCAAACAGCTCCATTGATTCTCAGTTTCCACCTAGTTGAATTTTTACAGAATTGGTGTTGTTATGGGTTAAGGAAGTGGATTAGGGACCTCTCTAAACTCAGAATAGAATCAATTCGTATTCCTATAAAAATGGAGAGTATTCTTCTCACATTTACATAAGTCAGTGCCATCTGTAACACATGCGGGCTTCCATTTCTTCCCAGATAATCCACGTACATACATACATTCTCTGTGTTCATGCACATATTCTCTGGACAATAAGCCCACGGAATCTTGATTTCTGCCCTTCGGTCAGTAGAGTTGATGGTTGATAGAAAATGAAGGGGCTCTAGTTTTCCATTCTGGGGACAGCAGATTCTGAGACACATTTTGTCCTACCTTGTTACTTTCACAACTACAGAGGAGAGATTAACTAACCTACTGGCAAGCTTTCCTGACTACTTTCATGGCCATTAGAGAAGTAATTAGGTAAGTAAGTAAATAATATATTTATTTTATAATAATAATAATAATTATTATTATTATTATTATTATTATTATAAATAAGATTGCCTCCATCCCTGGTATCACAGGTTAACCAACTGAGAAGCTTTCATGAATATCTGCTAAGTCCTGGAGAAGTAGGGGCGATCTGATTGCCTCCATCCCCAGTAGATGACAAGAGTCATGGAATCCCTGAATTACCTGTTGTGTGCCTCTTTCCCCTCATCTATTACAAAAGAGCTTTCCCTATGCTACCTCTGACAGTCTCTGCTCTCTCTACTTTGGGTAAGACTCAATTTCTTTTTAGAGGAGTTAGAATTTTTGCTTAACGTGGCATTTTATCTTGTCTCACATCAAAGAATCACTTTACAGAAATCTCATGTCCTAACAGAGCTATTTTCACTCAATTGAAAATATAAAAGAGGGCATGGAAGGTATATTATATTCCACATCTATGGCTATGAGACTAGCAGTGGGTCTACTGTATATGAATTTCACAATAACTATTGCTACCCATAAGCAGTGAGTGTTTAATAAAGAAAATATTAATAACCAATTGACACCTCTCAGGTCAGCAAGCATTATCTCAACTATTTAACATATTTTTAGAACACCTGACCCCCACACCCACTGACCAGGAGAAACAGAAACTCCTCTTATCTATTCCAAGAATGAGGATTCTCAAACACACAGAAACTTAACTCTTTTAGATAACAGTGCAATGAGGCCTTGATCCTTTTAGTATATATAAAACTTGGAGCTGAGGATTCGGGTCATGGATCTCTCGCAGTGTTTATCAGGAAGTCTTTTGTCCAACAAGTGTAGCATCACGTCAACCATAAGAACCGGGGACTTTTAGCAGGACGGCATGTATTCAGATCCTAGTTGTACAGCATCACCTAAGGCCTTGAAGGCTCCATTTCCTTTTCCTTCAATGGATATAATCAATGCACTCCCTCTAAAGGGTTGGGGGCCTCATGCTTCACACAGGGTTTACTCTCTAGAAAGGACTCAGCAGCAACCAGCTCTATAGGAACCTGTAGCATACCAGTACAAGAGTAGCTATTTGTAAGTGAAACAAAATACTCTGTGTAATGAATTTTTAAAAGATGGCATTCTTTTGTTCCTTACTTCCTTCTCGGACCGAGCTAGAAACAAAGGCCCTACTCATCCATGCTAGCGCTCACCCAGCAGGCTTTGTCAGCTCATAAATCTTGGTTGTTTGTTCACACCTTAAGAGCAATAGAAGGAACATTGAGCAGGAGGTGTCTTATTCCACAGGGCACTGCTAAAAGCAAGACTGAAATAATCCCGCACTTTTTTTTTTCTTTTCAGTCTGAGACCTGATGGATAGGCTTCTTGGCTTAAACAAGGAATGGGGATATAGAAGGGGGCAAAGCAGGTCTCCAAGCTGAAGTCTTTACGATGTCACACAGCACAGATGCAAGAAATCTGCAGAGCCCAATGAAATGGGGACACCTGAGTTAAAGCCAGGCTCTGGGAGACATCAACTTAGTATGCTTTTCATGCTGGATGAGAGCCAAGTCCCTGAGAAATTCTGCTGTCATTTCTTTTCACAGCCACTGGCAAACAAGTGTAAAATGTAGCAAGCTAAAGAGACAGGCATGGTGGCAGGGACTTAACACCAAAGTTAAGTAGATGAGACAGAAATGGGCTTCAGGAACCAAGAGAGCTCAAATGTGGATGAGAGGGAGCAGAAGCCAATGTACACTGAGTCCTCTAACACTTAGCCACGGCACACCCTTCCAGTGAAAGAAGTGTGCACAGCCAGGCAATAGTAGTGGGATGGAAGTCATGTGGGGCTGCTGCATCAATCTCTCTTGGGTCCCTTCCCATTTTACCATACTGGAAGCCTACAGCTGGGCCTGAATATAAACTCTACTTCTTCAGAGGAGCATGTGTAGAATGTAACGAATTAATGCTAACACATTCATTCAATTTCTATTTATTGACATGTCGTTTTTCATCTTGACATTTTTATCCCCAAAAGGGCTGTTGCGTCAGCCATGGAAGAGGAACATCAACAAAGAACGATGTCTTTATGATGCTTTTCGGTTCACTCCATAGCTCTTCAACCAATGACTACAAGGAGTGTTTTACCCAGATGGCTTCAGAGACAATGTGGTCCCACCACAGAAGCCTGTTCTCGTGGTGTATGGCATCTGGTCCTATAGGATGGTATGGCAGGGAATGAAGGGGGTAGGGGTGGGCGCATCTTTGCGGTAGGTAAGAAGATTTCTTTTGCAAAACCACCATCTGACACAGTCTTAAAGGGAATCATCTGTCTTTGCCAAGATTCAACCAAAACTTCAAGGGAACTTGAATTTCCTTACTATGGATTTAAGGACCTCCAACGAGGGAAGCCCAGATTTGGAAAGAAGAACAAAGGAGCCAACTAAAACTTCACAGGGGCTTCAACTGGATCCAACCTCAGAGCTTAAAATTGAGTGATGTCAACTGACTGGTTGTGACTATTAATGCCCACTCCATAAAATATCCCTGTCAGGATCTGTGTTAATTTGTCTAGGTTTTGCAGACGAATAAAGAGAAGCACACGGAGAAAAAGGAGTAGGCATGCCTGCGGCCCTTCTGTGAGTCACAGCCAATCTAAGAATTACAGCTCTGAGATCCTGACTTGCAGCACCTGCACCTTCTGGATCAGTCTCCTTAGATCGACCAGACAATCGCTTCAAAGCTTTTATGGCAATTCGAGCAGGAACGTTGTCTCCTACTAGAACACGCCCACTAGATTCTCCTTCTGGACCTTGGTGAGGTTGTTGCCAGAGAGCACAGAGCAGGAGACAGAATTTAGTGCTTGAAGTTGTCCAATCTCTAGGCAGACTTCTTAATGGCAGAAAGCAGGCCTTATAAGGAGAAAAGTCTGGGAAGTATCTCTCTGACATAGCTTGCAAGGAGGAAACTTAGGGTGTGGGGGAACAAAGAACCGACAGAGAAAGAACAGCTCATTTGTTTGTTAACTTGAAACTAACCTTAACTGAGTTAAACTAACATTATGCCTTAACATCGCTCCAAACGTGATAAACCACAGTTCCCATGTTAACTTTTTTTCTGC
Source organism: Micromys minutus (assembly GCF_963924665.1). Classification (NCBI taxonomy): domain Eukaryota; kingdom Metazoa; phylum Chordata; class Mammalia; order Rodentia; family Muridae; genus Micromys; species Micromys minutus. The sequence continues at coordinate 15,944,409 of NC_137968.1, forward strand.
TTTGTAAATGTATACGATATATTAAGTAGATAAAAATAGGGCTCAGAGATTTCTGATTATTTGCTGCTCTCTGCCTGGTAGGTAGTGGCAAGGCCTCTCACAGACATTTCCTTGTACTCTGGACTAGTTAGGTTTTAAGGGATGAGGCAGAGATGGCCACCGACCACCAGCATTCACATAGGTAACACTAATTTTCATTTTCAAGAAAGGTAGGTATGCACTAAGGATGGATCAGACAAGATGTCATCATTTTGTTTTGCACTGGGTCAGAGGAATAGGAGGAAAGATGTTTCCTCCTGAAACATCAAAGGACAAAAGTGGCAAATTGTACTTACTGTCTAGTCTCTCTTCCTAAAGGACTTTGTTTATCATCACTCTTATTTTCTCTCTTTATTTTTTTTAAAAAAAGATACATGTACAGATTTTTAAAGGGATTTTGGCATAACACTATATGAATATATTTTTGTCAGTACTTAACTCTTTTAAAGGTTTGATAGCAAGCATTGAAATCCCACTAGTTACCATAAGCCTAAAGTACATGTAGAACAGAACATAACATGAAAACAGTCAGACTTTTCTTGGTGTGTATAGATTAAACATAATGATTTTTGAATATAAAAAATTGCCACAAGGTTATATTCTTAGCTCTTGGATTATTAATGATTTAAGGTCCAGGTGTACCCCACTCTGAGAGGGCACTATACACTTATTAATTTTTTCCTAAGAAAGACTGAGGCTTTCACTTTTTGGCCTTTGTTTTTCTTTACCTAATCATTTATTAATTCAACACACCTGATCATGTGCTCTGGCTTTTGGGGCAAGAGTTATGCTTCGTATGTTCTAGAGAGCTGCCATGGTTTTCTAACCTTCCTCAGAGCTGTGTAGAAAGTACAAGTGGGAAGCCTGCAAGCATTCTTCAGGAGAAGTGTTGGAGCTCGTGTTCGGCTAAACTATCACACCCTCCCCTTCCATGGGCTTTTCTACTATCTGAAGAATATATTCAGTCTACTGTGAAGACTGAATGGGGTCTTCATAGGCACAGCAACTTTCAATGCTTGCCTTCCCGGTTTCCATGCAACACTCTAATAATCTCCAACAATACCATTTCGCACATTAGTTAGTTCTTAGAAATGGAGGTAAGGCTTCAGGTTACACCACAAAGAAAGGAACATTTCCTTTACATGCTTTAACATCTCATCCTCATTTTACTGGCAATTTTCTCCAAAACGCAATTCAGCTAAATGCGGCCCTTTACTACAGTTGCCCGAGTCTTGCTTCTAGCACGTTAAAATACAGTAACCAAGTTTAAGGGTTATATTCACTTTTTTTTTTTTTAATAATAATAAGCAGAGATGGGAAGGTTGAATTTTCTATTCTCTGAAAACAAGAGATAGGCATGACTCAACTCTGGCTTTACCCCAGGACCACTTCCTACCTTGAGCTTTTTGTAACTGGATGGATGCCTTCTCCACAAGTCCTCAGAGCCACCCATCCAGCCCTCCACCATGGTAGGCAGGTAACACCTTACCATGGAGAGAAACAAAGAGGCCTGACAGATGCTGTCGCCAAGGCTTCAGCAGCTGGGTTAGTTCTGTTCTGATTCCATTCTGTCTGGCCAAACAAGCAGCTATGAAGAAGAGTTTACAGAGCACCTAAATGAAATGTGCTTGGTGGAGAGAAGCCCTACCCGGGGGTACCACACATCACAGCTGGGCGTAGGCAAAGCTACAACTGACTGAGAGCAAAAGAAGTTTGGTATGGGAGCAGCTGCTTTCAGCCCCTGCTAGCAGCAAGGCTTAATCATCTGGCACCCAAGAGTCTGGAGAAAAACAAGGCAACTGGGAGTATTCTGGGTGTGAGCTTCATCATTACATTAGATACAAATGATTTATTTGCAGAAATTGGTTCCTTGGCTGGCCCTAACCTGGAATGACATTTCTCATCCAGAACCTGCTTATGTAAGCATGAAGGTCAATAGGCACAACAAAAGAAGAAAGAGTTTCAAGAAAGGGATTAATGCTGTGACTTAATGCTTGGGAAGGAGGGGCCAGACAAATCATACAAGGGAAGGCACACTATGGAAAAGCAATGTAAGGTTTCATGGTCAGACTGTGGTATGTGGGGCAGGCTGATAGAACTCTTTTATCAATCTGCAGTGGCACTAAATTCTTCCTGAGCCTACATTCCTCTCAACTGAGTGTCTTGTTTTTGCTTTGTTTAGATGTGGATGAGTCAAGATGCCTTAGGAAAGACTACGTGTCCCTAATGTACCAACCTGATGCTTCAAGCTCCATGTAACGACACTATTACTCACTCATTCAGTACTTCCTCCACTGCAAATTAAAATCTATCAGAAAACAACTACCATCTTTGCTTCTAAAACAAAAGGCAAAGGTTAAAACAAAAAGAAAAGACATAGCCCTTAAACACATGACTGTCTCTCCTGTCTCAGCTTTCCATCTTTTAGAACCAACGCTGTTAAGGCTTTTTGAAAAGTATGGGGGTAAATTGGAGACATCTAGAAGCCTTGTACAAATGCTAACAGCAAGTGTGTGTGCAGAGGGTGTGTATTTCCTTTTGTTTTGGTGGGGGTGGGGATGCAGACTATAAAATGGAACTACTTGAAGTAAACAGTTCAGCAGCTTTTGCTAACCGCAGTGTTTTATAACCTGTGCCTCCACCATTGAATCACCCAAAAGAGAAACCAATCCATATCAAGCAAGTTGCTTTCTGATCCTTCCACCCCTGTCCTCCTGGACCCGCCTCCTTGAGCAGCATACTTGGGAAGAGAGCTCACACTTGCTTTGTTGTGGTGGATTCAGTTCTTCTGCTCCCAGAGAACCCCCCACACTCCTCCCCACACAGTCACAGTGGGTTAGGGGTTTGTTCAAGGTCTAACCACAGTTAAGATCTTGGGTCTAGACACAAATGCTCCCAAAGACAAAGTTCCCACCACTTCAGGATTGCATTGCACTGATCAAAGCCACCACAGTCGGGAGCCAAGCTTGCCACAGTCTTTCAGGACCATTGTCATCATTTCTGTCAGTGGCTGCAGGGATTTTCCTTGAAGCCAAATGATAAACCCAAAGTTCATTTTACTGAGATTTGTTTAAGGAATCCATTGCAAAGGAAGAAATGTAGGTAACCACATTGGGTTAAAGGCTCGTCTGGCCAACAGATTTGTATCTGCAGAGAGATTTAAAATCACAAGCCCCAAGTCTGCAGCCCAGGCTGCCTCTGCTGCTCTGGGATTTTACACACATGCACACTAACTTCCATTACAATCCTCCTATTTTTAGTTACATATAACTTTTAAAGAAGTTTCTCTTGGAAAGTTTGAAGGTTTTCAGCAGTTATTTTTGTAATTCTTAAGGAGGAAGACCTAGCTTTTTCCACCTCAAAAATGCCAATTTTTCCCTTTTAATATCTGACTGAAATAACCAGATTCTAACATGTCCTAATTCCTTCTCTTATAACTCACCTCCATCCAATGAACGAAGTTACACCAAATCCAAAAGAAAATAAATCAATGAAAAATATTCTCCCCTATGTACTGTTAAAAAAAAAAACACATTGTCTAATAAGGTTCATTTACATTGTTTCCTGAGGCCATGGGAAAATGCAAAGCACATTGCTTAATTCCTCCAGGCTGTTAGGTAGGGTATTTTCTGCACATGTAGAGAGGAGAGAATTTTCAAAGAGATCAGGATGAAAAAGAGAAAAGGTTAATTCTGATGTAATGGAGAGTTTCTCTCTGTTCCTTTCTACTTATATTTTGATTTTTAAATCTATATGTATTTATAACATAATATGCAAATATCGTAAGTGGTGCTGGTAAGACCTAACGTCCACTAAAATATTCTAGGTATTTGAACTCCATGACCATTTTCAGTTCTGTGTTCTTCTCCTTCTTATTTCATTCTAAAGCTACTATATTATTTCTGTTTCAAAAGACTGCCAAGGAATCCAGTAGTGAATAGAGCATCCCTGATGTTGTGGCTAATTGGCAGTTCAGTCATTCAACATTTATTTTTAGCATTTGATTCTTTCTTTTGATTCTCAAAAACACTTCTGGTCTGTGTAGATGTGTAAGTCAAGTCTGTTTCCAACTAGAAAATATCACCAATTCTTCACCAATTACTAAAGGGAACTACTAAACCAGTTTAAGCCTCAATGAACTCAAGACCATATTGAGAACCTAGAAAAAATACAGATTTATAATAAACTGCATATTTTCTGTTTTTAGAGAGTAGTAAATTTAAAGTCTTCAGTTGCAAGTCCAATATGTACATCCATGTGTAAATATGGGAGGAAATAAAGGGACAAGTAGAGGAGCAGGGATTGAAGAAAATGGCATGCATATTGGATAGATCCCCAGGTGAGGGATAAGAACACCAAGAAACTCACAAAACTTTCAACCCAAAATGTGTCCTATCTGAAAGAAATGCAGGGACAAAGGTGGAGCAGAGACTGAAGAAATGGCTAACCAACTTGAAACCTATCCCATAGGCAAGCACCAATCCTGACACTTATTAATGATACTCTGTTATGATTACAGACCGGAGCCTGGCATATCTCTCTTTTGAGATGCTCTACCCAGTAGCTGATTGAAACAGATGCAGGTATACACAGTCATTGTCCAGAGCTCAAAGACCCTTATGGAAGAGTTGGGGGAAGAAATGAAGACTAAGACTTTGAAGGAAATAGAAAATCCACTAAAAGATTAAGAGTGTCTTCCTGGATTCCTGGGAACTCAGAGACTGAGCCACCAACCGAAGAGTATATATGGACTGGACCCAGGTCCCTGGCACATATATAGCAGAGGGCTGCCTTGTCTGGCCTCAGTGGGAAAGACTGACCCTGATCTTGCAGAAACTTGATGAGCCAGAGTGTAGGGGATACCCATCAGGGCTCCACCTTTTCAGGGGCAAAGGGATGGGGAGGAGTGGGAGAGGGCCTCTGTGAGGGGAACCAGAAGAGGACAGCATTAGGGTTGTTAATTAATTAATTAACTAAAACCAAAACAACAACAACAAAAGAACTATTTTTAGTAGTGGTGAGTTTTAACTTTGTATCTGAAAAGCCATGTGGGATCTATATCTTCCATATGATGTGACCTACCTGCTTTAATATGTTCAACATTGCTCCTTAGAGATAGTGAGAGATGAGCCTGAGAGATTTTTCTTGGTAGGTTTTATGTCTTTTTCATGAAAAGTAGAGTTTAAAAACCCAGTTAGTCAGCATTAGGTGAGAGGCAAAACCTACAGCAGCACACAGCCCTGAGAGAACACTTCCAGTGCTCCAGTTAGGATCAGTGCCACAGAATGGATTTTAAAAGAAAAATGACCTCCAGGAATGCGATCACAATTTTGCTTTGTTTTTTAACTATCTTTTATTCAACCATTTTTTTCTTCCATTCTTTCCTGAATCCTTCCTTTCTTTCTATTTTCAATATATTTTTTCGTGAGAAATATATTTAGAATGAGTTTATAGATTTGTGAAACATAATTTGATGGCAAATCAGTAGAAGCTATTTATTTTTTACATAAATTTTTTAGAACCTTTGCTTTTCATGGAGCAAGGAGGGGACCTTTATATTGAATGTTCTCCCAGGATATAATTTAAGTTTCATTAAAATATAGGAAACTATTTCTGATTAACGTACAAATGAGCATCTGGTTGTCATCAAGGTGCACCAAGTACACAGGGGTGGGCTGAACTTCCTACAGAAGAGCAAAAAGCTACAGAAAAGGTACAACCACAGATGGTAACCAACCAGCCTGGCTTCATCCACACCCACTTAAAGTAGGACATGTAAACCAATGTGGGTGGAGTACTGGGACAATAATAACAGAAAGTGATTTAGAAGAAGGCAGCCTTTGTCTATAACACTCATGCCTCATTACCCATGCAGAAAATGAGAGAGAGAGAGAGAGAGAGAGAGAGAGAGAGAGAGAGAGAGAGAGAGAGAGAATCTGCTACAGAGTTGACAATCATCCATTCCATTTCATGTGATTAATAGGTATTTAGGCTAATGAGTATTGACACACTGTAGACTTTTGAGTCAATGTGGAATTTGAGCATAAATAGCTTAAATTATTATTTTGATAAATAGTATTTCTAAATGCTATAATTAGAAAGGAATGAGCTATTTTAAGTTCTATTCATATGTGTGCCCCAATTACGGTCATCATGTTTAATATGATGGTAAAGGGTGGAGGAGTACCTAAGTCTTTGAAAAGTTTCTTTTCAAATGAGAAACATATGATTTCCCTGACTCATCTCTATTTTTAAAACCCAAAGTACACATTACCCATTTGCTACAGAGATGAATCACAGTGGACATTTCATTTCCAATCCCATCTATCTTCCTACCAAGGTTGGTCCATCAACTACAGTATCAGAAAGGCCACGAACAAAACAGAAGTCTCCAAGTATTTATCCCAATGTGAAGAGAGAAACTTGATTCACTGGAAGAACTTAGTAGAAAGCTCCAACCATAGAAAACCTAAGGAAAGAAAAGGTTGGAGAAAGAGTACAAGCAAAAGGAAGTGTGTGTGCTCCTGACTGTTGTCCTCTGCAAGTATGTTGATAACCTACTAGAACTCAGTGTGGCTTGTTGTAAAAGGAACCAGGGCCTCAATTCTGAGTCTGGTATGTAATTAGTGGGTGAGTTGTACTAATTGAATTTTCTCACTAACTGTAGTTTCCCTACCTGTGCAACTGAGCAAAGTGCATTGCTTGGAGTTTTTATAAGGGTCATAAAGACTACATAAGGATGTGAGCTTCACAAGAACAAGGCCACTAATCCATTGCTGTTCCCAAGGGCCAAGTGTCAGTCCTGGCATTCAGGCATTGTAGTATTTATTATAATCACTCAGCAGATGTTTGCATGCTATAGATCCTCTTCTCACGATATTGATATTTCAACTCATATGTTCCCAACAGCCTATTAATAGGTGATATTATTACACTGTTTTATAGGCATGGAAAATAATGCACTGAGAAGGTAAGTGATTTATTCAAGGTTATATTGAGCACAAAGGCAGAATCTCAGCACTGATTCTTCAGTGATGCAGAGAACTAATAAGAACCCAACAAATATATATAGATTGAACTGAAAAACTCACACACACAAACTGAGTCACACTCAGGCACAAGGCACTTTGATGACTTACTCCTACTTTTTTCTTTCGCCTTCCTATCTTCAAAAACAAATTAAGTTTTCTAATAAAATTTGATTTTTTCAAAATAAAACATAATTTCTTCCTTAAAGATTATTATAGAAAGCAGAGCCGTAATGATGGACAAAGAATTAGATGAAGGAACAGTGAAAATGAAGTTGTTTGACATAGAGCAGGTTGCTATATGCTGCTAAAATAGGATATTATGAATTGAGTAATTTAACTTAAAAAATGGTCAGTTCATAGTTCTAGAAGATAGAAAGTCCAATAATATGTTACCCAAATCCACCCTGACAATAACAATACTAATCTATTTATGATAGGAAATCCCACTTAATAGTTCTGCCTAGAGGGCTGGAGAGATGGCTCAATGGTTAAGAGCACTGACTGATCTTCCAGAGGTCCTGAGTTGAAATCCCAGCAACCATATGGTGACTCACAATCATCTGTAATGGGATCTAGTGCCCTCTTCTGGTGTGTCTGAAGACAGTGACAGTGTACGTATATCTAATAAATAAATGAATCTTAAAAAAAAAAACAAAACTTCTGTGCTTATTAGGTGCCCCCTCTTTACACTACTGTGCATATTGTGTATATTTTTAAGATGCATTGGGGGAGCGTTTGCAAACTACAGCACAACAGTCCCAAATGAGAGCCATTTTTTCCTTCTGTACAACATTTGGCAATGTCTGTAAACCTTATTTATTTTATAACAAAGGGAATGGGCTGCTACTGACTTTCATGAGTAGAAAACAGAGACAAAGGTTAGCATTCTACAATGCCCCAAGCATCTCCCAAATTTTTCTAACCTAGACATCACAAGTACAGAAGCTGCAGAGCTTCACAAACACTATCTACAATTAAAGGTTTTGGAAGTTCTATGATGAAAGAGAAAGTCTCTCAAGACTAGAATAGCCATGACTGGTTTATTATAAATGAAAGGTTTTTTTTTTTTAGAATGATGCATCTTAAACAAATATGGAATGGAATCCTGAAGGCAAAGGAGACACCCATCTCCATTCATCTGGGCTTCTAAACATCAGTTCACATCTACATATAATGGATACCCAGACACAAGAAAACTAGGATCAATGGGTCAATTCTATAATTGGTCAGAAAATTTTGTATTATACTCATTTTTGTGAATTAAACAATCAAGACTAGGAATAACTGGTATTACCAAAGAACTGATAACATTTTTGAAAACCAAAATTACCTAGAAATTATTTCATATTTTTATCCACTGCTTTGACATTAAACTCAATTGGAAATGCTGTGGATATGCAGTCATATTTCTTCCCACCCAAATCCTGTACATCACTAATGAATGACCCCAACTGAACCATCAAATGGTTGTTGGAAATCCAAGAACATGTATAATGAGCACATAAGTCTTACAATGGCATTCTTCTTTCCTACAATGTATATGTGTGTATGCATGTGTGTGTGTGCGTATGTGTAAGCATACAAAGTATGACTCACACACACACATACAGTATATTTGAAGAGCATATGTTCCCAAAAAAGCCAAACCCAACCGTCTTTTCTATAAAACAAAGCCATGACCATCACAGAACAATAATGAGTAAAAATGACTTCAAAACCTTGTTACTAAATCCCATCAAACCGCATCTCATGAACTCAAACAATAACCCTAGGATGGCATTGCCAACAGAATTAAAATCATATCTTTGGAGTCAAGTGTCTAGATTCATACCCTATTCACCATTTATTAGCTCTCTAACCTTGTACAAAATACTTAATTTTACTGAGTCTTTATCTGTAATATTTTGTTAGTAAGTTAATAACAATTATCATGAAGAATTCATGTTCTAATTGATGAAAAGGACTAATTTACAGTAATTAACTTATAGATACTCAATAAAGCCAAATAGTTGTTTAGTTGCTAACTATATAACAAGTTTAACATATAATATATAAATAATATATAATAAATACATACTATAAAAATGTAATATATAATAAATAAATTGAGGGTACACAAAATTATTTCAGCCAGGGCTATGCTTGAGATGTCATTCTGAAGAGAGTTAGTATTTGACAGATGGTAGATACAAATTATTTTCCTCTTGTTAGTTTGTCTGTCTAGCTCTTTTTGAGTCCACTACTAAAATAGCTTTGTGTGTGTGTGTGTGTATGTGTGTTTGTGCACATGCGTGCATGCACACACACATGCATGCATACACACACTTATGCATTTGAGGAAGACTCAGTATCCCCAAAGGACTTCTTTATAACCTCAAGTATTACATCCTGGGTAACTTCCAGCAGTTATAAAGGGCAATGTTCTGAATGCCATAACTCAATAAATTAATGAATAAAGGCAAGACTGTAATCTAATATGATCTCAGCCTATCCTGAGTAGACCCATATTTTCCCCAAATAAACCTTTAATTCTATTAAATAAGATTAACATAAATGATAAAATTGAAATTTAAAGACTATTCTTTGAAGTTCTCTAACTGCTCTGATATCTACATTTCTCTGTTGACTAGTATAAAAATTAAGCTAATTACTGTTTCATTCCTAACTATCAATTGGATTGAAATTAGAATCAAAGTAATAGTGTGCATTGAACATGATATCATAAGATATGTGGTAAGAATACAACCAAATCTATTCAAATACAGAAAGAAAGGTATGTATTAGACATATGAACACCCCACATATAGGATTTAGTCTTTGGTGCGCTAGTTTTCAGAAACAGACATGTACTCAAGAGATACACTGGTACAAATAAAACTAGACTGTTTCCTGAATGTGTGCCAAAAAAAAAAGAATACTGGTTATCAATCAGTTTTCATTTATGCCCTTGGATAGTGCCAAGAGAAATAATTTTTTTTTCAAGGCATGTCAGGAAAGATAAGAAATACAGCTCTACCTATAATCCCAGAACTTGTGGAGTAGATTCAGAAACAATAGGTGTGAAGTTTATGCTTGGATACGCAGTTGTTTGTTGATTTGTTTGTTTGTTTGTTTGTTGTTTGTTTTTGAGGCCAGCATCAGCTATATGAGGTTTTGTCCTATAAAAAAGAAAAAAGATAATACAACCACTCTGGAAATCTGTCTGGCGATACCTCAGAAAATTGGATATAGTACTACCTGAAGACCCAGCTATTCCACTTCTGGGCATATACCCCAGAGACACTTTAATACACAACAAAGATATATGCACCACAATGTTCATAGCGGCTCTATTTATAATAGCCAGAAGCTGGAAGGAACCCAGATGTCCTTCAGAAGATGAATGGATACAAAAATTGTGGTACATATACACAATGGAATACTACTCTGCCACCAGAAACAATGACTTAACCAAATTCTTAAGAAAATGGCTGCATCTAGAGAATATCATCCTGAGTGAGATAACCCAGTCACAAAAGAACAGACATAATATGCAGTCACTGATAGTGGGATGCTAACCCCAGAGGCTTGGACTCCCCCAGAAACAACTCACAGACTGTATGAAGTCCAAGAAATAAAGAAAACAAAACAAAACAAAAAAAATATTTACAAAACAAGAAAACTTTAACTATTTCCATGTTACATTTTGTTTTACATGTACTTTAGCTCATTGTAACTATTAAGTTTCAAGGCATACTATCAAACCTTGAAAAAAATCAAGTACTGACTAAAAAAATATATTCATATAGTTTTATGTAAAAATTATGTTAAAATCTGAAAAAAAGTACTGACAAAAATGTATAATTTTAAGCAAAAAATGTTTAAAATCTGTACATTTATCTTTGTTTTGTAAAATAAAGTTGTTTTATAAAAAAAGAAAAAAAGAAAAAAAAAAGAATGAATGAATGAATAAACAAAAAAGAGGAAGAAAAGAAGGAAGGAAAGATGAAGAATAGATTAGATAGATGATAGATAGATAGATAGATAGATAGATAGATAGATAGATAGATAGATAGATAGGTAGGTAGGTAGGTAGGTAAGTAGACAGACAGATAGATAGAAGGATGGACAGATGGATGGATGGGCAGATAGATGGGTGTGTGGATGAATGATAGATACATAGATTTAAAAACAAATACTAATTCATGGTCTTTTTCAAACTTTGATACCATGGCAATAAATGAATAGTACCAATGAGTAACTCTCTCATTTACCTTTGCATATCAGTTCTTCACTTCTCATTTTAGATGTCAGGTCTTCCAGGAGCTATCAACTAACTCCACTCCCCAAATATTATTTGAGGCACCCCACAATCACGTGTGCTCTATTTTTCACAGCATTGTATCATGAATGATTCTTTATTAATCTATGTTATGCTATTCATTGAGAGAAGGGCATATTTGACTGGATAGTGATAAGTACCCATTATAAGTCAATGTGTTTTAATTTTCAACAAGCAAAGATGTGAAGAAAAACACTAGTAAAAAGCATGATTCATGGTGCTGTGCTGCTGTTGCTCATAACCACTGGGGACATAATTTAAACTGAAATAAGCGACGAAACTGTAGCATGTTTTTCCAAGTTATCTGTGAGTTCTCTCAACATAGCCTATTATTAGTATTTAGTAGATGATGTAGTATCATTTAAAAAAACCACTAATGAATTTAATTTTATTTTCAGATATAGACATTCTAAACCTTCTCCTTGAACCTATTTATCACCCCTAATACACTGTACTGTGAGTCATTACAACTGTTTTCTGTGTGTTCGTCATATAGCTAAAGAGTAATCAAAAGTGACTTGATACCATACAAGGAGTGTAAAGATCAGGAACTTATAACATTTGACTTGACCCTTAGATTGTGTGTGTGTGTGTGTGTGTGTGTGTGTGTGTGTGTGTGTGTGTGTGTATGCTTGTGCTCACATGTTTACACATGCTTATATGACCATGTACAAATATTCCTGTGCACATGTCTGGGGGTAGGAGGTTAACATTGGGTACTGTTCCATCCACTTTTATTTCTCCTTGTACATGGACTCTCACTGGGTATAATTCACTGAAGAGGCTGGGATTGCCAGCAAATAAGTCTCAGACATTAACCACCTTCTGCCTCTCCAGTTCTGGGTTTTCAAATGTGTGCCATCATACCACAAGTGGGCTCTGAGGATTGAACTCAGGTCCTCAAGCATCAGTAGCAAGTGCTTTGCTGACTGAGTTATACTGCCGGCGTGATCCCCAGATTTCTCATTGACTCATGCGTTCATTCACTTGCCAGTTCTATAAAGGTTTACTACACAGTAGAATGAGACTATTTAATTTTGATGAGCAGGTAGTGAAAAAGAATTAACCATTTTAAAGATGAAATATCTCAAGAGCAAACTACATCTCTCAAGTCTGACAGTTACAGTTAAAACTAGTTACTCCGATTTTATATGTGTCCTGAGAAGAAGTCCTATGGAAAGAGCGAACATGGTCCTTGACTTGTGTGATCAATATTGCTACTGCATAGTTAATATATCTCCAATCACTGAAGCGACTTAAGAAACAATGAATCTGACTTCCCATTTTATATTGTTCAGCTCATGAGTTTGTTTGTTTGTTTGTTTTACTTCATTGCTTCTGATATCATACAGAATATCATATCAGCAGTAGAAACATGGGAAAGAGGCAATTAACCAATAGACATGAAACAGATGAAAAGAAGCAGGATATAGAGTCAAAATGCTCTTGAGGATGTCCCACCTACTTCCTCTGACTGAGTCACAACTTTACAGAATTTTACAAAATCCAACCAACTAAGAACAATTTATCTTAAGTGTGTGGTCACAGTCTATATTCTAAGAACAAAGAAATATAGGAAAAACACTAATCCTGTCTGAGTAAAAAAGACTAATCCTGTCTGACTGTAGAGTCAGTGTAGAGAAAAATATTATGACGAGGTAGAGAGAACCCTCATCCTAATATTATTTGAGCTCTCCAAACTTAGGTATACAAAATTAGATCTGGTTCCCATCCACCTCTAATTTGCTAAAATATTCTAATATGTTTGGTTTTATCAGGCTTAAATTTGAGTAAAAGAATAGTGAGCAGCACAGAAGCATGAGACCAAGGTTCTAGAACGTTCTACAAATAGTGAGCATTGGTAGACATCACATAGTTCAAACATAGTATAACATGATCACTCCAAAGAACATTATCTAAATCAAAAATCACTTCAAAGTATGGAAAAAGCAGCTCCCAATGATTTAAAGAGATGTCAGTACCAAGAGAAGCTTTATAGTCAAGAATTCTGGGGTCTCCTCTAATACTGATACTGTCTTCATCTCTTATTTAAAGAAAATTTGAACAGGATTCAATTGCCCCGATGAAAACAGTGTCCCATTCAAGTGTATCTACACTTCATTTAAGCTCAGTTATTTAAGAGAATTGAAAATATTGATAACCACCCAGTAAGTATTGAATAAGTGATTTGGAAAGACTTGTTACTGACACTCAACGGAGAATTACTGCCCTCTTGTTCAATTCTTTCTTTGATATGTGTCATGGGCTTTTCTGAAATACTTCTGCCTGCTATTTGTGCTTTGGGGTGTTTATATGCAATAAATATCTTTAAATATGAAAAAATAGCGAGTGTGTGAACAAGAGCTAGTAAGACAGATGGGCCTACAACAAACACATTTGGCCTGTTGCAACACATAATTTCATCTTTAAGAAACTGCTATAGAACTCACACGATGTACTCTGCCGAAATACAATCCAGATAACCCGGGAAGAAATGGCATTGATGGATGACTGAATGATTGTTCACTTATTCAACATATGACATTTGCACTTGTGGATTTATCTCCCATTTGAGGGAAGCAATGACAGTTCTATCACCACGTTTATCTTTGACTTGCCCCAGTTATCTCCTGCGTACGGGTCCACTCCCTCCCTGCTAGCTGTTGAGATGTTATCATCCTATATGCAGAGTGGATTTGACGAGCTCCATAAGCTGTACTTGAAAGGAAAGCAAGCGATATAACTTGTTCGTGGATGATATCTTAAAGCCGAGGTTGTATATAATTAATCTACCCCTGGTGTTTTTTAAATGGATGTGCACTTGGATGTGACAGAAAACCTGGAGATTGATGGAAGTGAAACATAGAACTTCTATCAAAAACCCAAGCTTGGTGTGGCATCTGTGGACCTTGTCATTAATCATATTATAGGATGGAATTGTTTGCTACTATTTTGCTTTTTGTCTTAAAATATAAAATGCACCTAATATTTCACTGTGCGATTTCCCAGAAGATGAGAATGGTTTGACATGAAAAAAAAAATGTTTGCTTTCAGTTGAACAGTGTTCAGCAACAGTGAAGATAGAAGAATTTTATCTGTCCATAAACTGTGGTATTTAGAATATAGAGAATAAATAAGTCAGATTTTATTTCCCTTTAAAACTTTATGTGAACACAGAATCTGCTTCTTCAGAAAACATGAATTCCTTGCAAGAGTCTTCTATAAACTGGAAGATTTAGTGACAAAGTTCTAAAAGAATACAGAGCTATCAAACAAATCTATATATTTACATTGACAACTTGCATGCTCAATAGTTAAGTGCCCTATGTTCAATAGTTAAGAAGCAAATTTAAAGAATATGCTCATTTGTATTAGTATTGGTATTAGTATTAGCATTAGCATTAATATTAGTTTTAGTGTTGGATAAGGAGAGAATCATGGGTCAATAAAAATATAGAAAACTTTCTACACATGATGCTAAATGTATGCAGAATACCATCTCAAACTCTTGAAAAGAGAGAGGTGAATTTCTCTCTCTCTCTCTCTCTCTCTCTCTCTCTCTCTCTCTCTCTCTCTCTCTCTCTCTCTCTCCTCTCTCTCTCTCCCTCTATATATGTGCATATATATATGTGTGTGTATATATATGTATGTATGTATATATGTATATAAAGAGAAGAATTGTTTATGTGTGTGTTTTTATAAATTTACAAAGAACATAATTTAGCAGGATTTCTCAGAACACCTTTTTTCTCTTTGGTAATCATTATCCTCTTCTTGATTTTGAGAGCTGTTGAAGTCTTGCACAAGCATTGGTAAACTATCGATAGAGTAGGCCATCCATTTCCATAACCAAAACTGGTATAAGTCAGGATGTTAATCCATCAACATGTTTTCCATAACTCTGAAGGCAGAGTAATGTGGGCAGACTACAGATCACATTGTCTGAAAGCCTGAAAGCACCTGTTATCTAACCCTTTTCAGGACGTTTTCTAGGTCTTGATCAACCCTAGAGAAACAACCAAAACCAAATCAAAACAAAACAAAACCACTGAGGTGGTTTTTATCAGTTTTTTTCCTTTCTTTCTAAAGATTTTCACTTACATTTTTTTCCTAATCACACCAATTAGACAATAATATATTAGAAAGAGAAATCGGGGGGGGGGGGAGTGGTCAAGGTTAAATAAATGATTCAGAGTTTCAAACCAGAGTTCATTGTAATCAGCTCACACACCGAAAGAGAGTTAGGATTAATACCATAATATTTACAGATATTGTGGTTGATGCTAATTTAGGCAGACATCTAATATGCTCTTTTGTGATGTATAGCATGCATTTTCTAGATATAAGCTGTATTAAGGTGATAACAATATCTTCCCCATCTGTACATCCCTTGTCCCTGGAACATAAGGAGCACCCAAAAAATAGGAAGATGGCTTGATGACCAAGTGCTTCCCATGCAAGCATGCAGATCTGAGTTCAGATTCCCACACCATTTACATACTAGATTTGACAACAAACCCAGTAAGGGGATGACCAGATAAATGAATCCCAGGGCTCTTTGGCAAGCCAAACTAGCTGAAATAGCACGTTCCAGGTTCAGTGAGAGATGTCGTCTCAGAAACGTAAAATTAATTTGAGGAAGACATCCTCATGTCGACCTCTGGGTTCAACAAGGGCCTGCATGGGTGAGGACACACATGCATCACACACAAAGACATACAGACCAGATACCCCTCCCCACACACACACTTAAATTTCTTAATTGGTATAATAAGATAAAGACAAAAGCATAATTATTAGAGAATATCCCATATATCGAAACTGATGATATGGGCTATTCCGTTTTTAGTGGACTGAAATATACTCTGAGCAGAATTTTGGTTGAATCTTTGTGAATAAATAAAGCATCGTTGTCTGGCAGCATCACACATTAAGGGATCAATGATGCCCATTCATCTTCTTGTGGTAAAGCTTGGGCTTCCTGTTTTGCATGTCTCAATCTAGACTGGAAGCTCTCAGGGGTAGTGGTTTCATATTTATGTGCCCAGAAATTCTTCTGGGCACCTGTGTTGTTCCATGACTAATACCTAAAAATAACTGAGCAATAATGCATTGTTGGTGTGAGCCTTGCTTCATGCCTCAAAATACATTCTGAAAACACTGATTATAAACTTTCTTTAACCAACTGTCTTCTAAATCCAGAAAGCTGGTAAGAATGACTCAAGGGAAAATGACATTATTGTTTTGGTTGGATGGTTTCTCGTGACTGGTATATAACTAGTTGGGTATCATGTCAACATTGCCTGGTTTAAGAGTAATGCTGTTTTTCTTGAAAGTGAATAGGATTATTGAGCAGAATAATTCATGGGTTAAAAACATAGTACAGTTCTTCTCACCATTAAACATTCCTCAGTTGTTCTCCTGCAGGGACTTGAATTTCTAGAAGAAACAGAAGTCCTCTGCCTGCCAACAGGGTCCAGCTTCCCTTCGCCTAATTTATTAATAGCTTCAGAAACATCAAAGTACCTCATAGATGCTAGGAAAGTTGTTTGTTTTTATAAAAGTGAAGTCACAGTCATTATGGCATGTATCAGTAAATTTTGGTTTTTTTTTTTTAACTATGTTCTTAATTGAAATAGAATGACATCACCTTCTCCCTTTCCTTTCCTCCCTCCCTTGTGGCCCACACACTCTAGATTTGTCTCCTTTTAAAAATTATTATTATGACATATAAATATATTTTGATCTATTTATGATCACCCACATGTATGTATGCATGCATATATGCTCAAATCTATAAATACAACTGTTGAGTTATATATTTACATATATTGTTAGTGTGCACATGGCTTTAAGACTGACTACTCTGGATTGGGCAAAAGAGCAAATTTTGTTTGAATATATTTGACACCCCCAAATTGAATTCATTCTCTGTGTGCTCTCTCTTCAAGGATTTGAAGACGCTGCCACACACTCTCATTTCTACCTCGACGATGCCAGCCCCTTTAACCCGCTGCTTCCTTGATGCAGGTTGACACCCTCTTCATCCCGGTTAGCTTATCACCTCCCCGAAGCAGATCGCCAAGAGTATTGTTTTGTATGTTCTTTGACTTCCTGATGGAAAAGTTTCCTTCCTTCACTCATCATTCCTCAACATAGAGTTACGGGAGGTCTGTATTTTGAATGGGAATGATCAGATACTTTCCTACTAATATAAAGTGATTAGTTCATTGGCGGCTTGGATTTAGAATTAATTCCCTAGAAGTCACACCTAGATAGAGGCATGTCTGTGAGGACTTTTTCTGATAGGAATGACTAATTGAACCTTCTGGAATCTGGTGGCACCATACTAGCAGAAGGGTTTCACACAGAACCAAAAGGAAAGGGGAGTATGCCGGCTGAGTTCCATCATTTCTTCTCCTCTGTGCTTTCCAATTCATAAAGATGAGAATCAGTAGCCACCTCATTCCCCGACTGCCCTAGAGCAACCCATCACTTTGATGCTCCATCTTGGTGGACTGTGGTCCCGTAATCCATGAACTCAAATAAGCCTTTCTACCATAAATTGTTTCCTATAAAGTATTTAAGTACCTCAATAAAAATAACAAATACAACTAATAATTGATACCGAGGTATAAATTTGAGCAGATTTCTCTAAGCTATGTACTTATAGGAATAATGTTAGAAAACCAATCTTAGTGTATTTCAATATACTGATTTTTCCTTGTTGAATTAACTTCACTTAATTATTTAATTTTTAAAAATGATCGATTACAGACTATGAAGGCAAAGACTTTTGTTTATTCTCTAGTCTAGTAGTAATGATGTATAAGTTTATAAAACACACCTACAAGTAACATTATATGTACTTAACACTTTATATGGGAGACTATATATATATATATATATATACATATATATATATATATATATACATATATATATATATATGTGTGTGTGTGTGTGTGTGTGTTCATGTAATACAAAATTAATGGAAAAGGTGGTCAAGAGTGGGTAGGGTTATATGAAGAGTGTTAAGGAAGGAAATGGAAGGGGGAGTGTTTTAATTATATTATAATAAAAGAATATAATTAAGAATAAAGGTTTTAGCTGATATAAATACAAAATATATTAATATCAATGCATTAAGATAAAAAACCAATGCAGTAGTAACTCAGAGTGAGATAGACAAGACCCAGAAGAAAAAAAAATCATATTTGTTGATGTTAAGCTTTTAATTTTCAAATGTTTACGTTTCTTTTGGAATACACACAGAGTTCAGGAGATTGCTAAGCAGCCAAGAGAGGAGGTTTTCAAGGGATAAAAGATTGAATTCACTGGTATGAAGAATGAAAAGGAAATAACAAAACAAAGAGGTATAACTTGGGTGGGAAGCAGAGAGCAGGGTAAAGTAGGGAGTATTGGGAGAGATAAATAACATTAAAGGACTTTCAAATAAGCCATAAGAAATCCTACTACTATTACTGAAATGTTAATCCAGCAACATGGCTGCTCTGGTGATTAATCATAGAAAGCGAAGAATCAGAAAAAGATTTGTACAGAATGAGTCAGAGATAGGATATGCCCAACTCACTCAAGAAGAGCAGAGGAAGAGAATAAATGGGGAAATGCTTATAGTATGATGTATGGTGGGTAGTATTCTTGTATGGCAGTTTTACCAGGACAGTATTACAGAAACAAGTTACAGTGAGAACAAGCTAGACACAGGGGACGATAGACTGAACAAGAGAATGAGAAATAGCCAGAAGATTTGAATATTGACAAAGTTAGTATGAGGCCAGGAAGAGCAACTCAGTCAGAAGGCAAAAGAAGTTGGATTGAATCAGTTAGCTTGGAAAATTGGATGGTGCAGAGGCTAGACTTTTCCAGGCCTAAGTCTAAGGATAGTTAGAACAGAAAAGGAAATGTTCTGGGCTCAGCACAAGCCCTGAATTTGCACAGCTTGAGGTATGGCTTTAATCTCATCTTTTCATCTAAGGAAATAAAAATGACATTTACATACTACTATGAGAACTTCCCTGAATATATATATATATATACATGCATGTGATACATACATACATACATTTAAAATAGAGCTGTTCCCATAACAAGGCAACAGTCCATGCCTCCAAAGGCCTGGGATAGATGGTTTCTTTTGGTGTTGTTCATAAATGAGGTCCCATATAGATTGTTACTATTGTTCTTAGTTGCCCTCCAGAATTTTATGATTAGAGCATATTGCCAAAGATATGACCACCTACTTGAGCCATAAAGCACAGAGAATTCAAGCTAGTAGTAATCTGGATTATCCATCCCTACCAGATAGCACTCATAATGCTGCAAAGTGCTATGCATACATACTACCAGAGCAATCAATGATTCCCAGCTGTGAGCCCTGTGAGTTATGAGATATATCCAGACATACACACATCTGTGAACTACTGATACATCAGAATCCGTGTAATGTATTCTGTGATGATGGTACAAACTTCATGGAAGTAACATTTTGACCAAATTTAGGTCCTATTCCAGAAGCTAACCTGCACAGGTCAAGTGAAGTGGATCTGAGAGAAAATGACTTACTGTTATTCTGCTCAGTTCACATGGAAATAAACTAACTCATAATAACTTATGGTTATACCAACAGATCAATGTATCGCTGAAGCCTCATTTGAGAATCTTCTTTTTCCAGTAGATAGTAATTGGCACAGAGATCCAGAATTGGCCATGTTGCATAGAATAAGAGACTAAAAGATGCTCAGATCTATATGAAACATGAAGGTCTCAGCCTCTTTCCAAGGCTCATGGACCAGTGCTGAAGAGGACACAGAAAGAACTTAAGAGTTAGAGGCAAGGGATGACTACCAGGAAACAGTATCGTCTGGACAGGGCAGGGAGGCTGCATATATAAACTAATAGCAGGTGTGACAGCAGGCATATCATCTGTGCAAGCCTAAGTCAGGCCAAATCCCAGCACAGAGATCATAATTATCAAACAAACAAAACACTGGCCGTGGAGTTATTGTCAAGCGTTAGCTGTTGGGAAATCAAGAGTGGGTTTTCTCTGAGATGTAGCCCCTGTTAGGGTGACCACGTTTAATTAGAAATGATTATATTCTCCCTTTCCAGATAATGACAACATCCCTTTCATGCTATAGCATGAGCTCTATGAGTTATTTGACAATGGGAGACCAGGCTGAGGTTTAATAGATGAAGCAGCGGCCCTGTCATACATAGATCTAACTGTATCTGCCCGATCCTAACATGCATATGCTGACGGAATATTATTAGCATATGATAGAATCTCAGGATGATTCCCTCGTCTGTGGTATGGATTTTTATTAGATAAAAAGGCATGGTGAAAGACTTTTTAGGTGGTTTTCAAGGCTCCCAGGGCTGAACACTAGTCAAGCTGTCTCGATCCCATCACTGAAAATGTTAGAAGCAGGAAATTCATGGTATCAGAGCTAATTGTGACCATAATCCTAGCCAAAGAAAATTACTGGTAAATTTTAAAGCAGCTCCAGGTAGTATTTTAGACCTTAGAGGCAACAGTGTACTTCATACAACAATCCATCATGAGGGGATGATATCATAAACAGCAGTCTACTATCCAAACATCTGTAAACTGCTACAGAGATTCTGTGTCACATACTTACTGCTTCTTCATCAGTCCACATCTGCATCCTCATGAAAGATTTCCTATGAGACATCTAACTCAGAAAGAACAAAAAAATTATGATAGAAGCTTTTTCATTTGCAAACACCTAAACTGGTCAGATACTGCATTGCGGTCTACTCCAGAGCAGAAAGTAATTTGATATTAAGTTTGTATAAAAACGAAAGTGGCATGAAATATAGATAAATAAGATTTGGTGCAATGGAAAATAACTTTAATGATCTGTATGGAACAGAAAACAGCAAGATTTGTTCATTTGTGGGGGAAAGAAAAGTGTGAAGATTCATATTTGATGTTTGGCACCAAGTGAAAGAACATGTTTGCCTTCAGAAAATGACCATGCCTGCTATGAAGAAGGTAGCCAGTTACCAGGTGGTGTGATACCTCAGCCTTTCCACATCAGATGGACTCTCTCTCTCTCTTGCCCATTCCAGTGTTAGTACAATCAGTCTATAAGCAGAATACAGTGGTGGTAGAATTTGATAGATCACATGCACATCCCTAACAGATCATATAAAAATGCATTTAGATACTTTCACTGGTGGCATCTTAGCAGCTCAGCAGCTTCACGTTCAATATGGTACCATGTGTCAAGAAAACCATTCATCTCATACAGAAAAGATTGTATCAAATGCCTCCCACCATACAAGGAACAGCATATTGCAATGAATTAATTAATAAAATTAATAGGTACTCGTGATCATATTTTTAAATACAGAAAAATAAGGGTAAAACGACCTATTTAGAGTTTAGTGTTGAGGCCCACACAACATTTCTATTCAGAATACTGTCTTTTATAATTGCCTATTCCTAGTGCATAACCTAAGTCACATACCATTTTGTTTCTTGTTTTTATTTTTGTAGTGTATTTAACTTTACTTTTTTTACTCATTCACTTTCCATTCACTCTCTGCCCCTCTCTTGTTCTGATTTTTATTGTGTACAAACTGAATATTGGATTGGACAAGTGTGCGGGACAGTGATCATGTAATAAGGATGGAACTCTGATGCAGGAAAAAAGTCATACAATTAAAACGGAACTTACATGGTGCAGAAAACAGAAAAATGAAGTCCAGTATGATACCACCACCCTAAGCCTTCTTTAGGGTGCTTAAATGCTTTTTAAATGAAACAAAACACCTCTCTTTCAATGTATACATTCTATCTTCAGTCATATCACACATCTAAGTGGAGTTTTAGTGTTCATGCACAAGATTGTACTAATAACATGACATATTTTTCCAGTTTAAAAGAAAATGCATTGCCAGCCAAACAAAACGGAAGGGTCGGGTCTCAGTCAGACAGCATTGTTCCATTGAGAAAATCATGGTCCTCTAGTTTAGGAAATTTTTTTGGCCAGAAGAGTAATGGGAAGAGCAAAGGCGCCATTCTTGGCGTAGTGAGCATGCTCTAACTCTCATGAGAGTTCTCCGTGGGGAAGTGGACCAGTGTGGAATGATCTGCAGATGTGTGGCTTTCTCTCGTCTATGGAATGGGATTACCATATGAGATAACAGAAGTAACTGGTGAGGAATGAGAAAACAACATCTCAAAACATTGAAAATCCCAGAATACAGCAAATATCCAACAAAATAACAGAAACATGTGGCTTTTTTGTTTTTTGACTGGAGGTGCGTTAATATGTTAACTTCTCCTTTTATTAAAAATCTCTAAATGAAAGACACAAGAACATTATGCAAAACATTCACCGTTTCAATAGATTCTTCTTGCAGAGTCCAATAGTCCAGTTAGAAAATTTTCTTCGCAAAAATTAAAACTAAAAATTACACATGCATGCACACACACACACACACACACACACACACACACATCTGTCATTTTGATGACAAGTTATCCCAAGAAATTGTGTTTATTTTAAGTCTTGTTTTAAAAAAAAAAAAAACATTCACTTTATTTCTAATTCTCTATATGTCTTTTTGTACGTGGGTGTTTAAATAGAAGTAAAAGTGTTTCCAAAGGCCAGAGGCATGAAATCCACTGGAAACTGATATTATATGTGAGCTGTCTGATGTAGCTGCTGGATATTGAACACAGGTCCTTTGCAAGAGCCCTAAGGAGGTTCTTAATGTCTAAGCCATCTCTCCAGCCTAGCTTTGTTTTCAATGTAAGAGACATAGCACTGCATCAATGAAGCCATAAACCTTATATTATATTGCAGAATGAAAAAGGATGACCAATTCACAAATACATATCATGGTGATAAAAGTTGAGCCCTTCCATGGTAAAAATATAGTTAGAAGTGAGAAACATGGGGAAACAACTACTTTTCACAGACTCTCGAATGACCCTGAATCAGCAGTGCTGATAGACCTCTAAAGGAAAGGAGTGGGTAAACCTCGCAAGCATCAGGACAAAGAGTTCTCTACAAGCATGAGTAAAAGCCCTAGAAGAAGCCATGTTGGCGATGTTAAAGAGGTAATGAGAGTCATGGGGAATGAATAATGGGACAAATGAGAAGAAACAGGCAGTGACCACCACATCGTCCCTAAAAGGACTTTGACTGTTAGTCTAACAGTGGGACTGAGTGCGGGGCCCCAAGATAAGAAAACAAGATCTGTGTAGATTTGAACTGCACTGTTCTACTCTCTGCTTTAGTAACTATCCCAAGATGAGAGCCTAGAAATCAAGGCACTGCTCACACATAGAGAAATCTCATGGAGGACTAGAGGAAGGAGTAAATACAGGATTCTCCATATACTTTCATAATAGAAAAAGCAAATCGCCAGCATGTGTGAACAGACTGTGCACAAAGGGGAAGACAAACTCAGTGAAATCCAGTGCACCACGACCAGCCGAAAGAAGTAGTAGTGCTGACGGTAGTACTGAAGCTGAGGAAGGCTCCAGAGGAGTTTTCAGTGTGAACGCTTCTTCAAGCAACATGGCGTTAGAGACAGGAAATAAGTCCCCCCCTGACAAAGCAGCCTACTGGAATATTTGAGGCAGTCCTATTAAATATTGTCCGAGCTTTCAATTTTTCTCAATCTTATGATACTATCAAAGTGTGCAATCATGTTCTAGCATTATTTATGGCGTTCAGAATGTTTTATTTCTTGAACTCTTTACTCTTGTTATCCACACATTTCTCAATGATTCTATGAGCACTCTGGTTTCAAGTCACGGGAATGGACAGGTTGAGAACTGGCTTTTTCTTTTTTTTTCAGTAGGACTTCACATTTTTTCCCATGCATCATTTCCTACAATGTAGTAACCATATTCTTCTAAAGATGGAAATCGTGGGTTTGAAAGGACAGATTTTTTTCAATGCTGACTGTGTTGAGCATCTTGACGAGAATTTTGAATAACAGATTTCCAGTAGTTTTCTGATAAAGCTCATTTTAATGTTGCCTCTGCTGTTAAAACATTCTGTCATCATTGTTGTCAGAGTTTCTTTACAGGGGAGGAAGAAAGGAGCCATCGCTCCCAAGCTCCCTGAACGTATTTAACTGACATCCTTACTACTACATTTTCATAATTCTATTGTCTTGCAAAACAGAGAAGAGTTGCTTTGTATACCTCATTGCATTTGAAGCTTTTATGAAAAGAAAACGTAGTCAGAAACAAGATGTCAGTGGAAGCTAACCTAATGTGAGCAGGTTACTAGAAGCTCAGCTCGGACAGTTCTGGAAAGCTCCTTTGAACATACCAGACTTTGTATCCATCTTATTTCTAACAAAGTAAGAAAAACTTATGGCCACACTTGTGTGTGTGTGTGTGTGTGTGTGTGTGTGTGTGTGTGTGTTTGTGTGTGTATGTGTGTATGTGTGTTTGTGTATGTGTGTGTATGTGTGTCTATGTGTGTGTGTATGTGTGTGTGTGTGTGTGTGTGTGTGTGTGTGTGTGTGCATGGTGGAAAATGTTAAAAAATTATACTTTGCATACCACAGGTAGATGTAAGAATAAAACTATTAGCAGTATCTTGATAGGAAAAATAGGAAAGGTTGGTTTGTGTCGTAAGAGGAATAAAGAAAATGATGTTTGAAAGGAATAAAAGCAAATAAGATTGTATTTATATAAAAGGAAAACCATCCCCCTTATATACACAGGAAAGGTAAAAAGGCCTCAGAACAAAGGGAAAAAGAAGTTGATAAGAATTTCACAAGGGGTGTAGGGACATTAGTCAGCCACTAAAACACTTGCTGTTCAAAAGAGAGGGACCAAGTTTGAATACCAAGAAACAAAAAGAGTTGATTAGGGTAATTTTGGTGTTCCTACAGAAAGATGTGAGAAAGTTCATGAAGAATCTCAGGGTGTTCATGAACCGGCTAACATGGCATATACAGAAGTAATTAGCAAAAGAGATCTTGTATTAAATATGGTGGAAGAAAAACAGCAACACTCAAATCTGTCTTCTGACCACCACCTGTGCCATGTTCACACACACACAAACACACCAGGACTTTAAAAATTCCATGTGACTAAAGTATGCTCAAATTCAAATTCAAAAGTGGATCTTCGTTTTTCATTAACTTTTCATTTCTTGCTAATCAAGCTGAAAAACATTTTCCTACCCAGGACACTAATTCAAGAGAAATAAGTCTTTGTACTTGAAGAAGAACACAAAAAGAACTGCATATTTTTAATCAGGAAATAAAAGCAAAAAAAATAGGTTTATCTAAAGAAGAACAATGCTATAGTATAATCAGATGTTTTATACCATAAAACTTGTGGTCAATGAATTACATTCTAAAAATTGTTTCAAAACCTTTTCCTGAGTCGTCTGACTTCCAAGATATGAACTGAAATATAATAATAATTACCAATAATTGAAATTGACATTTCAATCAAAACATCCTTCAAATGTGCATAATTAGTTTATATTTCCACTTACTGCTAAGATTTGTCTAAGATAGGAAACCTCACACATTCAGAATAGAAAATTAAAAGCAGACCTAAGTAAAGTCATTCAAACCTTTCCCAAAGCTGTTGAGTGACTGAGGATTTTACCAGTTCAGACTATATAAAGGGGATACCCTTAAGCTTATCTCCAATTACTAGCATTCTAAAAGTAAATACAGCAAATTTCAAATTTTAGGAACAACATACAAAATGTAACAATTTGAATTGGTGGGCTCTATTGTAATTAGTACCTAATGTAGGCAGGTATTATCTAACGTACTCTGGGTTGAACAAGCTCATAGAAGAAAGGGGATGTTTTCTGTCTGTGCATTCTTGAACTCAGAAAAGCATTTTCTCACCCTTGATCATTGAATTCATAGTTTTCAGGTCTTTAAATGTGGGCTTCATTAGGCTACAAACTTTATTAGTTCTTGTTAGTTATCAGAGTGACTCCTTACCTAATTTCCATAATTATGTAAGCCAATTCTCATAAGGAATGCTCTATGAATGTGTATATATACACATGTAAATTTGAAAATATATTCAAATCATCAATATATCTATCACTTATTCCCTTATTATCTACATTTTTTCACCCATAGTAGCTACAGCGTTTTCTATTCTTTCTGTTTTTGTGAAAACCCTGGCTAATACACCTTTTAATTTATTTTACACTTATTTTAGTTAATGTATGTGGGTCTTTTGTCTGCACATATGCCCCAGCACCATTTATATGCCCGGCACCCACAAAAGTCAGAAGAAGAATTTACACAGCTTTGAAATGGACTTGTGAGCTGCAATGTGGGCACTAAGAATGGAATCCAGGTCCTCTGGAAAGGCAGCAAGTATTCATAATGACCGAGCCATCTCCTTTCTCTCTTAATATTTTTTTCTAACAAGGAAAGTTGAAATTTGTGATGAATTTACTATAACTGTGATAACCTTTTAAACTCCAGGAGTTTGGCCCATGTTCCTTTACTATGGCTCTGGCAAAGCCTCTGAGGAGGCATCCATATCAGGTTCCTGCCAGTAAGTATTTCATAGCATCAGCAATAGTGCTTGGGTTTAGTGTCTGCATATGAGATGGATCCCAAGGTGAGGCAGTCTCTGGATGATCTTTTCTTCAATTCCTGCTCCTCTATTTGTCCCTTTATTTCCTCCAATGAATGTCTTGTTCTCCCTTCGAAGAAGGACAGAGACATCCACATTCTGGCCTTCCTTCTTTTTGAGCTTCGTAAAGTGTGTGAGTTGTTTCTTGGACATTCTGAGCTTTGATGAGTAGTATCCGTTTATCAATGACTGCATACCATGTGTGTTCATTTGTGTCCGGTGACCTCACTCAGGATGATAGCTTCTATTTCCATCCATTTGACTAAGAATTCCATGAACTCATTGTTTTTAAAATCTAGGTAGTACTCCATTGAGTAAATGTACCACAAATTTGAATCCATTCCTCTGCTGAAAGACATCTGGGTTCTTTATATCTTCTGGATATTATAAATAAGGCTGCTATAAACATGATAAAACATGTGTCCTTGTTGTATGTGGGAGCATCTTTTGGTATATGCCCAGGAGTGGAATAGCTGTGTTTCGAGGTAGTACTATGTTCAATTTTCTCAAGAACCACCAGTCTGATTTCCAGAGTGGTTGTACCAGCTTGCAATCCCACCAACAATGAAGGAGTGTTCCTCTTTCTCCACATCCTTGCCAGCATCTGCTGTCACCTGAGTTTTTTACCTTAGCCATTCTGACTGGTACGAGGTAAAATCTCAGGGTTGTTTTGATCTGCCTTTCCCTGATGACTAGGGATGTTGAACATTTCTTTACGTACTTATAGGCCATTCAGTATTCCTCAGTTAAGAATTCTTTGTTTAGCACTGTACCTCATTTTTAATAGGATTATTTGATTCTCTGCAGTCTAACTTCTTATTTTTATATATTGGATATTATGAACACTCTACAATATATAGGATTGGTAAAGATCTTTTGCCAATCTGTTGGTTGCATGTTTGTCCTATTAATAGTATCCTTTGACTTAAAGAAGCTTTGCAATTTTAAAAGGTTCCATTTTTCAATTGTTTATCTTAGAGCATAAGCCACTGGTTTTCTGTTCAGAAAATTTCCCCCTGTGCCTATGTGTTCTAAGCTCTTCCCTTCTTTCTCTTCTATTAGTTTTAGTGTACCTGGTTTTATGTGGAGGTCTTTGATTCACTTGGACTTGAGCTTTGTACAAGGCAGTAAGAATGGATCAATTTGCAGTCTTCTACCTGATGACTGCCAGTTGACTCAGTACCATTTGCTGAAGAGGCTGTTCCTTTTCCATTGAACATTTTTAGCTCCTTTGTCAAATATCATGTGACCATAGGTGTGTGGGTTTATTTCTGTCTTCAATTCTACTCCA
Organism: Micromys minutus; assembly: GCF_963924665.1. NCBI lineage: Eukaryota > Metazoa > Chordata > Mammalia > Rodentia > Muridae > Micromys > Micromys minutus. The sequence continues at coordinate 15,972,740 of NC_137968.1, forward strand.
TTGATCTACCTACCTGTCTCTGTACCAATACCTTGCAGTTTTTATGATGATTGATCTGTAATACAGCTTGAGGTCAGGGATAGTGATTCTCCCAAAATTTCTTTTATTGTTCAGAATAGTTTTTGCTATCCTGACTTTTTGTTCTCTGAAATGATTTTGCAAAATGTTCTTTCTAACTCTATGAAGAATTGACCTGGAGTTTTGATGGGGATTGCATTGAAATTGTAGATTGCTTTTAGCAAGATGATGATTTTTACTATGTTGATGCTTTCAATCCTTGAGCGTGGGATATCTTTCCATCTTCGTAGTTCTTCAATTTCTTTCTTCAGAGACTTGAAGTTCTTGTCATAAAGATCTTTCACTTTCTTGGTTAGGTTCACAACAAGATATATTATTTGTGACTATTATGAAGAGTTTCATTTTTCTAATTTGTTTCTCAACCTCTTCATCCTTTGAGTAGAGAAAGGCTACTGATTTGTTTGAGTTAATTTTTTTTATTCTTTTTTTCCTTACAACTTTGTTTTGAAAAAAGAGGGATACATATACAGATTTTAAAGGTATTTTGGCATAACGTTATATAAATATTTTTGTCAGTACTTAATTCTTTTAGAGGTTTGATAGCATGCATTGAAATCCCACTAGTTACCATAAGCCTAAAGTACATGTAGGACAGAACGTAACATGGAAACAGATTTTTTTGTTGAGTATAGATTAAGTATTATGATCTGTGAATACCAAATATTGCCACAAGACTATTGTCTTAGCTCTTCGATTATTAATGATTTAAGGTCCAGATGTACCACACTCTGAGAGGGTGCTATACATTTAATTTTTTCCTAAGAAGGACTAAGGTTTTCATTTTTTGGGCTTTGTTTTTCTTGAGCTTCATATAGCCTGTGAGTTGTTTCTGGGGTGTTCAGAACTTTCTGGGGCTAGTATCCAATTATCAGTGACTGCATATGATGTCTGTTCTTTTGTGACTGGGTTATCTCACTCAGGATGATATTCTCTAGATGCATCCATTTTCTTAGGAATTTTATAAAGCCATTGTTTTTGATAGTTGAGTAGTACTCCATTGTATAAATATACCATAATTTTTGTATCCATTCATCTACTGAAGGACATCTGGGTTCTTTCCAGCTTCTGGCTATTATAAATAGGGCTGCTATGAACATTGTGGTGCATGTGTCTTTACTGTATGTTGGAGCATGCCCAGAAGTGGAATAACTGGGTCTTCAGGTAGTATGATGTCCAATTTTCTGAGGAACTGCCAGACTGATTTCCAGAGTGGTTGTACCAGTTTAAAACCCCACCAACCGTGAAGGAGTGTTCCTCTTTCTCCACATCCTCGCCAGCATCTGCTGTCTTTGTCTCTGAAATGAGTTTCCAGTATGCAGCAAAATGCTGGATCCTGTTACGTATTTAGTCTGATAATCTATGTCTTTTTATAGGGGAATTGAGTCTGTTTATGTTAACACATATTAAGGAATAGTGATTGTTGCTTCCTGTTATTTTTGTTGTTAAATGTAGAGTTATGTTTGTGTGCCTTTCTTCTTTTGGTTTTCTTGCATAGTTATTATTATTTATTTATTTATTTATTTATTTTTGCTTTTCCTAGTGTGTAGTTTCCCTCCTATTATTGGGTTTTCCATCTATTTTTTTTTTTTTTTGGTAGGGCTGGACTTGTAGCTAGATATTGTTTAATTTTGGTTTTGTCCTGGAATATCTATGTCTTTCCATCTATGGTAATTGAGAGTGTGCTGGATATAGCTGGCATTTGTGATCTCTTACAGCCTGTATGATGTCTATCCAGGATCTTCTGTCTTTTGTAGTCTCTGTTGAGAAGTCTGGTATAATTCTGATTGGCCTGCCTTTATATGTTACATGTCATTTATCCCTTACTGCTTTTAGTATTCTTTCTTTGCTTTGAACATTTGGTGTTTTGACTATTGTGTGTCAGGAAGAAATTCTTTTCTGGTCCAATCTACTTGGAGTTCTGTAGGATTCTTTTATGTTTATGGTCATCTCATTCTTAAGGGTATGATTTGGATGATGTTATTTACTGTGTCTGTTATTCTTCACCCTCTTCTACACCTATTATCCTTAGATTTGGTCTTCTCATTGTGTCCTGGATCTCCTAAAAAGTTTGGGTTAGGAACTTTTTGGTTTTTGCATCTTCTCTGGCTATTTAGTCTATGTTTTCAATGTTGTCTTCGGCCCCTGAGATCCTCTCTTCCATCTCTTGTAGTCTGTTGGTGATGCTTGCATCGGTGACTCCTGATTTTATTTTTAGTGCTTCTATCTCTAGGGTCGTCTCTTTTGTGTTTTCTTTATTTTTCTACTTCTTTTTTCAATTCTATCATCTGTTTGGTTGTGTTTTCCTGTCATTCTTTGAGTGGTTTCCCCTGGTTCTTTTGTAATTGTTTAAGGGAGTTATTCATGTGCTTCTCAAAGATTTCCATCATCATCATGATGTATGATATCAAGTCTAACTCTTGTTTTTCTGGTATATTTGGCAATCTACTACTTGCTATGGTGAGAGAATGGTTTCTGATGTTGCCAGGTAGTCTTGGTTTCAATGGCTTAAGTTCCTTTGCTTTCCTCTTACTATGTTGTTATCTGTGATTATATGTGATCTTGTTGTCACTGCCTTTTGCCTTTCTCTTCTGTGGATCTGAGGGCCTGTGGGCTTAAAAAGAAAATTGCTTTTAGGTGTTTGGCTATTTGTGGGCAAGCAGTGAGTTATGATGGCAGTGACTCAGTTCTATCTTTGTGGGCTCAGGAGTGGGAGTTCTTGTGAGGATGATCTGGAAGCTCAGCTCTCTGTCCAAAGGTCCTGAATCCTACTGGCAGAGACCAAGATCTTTCTCTAGGCAAAAAAAGGACCGTTTTTCAGAAAGCATGGTGCTCTCTGCACTCTGAGAACTCCTGGTGTGACCTCCCCAGGCCCATGCTTCAGGCTCACCTCTGTTCCAGGTATAAAAGCACCTGTGCAGCTGGTCTGTGAGCACAGCCTTTCCTGGCAGATCCTGAGTCCTGATGACAGAGTGCTACTTTTAGTTTTATTGCAAGAGCTGAACAAATGCATGGTCTGGTCTTGGAATTATTTTTAGATAAATACTAGTAGCATTTGCAGTAGGAACTGGGAATGCTAACGTTTTTTGAATTCTACATGCCGTCACTGTCTTACATCACTATGATTCAAAGAGGTGGCATTCAGGTATCTATACCGTAAGAATCTATATTCCATCTATGCTCTTATCTACCTAAAAATTAATGGGTTAGCTTATGAATAAAGACATTGAAGAAAGAAAAAATGAACCAGACTTTTACAACCTACTTACTAATCATACCAGATCAATAAAGAACATAGCAAATCTTTATACACACACTCTAGCAAATGAACTGAAAACTTCCTCTTCTTTATAAGAAATCCAGCTTTGCCTGAAATTCTCTAGATAGCAAAACCTTCACAGCATTTCTGATTGCCCTGCTGATTTGCCATTTTATAGTCAACTCAACCTTTTAAAGCATAAACTGCATGCTATTCTGGCAGAGATCATGCCAACGCATATGGAAAGAAAAAGAGCCAAATGTTCAAAGATTTTAAAAAGTTAAACACTAAAACTAAAAAATGTTCCAACATTCAGAGTCTCGTGTCTTAGGGAATGTGTCATACAGAATGACACCACTTTAATTATACTGTGGATACTTGTGGGAAAAGATTTCATAGCCATCCATTTTTTACTTCTTAAGCAGAATTTATAACCAAGGGCACCTAGGAAGAAAACATATGTACATAGAAGTACTGTATCAGACACTCACGTTTCTCCCTCTTTACTATTCAGAGTTTGGTATCTTGTCGATTTAAAGGAATAATTTCTTTAAGTAAATCTCCTTTATTTGCTAAATTCTACCGATACTTTGCGTGTGAGCAAACAACTTATCAGCTAGAGTTTTCTACCTGCTTGATTATTACAGCAACAAAGACAAAATAAAAAGAAAAAAACTATTAACAAAGTGTTAGAACTAATCCTAAAATATTCCATTTCTAGTAACTGATGGCTGGTGCATTGATTAATAGCATGGAAAAAATTGTGAACAGTTAATGCAATAACAAACCAGTGGGGTTTATTACACCAATAATTCTGTGAAACTCCCAGGTCTCAAGAACCTGTAACTGAAATAAGCCATAATCTTTAGGACCCTCCTGCAATGGAATTTATATACATTCATATATTTCTCCCTTTTTAAATACATTGCTTATGTGGGAAACTGATAGACTATATATACTTATTCAGATAATTGAATACCTAACAAGGTTTGTTTCTCAACCATGTGATCATGAAAACTTTATGTGGAATAAAAAAACAACAAACTAGCATTTTATCTGTTAGCTTCCCTCTCAAGAATAAATGTCAGCAGAGCTAAAATGTGGACTAGCCCAGCACAGAGCTGGGGAGAGACCTAATCAAAGAATGCAAATTTGAACACCACATTAGAAGACTATATTCAAAATTAATGCAACTAAATTGTTAAGCCCCTTCTCAACTAGGAAAAAAAAGAGGAAAGGACTTTGCTGTGGAGTATTTAATAGAATATTCTGGAAACTAAACTTGATCTTGGGAGGGAGTTGAAAAAAATGAATTCCTTTTGAAGCTATGTCTACATAGTCAATGCAGGAGTAGCTCAATCAGAACTATAGGAAGTGTACAAGTTCATCATGGTGTGCAGTCCGGTTGCAGGCATTTTCAAGAAAGATACACACAGCAGTGGATGATATATTATAAAGTACAAAAAATAATGTCAAGTTTTTAGCTATTCTTAAACAATGACAACCATTATTCCATACCTGTCTTCTTCCTATATTTCTTCTCTTCTCATTACATGAACATGACAATACCTATGTGTATGTTTAACCTCACTCTCCTTAATCTGCCCCAAATGATGGTAACCATCATTTTGTTCATTTCTTCTATACATGCCAATGTCAAGGCTGTCCTCTCCTCCCCTCTCCCCTTTACTCCCCTCTCTCCTCTCCTCCTCTTCTTTCCCCTCCTCTCCTTTCTTCACTGCTCTCTCTGTCTCTTTGTCTGTGTTCCTGCTTCTCTGTCTCTTTCTCATATACGAACAGAAATAAACATGCATGTGCTCACATGTGCATGCCTTTAAGAAAGATAAAAGCTCACACATCTCAAGCTGACCTTAAATTTGGAGTATGGCCAAGCATGACCTTGAATTTCTATCCTTCTGCCTCCAAGTTCTGAGTTAAGGGCGTGTACCACCAAGCCCAGTTTACATAGCACTGGGATACAACCCAGAGACTCCTGAAAGCTAGGCAAGTACTTTGCCATCTGAGCTATATTCCCAGCTTTCCTCAATCATTCTTCTAGTTCTAAAGGAAAACGTATCTCTCACTTTTCATTCACTGCTCTAGAATAATCATAAGGAAACATTGTACTATTTTTATCCAATGCCAGGAAATACGCTGAGTCCCTTAAATATATTGTCTCCTTTATTCTTCATGGTTACCTCATAAAACATACACATGAATCTGTATGTTTTGTAATTATACCAACAAGTCACAGGATGTCAATAATTTGCTTAGGACCATGAAGTGGACAAAGCAGCAGCAAATATTAAATCTATGCCTACCTGACCCCACATTGCTGACTTCCAGCTACCAGTGGCAGAAGCCTTTTCCCCATGAGAGTCTAAAGCTGCCTCTGAACATATAGAGTGATAAGTCACCATCAGTTTGATACCCTAAGTACAGTCTACCATGGGTTTAATTCAGTTTCAGAGATTTATATTTAGATTCTAAGACAGAGGTATTTTTCATGATGTAGTATTTCCATTGTATCATATCTAAGTTTCCTTCAATACTTGCAGGTAAGATGGAGCACCAGTGATCACACACACATACACACACACACACACACACATTTTATCTGAGATGCTCTTAAGGTATGGCACTCCTCCCTCCTCATATATCTCTTTCCAGTAGTGTTAAAGAAATCACATATGAAGAATTCTAATAAATATAATGATATGGCTCAGTGTTACCCCATAGTTCATTGAGAAAAAGAAATGAGACATTCCTTCTCTCAGTCTAGCCTTTTGTTGTGGTTGTTGTTCCCACGGGACTAGAGAGCCTGTGTTTCTAAAGATGATAAACAATATCTTATAGATAGTAAATAATCTTGGTACTAGGGCAAAAAATTCCCTATTTATGTGTGATGGCTCCATATTTCAGGTTAGAATTGGTGTTACATATGTTCCTGTAAATACAAGTAAAGAAAGGAAAGAAAACTAAGAAACCAGGTAAAGACCAGCAGGCACACAGACTACTGGGATCTGTAACTTTAAGAGATACTTACCAGATAAATTATCTATGTATACTACTAGTACATGTTAACTTCAAGAATGAAAAACCAAAAGAAGAAGTAAAAATAAATTCGGATATAATAAGAATTGATTTCTTTCTGAGAAGTATGCAGTCTCACTATCTGTATCCCTGCAGTCTTTGGTCATAATTAACTCATTCACTGAAGCAAGTTCCATCCAAAGACATGCAGGACATTCAGTCTTCTTTCTATTATCTTGCTCTCGCATCCTCTTTTTCCACTTTAAATTTAATTTCTCATCTGAATTATTCCCACAATTGCTTTCTTCACACAATTGATCCAGTTCCAAAACAACACTCAATCTATGGAATCATGGCTAATTTATGGCATATTTAACGCTATTTCTTTTTAAAGACAAGCTATTGCTCTGTATCCTGGCTCTTCTTCTTTAATCAAAATGTTGTAAAAAGTGTTTTATAGACCAGACTGGCTGCAAACTTATAGCAGTATGCGTCCTTCTGTTTTTCAAATGCAAGAATTGCCATATGTGATGTTATACCTGGCTGACATATGTCATCATTTTAGGAATGTGGCATTTTACTCTCTTCCGTCAGCATTATTTCTCATCTAAATCTAAAGTTTCTCTAGTGTAGATCATTTAGGTCCTATTGTGTGTGGGATAAAAAGCATTTTAAGACAGTAGAAGAGATCCCAATTAGAAACAGTGACAGAAAGAAACCACATATTCAATGGACGTAGGAAAATTCCTTCTACCTTGAATTTCATAGGAAGGTCTGTGGCAGTGCTGGGGGAAGGGCGAGCAGGCAGGGGTAGGTGATGAGGGAGAGAAATGGTCCCTTTAGCAAATAAGTGAGAATTCTAGAAAATCAAGAATTATCTAGAAAACTCTTTACTTTGTAGACATTGAAGAACTTCCATAATATAATTGGGATTTCGTATGCCTGGGTATAGGCACACAAAAATAATCTTTAGTAAGAATTTTGAGGAAGCTCTTTTTATAGTTAGAAGACCATCCTGTGAGAATCACTAGGAGAGAATGTTATACCATGGCACTTCTAAATTTTCACTACGTCTGAGAATCATTCCTTCCCACATGAAAACTTGGTAACACACAGATTCCAAGTGTCACTGATTCCCTGGGTCTCTAAGACCTGCATTTTAACAAAACCTTTAGATGGCTGAAGGGACAGAAACAACGGTTTTCAAACATACAATGGAATCCCCTAGGAGATCCAAAGAACACATAACCAACACTCCCATAGTGTCCCCTAGGATTCTCGTTGGTTCAGCATCTTGTATATCAAGATTTAGAAAGAAACCCTCAGATTATCCTAATGTAGAGAAAATGAAAGTCTGTCATATGGCAAAAAATATATCACATACCTTCTGACCAAATGAGTTAGATGTTTTAATAAGCAAGCCAAGTTCCTATGATTCAATACAATAAAAGTTTGATTTCTTATATTATACACAGTCCAGTTGTATCTCAGTTAGGGTTTTTATTACTGTGAAGAGACACCATGACCACAGAAACCCTTATAAAGGAAAACATTTCATTGGGGCTGGCTTACAGTTTCAGAGGTTTAGTCAGTCGATTATCATCATGAAGAAAACATGGCAGCAGGCAGGCAGACACGGTACTAATGAAAGATCTGAGAGTTCTACATCTTGATCTGAAGACAGTAGAAAGAGACTGTGTGGCTGGGCAAAGCTGGTGTACATATAACATCAAAGTCTGCCTCTACAGTGACACATTTTCTCTAATAAGGCCATACTTCCGAATAGTACCACTCTCTATGAGCCAAGCATTTAAACACACAAGTCTGTGGGGACCATGCCTATACAAACCACCACAAATGCTGTGGGTGTTAATATGGCTCTCCAGGAAAGTCTCCTCCAGGTAAAGACTTGGAGACCAAAGTAATTTCCATCTCTGACTGCAAGATCACTCCGGTGCCAAACAGTTGACACACCAGAGATCATGGGCCATGTCCTTCAGATTCTTGACAACCTTAATCATTCCACCAGCCTGAATAATCAACCATATATACAATTCAACTGCAAATAAGGGTGGGGAAAGTAGACAGTCTGAATAATTTGTCTGTGAGTGTGTTTCAGGCACCACACTAGGAGCAGGAAGAAGTTGTAATAAATATAAGCCAACGTGTCAAGATTAGTCTTTTTACAATAACCAATACAGCACAAACTAAATAAATCTCATGTTAGAAGCTAAAAGGTATCATCTCTGTTCCTGTTTTACCCAAAATACTATATTCAGCAACCAATAAACATTCATTCATCCACAACTCGGTACAACAGATCACATTTTTGGCATTAAACACTGTGAAATGTAATTGCTTTCTATGCATGTTTTTATTCTGAGCTACAACCTTAGTTTATTTGGGAGAAAACTAGACAAATATCTTTAAACATTAAGGTTACTTTGGAGGAAAAGAAAAAGGAGTCTGCTAATATCACATTACATCATTTAGTAGTACTTCAAGACACTGACATTACCACTTTATATTTTCTCCCCCATTAATATATTATCATGGATGAATTCTTAAAGCTCATTCCAGAGTTTCTTCCAGTAAGACGTCAAGATACAAGGGCAGAGTCTTTATCTCACAATTTTCCCATATAGCCCAGAGTCCCTGGTAAGTTCTGGGTAAGAAGTCCTTTGATAAATATCTGTTTAACTAGGTTCATCAGGGGCTAATGTGACAACTTGGGGCTAGCTGTTAAGTGTTTCCTGTGAAAACAGTTTCTTCTTCTGAAGTTGCTATCCCTACGAGAAAAAAAAAAACCCAAATTCTTAATGAACTCACATGAGAAAGTAGAGTTATCACTAAATGAGAGTGAATTCAGACTCATGAAAATGATTGAACATCGTCAGAAAGTTTGTAGACTTTGGTTCAAATTATTCTTTGCACCTCAATATAAAACAACTAAACACACACACACACACACACACGTACATATGCACATAAATTCCCAACTGTAGATTTAATTTTCCAAGCAGTCTATTTTACAACCAAGAATCTAAAGTCTACAAATAGTTGATCAGTTCTAGAATATGCCAATTTGTTTGGCTGGTTTCCTTGTTTGTATTTCTTAATTTCTTCTCTCTCTCTCTCTCCGTCTCTCTGTCTGTCTCTCTCTCTCTCTCTCTCTCTCTCTCTCTCTCTCTCTCTCTCTCTCTCTCTCTCTGTATCTCTCTGTCTCTCTGTCTCTCCCTTCTTCTCTCTCTCTCTCTCTCTCTGTGTGTCTGTCTGTGTGTGTGTCTGTGTGTTTGTGCATATATGTGGTATGTGCAGAGATTGGAAAAAAAACATTGGATTTCTAACTCTATTGTTAGCTGTCTTATTCCCTTTTTCTCACTAGACCAAGAAGGAGGCTGAGCAAGCCCATGTGTCCTGCCCCATAGCACAGAATTTACAAGTTCACACCATCATATCCAGCTTCTTACAAGTCTTCAGAGGTTTGAACTCGAGTTCTTGTACTTGTATAACTAGCACGCAGGCCTCTGTGCTACGTCTCCAGGTCATGCTCCAAATTTCTAAGCCACAGCCATCTCACACTAGTAACAGAATCAATGTGCAAGGATAGAAATGTCACGTGTGCCTGCAACATCAATTAGAATCTTAAGACATTTTTGTACCTTAGGAAACACTCATACATTATGATGTGTAATGCTGCGTAATGCAAACTTTCCTTACTATGTGGTTACAAAGAAACTTAAAATGTTTGGTGGGCTGCTTCAGACAATGCCACTAGACCCCTGAGGCCAATCGTATTTGCTTCTGAGGAAACACATAAGACACATTGCCCCCTCTCTATGCCATAAATGGCCATTATGAAATGCCAAGTAGAGCCATTATTCGAGCCCATTACCGGAAATCTGTCTGCAAAACTCTGTTCAGATGCAATAATGATTTAGGCAAGTCAGACTTCCCAGAAATGAAGAAAAGTGCTGAAAATAAATAGAAGACAATAAATCTCTTAATGGTACAAAGGGGAAAAATAAAACGATTATGTTTGATCTGGCAAACATATCATGGTCACTGTTTTTGGTAATTCTCGTGTTTTTCCATTCTGTAGAAAAGAGTTTAACCTTGAAGAAAATTCAGATTGTACTTCAGAACACAATGGCCCAGTTCAGCTTAACCTAGGATGTAGACACCATCTGCAGAAACCTGTAGGTCAGTAATCATGCTAGGTATGTGACTCTAAGTAGGTAAGTAATTTATGAGTCTACAGTGTAAATCATGCGAGATCCTGATGTTATAAAACATTCAAATTAATCTCTATCTATGAGGGTCCTATGGGTATTATCCTTAGATGGGGAAAGGGCAGAAAACAAATTCTCTTCTTATCGAATTTTATCTTAATCCAGCATCAAATGCAAAGCCCCAGTCAAGCAAGTGCAACGCAGTTAGCTGGCCGCAAAGCCAGTGAAGGTTTATACCACTCTTGAAACCCAAGTCTTACAAACCAAACACGCTTAGGGTAGATGAATATACGGCAAATCAAAAACAAGAACAAAAAGAAGCAAAACAACAAAAAACAATGTGCACGCTTAAGATGACATATACACAAGGAATGAAGACAAAAATAAAGGCTTAATATTTACTGACCTCACTGGCTCTTACAAATGAACTTTCCTATGTCCTGCAATAGGGTGGATTGGACTATCAGTTCCTCCTACTAGATTTTAGGACTTTTAAAATTTGAAGATAGATATTTTTATACAATATATCCTGATATTCAGTTCTTCATAAAAGACGAGGGAAAGGGACAGGCAGAAAGACAAAATGAAACCCATGAAGGAAACATTTACAAGAACAAATTTGGTTTCTACAAAGAAGAATAGGAAAACTGTAGACAGCAGGCACTATTTGGAAATACTATATTTTCTTGTCTCCTCTGCATCACACAGGCTTCGATCCCATATTTTTTAATTGAGGAAAGAATTAAAAAAGAAATTAAAGTATGCATACATTGTAATTCCTGTGGGATTTTAGGCATGATCAACTCTCTTCCGGAATTCAGGGAATTGAGATCATACGAAATTTCGGAGAGACAAAAGAAGCACCCTCCCTTTCCCTGCATTCTACCCGTTTCAAAGGTGCTTGGTCCCATAGCAATGATTCTTATAGATGATAGCTGTGTCTGAAGGCATAGGTCATTGTCAAGGAAGACAAATTTTGAAGTGGTAATGCTTATTTTGGTAGTAGTAATTTAATATTATTAATAATAATGCAATAGATAATGTGTGGTTAGTTCCTAAACCAGAGCAAAGTCCCTTTAGAAGTTACAGAAAATCATTGAAAGAGCCTGTGAGAATCACAAGTGATAATGAGCATGTGCATATTATCTTATAATTTGCAAATTATGCTTTTGTACCTCATTAGCTTCTAACAATAGCCAGTTTAGCTTGATATGGCAAGAGTTATGGGTGTTTGCATTTTACCGGAGTCTCAAGTTTAAAAAAAGCTGCCCAAGGTCATTCATCTGGTATGCCCAAGATTAGGAACACAAAGACAGCACTTCTGGCTCTAAATCTTGTGCTTTTTTTTCCCCCTTCATCAGAATGTATTGCCAGGTTGGAACTGTGATCGCTCGGTTAATCCACCCTTATGAAGAAATTATCAATACTTACTTAACAGAGAGCTTGGAAGAAGTAATTTCAGAAGTTGTAAAATATAATCACAGGGTAGACAACAGAGAGCATTTGGAAGTTAAAGTCACCTCTGCACTTTCAGAGCACAGAGGACCTGTGCTCTCAGGCTGTTGCTTCCTTTCATGCACCACCTGTACAGACTGTGGAGAATGAGGACAGACTCTCTTGCAGGACGAAGGACACATTATTTCCACAAAGTGTTCCACTTTGATCACTGAGCATCCTACATCTTCAGCCTGGACTCTTAAGGATGGCCACTTAGAGAAGAAGAGAAGAAACTGTCCCTTCATATAGGCAGATAGTAAAGTGTTTTGGTGATGGGGGCTGTACGCTTTTTCTACAACTGAGTCAGCTCAAAATGCCATTGCAACAGGAAAATGACTGTCGACACTTAGCATGGCTCTGCTCCCATAAAACCTCATTTGTAAAAGAGTTGGTATCGTGGGTTTGACCCAAAACTCCTGTTGTATTAAATACCGATTTGGGTTTGAATCATATCTACATGGCTATACAAACTCTTATATATCCTCACCTAAATTTCTAAATAATATTGGACCATAGAGAATAGAAGTCATTGAACACACGGTTGGCTGTCAACTTCAATGACTTTAGTATGTTTTTTATAAACACCCTGTGATGATTTGAATAAGAATGGTGCCCCTAGGCTGATGTAACCAAATGCTTTGTCACCAGGAGTGACACTTTTTGAAGGGATTAGGAGGTATGCCCTTGATGAAGAAAGTGTGTCACTGTGTGGATTTCAGAAGCCCATGCCAGTCCCAGAGTCTTCCTCTCCCTCCCTTTCCCTCTCTTTCTGTCTGTCTCTCTCTGTCTCTCTCTGTGTCTCTCTATCTCTCTGTGTTTGTGTGTGAGTGCATGCATGTGTGTGTGTGTGTGTGTGTGTGTGTATGCACGGATGGATGCTGCTTATGGTCATGACGTAGCTTTCAGCTATTTCTCAGCACCATGACCATCTGCATGCCTGCCATGCTTCTTTCCATAATGAACTAATCCTCTAAAACTGTAAGCCAACCCCAATTAAAAATATTTTGGTTACCACAGTCATGGTATAACGTCACAGTAATAAAATACTGACAAAGATACCTCCCCCAATAAGAAATATGTTTCTCTATGTGCTAATAAATCATCATTAAGGACATTATTTTTCAAAATTTTCTATGAAATGCCCCATATCTGCCTTTAATCAGATGTGGTAATAGAATGTAATTACCCCATCATAAAATTGAAATATATTCTCTTATCAGAAGAGTCATTGTTGACTCTACAGGTATCAATATCACTGCATGAGCTTTAATACATTTTATATTTAACCCCATTAGTTTAATGCCTATCAAACTTCTCTCCCCTGTGCCTTCTACCTATCTTTCTCATTTTTCTCACATTAATTTTTTTAGGTTCTTTTCAATTTTTATTTTTATTTTTTAATTATTTTATTTATTTATATTCCAGCCATTTTCTTCCTCCCATCATTCTGTGTTCCACTTTGCCTCTGAGAGGGTGCTCCTCTTCCAACAGGCCTCTACCTTCCCTGGGGCCTCAAGTGTCTATAGGATTATGCACCTTCTCCCACTGAGGCCAGACTGGGCAGTTCTTTCCTGAGTATGTGCTGGGGGGTAGTGGCTTCCAAGAACCAACTCCTGCATGCTACCTGGGGTCTGGGTTAGTTGAGACTACTGGTCTTCCAGTGGGGTTGCCCTCACCATCAACTTCCTCAATCCTTCCTCTAATTCAACCATAGTGGTCCCTGACTTCAGTCCAATGGTGGGCTGTAAGTATCTGCATCTGTCTCAGTCAGCTGCTGCTGGAGCCTCTCAGAAGACAGCCATGCTAGGCTTCTGACTTCAGTATCTTCTTCCTTTTTGTCCCTGCAGTTCTTTTAGAAAGGAGAAGTTCTGGGTCAAAAATCTTGACTGTGAATTAGAAACCATGACCCTCCCCTTGAGGCTCTGTCTATCCACAGAGTCTTTGGGTTCCCTTTCCCCATTGTTAGGCACTTTGGCTAAGGTCATCCCCATTGAGTCTTGAGAGGAAATAGTATGCAAAAGTGATTCCCAATATTCCACCAGAGAACTCCTACAGCTGATAAACCGATTCTCCTCAGTTGCTGAATACAAAATTAACACAACAAATCAGTGGTCTTCCTTTATACAAATGATATGCAGGCTGAGAAAAAAAAATAGAGAAACACCCACCACAATAGCCACAAACAGCATAAAATATCGATGTAACTCTTACCAAGCCAGTGAAGGTAGGTGATGGGCTTAGGGCTTACTGTGGGCTGTTCTGGGGGTTCAGCTGTCTGTGGGAGGGTCCTGAGTCTTGATGGTGGACACCCAGCTATCTTGCTTGGCTGGAAAGGACCTGATCCCAGAGTGCACCATGCTATCTGTCTTCTGGGAGCTCCAGGCGATCCCTCCCAGAACAGCCATGGGCTCAGGTGGGAAAGCTCTTCCAAAGCTATTCTGGGGACTCAGCCATCTTCGTCCTGAGTCTTGTCAATTTTTATTTTGTAAAAATCAAAGTATTCCAAAACTGTACATGCGACACCACAAGAATTTTATTTCATAAAAGGAGATAAAGTCCACTAAATTGGGCTGACAGTTTCCTCTCTATTAGACAAATCTCTTCTTTCAGTTGAACAAAGGAGAAAGACGATCTTGTTTTGAAACAGGGTAAGAAGAGTCTTCCTATCAGAGATAAACATCTCTCAACATTTGTGTGATTTAAAGGGAGAGCACTGGCTCTGAGCTAGACAAATGATGAACAGGATGTATAAAAGAAACAGAAACAAAAACATAAATGAATGGAAGATTTCTATTTCTGATTATTCAGGCTCTGATGGAATCTCCAAACGGAAAGAAAGAAAACAAAACAGCTTCTTACTTAAAACAATACATCCAATTAATCCCAAATAGATTATAACCTAATTGTGAAAAAAAAGTAGGATGTTTTAATTATGTAAATACATCTTCATATTATCTGAGCAGAGAAAGCATTCTCGAAAAATAATTTTCCTCTAGGCACAAATCACAAAAGATTTTGTTAATGATGACTTTGCTAACATTTCATAATTCCCATCAAAATACTGTCTGTAAACCAAAGGTCAGTAAGATGACTCAGCAGGCAAAAGCACTTTCTGCTTAGCCCAACAACCTGGGTTCAGCTTTGATAGCCCTCCTAGTAAAAGAGAATGGACCCTTGTGCCCAGAACGCAAGAACTATGGCATCTAAATAGGACCTTACTCCCACCTCCCACACACAATGCAAGATGAAAGGAAAAACATTTATTGATGAATTGAAAGTATTTGCAAGCCAAACTGAGTAAATTTTAGTGTCCATAATGTATAAATAATTCTACATTTTAAAAAAAGAGCTAATTGGGGAGAAAAGACAAAATGTATTAAGTTCACAAAAAAGAAAAAATAGGCATTAAACATAAGAAATAATGTTAATATCACTGATAGAAGGAAAAAAAATACAAAAAAAAAAAAAAAAACAATGAAACAAGACCTAGATCAGCAACAAGTTTTGCAAGTTGACTGATCTGCTCTCCATACATGCTTGGTCCCCAACAACAGGAGCAGGGACTGTCCCTGGATCTGTTGCCTGTCAGCCTTTGAATCTCACTCCCCTGAATAAACTGCCTTGTCTGGCCTCAGTGGGAGAGTATGTGCTTAGTCCTGCAATGGCCAGATGTGCTTTGGGGAGGATGAGGGCAGGTAATGCAATTAGCAATTATTTTAAAAGTGTCTTAAAGGTCAAAACACCCTAGAAAGAAAATTAAACAAATAAAACCATGGTCCAGTAAAGTTATTTCTCCTTATAACTTCTTTGTTTGAATTTCTATGTAAAAATCTATACTGCGGGTAGATGGGCATTCAAGATTTAAATTAGATATTCAGTTGGTTGAACTACTTAAGAAATTAAAAGGGGGGAGTAAAAATTCAAATACGATGAACAGAATAGAAAGTGAGAATGATTAAACTGGAGTCACTGGAAGCTTCTATGTATGGAGTGACACTTGCATGACACAAGTCTCTTGTTACTTCCTCCAGTGCATATCACCAGTGCTCAGAGAAGACCACCCCATACTGCCATTCAGAGGATGCTGTTAATAAAACAATGTAAGGTAAGTGCTATTCAGAACTCCAAACCAATAAGCTCCACCCATGAACACAAAATTTACAACTCACTTTTACTTGCATCAATTAAACTATCTATACAATAATACTCACCATGGCCAATTTTAACTGTGATGCTTGATGAGTTTTGACAGAGGTGTATAGTAATAGAACAACCACAATAAACGCCTCAGATTTTCCATGCTCATAAATGTTTACCCATATTTCTTTACAGCCAATTCTGCACCCATCTATGGCTCCTGAAATCTGTCCATCCTCTTTGTCTTGACAAAAAATTTTGATAATACAAAATTTGTGGCATACACTGCTTCTTATTTCCTTTAACATAATGCTTTGAAGATTACACAAAATTATTCTCTAAGTGCCAATGTAGTCCTTCTTTTAATTCCTAAGTATTTCTCTACCTAACAAGATTGAAGTATAAAATTCATTAGTCTTTATTTATTTATTTATTTACTTTATAAAATATTATTACAGCTCACACAATTTTATAGCAGCCTTATTTATAATATCCAGAAGTTGGAAGGAACCCAGATGTCCTTCAACAGAGGAATAAATACAAAAAGAGTGGTACATTTATACAATGGAGTACTACTCAGCTATTAGAAACAATGAATTTATGAAATTCCCTGGCAAGTGGATGGAACTAGGGAAAATTCTGTAGTCTTACAAGAAACGATGCTCTTGTGCGAAGTCTCACCACACTAAGTACAGCAGTGGATTCAGGCAACTCTCAGTCTGATGGATGAAATGTGAAGAGAAAAAGCCATGGAAGAAACCAGACTGAAAAGACAGAAACAATTTCAGAATACATTTGTTAAGAACATGAAAATATAAAAATTTTTAACCCAAGAAAAAGCTGAGAAAAACAATTAGTATGACATCACTGTTGAAATTAAAACTATCAATGATTTTTATTAAAAGATTCAAAATTCAGAACCCTTGAAATTTCCAAAAGCTGAGATAGGAAACGCAGCAAAGGAAAATGGGAATGGCCAAATAAGAAAGTCTAACATTCCATGAACATGAATGACAGAAGCAAAGCTATAAATCGATGGCAAAGCAGTGGAGGGTACAGGAAACCCACTGACACTGGAGAATGGGAATGTGTATGGCGGAGAGTGACTTAGCACACACCTGCAGCAGATTCATATCACTGGGCATCACAGAAGGCTAGGCTAGGAACGGAACACACAGGGACTAGAAAAATTAATTAATTAATCAAAGGACCAAGAAAATTGTAACAACAGAATTGTCACCAGAAAGACTATCTTCAAAACTCAGAGGGAAGGAGAAGCCAGTGACCGAGCACTAAGTCAATGAAGCTAATAGTCAAAGTCTATAAAAATGAATGTCTGGATGCAAACATGCAGAAAACCAAACTGGCATGTGTCTTTCTGATACTCCTATTTCGGAATGTGCTCTCGTACTGAAAGAAAAAGAGATGAAGGGAGGAAGGGAAGATGACCTTCAAAGGTGAAAGACAAAATTAAGTCAAAGAAAAGCCATCCTAACTTCTTAGGATGAAGCCATAAACACATTCCCAGTTGGAGCAGGAGTGTTGGGGAGCTTGCAAGGAATTATGACAGAACAGAGGAGATGAACATGTGAAAATAATTAAAATCTGTGGCTAGCAACTTAAAAACTGGTCCCAGCTAGAAACTTAAAGAAAAACATAACTCTTCATAACAAAAACAGGCAATCGTGGTATACTATTTAGTTTCATGGAAAACAATGTTTATGAATCATGATAACAAAATTAACATGATAAAAATACCATCGAACCATAAATAAGCAAGAAATCAATAAATACTATATCAAGACAGAACAAGAAAGACAGTGCTTTGTATGAACAGCCACTGAGAAGGAACAGTTAGGGGTAGAAGATGACATTGGTACGAAAAGAAACACCCTCCCAGTAGTTGCCACGTCTCAGTACAAATTTTTGATATTGCTTGAGTTTTTATGTAAATATACTAACCTGCTGAACATTCAAACACTGAACTATTTTAGAAAAGTCTTAGTTTCCCAGTTAAACCAAGAATCAGAACAAAGAAAATATGGCTTCATAGGAATTTCAGAATAGACTTTAAATAGACAGCCATGTTTAAGGTAACATGTATTGATTAGTTCTTCTGTTTGTCAGGTGGTATTCTACGTTCTTTTGAAGTACAATGGCAAATAAAATCTGATATACACCTTTATCCAGGCCTTTCTACCCATCTCTGAACTTAATACCAATCCCCAAACTCTCCCCTTCCATATTTATTTCATGCAGAATTTTTAGATTAGCTTTCCTAAAATGGTTTGACTGTACTCTTTACTTAAGTAAAAAATCAAGTCTCTATTGTTTCAAGTGAATCTGGCAGAAACTCCATTAAATCTCTGCTTGATTTACCTATAAATTATCTCCTTTACACATTTCCAGTGAATGTCCCCCAAGCCAGTCCTTTTGTAACTTTAGAAGATATGCATTGGTTACATTTTCTTCACATGTTCTCATACCTTGGAGAAAAAATGCTTCCTCACCCACTACCTTCAGGTCTCAAGGTGTCTGAAAAACAGATGGATGCCCCAGCTCTGTCATCTTCTGTCACAGAGGGCATTTCCCCTTCAGCTGAATGGTGTTCTTTTTGTTTGTTTGTTTGTTTGTTTGTTTTGTTTTGTCTGAACCCCACACTTTCTGACCAATATCCTTAGCTACTTAGTGCCAACAACTCAATCACAGTTCTCTCATCTGAGTTCTTGCCTACTCCTTCCTGCTCAAATAAAATGCCTTTGGCCATAGAGACTTCCACTGATGACCTAAATAGTGGCCTTTCTTGATGGTTTCAGGTCCCCCTGGGCTGTTCTGACTCCCTTTGCACTTCTTCTTTCAGCTCTGGGGTACAGCCTGTTGCTACAGTACTTTGATCAATTTAATTCTTCCTTGATCATATCTGCATCTCTTTAAGTACACGCATCAGTACATTTTACAGCATGTGAAATGGTGAGAAACTCTGAATGCCACCAGGAAGAAAAGCTACATGAGCCATCTGGGGTGAATTCTCTGGGCCACCAAGATTCAGACCCATATGACATTCATCTGTCTTTTGCCTTCTATCTAAATGTATGCCCTCTTTGTCTTGGACCGTGGGCTTTCAGAGTAAGAACACACTGGATTTATTTTTATGGAGGTGCTCAGAATATTACTTCTACTGTGTATGTTCCATATATCCCACTGGTCCTGGGCAGTTCCTGGACAGTAGAATTGTTTTGCAGGTTTTCTGTCCATAGATGTCACTGTGATTAAGACTACTAAGAGGACATAGTTCTGACAGCAGTGATCAAAGGAAGAAGAACACAGAAGATTCTGAAGATGAGAACACTTTGAACCAGAGATGTGTGAACCCAGAAGCATTCTGAGATTGGCATCATGTCTTTAACTAGTTTTCAAAGGAATCAGACTTGGCCAAACCCAAAGAGAACTTTGCCAAGCACTTTTCCCCTTAATTTTTAAACCCATGTGTATTTTAAGGGAAATTCAATCCATATGTTTCTGATTCATTTACACTTAACTCATCAAAATGTTGTTTTGTAAGAGTTATTTGATGTCCCAGTCTTTTGAATTTTTGTAAAGAAATGTTTTGCATCCTTAGAAATAGAAACTCTCTTTGGTCAAGTCACACACACACACATACACACACACACACACACACACACACACAGGAAATGATCCCTCAAAAATTTGAAGTCATTGCAAACCTCAAGACCCACAAGTTTCCAGTGTCTTCCTGGTCTGATGTGACTCCCATCACTGTAGCAATCTCAGGGATTTTTGTCAAAGAGGCATGGAGTTGCACAAAGATGGAGATCTGAGTGGCAAAAACTGTAAGACAAGGATAATTAAAAGCTTCAAAAAAGGGGAGACGTGAATTTCTAGGTTGGTAAAAAGATAAGAGGAAGCTATAAACCAAACACTAGTAACAAGGAGGATAAAGAACCAAAATTTCTGTATAAAGTTCAAAGATGAGGTGGGGAAAGAGCAAAGTATGCACAAATATATGTCCTGGAATACATCTATCAGACCTTCAGGATCCTGATTTAGAAAAGCAAATGCCCTGGCCATTAGCAAAACTATCATCAAAATATGTCCTTAATTATTCTGATGGGAATATGTTCTTGAGCAATGGTTGATTTTACTAACCACTCTAGAGGCTGGCTGGCTTGGCTTCTATCACTAAGGTTAGTGCCACCAGAGCTGATTTCTGTAGGCTTCACATCTTTTTCCTCTCCATTTTCCATTGTTGAACACATAGAGTCAGAAATGCCAGTCTTTAATGTGCCAGAGAAGTGGATACTTACAAACACAAATGACCAAGCCCAGAGATGGCTTACTTAGGCTCCACATTAACACCCCAGCAAGTCATGACATTGATCCCCACAAAACAAAGCCAAGTAAGAGTCACACTTCTCCAGCTCCTTCTTGGCAAAACATGATACTTGAGATACCATAAAAATAATAAAATATAAAAAAGCATAAAGTACTGAACAAAGACAAGAAGAAAGGAAAGCTTCTCTACAGAGATTTGAAAGGTGAATAACAATCATTCCAAAGGTAGAAGAAATTTTGGGTAAAATGTTTTGAATTTATAAGGAAATGATTCTAAGGAGAGTAGGAAGGAGGCAAACAACAAAACCACACCAAAATGCTGCCAACACAATTACATATGTGTAGAAGGTAAAGAAGTTGGACATCTAAGGAAGGTGACACTACAGCAGGGTAGTGAGGGCATCAGATGAACATTGTCAAATGTGCATGTATGAAAACAGAATAATAAAACTCATTATTTTGTAAAAAAATATTAATATATGCTTATGAAATAAGAAATGAAGAAGAGGCAGAAAAGGAAGAGATTGGGGGGCAGAGAAGGCAGCAATGCCTCTAGCAGTGGTGGCTCATAGAAGAACTGGAAGTTCAACATTACCTTGTAAGACTCAGAAGGAAAGCCAGATAGGAACAACATGACAGGAGTTTGCTTTTTCTTTTAAGAGTGACTTCATCTAGGAAGTCTAAAGTAAGAAAAATTCAAGCTTAAAGAGGCTTGCTCATGAAAATAAGACAGACCTTTCACAGCTTTCCTGGAAGGATGGTAAATGAGGAAGATACTCCTACTTGGGGACTAAAATCAGGCAGTGCTCTCATATGTTCACTACGAAACAGAATTACCCGGTCCTATTATCTGCCCTGTCAAAAGTAATGGCACTATTTATATATTTTTATTCTCTACCTCAAATATTAATTTCTTTAGGGGATAGGTATTTGTTCCTTTCTTTGCAAACAGAGAATCTGACTCATCTTTAACATTTAACTCAACTTGGGGAATGTTTGTGGAACACAGTTAATGAGCCTACTAAAGAGAACAGTGCCATATTGCATTCCTGCTAATTCTTTCTTTGTATATTCAACCTCCATCAAACAAATTGGAGGCCATTTCCCCTCCCTCCAGAGTCACTAATGATTAAATGTGAATGTCTATTCATTGGTTGTCTTCTTTGAGACTACAACCACACAACAGAAAAATAGTCTCTTGCTCCTTTTTTAGATTCCCACCCATTCTTTGCAGAAATGAGTGGACATTGTTAGTGTCTAATTAATCCTTTCTGTACCTGCTTCTCCAGAACCACTGAGTTCCCTCATGGTTTGTCATAGTTCTTCTTTGTCAATGTGCCATAGTTAACCAGAAAAAAAAAAAAAAAAAAAAAAAAAAAAAAAAAAAAGGAATCTCAGCTGAGGAACTTCCCAGATCCAATGTTTCTGTGGCCATTTGTCTAGATTGTTAACTGGTATTGGAGGGTCAGCTTACTGTAGGTGATAACACAGCCCTGAGCATGTGGTACTGGATTATATAAAAAACAGCTGAGCACAGTCCAGGGGACAGTGTAAGTAATGAACATCCTTCCGAGGTCTCTAGCTCTTGACTCCCAGTCCTTGCCTTGAGTTCTTGCTTCAACTTTGCGTCAATAAAGTGTATCTGAAAGTATGAGCTAAAATAAATGTTTTACTCCCCAAGTTGCTCTCGTTCAGATTATTTTATCATAGCTACAGAAATGCAAACTCCAATACCCTAAGATGGTTTTTTCCATTGTAGAATCGAGCCACAGTCAGCCAACACCCTCTGGGATTCCTTATCATCATCTGCTCCTCCTCCCAGGACCTCTGAAGAGTGTTTCAATTTCTATTTCTAGTTATTAACATCGTTTCCCCAGCTGTCTAGCGTGCTATAACCCAGCCCGTGTAGATGACGCTTGTGAGGCAGTGTCACCTAACACCATCAGTCACCAAACTGCTCTGAAAGGCACACTTGCCTCCTGAGACAAAAAAAAAAAAAAAAAAAAAAAAAATCACAGCCAGAGTCATTGAAAAAAGGAGCGAGCAGTTGGGTACGGGTGAAGCCAAAGTAAGCATTTCCTGTATTGTCCTGTTCTGATTACTAATTTCAGAAAAAGAATGTAAGAATATAGTGATGTACACAACCATTTAGAGTCATAACAAAACCTCAATCTAAAAAGACCTTCTTAAGATGATGTTCAAAACAAGATTAGAGAAGATATCTCCAAGAATCTGATGGAATCCAGGAGCTCTGATCAAGCAATGGTGTCATACCTTTAGAACAGCATGCTGCATGTAAGAAGAGCTTAGCTTTAGTGTTCAACTAAGCAAACAGATGCCCTCTGTCAGTGATGGAAGCCACAGCATGGTTATGTCAATGATATCTCAACTGCCTGCAAATACCCTAAGACCCTATGGTTTAATAATATTAATAATATGAAAAGTATATCTGTTGATACTTGCCACATGTCAGGACTTATATCAACTGCTTGGTTTGTACTGTTTTTTACATGTTTTTATGACAAAATTGTTAGCTTGGTATTATAATACCGTCTCACTAAGGTAGGAACATAGATGGGGAAACTGAGTTCTGGAAAAGCAGTGTGGTACTGGGAAAGTTACACGGTGTGTTAGAGAGCCAAGATCAAAACATAGTGATGTCTACCTCTGTGGCAAGGAAGGTTAGATTATGACCCCAAGTACCAGTTGAATATTGTCACACCAACACCAATGGTGTCTTCTGACTTTTGGTCATGTATGCAGATAAACTACTATTTCAAATGTTTTTGATCACTTATCATGAGGAGTTAACCTCCCAGAATAACAGGGCAATCATGAAATCACTGTGGCCCAGAGGAAAGGTATATCCCATCCACTATCCTCTCAATGGTCAGAACAATTCATGTGAGCAGAAGGAAGAGAAATAAGAATTGCAGTCTTAGCAGGTGGCAACTTTCAGAAAGTCTCCTTATTATTGAAAACTCAAAATCCACATGAGTACCAAAGGTTATATAGGCCATGAGCCTAAGAAATGAAGTGTCATTTAGTCACAAGTTTTTATACATAATACCACAGTATGGGGATTAACCCCTGCCGAATACCATTACTCAAGGTCTGGTCTGGGATACCTCAAGGTTTCTATCATGACCTGTTTATGATGTTGATATTGGTCTAGGTTCAGATGTACAAAAAGCATACGACCTTCCTATGTCCCCACAACTCATTAAAACAGGTCTTCCAATTCCCTCCTCCACTACTCAAACTGTTCTGATCTGAAAGCTAAAAGTAATAGGGGTTTTTTTAGTGTCCTTAAATGTTTGTGGAAAGTTCTTTCTGGTTTTCCATCAATCATCTCATTTTGATCAACCTTTCATATAAAAATTATTTCCTTCAGGACTTTCCACCTGACAAGATGCACTACCAGCACACTTAGCAAAAGAAAAGTCCAAACCCACCCTCCAACTGTAACCTGGAACTATGTTGCTGAAAGGAGGTGGAGCTGAAACTCACCTTCCCTTCCGCTTGTAATGACACTGCATTCCTGTCACAACTCCCAAACCTGTGTGACAATCATCTTGAATTGCTAATGAAAGCCATCGCAGGCTGTCCTCCCCTTTGAGAGAGGTGATCTAAAAACAAAAGGGACTTGTCCCAAAGTGATTCTCACAGAGGCAGCTGTTCCTGAAAAGGGCATGCCAGTTTCTAAGAGGCAAAGTATATGCCCTCTTAAAAAGCATGAAAAGTAACATGCATCGGATTTCCCTCTTCTGAAAAGATTTAATGAGCAGGTAACAAGTAAGGCCCTCAGTGGTCGGGTGTACAGATGGAAGACCCACAGCTTAGGGACCAGCGTCTTCTCTAAGCCTCGTCTTTACCACCGTGTTAATGATGTCTACGTTCCGTACAAGAGCCATTCTGAAGGAATCTAGGCTGAAACCTTTCACATGCATCATTCCACGTTACCTCACAATGTCCCCATAGTGTGAACATGGTTATTATTTCTTTCTGCACTCGAGGAGCCCAGGCCTTGGTGACCGTGTGCCAACATCATGCACACCTGACAATCACCAAACAGATTTGAGCACTGACTGTCCCTTGCTGTGACTTAGTGGACTTAGCGAGCCTGCTGCCTAGGTATATGTATTGTTCTTCCTGAACACCCAGGGAATGGCAGCAGGGAAAAATTATGGGACTCTCCCAATTTGCACACTCTGAGCAATTCAAAGAGACCCTGTGTCAAAACTTTTAAAAACATACAGAAGATCGGAGATATAACTCGAGAATAGGGGACTTGTCAAACATACACAAAGCTCTGGGTTCAAACCCCGGCACCTTTACAAAGGGAAAGGGGGAAAGAAGAATTTTCTGTGGAGTCAGCATTTATGAGTGTGGATGATCTCCTCCTTAGGGAAGACCGCTTATAGCACACAGAAGAGGGTGGGCTTT
This sequence comes from Micromys minutus, assembly GCF_963924665.1. NCBI lineage: Eukaryota > Metazoa > Chordata > Mammalia > Rodentia > Muridae > Micromys > Micromys minutus. The sequence continues at coordinate 15,997,772 of NC_137968.1, forward strand.
TTCCCTGTCACTTCGGTCCCTTTTATCTTCTAAACGACTTCAAAAGAGAGGACACCACAGAGATTAAACCCTACAGGACGGTGCAATCATATCAGATCTGCTTCCCCACTGTGGTCTTCAGTTCACAGATCCCTCCATGGCTAACCTTGGTGGCTGAAGTTAAACGGGCTTCCCACTGGTTTCCAGAGGATTTTGAGGCACGTTCCGTGGGACACTGACACAGGTGGGCCGAGAAAGCCTCACAGAACTCACAGCCATGCTCTCTGCAGGTCTAAGGCAGCACACCTCAAGCCCTTTCTAGCCACATCTAATACCACTTGGGGTCATCACTGCTGGGCTATTTCCATCTCTAAAGGCAATGTGCGTCCTCTACTTCTAGGACTGAGTGTGGCACCTTTCAAAGAATGTGCCACCTGAAGTTTGGCTCTCTGTGCTTTTCATTTCCCCAGCAGGCAAGAGGAATAAAGACAGCCAGTCACTTGTGAGTCTGGCAACCGTACAAGAACCATCTTAATAACTGAGGAGCTGTTGAACAGCAGTGTTGAAACATTTTTCTGATTTAAAAATACTGCACCAATTGCTACCCCAAATGTCCCGCCCACATAGGAGAGTGAGTTAAGAGATGTAACTGCAGCAAGACAGCAAAGAAAGCAAAGGGACCCGTGAGGCCAAAGTGACAGAAACATGACCTGCTGCTGGGGCTCATGGTACCACATAGGTAGGAACAGTGAGCACACAATTCTGCCCTATAATTTATGTATCTGGATAAATCTGAGAAGAAAAACAAGAGCCCAAGACTTAGGGAAAAATTAAAAATCACACCCCATAAAAGGTGAGATACTACTTTCAATAAAGTAATATAGAATGTCCATACCCCTGAAACAAATTGTAGGGTTGCCTGGGCTATGGATGTAATTGTACTCATGGTGGGGTGGTGGTGGCCGCTAATATTGCCTTGGGTTCGAACCTCTCATTCTGTGATTTGATTATGCTGGAGCGCACGTGCTGTGAGAGCCGCAGCCAAAGCCTCGTCACTGTTGCCTCCCTGACTCCTCCAGCATCCTGAGGTTGTGCTTTCTATACATCTGTAGGATACAAAAGAGTAAAGGTGACGCTGGCCTTCTGCTGTCTTGCCTGGACTTGCAAACCCCTCAATGGAGTTGATTGTTTTACCTCCAACTCTAACAGTGGCAGGCTCCAAGAAACCAAACTGATGTCAAGAATACAGCTGGGAAGGTAGGCACAGAACTCTAACCTTAGCTGTAGAAGGCAGATGCAGGAAGGATGCCACATCTGAGGCAAAGCTGGGATACATAGTGATTTCCAGATAAACATACACAGTAAGACATTATATTAAAGAAAGAATGAAAGAAAAAAAAGAAAGGAAGGAAAGAAGGAAAGAAGGAAGAAAGGAAGGAAGGAGAGAAAAATAATAAGAAAAGAAAGAATCAAAAGCCTCCCCTTAAAGTATTATCTTTGGACCAGAATATTCCTAATACCAAAATAAATCTATATCTCTTTAAATACCCCTGGTTCTTTCCACCATGTGGGTTGATGCCTTAGTCTTGGAGGACACAGTGATTCCTCCCTAACCCATGGTAGACTGAGTTCAGCATCTCCAAACTGCTGTGCTTTCACAGATGTGTTTTATTTTCTCAGATATAATCTTAATACCACTGACATCCCCGGAAACATCAGTAGGCAAATGTTAAAGGAAGCCTTTGACGAAGTCTTTGAAATGTCTAAATCCTGTGGTCAACGTAGCCTGACATATCAGTCTCTAACATTTCGTTGGGGGAGGGAGGCTCTTCCTCCTTCTTGTGATAAGTAAACAAAACTTTAATAAGTTGTTTGGAAACAATTGTTTCCTTTCATGAGCACTTGATTATTAGCTTGGTCATTCAACACTTTATGAGTCCCTGTTATATCTTCTCAGCACTGCAGTTATAACAGTGATGAACCTATTAAAAGAGACATTTCTTTACTCCTACAAGACCCTACCATACTGTAGAAAAAAAGACATAGCTTTATGTGATATAAACAAAATATATATGTAGAACAACTCTACAATGCCAACCAGGAATCCAGAGCATATCTGTTATATGAAAAAGCAGGACAAGGCAGAATTTATGCTAGCATTCAGTTGGTGGTGAGATCAATATGAAGAGATGTGCCCACATACTTCTTTAATGACGAAAAATCATCACTCCAATGGAACATGATACATTTATAAAGAGATGGGATGCATCAAGTGCATTGTTCTGAAGACACTGGTCTCCAGGATCTTGCTGCAGTCACCTCTACCCATCATATGAGGTCACAAGCACCAGTGTGTTTCCAACAGTGGTCTAACAAGTATTGAGTTTAAGAATCATTGAGCCGAGAGCACAAAGAGGGCCGAGTGTTGCTTACTTTAGATGTAAAGGGGAGAAATGTGTTTCCGAAGAAATGCTGTTTGAGAAAAGGTCTCTGTGCAGTGGAGAGGAGAGTGATCCTGTCAGCCAGTAAAAGAGGAAGCTTGTGTCTCGTAAGCCCTCCTGGCTCCACAGGCAACTCACAAGTCCATGACCACACCCGCTACCATCAGGACCCCACCTTCCACACTACTGCAGATTCTAGTGAACTCGTCCATTCGGCCTGACATGTTCTCATTGCCAAGGTTGGAAGGAGTAAAAGGAAATCAGGTAGGGAGGAAACCAAGTTGAAGAAAAGAGAAAGAATCATAATGCTTCTCAGTCAATCTTCAGCCCTGGATCCCTGCGCAGATCATGAAGAGTCATCAGAACTCGTGCAGGCAGCGAGACTAGAGTAGAAACTACCAATGCAGGCCTGAGGCGGGTGCAGTGTGGACAGTGCTTACTCCACAGTGACTTTTTGACACCGGTCTGCACATCCTCACACTATGCATCTGCATGAGGAGCTGAGTGTACAACCCTTTGAAAAGTGCCTCCGATTCTTGGAAGAACATCAGAGAGCATGAGAAATCAAGAGGTAGACACGGCGAAGGACAAGATGTCTCGAAAAGTAAACCAGAAATTTAACGAATTTTCCGGACTTAGCAAAATGCACCAATCTGTGAGTATTTATTCCCTCTAGAAATGAAGTTCATACGAGTTCAATGTACAAAAGGAAACTGAATCCTCCTTAACTTTACTTTCCTGAAAGCCTGGTGTTTGAAAGGAAGTGGGAATTGAATCATTTGCAAATCAGGTATGAGAATCCGGGTCCCCTTCCAAGAGCTCAGTCTGGTAAGTTTGTACTTCAGCACTCATGGGGGTCCTGGGCAAGCAAAGATTTTGAGAGGAAAAGCAATAATAGCATTTGCTGCTCTGTCAACTAGGCTACTCTGGAGGCAGATAATTCTGCTCTGAGGTGCAAGTTGTGCTTTCTACAAGCTGCTGGACCCTGAAAGGTCCAAATGCAACAGCTTCTGACCAGAAGTTGCTACTGGATCAAGTCATCTATCAGTTGAAAAGAAAAGGCAGATGCTACGTGTGTTCAAGCAGTGTCCATGTTCAGAGGAGTTGGGATGTTGAGCTTGACTGAGAGGCAAGAACTGAGAAGCGATGTTCATTAAAGAGAAACATGGAGCTAGGCTACACAGTTTTCCGTGGCACCAAACAAGTGGGTGAGTTCCCTCTACCTCATAGACCAACCCTAAGTGCAATGTCACCTCAGTCTGCGCATAGAACTTTCTGTGATCTTCTTGAAGCTGCTTCTGGGCAAACACTTGAGGCCTGAATTTTAGAGCACTGAAATACTCATGTAGCCAGTCATGTTCTCCTGAGCTAAGAGACTTAAAGTGGCCTGCTCCCACCAAGAGCTTTCATCCAGGGTGAAGGGCAGGTAATGACTCAGGTTTTTAAAAAGGAGCAAAGGTTCAAATCTTTTTTTAAATTGTTTTATTTACTTACATTCTGAATGTTGGACCCCTTCCTGGTCCCCCCTCCAAGAGTTCTTCACCCCATATATCTCCCCTTTACCTCTGAGAGGGAATTCCCCTACCCACTCCCAACCACCCCTGGTAGCCCCCCTTCCCTAGAACATCAGGTGCTCTAGGATTAGGTGCATCCCTTCCCACTTGGGAGAGGAGGAGGCACAGACCAGCCCATGTTTGTTCTTTGGTTGGTGGTTTAGTCTTTGGGAGCTTCCCAGGGACTGAGGTTAGAAGATGTTGAAATCTTTGACACTTTTCTTAAAATCATTGACCATCCTGAGCTCTTTGTTACATCCTTCTCAGCAAGTCCTTGAGTTGAGAGTTTGGAAGTGGACAGCTCCTAAGAACTTTTATTATGATACCCAGTTTATATACTGAGTGAAAAATGGAGAAATCCTGGTGCATAATGAAGAATTTAGCAAGACACATGGTGCAAACTGTGTAGTTTTCAAAACAATGTCTGTTTGCTACTAATAACAAGATTATTCTTAATTAAAAAGTAGATGTGGCCTTAAAGAAAGTCTACATTGCAGCGTTTATAGACATCACTGTTGCAAGAAGTGTTGGATTGTGTTCTGGGACAGAAACTTTTGCTGGTGCCTGCCCAAGTCATTATTGAAAACATTTTTAATTTTTCCTCTATCTTAAGGCTATCGTACTGGAATACAATGAAAAAATAATTATACCTAACCCCTTTATTCCTCTCCAACTCTTCCTCATATCATACTTCTGATATGCTTACTCCCTCCACCAGCTGCTGACTTTTTTTCTACAAGGCATAAGTTTAGTTAGCACTGCCTAGTTGTTTATGGTGTAGGGCCGTCCATGGAAACATGGGAAATCCATCAGTTTTCACTCCATCAAAAAAGAATTGTTCTTTCTCCCCTGGACAGCACCTACTGCCAACAGATCCTTGGTAATAGATGTGGCCTGGGGATCATCTGCCTAGTCTGTGCTGTTTTGGCTGGCCTGATTTGTTTTATAGGTCTTGTATAAATAACCCAGCTGATAAGAGTTGGGGGTTACAATAGCTAGGCCTTGTGCACAAGATAGCATTTCACAGCATGTACACCAATCACTAGCCAAACGTTCTTTCTACCTCCTCTTCTGCAGACTGGGAGTTGAGGGTGATATAGATCCCTCAATTCGGGCCAAGCACTGAGTCTCTTATATGTAGCATATTGATGGTAATGTCTTCATGTATAGACTGTATATGCTATGCCTATTTGGAAAAGAACATATGTTAGATACATAGCATATTAAGCTCATCTTGTTATATTCTTGGGACATTGGTTCTAAAACACTCAAAAGTACCAATCTCTGAGGATGACTAAGCCCTTAATATAAAATGAAATTATAATTGTGTATGTATTATACACGTTACTTTGTATAATTATTTTCCAGACTATACTAGCTAGTACTACATAAACCCTTTTTATGCTGTGCTGTTCAGGGAAAACACTGGTCATGCTCAGTACATATATAACTTTGCATTTTCCTAATATTTTTAAAATGAGGTTGGTTAATTGCATGGAAAAGATCCCAGAGACATGAAAGACAAGACAAGACAGTTTGACTCCCTTTAAAAATCATAAAAAGAAAGTATGTATTAGTAGCTTAGAAAACATATAGTCAACTTCTATCTAACAGAGAATGAAAACTAAATTTTAGAAAATTAAGTCTAAATATTTAATAATGGTGGTTGTTTCTTGGCTCACTTTCTTCTTTCTGAAGTAATTTCTTAAACTAACTCAATACATTCCACTGACTTCTTAGTTTTAGGTTCCCAACCAAAAAAAAAGCATGGCTGGTGAAAATAATTGTTTCTTTCCTTTAGAATAAGTGATAAACTTTTGAATGCAATCTGTGTAGACTTGAGATAGAATAGCCCATTTCTTACTAGGAAATTGAGATCAGGATGTTGTATCAGAAAAAATGAGTTCTTGAGAATAAAATACCTTAGAGCTGAAATGGGTTTAATGAAGAAGTCATCTTCAGAATGAGAGTATGCACCAGTTTTTAAAATATATTGTGTTGCTATCCATATGTCTTTATTGTCACAGGTGGTCTTAATCTCTTTCCTAATACATCCCCTGGCCTTTGTCACTGTCTTAATTAAAGGGTTTCTTGTCATGGTATTGAAGTATTTGATGAGGGAAACATCATTAATGAGAGCTAAAAAGTTGACCCACCTCTTGACAACTTATCCAAAACCCAATGACTAAGCAGGCATAATGTGGAGATGAAACCTCGAACTGGGGAAGGCTATTGAAGTTTCACTGTTATATCTAACTGAAGGAATCAGAATGCCTAACGTTTTCACTTGGGACAATAGCCTCTCCCAGGATTCACAGGATTCTCCTATTTTTATATGAAGGAGAAAAGAAAGAAAAACAAAGATGCGTGCTCAATCATCTCATTCTGATTGCTTTCCACGGACAATTTTATGATTTAAAAAAAGAACGTGAGTTGCTTTTAAAAATACCTTTATGAATATAATTGCTTATAATATAATTCACCAATTGTCACACGAGAAAGATTTTAAAGAATGTTGACGTTAGGGTTATCACATTTTAAGAATTATTTTTTTATATTTAACATCACAGAGTAAATATGGCTAGTCTCATTAATCATCATATTTAACATTCAAATAACATCAACTCTTTTGAAGATAGGTTTCCTAAAAGTTTGAGAACTAAAACTCAATGATTGAGAATTACTTGTATGCAAATAAATACTAAAGAATTAAGATTCTGAATCTTAAAATACATTTCATTACCTTTCTAAGAGAGCCTGAGGTGCTAAATGGAGCATTCTAAAACTTTATCATAAAGAATAATTAACACTTGTTTCAATAAATACAATTAACAACTTCACTAAATAGTGACCATCAAAATATTCTGTTCCTTTATGAGAACAGATGACGTGTTTTCATGTAAGTGGAATTGTTTCTCAAATAAAACAGTGTGAAAACATAACTGCTTATTCATTAGAACAAACTTGTACATTATCTTAGAAAGCATTTTATCCCATGTCTATTTTTTCTGTAATTCTGTGAAATGGGTGGTTTTCGTTATATTTTTCAGTGCGCTAGGGAATGAACCTGCTGTTGTAGGCATGTCTATATCAAGAGCTCCATGTCTCAAACACTTCTTTGTAAAGATGAAAAGCATGTGTTCATTTTCTTTTATTAACCATTTCATTTGTTTACATCTCAAATGACATCCCAGTTATCCCCTCCACCAACTCTCCATCTCATGATTTCCCACTTCCCAGTTACCCCTCCACTAGCCCCCATGAAATTTGCTTGTGGTTACACAGGCACTCTTTCCAGAACTACTATACTAATCAGTTCTTATACTCTGTCTTACTAACTTTTTCCAGTGCTACAATGCCACAAAACAAACACAAAGAACAACAAAAACTTGACAAAAGAAAATTAAGGAAGGAGGTCTCATGTCTTGGCACCTAGTGAAGGGCTACTCCTTCATGGTAGAAGGGTGAAAACACAGGAGCTTGAAGCTTATCACATCACACTGCAATCTAAATGGAGAGGAAAAAGTGCACAGATGATATTTCTCTACGTTTTGGTTGTGGATGCGTGTGTTTTAGTGAGAGTTTCTACTACTGTGATGAAATACCATGACCAACTGGTAAGATGAGAAGGGAAGGGTTTGTTCATTCAGTTTATATCTACAGATCAGAGACCATCATTGGGAGAAGTCAGGACAGGAACTCAGACAGGGCTGGAACCTGGGGGCAGGAGCCAATGCAAAGACTAGGAGGGGTACTGCTTACTGGCTTGCTTCCCATGGCTTGCTCAGTCTGCTTTCTTACATAGAACCCAGGACTACCATGGGCTGGGCCCTCCCTCATTGATAACTTACATTGATAACAGAGGCATTTTCTCAAAGTATATTACTCCTTCCTCTCTAACTTGTGTCAAATTGACACATAAAACCAGCCAGTGTGTAGTGTGACTGGCTGCTTCAAAGTCCTGCCACTTCAAGTGCTCTACCATGAGAGATGTTGCCCTGAACCACACACCAGTGTAGGCACTTCAATTAATGAACTCAAGAAAATCCCTCACGAGTGTCCCCAGAGACTTGTCTCTTCATTGAATCTAGGTCCAGGTAAACTGACAAACAAGATGCAACTTGGTTTTACAAACTCTGTGACAAAATGTACGATAGCAGTTCAGAGCAAGTGCCTATGACGTGCATCAAGAGCTGTTCATGCTTTCTTCCTCTCGAAGTTATTATTAGAGCCTGATTGTGAATTCTGAGTAGAGTTTTACAAAATCCGTTAGATGGTTGCAGAGGAGTTGTGACTTAGTTTTTGACCACTGTTTTAAAAGGTATCTAAATGTATGAAAGCATTATCACGTTCTTCCCTCAAATAAAAACCAAATATCTATCTTTAAATCATGAAGATTTGCCAAATCAATATATACATATAAATATATATACATACATATATATATTTGCCAAATCTATATATAGAGAGATAGAGATAGAGATAGATATTGGTATAGATGTAGATATAGATAGGTTGGCCTTACCAAAACTTCTAAAGCTGAAATTCTAGAATTGTTTTAATCAGACATAATAATAGAAGTATACATGCAGCCCCTTATGGAGATATGCTGGAATTACTCACAGTAATCTGTGTCTGACCTGGAAATAAATGACCTGTAATTTTTCTGCCCTCTTTATGTTTTTGGTGAGGCTTATGTTAGACCCAGGCCAAACTGATCACTGTTCAGACAAATTTCCTGAATGTTGGAACTTAATGGGGTAGAGGGTAGATCCAATCGAACTAGATATTTCCTACTAAAACTACCTGAAACAATTTTCCTTTTTTATTGGATATTTTCTTTACTTAAATTTCATATGTTACCCCCTTTCCCAGTTTCCTCCTCCAGAATCCCCTAAAAATCAGATATTTTGAAAAGAATTCATGGATGAGACTGACTAAGAATGGCAGAAATCTAATAGCAGAACTAATTTTTAGTGCATGTATCCAGACAACAGTGAAAAAGCAGCCTTACTACCAATGCTATTGTGATTTTCATTCTCTTTCATTTCCAGATCATGAAACTGGTCATATCCACATTTGAAGTTGACTTGTTAGCATAGGGCAATCCATCAACTGAATCTCAGTTGTTCTTGGTCGTGTTCAGCTTTCCTACAATTTATAAAGCAAAAGAGAGAGAGAGAGAGAGAGAGAGAGAGAGAGAGAGAGAGAGAGAGCACTTTGTACCTTCTGGCTCTTCCCATCCTATGCTAGGAAGACAGATACTTACACTGTAATCACAACAGCGGTATCCTAGTGCAGTGGGTTGAGAGTCAGTCAAAGGTACTTTCTACTCCATGCAGAGTCCCTGTATAATTCTTTTGTCTGAACTGGGTGAATGCACAGAATTGCCCTTATTATTAGATAGTCGATGATAGCTTCCCAGATGAACACAGAGAAGTTCTTTTACATAATTCTCCACATTGTCACAGCGTACTGCCACAATCAATTAATGGTGCCAGAGTTTCCGCTCCCCTTCACTCCCTTGCCCGGAGATCAAAACTATTTCAGAACAGTCTCTTCCTGATCATTGATAAATTTCCTATTAATTAAACACACCCCTCTGAGAAGTTGTTATCTTGTTTTTCTTTGCAAATATCTTGGAAACATTCGTTATGCTGAACTTTTTATCCTCAGGATAACAACATCCTATGATTATTCTAAGTCTAGAGATATCTGGTGTTTCCAGTTTCTTTGGTGGCTAGATAAAGGGATGTAGATAAATACCTGGCAGACTAGTGGGAATGTTAAGAAAACAAACTTCAGCCAGAGGAAATTTACTAACGATGGCGCCCTGAGCTTTAATAAAGACCGTTCTCTCCTCCTTTATTATTCCTCCTTTATGAATGGCTGTAATTGGACTACCGATGACTTGGATCCTTAAGTCCGAGAAACATTTATCACAAACTGCCACGTGAGAAAGAGTCTCTATGGTTTTTGCTCATTACTGGGATTAATGACGATCCTGTGCTTCCCATGATCTCAGACACATACCATGACTGGCTTAGAAAACTGATAACTACACTGTTGTCTTTGACTTGCCAGGCTGTCGGTATTCAGAAAAAGGCAGAATGTGGAAGATAAAGAAAGAATGAATTCGAGTTACCTGCCGGCCTTTCAGTCTTGTGCAAGTCCCAAGTGAAGAGTTTCTACACTGCTCCCTAGAGAAATGCATTGTTCCCAGGAGCTTGTTCTGACACAGTGCTGCCCTTCCTGTCCCGCATTCTGGAGATGTGTGGCCTTCAGCATCTTGGCTAGAAGGAAGACCTCTGGGGAACGAAAGCTGGGTAGGTGTAGTCTTGTACAAAGTTGCGTTCTGTCGGTATTCCTTTTGAATCTGCTAAAAGTAATAATAAATAGATAGATGATAGATAGATAGATAGATAGATAGACAGATAGATACATACATACATACATACATACATACATACATACATACATACATACATACATAAATTGACAGATCCATTAAGAGAACTGCAAAGCATACCAATCTAGCACATTTGTTGTTGTTGTTGTTGTTGTTACTGTTGTTGCTGTTGTTAAAATTCTAGGAGCGCGAAGTTTCATATTCCTGTGAACTTTACCCTCACTATTAGGGAGGAGCAGAGATTCCTCTGTACCCCTTGGTTCTTTCAAAGCCTCTTTGGCTGACTGCCAGGAGACATGCATAAAAGAATTGTGACTTTTGCATAGACCTGAGAATCTCCATATCAGACTGCAGGCCACAGAAAAAGCCCAAAACATAATCACGCTGCTCTCTTTTGAGCGAAGAGTAACTATGTGAGAGCATCAGACAAGCTGCCTCTGCACTACCAGGCACTTGCCTCTGTGAGAGAAGGACAGGACAACCGAACAACGAGTCGCAAGTAAGAAATTCTAGCTTGTTACTAACAGAACTGGAAAAGTGAAGGTTCCTTCAGGCTACTTCCCAGAGTTTGTTTACCAGAGCATAAGACGCTCCCGGTTACCAGGATCTTGGGTGGATGCTAAATTCGCGCCATGGGAATGACTATTCTTGGGGAAAAATCATTACGGTGCACAACATGTAGGAAAACACAGAGCAAGTGACTTTTTCTAAAATTGCGGCTCTTCAGTTGATTTAATCAATCTTTCGGTCTGAAATAATCAATACACTAATTTGGCATGTTTTCTGGTGATACACCTTTAACTCTCCCAGTACCTTAAAGCAGCAGGTAGCAACCTATAGGACACTTCTTGAGTCAGGTGCTCTTACAAGCTCAAAATGCACATATAGGCTGAAAATTTTAAAACGAGTCTCTGTGCTTTATGTTCAGTGTTTGGTAATTAAAACCATCCTACAAGTACAGTCTATTAACTTAAAAGGACCAGTACTGAAATGACATAGAAGTTATAAATATGTAAGCCTGGATCTTGAAATTTTATCAACTATAAACTCCTTAGTTTCATCTGGATATTCATGTTGCTCTGGAAATTAAATTTCCTAGAAAAAGATAATTGCAAACTCTGGCTGCCATTTAAATTAAACGGGTCCTCAGCAACAAGTGCCGTGGAGACTCAGCCATGAGGGAGAAGGGCAATTCTGACACAGACATGCTGAGCTATGAGAGCAGACACAGGGAAGCTGTCAGAAAGAGCCAGTCACACAAGATTTCTCTTACAAATTCTGTCAGTGGATGAAATGTGGTGTGGAAATGTTTGTATCATCAATACTGAGCAATGGAAGTGTTAGCTACAGAAACTGGAATCCAGTCTACTGGGGACAGGCTTTGAGATGTGAGAGAAGAAAAGAAGAGGAGTTGGGGGAGGCATAGTGGGAGATGAAATGGGAAGAAGAGAAAAAGAGAGGAGAAAAAGATGAGGAAAAGTAGGAGGAGGAAGAAGAAAAGGAAGAGGAAGAAGGAGAGGAAGAGGAGAAAGAAGGAAAGGAAGTAAAGGAGGAGGAAGAAGAAAAGAGGAAGGAGAGAAAAAAGAGGAAGAGGAAAAAGAAGAGGAAGGGGGAAGAGGAAAAAGAAAAGAGAAGGAAGAGGAGAAAGAGGAAGAAGAGAAAGGAGCATTAACAAATTGTGATGTACGTGGAAATTTTCTGGGGAGCTTTAAACCACATTATGATGTCCAGGTCACATTTCACATGAAATTTTGTAGAATGCCTGGGAATGGGGACTCAGCACCGACTGCAGTGAGTCTCCCACATGATCCAGTGTGATGAAAACCAAAGTTAAAGACTCTTATTTATGCCAAACAGGTAAGTTGGTTTGGATCTATTCTTTCGGGTAACCTCATCAAGGTGGCTTGTTGGGAACACTGGCAATCAGGGAGTGCAATACACACTTCAAAGGCACCACCTTGTGTTGAGGTTGACTGGACACACTATTATTTCTCCAAGCAAGCATCTCTCTGCTTCCAGGGAGCTCTGTGAAAAAAAACGAATGTGTAGCAGTGTAATCATTCCTGGGAGGCTTCTTTCCAGAAAGATGCAGACAAACTAGAAAGGGCTCAAAGAAGAGTAACACGGTGATTAGAGGCCTGAGGGATGGACTTATGGGGAAAGATGAAAAGAATGACATATGTGAACCTATGTGACAATTAATGGGGGAAGGGGTCATGAAAACATTCTGCTAACACCTGAAGGTAGGAACATCAAGGGCAGACACAGATTGCTCTGGATTGTGGAGAGGGTATTGACCAAGAATAACAGGACTGCATCATGAAGGAAGAAATGAAGGTACAGTATCAGCTAATCCTTGCTGGCCGAATGAGCTAATGAACCACGCAGCTGGCTGCTCCAAAGGAAAAGCGGCGGCCACATCCCTTGAGTTCTATTAAACACGTCTGAACAAACACTTAGGAAGCCGATTATTGAGAGCAATTCTGTGTGACCTGGACAATGACAAGAGGTTAGACCAATAGAAAGAGAGAGAGACAAAAACTCCATGAATGTTCAAAACACACACAGAAAAGGGCCTTCCTTTCTCTCACTTCGGTTGCAGATTAGAAAGATGCATGATATCTGACATTCATTTTTATGTGTTACAAATTTTTTCCATTACTTTGAACAGAAATGCAGTGATGACCTACAACAAAAGTATTTGAAGATGTTATTATAGAAATTGCTGCTATTGTCTTATATTTTTAAACATAATATTTTAATGTTTTAATGGAAAACTATTTTTCATAGTTATCTGAGAGCTCTGTATGATATTTTTATTTATTCTTTAAAAACTTCATGCAAGTATGAAATGGATCATCGTCATATCCATCCTTAATTTCTCTACTTACTACCCCAAGGAACCGCCCCCCATAGCGTCTTTCTCCAAACTTCCAAATACCCTCTTTTTGCTGTAAACAATGATATATCTCCCTTAAGGAAAAACAATTGTTGAAGCCAAGAACAACTGTTATTGGTCTCAAGAAATTCAGAATGACAATTATAGTTAATCTTTAGGACATTTTCTATGTGTCATATATTGTTTTATGATCATCCCTACTTACTGTCTAACTGAAATTATTGACCACTACAAACCCCAAAGAAGGCTTTCCCATCATTCATATGAAGAAAGCCACTTTTCAGAGACAAAGTAATCTAATCAACGTCAGTTAGCTAGTAACAGTGGTGAGAGGAGACATGAAAACCAAACCTCAAGGCTCTGGAATTACCCTTCCTTCTTGTTTTTATGAAATGCACAAAACTGCAAACCAAATAAAGATTGTCATCTCATAAATCCCCCTCATAAACCTCATCTATGATATTGTCATAAACTTTATCTATAATACAAAAGACTCTATTTCATAGAGCTACTGTGTTAAGGAAATAATTTGAAGACACTTATAATGATTCCTACTCTTTAAGGTGACTGTGATGATAAAAAATGAATCAGTTTTAAAAAGCCATGTAGCACAACTTGACACTGAGTAAGCTTTGAAGAAATAAAATGCATTTCAACCTCAAACCTATAAATCTGCTGTTTTAATGCCAATTCCTCCTCCCACTTTTTGTATAAATCTGGCAATCAGCCTGAATTTGTAATAGAGCAGGGGGTTTTTCTTTTCACCCACAAAAAATAAATAATTTCCATATTTTCATATCTTAAGACTGAGACCTGGAACATAAAATTGTTTTAAGAGTAGACGGGACTCTAGTTGTAAGTAAAGCATCTGCGACCTGCAACTCCAAACTTTGAAATGCTTCAAGATGTGAATTTATTTTATTGTTATCATGATGCTCCAAATAAAAAACAATAATCCGCACCACGAAGCTTTTGTTTCCGGTACAGAGCTCTTAAGATTGTTGTATAAAATGTCCACTAAGCTGTGTGTACACGGGCCATATGAAACAAGAATGAATTTTGGATACGAGGAGGTTGAATACTAACTGGATCCATGTTTTCACGTTTTCTGAATCCCCGACAACCTGGTTTCTAGTTTCTCATTGATAAGACTTAAGCAGCCTTTCCCAGGTATATTTGCTAGAGGTACCACAGGATGGTCTTCAGCCCTTCCTCCATATTCATATAAACCATTCTAGAATGTATTCTCCAGCTGCCTCCTTAACTCAGCCAGTATCCTCTCTGACCTAATAAATAGGGAAAGTTAACAGAGTTCATGCCAATAATCAAGAGTTGGTCCAACTTATGTTTTTCAGTGCCAAACCAGCTCAGTTTGTTTATACTTCCTTATCACTTCCCATGAAGTCCTTAATAAAGGATGAGACCATGTCCCCATATTCTCACCTCCTCCAAGCCAGCCCTATGAGCAACTTGTCTTGTTAGTTCTGTGTGGGGTAACATAATGACACTCTCCTTCCCAAGAACTCCTTCAGTAATCATCATCTCTTGATACATTAATAAAAATAACCTCATTGCCTTAAGTAAATGAGATCATCTGAGAAAGGACTAGCATCTAAGAAACACACACTAGCAGAAAGTAACCCAAGTCCTTAGAAACTGTAGGAATTACCACCCAAGTGCAGGTAGATAGATGATAGATAGATTAGATAGATAGATAGATAGATAGATAGATAGATAGATAGATAGATGATAGATAGATCAAACTTTCTCAGCACCACACAAATCATGCTGCCTAAGCAGCTGCCTACTCCCCTCCTTAGTCCAAGACTGGTCCTGTTTAAAAATGAGTAATCTCCATTAAGCTCATAAACACAATGAGTTATGATCTCAGAGCAACAGCATAAAGTTTAAAGCCATCCTTGAAAGAACACGCCTAAGAGGCAGAGACACTTGAGGCTCAGAAAGACCTTTCCAACCTACTGATAAGACAGGAAAACTCAGAATAAGCTCTCGTGATGACACATCCCCAGGGAGTACTGTTGAGATGTGGAACACATGAATGGATATGGTGCTGCTCCCAGACCATCGCTCAGACTTGCTTGCTTCCAACAGAAAGGCCTCGCAATTCTGTTTGGAAGAAAGAGTTACATGTATTGTATCACCAAATCCAAGGCCTGATTTCTGTTTTCTGCACTTTAGATGCATCTGTCCAACTTTAATGAAACCATTTCAAAAGTAGAGTTCCCTTTTTTATTTGATCAAATTGAGTAACCAAATAATAGGCGGTCCTCAAGAGTCACGTCAATTTTTTTTCACAAGTATTTCTAGGAACTGCAAATTTAAGAATTCGGGGACTGTTAATCTAATGATTTTAAAGATGCAAATGTTTAGAAATGTATTTTTATGTACATACTTCTGATAAAGATGCAGATATTGGGGGGAATCTTTTCATCTATAGACCCCACACATTTGTTTCCAATCCCCTGGGGACTGGGCTCTCTACATGAGCCAGAAGCACCTGCCATTTTGGAGCTTCCTCAGAGGCTGTGCATGGGGAAGCATTTCTGGGCTGGGGAGGATGCAAAGGCACTTTGAGCAAAAATGTTCATTTTCTCAGAGGCTGGCAAGTAAAGACAAAGGCTCGACAGTGAGTAATAAGGAAAATGTTAAGGTGGAGTTGAGACTGAATGGTCTAAAAGCAGCACCCCAGGCACGTAGCTGCAGTCACTCTGAAACTGAGTTAAGCCCATGGTAATGTGGCAAGAATGGCCACATTTACTTATTACTTAAACAAAGGAGTACAATACTTTATCTGTTTCTCCTCGAAGGCATCAAATGATCTTAGGCATTTGTTTACTTGTTTGTTTTTTTTTTAATAATTCTGGGACTAATCATAACTATTGAATGTCTGGGAAAGTCCTCCAATAAGTAGGTCAGATTCAAATGTCTGAATACTATAATTAAAGAAGAGTATCTGGTCCAAAGGACATTATAGGGAAGGAAAGAGTCAAAATCACAAAAAGTGATTACTTATGTTACAACAGGCTCAACCTTCTTTCTTTTATAGGGGTTAAGAGGTCACAATATTAATTTAGCACTGGTCACATTATTAATTGGAAGGTGATTTAAAAAATAAATATTGTTTTCAATCGCAGAAGTAAAATGGAAGCTGAGAGACTGTCTCTAAAATTTCCAATAGTACTTTCTGTTCATCTATGGTTAGCGTTGAATCCAGATTATCAAAGTAAAACTAAAGACATGTGCCATTGGCCTCTGGAGTCTGGCTCCTCCAGTGTCTCATGAGGAAGAATAGAAATGTCAGGCAGCCATAGAGGGAATGCGTATTGTACTAAGAGAAGAACAGACACTTCAGTCTGTAACATACTTGCCATGCAAGCAGGAGAGGCTGAGTTCAGAATACTTGGGTTAAAGCTGAATGTGACATTGCAAGCCAAGCTAGTCATTCAGAGAGATCCAGAATCAGTGTGAGAGTCCAGCTAAAGTAGAAATGTGAATGGTGCTGGAAAATGGTTTATCAATTCAGAGCAGCCATGCTCCAGAGGACCAGAGTTCAAATGCCAGTATCCACAACAGGCAGCTCATAACTGCCTCTAACTCTAATGCCAGGAAATATAAAACCTTCTTCTGAACTCAAACACCCACTGCTGGCTTCTGTGAGCATCCACACACACTCACACAGATACACATAAAAATAAAATCTCTTTAAAAATAAGGTGGTGAACCATTGTGTATGTGTGTGTGTGTGTATATACATAAGCATGCACACACACATACTTATAAATACCTATATATAACCTCAGTGATAATTTAGAACAATTTACATCAAGAGTTATTTATCTTAAGTTCAAGACAAAAAGACACCAATACAAAGTCATTGGGGGGTTTTTGGCATTTAATCATTTTGGAATTTAGTTAAATTCTTTTGGAATTTTATAGTAAGTAACACACACACAAAAAAAATTCACTCCAGATAGTCCAAGTTCAAAGACTCAGTGAAAGAAACAATGACTTGTTTGGTTACTATCAGTTTGCACAAAAAAATCCTTGATTTTTAATGTTACTTATAGAAGCTCAGGTCCTTTGTTACATCATTCAGTTTAAACAAATTTATGCAGAGAAGAGACACTTGAAAAATTAGGTCATGTTTATAGAAACAAACAACAAAAGGAAAAGTACCTTTTTTAAAAAGGAATCACTGTAACTGTGCTCCATAGCTGGTCTGGACCCCTCCAGCGTCCGATGACTCATCGCAGACAGTCTTAGGTGACGTGCTGGAGATTCACAGAAGTAGTCCTAGTGGTTTGGCTTTACTTAGATAAAAAAGTGAACTGGGGATCTCCTGTGGGGAGAAATGTGATCTACTCAAGAAAATAAAATGTCTTGCATGCTATTAAGGTATCACTCTACTTAAAGAGGAAGTAGAGAACAAACAATCAAAGGATAGAATGGGAAATGTAACTAAACTCTGTACTGGGTGCTAGCATCACTGAGAGGGCCAGCAACAGAATCCCCAACAAACAAAAGAACAAGCAAGGGTACATTTGCCAAACCCCAAATTCTAGGAGCCTACCAGATTAAAGGTTGAAGATGGGCTGTCCTAATAGACTAGAGGCAGTCATCTTAACTGTAAAGATTGGATGGGACATTTCCAAAGAAACCCATTCTTAGATGTCCAGTTCTCCTTTGCCAAACAATTGTGTGTGATCAAAGCTTGAATCTGAAGATCTGAAACCCTTCAATGTTCTTCTCACGGAACTAGACATGAGTGAATGCTAGGATCTTAGATGATGCACCAAAAACCACTTTAATACAGCACCTTCAAGCTAAAGACATTTGCGAGGTTTCCCTTCCAGAGAGGTGCGTGTGACTATTCCCACTTAAATGACTGAGCTTTGCAGGCATAATTAGGAAGCTAAATAGAACTTAGGAGATATATCAGACACTGAAACAAATTTCCAAACAGTGTTACAGTAACACTCCTACTATAGACTTGACCCAAATACTTCCCCCTTACATCTATTTAAAATAATGAGACCAAACCCTAGCAGATTGAGAAGCATCCTGAAGTCCTAGTAGTGATCTCACATCATTAGGCCTGTGCCCTCTTCATCAAGCATACCTGAAAGTGAGGGCTCCAACCACCTCTTGTGGAGTGTCTGGCTCTTTCACAATGTCAGTTCATCAAGCAGCTCTGATACCTGATGTCTTAGTCAGGGTTTCTATTCCTGCACAAACATCATGACCAAGTAGCAAGTTGGGGAGGAAAGGGTTTATTCAGCTTACACTTCCATATTGCTGTTCATCACCACAGGAAGTTAGGACTAGAACTCAAGCAGGTCAGGAAGCAGGAGCTGATGCAGAGGCCATGGAGGGATGTCACTTACTGGCTTGCTTCCCCTGGCTTGCTCAGCCTGCTTTCTTATAGAACCCAGATCTACCAGCCCAGGGATGGCACCACCCAATATGAGCTGGGCCCTCCCCCCCCTTGATCACTAGTTGAGAAAATGTCTTACAGCTGAATCTCTTGGAGGCATTTCCCCAACTGAGGCTCCTTTTTCTGTGATAACTCCAGCTCTTGTCAAGTTGACACAAAACCAGCCAGTACACCTGACATGTTTCTAAGCTCATCAACCAAAGGGCTCAGCTGTTTGTGAGAAGCCACCCTTTGTATGTGCTGGCCCGGATACAAGGAACAGGAAGGAATACTGAAGAGAGTCCTTTATCTCTTGAAAACTTGAAAATAAACCGAAAAAAAAGTGCACTGCATCCAGTAGAGAGATTGGCAAATAGAGAATTTTTTCTAGCTTTTAATCCTACACACATGAAAGGAATAAACCTCATTATTTTCTAATAACAACCCTTACTAGAGCACTCAACATTATGTTGGGCGTTATTGGAAGTGTCCTACACTGTAGATCTTGTTCTCATTCCATCCTTAAAGCCACCCTAAGAAAGCTATCATTTTGATGTGACCACTGAGCAAAGGTAGCATTAAGAAAAATCTGTTAGACTGAGCTGTGTGACTTTGAATGACATGTTTTGCCTCTCAGCTAGAACTCATTCATCCCCATAAAACTATTCTATCCAGTCAAGAAGAATAATCACTCTTTCCCTCAAAAGTGCACCATTCCCATTTCCTCATTCCTCTATCAACACAGCCACAAGTCTAGTTTAAAAGGACATCAAGATATTGAGGCATCTGAAGCTTGTATACTTGAGGGTACAGACTTAAATGAAGTGTATAATAATCCATGGATCATAAGAGTTTAAATATATATATATATATATATATATATATATATATGTACATATATATATATATATATGTACATGTGTATATTTAGACAAATTCACATAATCATACATACATACACACACATGCTCAGGTAAAGTGAGCAAGGAAAACACATAATTGAAAAATCTTCTAGTGTTAGAAATTGAATCAGGGATCTTGATTTAAGGCTGAGAGGAAAGCATTCCATCACCGACCTGAATCCCTCCTGAAAGGCAAGCGTTCCATCACTGAGCTGCATCCCCAGCTCTCCCTAACCCCAAACTTTTTATTAACCATCAAAATCACTGTTCATGTACAACATGCAAAAGCAGGCCATTTTTATTCACGGACATATCCACGTGTATAGTTTTTCCTATGTGCTTTGGCCAGACGCCCCTGGATCACCTCTTCATAGGACAGCAGCTTTGTGAGAAGTCTTGGGTAAAGTCAATGAGAATCCACTCTTCATGACTGGCATTAATGCTTTCTCCAACCCTTCACCAAAATGTTTCCATACAAAGCTTTTAATGACCAAAGTTAGTTTATATCATACTCAGCTTAAATCTCAGTACTCCAGTTAGCTGACTCATGGTGTATCTCTCCTCTTGCCTTTCTGCTCCCCATGTGTCCCCACAAATGGCTGTTCTATGGTGAGAATTCACAACCTGTGAAACATCACATCCCTGCAGCTCTGATGTTGCAGCAGCATCCTGAGGATTCTGGTGCTTAGGATGGAAACAGAAATCAAGATGCACATTTTCAGTCTTCTCAAAGCCACTGTTGTGATCTTTCTTACTATTACAGACACAATTCTGAAAAAAGCATCCCCCTCAGAATACTAGACCTATCTCGAATCACCGTATTGTGCATATGGTACCCACATATACATACAATATGTATAAACAAATGGCAAAGCTATTTAGCTATAGTAGCTTGCCTACATTACAGATATTTTATCAAATTACTGTCTGCATTTAGAAACCTAGCTAGTAATTAAAATACAACGTATGGCAGAATGTTGCTGAAATTAAAATAGCTATGAGAATCTCTACAGTTTTAGTCAATGATTTCTAACAATCCTCCATCAGGAAGAGTCAATGTTTTCCAACATCTTATCAAGCAGTCATGTTACTGCTCTCCCTGGTTCAGAGAGGAAGAGATGAAAAGGAAAGAATTGGCTCAGGTCATGTGTGATCAATACAACAGCCAAAGAGAAGAAAGAAAAAAGAAACACAGGAACAATTCTTGTTATTCTAAGAGTGACTACTCCCTCGCCATCCTGGATGTATTTCCTCTAGACAGTTACATCAAGCATCATTGGCCATCCAACTCAGACAAAAAGGGATATTTGGTGAAAAGATAAATGTAAAGAATTGATCTAAAGAAAAAATGACAGATCACATAGCAGAGGGTCATGAATCTTTCTCCGGTGTATGTTTACAGGACATGATCAACATGAAGTTTGATAATGTCTACAATGGCTTTTCTTTCCTGTATTACATGACAGGTCATTTGACAGGCAAGTCATCTCTCAAATATAGTCTCTACAGCATTACACCTCTTTTCACTTAGCTAATGATAATTTTTTCAGTGATTCCCATCATCTGGTGTAAATTTAAGTGCCACCCAACTCATAACCTCTCCTAAACAAATTGTATGTGGTGATAAAATAAGCATACTGAGATCGCCCATATTATTATCTTTTTCATATTGTTTATCTGCTCAACGTTCTACTAACAACCTCTAGTCCTTTGAACACAATGGTCTAAAGTCATTTAACTTCTGAGACAACCACAAATATATTTTGGTTCTCTACTCCACACTATGTACCCAAACTATTTCACAATGCTATCCTCTAGAAATGTCCACAGTCCTGAAAGCATGATGTGGTTGTTATGATGTGTGTGTGTGTGTCCAACTTGCCTAAAATATCTTTCTTTTATTGTTGAAAATAGATTGTTCTCCCATGCAGTAGATCCCGACTACAGTTTACCCCCTCTTCACTCCTCCGAGATCCCCATCTCTGATCTACCCTCTCCACTTGATCCGGTACCTCTCTGTCTTCATTCAGAAAAGAGCAGGCCTCAAATAGACAACCAAACACAACGAAACAGAACTCAATAAGACAAAATGAAAGCCTTCATGCTGAGACTGGACAAGGTAACCCAACAGGAGAAAAAGTGTTCCAAGAAAAATGAAATGAATCAGAAATATATATACCTCCTCCCACAATTAGGAGTCCCACAAAGATCCAAGCTTACAGCCACATCATATACACAGAGGCTCTGGTGCAGATCTCTTCAGGCCCCATGCTTCCTGCCTTAGCCTCTGTGAGCCCATAAGTGCCTTGCTTAGTTGTTTTAGTGAGCTGTGTTTTCACACTGTCCTCCATCCCCTCTGACTTTATAATCTCAGTTCTCTTCACCTGGATTCCCTAAGCTTCAAGGGCAGGGGCCTAATGAAGATCTCAATTTAGATCAACTCTCTGTGTAATGCCTGGGTGTGGGTCTCTGCATCTGTCCCCCATCTGCTGCCAGACAAGGCAGTAACCTAAAAGTATAGCCGAATATCATTAGAAAGCATTTCATTGATTTTTTCTTTTGTGACCGATCATGTTTGGTTTCATCTTAGGTCTCTGGACTATCCAGTTTCCACAGCCAGACAATGTTGGACATAGACTTCCTCTCATGGGTGAGGGTCTCAAGTTAAATCACACATTGGTTGGCCACTTCCACAAGTTCTACCTAACCACTGGCTCAGCACATCTTGCAGGTGGGACAGAATATAAGTCAAAGGTTTTGTGGCTGAGATGGTGTTTACGTTTCTTTTTCCATAGCCTGCAGAGAACTTTTCTTCACCAAAGAGACTAGAACATTGAGGTAAAGGCTCCATACTGACACCTGTTTGACCTCTCCATATTCAATGAGCTGGGTGGATGTTGTCTTCAGTAAGGTGGACTGTTATCAGTTAGCATCAGCCTGGTTTGTTTTAGAATCTCCAAGGAACCACTTGGCCAACAACTCAACCAAATACAAACCCGGTCTTACCACTGGAAGATTTACCTGGTTACAAGAAATGGCCAGTTGAGACTCAGTTTTCCCCATTACATAGAGTCCCCACTAAGATCATCCTCATAGATTCCAAAAAGTTTCCACTACACTAGTTTCCCACACAGCCCCACGAATGTTCATCTATTCCACCTGTCTCTCCCAATCTCCACCACACCTGATGCCTCTCCCTCTTGTTCCCATCTCCACCTACCCCAGAATCCACCCATTAAATCTATCCTATTTCACCTTTCCCAGGATATCCAGGTATCCCCAAAGAGCTGTTTTCTTTACCAAACCTCCATGGATTAAAATAGTTTACAGTTTGGTTCTCATTTACTTAGCTGCTAATTAAGTGATATATTTGCCATATTTGTCTTTCTCGGTTACCTAACTTGGGATGGTATTTTTTTCTAGTTCCATCTATTTCTTTTTAGGTTTTCCAAAATGGTGGACCACAGGTTTTTAAAGAATGTCCTTGTGGAAACTTAAATTTTCTTGGTGTCTGCTATTATACTCCACTTTAAATCTTATTTTATTAATTTGGATATTCTCTCTCTGTCTTTTGGTTAATGTGTATAAGTGTTTGTCTATCTTGTTGATTTTCTTACAGAACTAACTCTTTTAATTGACTTTTTAATTGTTCTCTTTGTTCTATTTTATTAATTTCAGTGTAAATTTTATTATTTTCCCCCATCTACTTCTCTTGGGTTTGTTTACTTCTTTTTGTTCTAGAGACTTAGGTGTGCTGTCAACTGCTACTATAAAATAGCTCCAAATTTTTATGTTGATATCTGTGGTAACCTTATGTGGTGCTGGAATTTATTTCAATTTTCCTATATCTATTTAGACTTGCTTTGTGTCAAGTATATAGTCAGTTTGGGAGAAAGTTCCATAAGGTATAAAGAAGAAGGTATATTTTTTGTATGTTTGGATGAAATGTTCTACAAATATCTGTAAGACCTATTTGGTTTATAACATTAGCCCCAGTGTTTCTCTGTTTAGTTTAGTTTAGATACCTTGGCCATTGGTGAGAGTCGGGTATTGACCTATCCACCTATCAGTGTGCTTGAGTCAATACGTGACTTAATCAGTAGTGTTTCTTTTTTAAAAAGTGGGTGTCCTTGTGCTGGGGCATAGATGTTACAAATTGAAATCTCTCTTGTTGGGTATGTTTTGAATGAATATGATAGTTCCTTCATCATATCTTTTGATTAGGTTTGGTTTGAAATCTATTTGTTAGATATTAAAATAGCCATACCCGCGAGGTCTCTTTGCTTGCAGTATCTCTTCCCAACATTTTATACTGAGGTAATATCTATTCTTGTTGTTGAGGTATGTTTCTAATGCAGTAGAAGCTGATTACTACTTCCTCATCCATTCTGTTAGTGGTGTTTTTATTGAGAAATTGAAACAATTGATATTTAGAAATATCAATGACCAATGATTGCTGGTATCTATCATTTTGTGGTGGTGGTTGTTGAGTCGTGGTGGTGATGGTGTTAGTGGCGACTGTGGTGGTCTGCTTGTATGTGTGGGGGGGTTGGGGTGTGTGGTGAGAGAGAGAGGGAGAGAAAGAGAGAGAGAGAGAAAGAGAGACAGAGAGAGAGAGACAGAGAGACAGAGAGACAGAGAGAGAGAGGAAGGGAGAAAGGGAGGGAGGGAGGGAGGGAGGGAGGGGAGGGGGGGAGGGAGGGAGGGAGGGAGAGAGAGAGAGAGAGAGAGAGAGAGAGAGAGAGAGAGAGGGAGAGAGGGAGAGAGAGAGAGAGAGCTTCTTTTGGTTTTACTGGTATGAAATTATTTCCTATGTTTTGCTCCTTAAGTTATAGTTTTCCTTCTAGCTCCTCTTGTAGGGTAGAATTTGTGTTCATATATTGTACAAATTTAACTTTATCGTGTAATATCTTATTTTCTACATCTATGATGATTGAAAGTTTTGCTCAGTAGTATAATCTGGGCTGGCATCTGTGGTATCTTATAGACTACAGCACATCTGTCCAGACCCTTCTGACTTTTAGAGTCTCCTTTGAGAAGTCAGGTGTAATGTTAGTCTGTTTGCTTTGCAGCTTTTAATATTCTTTCTTTGTTTTGTAGATTTAGTGTGGTGGTTAGTATGTGGTAAAGAAACTTTTTTCTGTTAGAAATTATTTGGTGTTCTATGTACTTCTTGTATCTTTATAGGTATCTCATTTTTAAAGTTAGAAATTTTTTCTTCTATGATTTTGTTAAAAATATTTCCTGGCTATGTCACGTTTTGTTTTACATGTACTTTATGCTCGTTGTAACTAGTAAGATTACAATGCATACTATCAAACCTTTAAAAAAAATCAAGTACTAACAAAAAATATATTCATAGCTTTATGCAAAACTGCTTTTAAAATCTGTATCTTTATCTCTTCTTTTTTGTTTGTTTTGAAATAAAGTTGTTTAGTTAAAAGAAATTTCCTGGGTCTTTGAAGTGGGACTCTTCTCCTTCCTCTATTCCAATTATTTTTAAGTTTGTTCTTTTCATAGTACTCCAGATTTCTTGGATGTCTTGTGTCAGGAAATTTTAAGGCTTAACATTCTCTTTGACCAATGTGTCCATTTCCTGTATTCTATGAGATGTCACACAATCTTTCAGGAAACAGGGCTGAGATAATAACGGAGAATAGCACAGGCACTAAAAACGCATTCTTAAGAAGATGGTTGCTCACCATTTTACATGGTCGTCAATGCATCGTAGCAGACATAAACAAGTTAAGATCATCTAGACAGGAAAATGCATATGAAGCAAGAGCATGTTTCAGAGATGTCCAGCGTGAGTAAAGCAAGGTGGAAGAAACAGAAAAGAGGCAATATGAGGTGATTAATATAAAACGGGCCATGCTGTTTGCAAATTCCCATTTTCACTAACATCATCATTAGGGGAGTTACACCCTTTCTCTACTGTGGTTATTGTGAGAACGAAATGAGTTACGAATGAATGATGTAAACCTTAAATCCTGACATGCAACAAATAATGCTTAGAATTGAAGGACACAGATCACCATGGAGTACTTCGTCCCCATAGCAACTCATCCATCTTGTCTACCTGCCACCACCACAGTCACCCTGATAGTAATGTCTACTACACTTGGATGCTGCAAATTTCTTACCTTGATAAACTGTTTTCTAAAGGTCTTTTTTTATTCCTGATGCATAAGATTAGATGTAGAAATAGCCTACTTAGGTTAAAATTTAAATAGGAATCCATTAAGTTAATATAGATATTTTTGCAGCATGTTTCTTAGTGTAGTTAAGTCTTAGATAAAAACTATATTGTAATGGCGAGATTTTAAACACAGTTGCAGCCTTACAATGAAGTTGCAGCACATTCATCTTCATACCCCTCTAATGAACTCTGAGTAGATGGCTTTCTACACCAACAGAAGGAGTCATCTCCATGGCCAACACTGGAGCAGAGATCTGGTTTTGTGTTCCTTGCATTTCTGATCAATGTGGGTGGACAATTTATGCCATTATTCAGTTTATTCCTGGCATGTGTGGGTCATATGTTATTCAGCATTTGGAGATGTCAACATAAATAATGAGGTTAGGTTCATGTTTAAGGCCATGGCTACCTGAGCTGTAAAGGTTGTTCAGTGATGGAGTCAATGAAGCCATGAATTCTCACAAGACACAAGCAATAAAGCCAAGGAAATTTTACAAGGAAATTAAGAGGAATCCATCTAGTTTCTTCCAACATGGGAAACTCCAACCCTCATAATGCCTGAAGGCCTTGAAGCCCCTCCCTCAAGGATGCCAACTCATGCTTCTACAGGACATGTAGATATCCTTGCTGACCACAGTGCATTATTCAATGGCAACATTTCCAAAAACTTGGGAGTTTTCTAGGCTCAGATAAAGGAAGATATAAGATTCTATAAATAAGAATCTTAATATGGTTATGTGTCTTGCCCACTTGTAATATGAAAGAGATGAAGTGTAGTGGTTCTTGTCCTGGGTCATCAATTTATCATAGCTCAACTCTTCAGTGTTTGAACTGATGAGCCTCTTACCCCATAGTTTCTGAAAGAAAAAAAAAAAACACCAGGGGAGTTATAGAACTTGGTTGATTAATAGCTGTGTGTAATAGGTGTGACTGTCTGCTGTCTCTAGTTGCTTTGATTTTTTAAAAAGTGCTCACCCTAAAGACACTATTCATTATACGCAGTATAGGGTGTGGTGCTCCAGTATTTCCACGTTTAGCAGTTACAGGCAGAAACTATTAAGTCCTTTGAAACCAAGTCAAAAACCAAGCCTAAAATAAGAAGGGCCACACCCCTCTTTATGAACTTCCTTTTTTCCTCATTATGATTTACAGCAAAATGTTTCTAATCTTCCTTACCAGAGATGTGTTATAATCTAAGCCCTAAAACCCTGAATAAAAATAAATGCTAAAGTTGATAACATCTTCTTCAAACAAAATAAAAGTAGCATTAAAGTAAAGGAAGTAAATTTTCAACATAAGTAGAGTTAAATCTGCCCAGGAACCTTTATTTTTAAAGGTTGGTATTCAAATTTTGATTCTTCATGTTGAAACAGATGGGCAAAACAGGAATAATTCTTACAGTATATCACTTAAAACTCATTATTCATACAAAAGATTTATGCCTGTAAAGTATCAGCAAAATGCCTTTACTCCTCATTTTCCAAATATGCTTGAGCATAAAACTACACCTGTGGTCCCTGATCTCACCCCACAGTAAATAAACTCTACATTTCTCTCCCACTCACTAGACTTAACAACAATCCTCGTATTCTGACGGCTGCATCTCACGTTAGTCCCAGGCTGGAACTGGTCGAAGTGACTCATTCCTTCATCCTATGGTTCGGACGAACTTTTGATCTTCAAATGGCTCACAGTAAAATCTCTATGTCTGGACTCAGACTTCAAATCCTAAAAGTACTCTTCTTTTTCTTGACCTGTTTCTCTACAGCGGCAATTCTGAACCCCTACTCTGTTGACATATGCACCCTAAAAAATTGTTTGTCCTGTTATAAGGCTGTAGTTGTTCTGGGGACTTTGCAGTGCTTGGCAGCATCGCTAGCCACATCCTACTGGTTGCCAGGAGCAGTATCCACTCTCCAAGTTGAAACAAAGGTACCTGTGGACCACAATTAATTCCTATGAGTAAAATCTCTCAGCACTGCCAGAAAAATCAGCTGCCAATTGTATCCTACCTGTTCCTCTTTTACAGCTCCCTCAAACTGTCTCTTGATAATGTTCTTCCTCTTTTATTACTGTGCGACCAACCCCAGACAGAGAGAACACAAAGTGTACTTTGTCTTTCTAGAGTACATTTTGGAGATTTGATACATTAAGATATGCCAAACTCAACCACCAATACCCAATACAGAGAACAAGAAGTTTTTAAGAAGCAATCTGAGAAATAGTTCTGGTGCCTCAAAGTCCTGAGTGGCTTAGGGAAAATGTTTGTAGTCTGGAGACTTTAGTATTGGCTTTATCTCTAAGAGCTCAACACTATGCGTTCAGAATAGAAACAATAGCATATTATTTATTGAACCATTAGATAGTCTTGAAACGTGATATTATGAAAGACATTATGTCACGCCAAGGGATAACCATTTGAATGAGCATTAACGTATGTTGTTACATACGCTCAGATGACATCCCACCTTAGGTAGTGTGATACTGGAAAACAATCATGTCTAAATGCGTGGAGTTGTTCTGAGAACTAGACGTATAAATGAGTATTTCTATATTCTACACCTTTCCATCGTGACGTTTGAAAGATTCAAGTGGCGAGATGTTCAGCAATAGAGAATGTACTCATAGGAAAATGAATGTTTTTTGACATAAAGCTCCCTGCTTCATGCCAAACCAGCCCACTGAGCCCTGTGGAATACCATATACCTATAGCACCCAACACTCCTTGAAGCCTGCCCAGCTTCCCCTCAAATAAGCATCCTCCCCTTGCCTCCATACCCAACCCCTGACTACTGCAAAAGCTCCCTGCTCTGCCATAGGTCACACTGGTACCTGTCGCTGAAAAGGCAATGTTCCAAGAACCACAAAGGCAATGCTGGTACCCAGGATCCCAGAGCTCACACAGGCCACCAAAACACCAGTGGAGGAACCCTCCTGAACCAGAGAGGACTCACAGTCACTACAACCACAGGCTACTCCGGCCAGATGATGAGAAAAGAAATAGAAACCAAAAGACAATAATCTCATGCGACAAAGACAAACTCAGAAATTGGCACCTAAACCAACCCCAAACCCAAATGCTTAGAGGACAGTGTAAGAACACTGCCAATAACATGCAGTAAGGCACCACTAGACCCCAGGTATCCTACTATAGCAACACCAGAAGTTTCTAATGCAGCTTTAATACAAGATAAATAAAAAACCTTCAAATCAACTTTCTGAAGACAATAGAGGGCCATAAAGAAGAAAAGAATAAATTCTGTAGAGAAATCCAGGAAAAAAAACATACAATGCGAGGAGATGAATAAATCCCTTAAAGAAAGCCACAAAATTAAAGAGATTTTTTAAAAAATGAGCTGAAAAGGTTTGCAAACTCATAGGAAGAACAATAATATCAACCCTCCAGAGTTCCCAGGGACTAAAACATCAACCAATGAGCACACATGAGGAGACCCACGGCTCCAGCCGCATATGTAGCAGAGGATAGCATTGTCTGGCATCAGTGGGAGGAGAGGCCTTTGATCCTGTGAAGGCTCATTTTCCCAGTGTAGGGCAATGCCATGGTGATGAGGTGGGAGAGGATGGTTGGGAGAGGGAGCATCTTTATGGAAGCACAGGGAGGGTCGGAGAGGGGGGAAAGGGAATAACATTTAAAATGTAAATACATAAAATATTCAATAAAGATGATTTTAAAAAATAAAAGAAAGGGGTTAGCGAGAGAGGGGGGAGGAAGGGAGGGAGGGAGGGAGGGAGGGAGGGAGGGAGGGAGAAAGGGAAGGAGGGAGAAAAAGAGGGAGAAAGGGAGAGAGGGAGAAAGAGAGAGAGAAGGCCAAACAGTACTTTTAATAGCAAGCAACTCAGGCTTACCTGGTTGTTGCTAAGTAACTGTTGGGTGGAGCCTAGGAAGGATGTTAACATGCTAAGGAAAATGATTAAAGAACTGTGATTCTTTGTATCTCTCTGTATTGTTTTGCTAATGCATGATTCTTTTTTATGTTCTATGAACCCACAGACACTGTGAGGGTTGGTATACATGCATAAGACACCCAGAGAGAGTTTCTAATGTTCTCTGGTCCTCTGCTTTCTGGTTCCTTACCATTTTATTGTGTTGGCAACACGTACATTTATAGTAAAAAAAAAAAAAAAAAATCAATGCTAAATTCACCCAGCTAATACATAACATGACTTGAGTGAGAAAACTTTGAAGTAATTGTGTCATTTACAAAATTAAGGATTTTTATTTTTTAGCAAGACACTATCTGAGAATCTCCTGCTCAAACTGTGGTATCTCTCTCTCTCTCCCCTCTCCTTTTTCCCCTTTCCCCCTCCTCCCACCTTATCCCCTCTCTCCCCTCCCCTGCCCCTTTTCCCTCCCTCCCCACTCTTCTCTTCTCTCCTCTCCTCTCCTCTTTTCTCCTCTCCTCTTCTCTCTCTCTCACTGAGTGTGTGTGTGTGTGGGGGGGGGTGCACACGCTTTTGCATTGCATAGCAAAAGTAGTTGATACTGCAGTTTAGCCAAGCCGCCTAGCCAGCTGCAAGCCTGCACAGTCCAGTTATTCCCCAGGCCTGTGGCAGACTTCAGACAAAGCCTGACAGACCAGTTGCAAAGTGCAGAACACGCCTCAGGGCCTCCATTCACCAGACAATTTGCCCTTAGTCCTCTGTGCAGCCTAAGCACTGTGAGGCTGACCTTTCCACACAGGTGAGCTCAGCAACAATCATTTGGCCCAAGCCATTGATGCTGCCCGGTGCCAAACCCTGCAGTCACTTGGTTGTCAGCCACTTGTCAGCAGTTTTCGGGGTCTCTGAATAAGTGTGTGTGTGTGTGTGTGTGTGTGTATGTGTGTGTGTGTGTGTGTGTGTGTGTGTGTGTGTGTGTTTTCCCATGCTCTCCGAAGTCATTATGCAAAACTTACTAGAATGGAGAATGATTTATAAGTATGGTCCCTTTTTCCTCCTCCTGACCACTGATATAACACCCCAGCTGTGCTGTAACTTCAGGACTGGCCTCTAAAGATGCGGAAAGGGAGAGGAAAAGACAAAGACTAGAGGGAAATGAGAGCAAAAATAGGAGAGGGTATTCTGAGTTAAGATATGAAATGAGGTCAGCACGCCTTGGAGTTGATGTCATTTCTTCTCTTC
This sequence comes from Micromys minutus, assembly GCF_963924665.1. Classification (NCBI taxonomy): domain Eukaryota; kingdom Metazoa; phylum Chordata; class Mammalia; order Rodentia; family Muridae; genus Micromys; species Micromys minutus. The sequence goes on from NC_137968.1 coordinate 16,028,730, forward strand.
TGCTTCCATATTGTTTCTTCCAGTTCAAATGACATAGGCATGGAAGTGGAGAAAAAAGAACCTTTTTATTATAATGTTCAGACATCCTTTATCTGTTGTTCTTTAAGATTAATTTCTTCATATCAGGTGGAGTAGCAAAAACACATTGTAGAGCTCTTTGAAGTGCTTTTAATTCAGACTTACTTTCTATATCCTTTTTCTTTTTAAAGATAGGGTGCTTAGAAAAGTTTCTTGAGGTAACTCTGGATCTGACCTAAAACTCCTCAGTGCTATTAACCTGTCTTGCTCTTCAGAATTCATAGATGATGCTTGTATGGGCTACTTTTAAGTCAACTTGATGTAAGTCATCAGAAAAGAGAGAACCTCTATTGAGAAAATGTCTTCATAAGATCAGGCTGTAGGCAGGGCCATGGGGCATTTTCTCAATTAGTGATCAGTAGAGGAGATGTGGGTAGGGTAAGCCTTGAACTAGTTCTATAAAAGAGCAAGCTGAGCAAGCCATAAGGAGTAAGCCAGCAAGCATCACACCGCCATGACCTCTGCATCAGATCCTGCCTCTAGGTTCCTGCCCTGCCTGAGTTCCTGCCCTCACTTCTTTTGATGATGAACTGTTAACTGAAACTGTAAGTAAGATAAACTATTTTCTCATGATGTTTTATCATAGCAACAGCAATACTAAGTAAGACAACGTTGTAAGAACTGACAAAGAGAAAGGTGATCCGAGTAGTGTATTTTCCCTCATCTTTCCAGTTGTCCTGTTACTAGGTTAGGGGGTTAGGGTTGTTGTTTTGGAGGTTTTTGTTTGTTTGTTTCCCTTATCGCACTTCAACAGTATTTTAGTAAGTATGTGTTTGTTATCATTGCTCTTATAAGCATGTTCACGATTTTAAATGGCAAGTGACTTTCAAAGCTTTGTGAACGCTGCTATATAAACTTCTTATGGCTGCATACTTAATAGGGCCAACTCTCACATAAATTATGTGGCTACATACAGCCTGGGAGATGCAGATTTTTCCTCGAGATTTGTACCGTTTTTCTAAGATAATGTGTCAAAAATTCAATTAGTCAATCGAAGACCCATTTCTAAAGCATGCATCAAAAGTCATATGATCTTATTTCTATTACAGAGAGTGGCATTTTGCTATCATTTATGGTTACAATGACTTCGTTTCTAATGTTTTTTAACTTTAAATAGTATTTGAACATATCAATATTGGATCCCAAAGATGGTTATCAAAATGGTGTAATTTCAGCCTTTAACCATATTAAACTCTTTACTCCCCAAACTCCTCTTCAGAATTTTTCATACACTAATAAAGTAATTTTCCCGAAGAAAGAAAGACAAGAGCAAATAAAGCGCTTCAATTTTATTAATGTTTTTAATTATAGAGATGAGCTACTTATTATCTGTCCATAGTTCTAGGGTCTTGTCATTCCTGTGTTCTCTTCTACCTGGCTATTATGAATTGTGAAGCTCTATTGGGTCACTATTTCACATTTAAATAATCTGACTAATTAAAGCTTTATCAAGGAGTGATGAGCAAGGCAGTATGTTTTGTATTAAGAAGCTATAAAACCCAATATTTCCCAGTCTGTCATAATGTTTCATTACATGAAAAGTCTAGATGGATCTCTTAATTGTGCTCCAGGCATTTAAAGATCATTAAACCTGATAAGTATGATCTTTAAAATGGTGGTCATTCATTAACCCAATGGTTCTCAGCCTTCCTAATGCTGCAGCCCTTTAATTCAGTTCCTCTTGTTGAAGTGACCCCCTAACAGGAAAATTATTTTCATTGCTACTTCATAACTGTAATTTTGCTACTGCTATGAATCTTCTTGTAAATATCTATGTTTTCTAAAGGTCTTAGGTGACCCCCATGAAAAGGTCATTCAACTCCCAACTAGGATCTCAGTCACTATTAGGTAGAATTGTACTATAATAACATTCACAATATATATTTAATCTCATAGCAGTATCTAAATCAAGGTTCAAAAATTCATTTCTGTATCTCCCTGTATCTGCCCTTTGAAGTCAAGGGAACAATGTGGCCTAGCAACTGAAAATACATGTTGGGAAATTCCTTTGAAAGGTGGCCCACACGCAAAGAGAGCTTTAGCATGAGTATTAACAAACTCAACTACTTACTACGAATTGAGTCAAGTTAAGGAAACAACTGGAAATCCTACTTTGCTCACAGGGTTGATGAATGTTTAGGAATGTGTTAATATTATTTGTCTGAAGATATAAACAACTGGTCAAGTTACAACCATTACCTAGTCTCCCGGGCACCAGAAAATAAAAGAACTCAAGAGAGTGAGCTACCCCTTGTTTTTCCAAGAGACCAAAACTGATTCCTCCTCAGACTTGAGCAGGTCTTTCTCTCCTTTGTTGAGTTAAGCTTACATTTGTTGCATCTCCTTCATGACCAGCATCACATCTTATACTTTACCGTTTTTATCCATTAGGACACTCTTATTGACAGTTACCAGACAAATACAAGGTCCTCACACATTTCTGACATAAGCACAGAATACTTTCTCTAGATAGTTAGATAGATAGATAGATAGATAGATAGATAGATAGATAGATAGATAGATAGATAGATAGATATGAGATAGAGACGGATATACCTGATGCTACAAAATGTCCGCATGTGTGTTTAATATGTAATTATTTCATCTGTTAACATCTGTAGACCATGTTTCAGGGACCACCAAGGAGAGTGCGTCAGAATGAGTGAGCTACACACTAAATCACTAAGACACAACCTCTGCAGGACTCTGGAGGAAGACAACAAAATCTACTTAGAACGGCATTGCCAGCACAAAGAACATGCTAGAAAAACAATTTGTTCCTTCATCTTTGAGAGAGAGGGAACGTACTCAGGGTTCGTGTTTCTGTATTTGTCACTGTCTATTGGTCATCAAAAAATATCAAATTTAAATACGTGCAGCTATAGTTTCTGTACAGACCACAATGGACCATCCCATGCCTTACTTTACATGAAGGTCAAGCACAAGCTGGTACTTTTTTAAATTTATAGAATTTTTTTAGTTTTCTCTTAGATATTATATACTCTGTTCAGCTTTCCTTCCCTCCAAACCTCTCTTCTCCACATCCCTTATCCTACAAGTTACCCCCCTTGTATTTCTTCAGAAAAGAGAAGGTCTTCTAGGGACATCAACTAAACCTGGTAAAAGAAGTTATCATAAACAAGGTATCACATATAACTATAAGCCACCATATCAAGGCTGGACAAGGCAAGCCAGTAGGAGAAAAAGGGTCCCTTAAGTAGGCAAGAGAGTCAGAGACTGCCCCTGCTCCTGCTGTTAGGAGTCCCCCCTCCATGACAACAAACTACAAAGCCACAGGCTGATTTTTTACAATCAAACAAAAAGAAACTCAGGCTTGTCTGATACACACATCTTTCCCATTTTGGTAGTATATCAGGAAGGAGAATGATGGGGACTGGTTCTGCACAGAATTTTTCTTTTCAGCACTGTGTTAATGGTACGTTTCCCAGCACTGTTTGATTGACTCATGAGACTAGCCCAGTAACTTCAGGGTGGGCTTTGTATGTAAGATTCATGTGGACAGATAGCCTGTTTTAGGGGTTTTAAAAACATCTTGTCTGGGACTAATTTTAAAAGTATTTTGTAGCAAATTTTAAAAATTTGAATCAATTAGATCATAAGTACTTAAAATGTTATGAAGGGTAAAGATGCAACTTGGTGGTAGAGTCTTTGTCTAAGATGTTTGCAACCCTGAGCTCTCTCTCTCAGTACTGGAGAAAAAAAAAATTAAAGTACAAATGAGATTTTATGAAGAGATTTGAGTCTTTTGGTTTCTTTCAACAAATGTTTAAACAACATACATTACTAAACAGTGACTAACTAAAGCCTATTGTAAAATACAGAACCACTGAGTGGATATTTTCAAGAATACTGAAGAGTATGTAATTTTTTTTTTAAGACAGTATCATCTCTCTTGTGAAACTACTAGAAAAGACTTTTAAAACGACAAGGGACCCTGAAGTCTGAGGTAAAGAACTGAAGAGGCTAAGAATCATTACAATTTAAGCACTGATTTGAGACTCTCAACCGTTTCTTATAAGAGAAACTACTCGTCATAGACTTCTCCTGTAGCATCCTCAACAATGTAGGGACCTGGAGACCTGTCATCTGCAAAATGGCTCACGGATGCTTTTTGCTATGGAACTTGGTATGGACCACGTTAAAGACTTCCATTCGCTAGGTTTGCAAATTCAAAGTGTAAGCGTTTTCAAACAGTTGCAGGACACTGTTGTTTCAAACCATCACTCAAGTGAATGAAGCACCAGTGAAGAGAAACTAGGGATGGCACCAGGAAGGCTGCACTTGTCGTTTTCTGGACTGGCTTGGCAAGAAAGGTGCAACAAATTGCTCTTCTCCACTGCCACAAGGGAAACATTAAGCTTTGCCCTTTTATCCACTGCTTAAAGCTCCCGTGGGAAACCTGTGCCCGTGGACTAGCACACACTCTTTACACTCATTTTTTTTACTTGAAAATCTCATAGCTCATCTCACAGGAGTGTGTATCTAGCGCAAATCTGTATCTTCCTTTCTAAGAACTTGCATTTAGATAGTCTAAGAGTTACCAAGAAAGGAGTCTGCATTTTATGTATAAGGATGTTTTGTCTGCATGATGTCTTTTATGCATGGCTGGTGCCTATAAGTGTCAAAGAGGTTATTTGATTCCCTGCAGCCAGAACTGCAGACAGTTTTGAGGTAGCATGTGATTGTGGGTCTTTTGGAAGAACAGACATTATGTGCTGCTAACCTATCTTTCCATCCCTCTTATATAGTTTTAACAAATTGTTCTGCATCTTAGACTTAATCAAAACAGCAAATTTATGAATAGTAAAGATCGACTGGAAATTAGTAGTTAGCTGCAGACCTACTGTTAAATCATATCATGAAATACTCTATTTTAGTGGGTCATTTCTACATTAGATCATAAAATAAAGCTGTAAAGTCATCACAAGTCCTTTTCCAATGAGGTACTTCACATGTAAAGAGTTTATGTTTCTGATATAACAATTCATTTAAAGGACATTTTCAATATTTTCCATTCAAATTCTGAGAGTCAATATTAAAGATTCTCTGAACATGCGAAGTTGTTACAAAAACAATGCACCTTACATCTCTAACACCTATCTATTATAGTTTCCCTTGGATGTCAAGGCTGAAGGGTACCACCTGACTGATCAGTTTCCTTTTCTTTGAAAACATAGTCTATTCCTAAACCATTCTTGGAAGAGTTGTCTTCTACTCTCTGAATTTAAGCGCTGTGATCCTCTCAGGTAAGTAATAAGACAGGTTTTTGAAAGGCCATCTGGGGCATTATGAAATCTCTGACAAGTTTTGAGGTTCAATAAATTTAGAAATGCCGTCTAGGTGAATCCACTGGCCTTGCCTCTTTGAAGCACTTACAAAATTGTAACATCTGAGTAACTGCTAAAGTCTCATGAGATTCCCATAGTTACCACAACGTGATATGTATTTTAACTCATTAACCCTGATTTATTTACACATGTAACAGTCTTCGGAGTGGACAGTAAGTTGCTTAGAAATTCAATCAAGTATTGTTCCATTTCTTATAAAATATGGAGGAGCTGTTTTTTTCTCTTTTGTTCCTTGGAGTGAAGAGTTCTCGGCAATACATGATGCCTACTTCATAGCTGAATTTGTCACCTTGTTTCTCACAGTTACCTGTAGTATTAAGAAAGTGTGTGTCTGTCTGTGTGTGTGTGTGTGTGTGTGACATAGTGTGTGTGTGTTTGTGTTCACAAGTGTATCCTCATATTCTTAATATATTTATTTATTGTAGGTTTTCTGAAAAGATGCCAAAAACTGTGTGACAATACTATTCCTTATTTAACTGTCATCAACATTCAAACTCTATCATTGGCTGTGTAGCATTTAGTTTTGAAATGAGACAATGGATATATGTCAAGCCTTAGAATAGAATCTTAGGCAAATACAGAAAAAAGCTTCCATTGATATTATCAGCTGATTTGTTTTACAGGAAAGCCGTTACTCCAAACCTGAAAATACTTAGCATATATTTTCACAAGTGGACAAGTGATGAAGTGAGAGGCGTTGAAATCCCTTATACTATGGTGTGTGTCACGTTAGCCCATAACATTCTTTAGTGGTCAGAAAAGAACAAAACTCCATAACTCTATGGAGAAGGATTTGGTTACAATGTACATTTTCACTATTCTCTCGAATCTTATCAGGAAGCCAAGAGCATTCCCATTGTAGGAGCTATAAATTGAAACTCAAAGAGATAAACCTTTGTAGTCCATAGAAAACCATCCAAAGGGGCTTAAGGATCATATTTCTTATTTTGTCAGCCACAAGATCATTTCCCTTCCCATATGGTTGGCTTGGTTGCTATCCAAGTGAAGCAAGATCTCTTACCTAAAAACATCATTTTCCAATTAACCATATTTATAGTAAAGGAAAGAGAATCTTCAAGGAGTCAGGTCTGATCTCTCCTGGAGGCAAGCTACTGGGTTTGATGGAGCAGAGGCCAAATGGGTAGTGACAAATCCCAAGGTTTTATGCCTGGGTTCTTTGAGTGCCTAAAAGCATATGGAATGAGATTCTTTCCCAAGACATCGGAGTGATGACAGAGAGAACATGAGTTTCATGCTCACAGGATTCAAAGGAATGAAATGTAAGGGATCTTTGGGGAGGAAACAGTAGAAAGAAAAAATCGGAATGTGAGGTCTGTCAAAAGATGGCTTCAGCTTCCATGGAAGCTGCCTGTTTCAGAGAGGCGAACTTGAGTCACAAAAGATGAGTCATGAGAAACAGTAGCTTAAGGTTAGCACCAAAAACTAGATAAATTATAAACCTATTAACGTAGAGGGAAAAACTGAAATGAATAGAGAAAACATAGTTTAAAAGAAAGTTTACAGTTTTCATTGGAGACAAATCTTTGTGGACACGAGCCTTTTTGGGTTTCTGTACAGATATTTTTTTGCACAAATCCTTTATCCTCATTTTAACCTCTTCCCTAGTTTGAAAGTTGGGCTACTTGGCCAAACATTGTGAGGTATATTTGTCAAGAACTTAGCATGCTACCTGCCATGTTACAAAGTGGCCAAGAAATATTAAATTTTATATAAAACAAGTCTAACCTAGAACTTCACCTAAAGAAGTATACCTCAAGGTACGCACATTTCAACTACTGTGTGCCTAAATATATATTGAATGATAAGACTACATTAAGATATTTAGTCTGTTTACTAAAAATACAATAATTTGACTCAAAGTTTGACTTCCTTACCTTATAAGTTCTGGCACATAGTAGATTATAACTTTATGTTTAATAAGAAGAAATTTTAGGTAAAATTCTGAACCTCTTTTAGCATATTTGCTTCATATTCTACTCCATCTATGAGAATACATCTACTTCAAAGGCATTTTGTAAAATGTTATTCAGGATAGACATATAAGCATAAATGATTAAGGCTAGTTGGTTTTAGCCACACCTCAACTCAACCTGTCAAAGAAAATGTAGGTTAGTCACTACTATACCATTCTACTTTTTTCCACAATAAAATAGAAACTTTTAATACTATGTCAATACTATATAAAACCCACTGGATTGAATATCACTTCCAAAACCTTCTATGGTATAAATGAAATCAGTTGTTCACTCATCGTAACCTCTGGCTTGACATTACTTAAGGAACAATGGGATCCCTGGTGTTGGGTAGACATTCAAGATTATGTATCATTACTGTAGACAGGACGTGGAGTAGCAGTGGCCTTTGAAAATTAAAGGTCAGTGAGTGAAAATTGTTGATTGCTCCCAAAAGGAAACCTCAGTAATTCATTTTGCTTGTAACTCAGCATTCATTAATTATAAGAATTCCTCTTGGCACAGAGATCTGCCTAACAGTTTATGGTTTGTCTTAATTAGCCACTGTTAAAACTGTCAAACTATGTGCTAGCATCACTGTTTACCAAGAAATGGCTACTGTATTCATATGAATCTAACATATGGTATTTAAGAAAGCAACCATAATTGCTATAACATTAAGTATTATTATTTGTACTTGTCTATGGTCACTCCAAAGTGTCCCCAAAATATAAATGAACAACTCGTTTAGGGTCACAAACTCTTCTAAACAATCAATCGTTCACACTAGTTGCTTATATCTCTTAATATTATAACTCAAAATCAACTCCAAAAATTTTAAATGACCAATGAGCTGTTCACCAAGAGTCAATTGGTTGAATGCACAACTGGCTAAACTTTTCCTCCCAAAAATTGTTGGCATCTAATGGAAAAAAAAAAACTATTGCTTCCAAAACAATGAAGGGACTCTGCCCCCTCCCCACAATTTTCTCATTGCTACAAGAATATTATGTATAAAAATCAACACAGGTTGTGCATGGTGACACACACCTTTAATCCCAGCATTCAGGAGGCAGAGGAAGGTGAATCTCTGAATTAAAGGCCAGCCTAGTCTATAGAGAGTTCCAGGACAGCCAAAGCTACACAAAGAAACCCTCTCTTAGAAAAAGAACAAAACCAAGCAAAAGACTAAAAAGGAAAATCAATACAAGAAGGCACTGAGAAGTAGAAAAAATGAAGGTAGGTTGTCTAAGACGTTAGCATGGTAATGCGTTAGGGACACTTTCTTTGTGCATGATGTATTACAAAAACAGAACGGAAGCTAAAGCAACAGCCTAAATGAGAGCAGACAGCAGGAAAAAGCCCAAGTTTCCTCTCTTAGGCAAAGGACCAGGAAGGAAAAGAACATCCTAGAAAAACAGAAAACCTTGACATTGTCCAAACACCACAGAAAAACATGTGGTTATACCTGTTTTTGTGCCACTAAAGGCCAAGCAAAGGAGGCACCTTTAGTGGACTGGGTCAAGGGAGGACACGTAGAAGGCTTCCTGGGATGCTGCTAAAGGAAACCATGGTGTTAGTGGAAACCATTTGGCTACATCTCCTTCACTAATCCCTTCTAAGTATGCAAATCTGCAGGCATCTTAAAATATAAGGACTGGCTCCCTCTTCTTTTTAAAATTTCTTTCCTTACTGGCCAGAGAGTTTTTTAGATGAAGCAGCTTGACACAGTTCTCTCAGTATGCATGTGGAAGCTGATGTTCACATCTCCTAGACAACAGCAGCCAAGAGGACTCATCAAAGTCCTCAGCAGTCAACAGTGGGGGAAAAGACCACAGCAGGGCATGAGAAAGGATATATAGTCCTATGTTAACTGTGGTTTGCTGAGAGTATACGGGAGTATGTGGACTTAGCAACTCTACCCCACCCACCCCCCCAAAAAAAAACTAGGAAACATTCTAGCTATAGCCATTTTGAACTAATAAAAGTCTATTCAATCAATAAAAGTACTTGGGATTTAATCTTAAAATTGTGAAATAGTAAGAAGGGTGTTTTATCCATTGCCTTTCATCTAGGACATACACACTTATCTTTTTGCATAAACAACATTCGTCACAAAGAACATTTCAAAACAAACAGAGACTGAATTATCCACAGCGATTGAGACCAGAGATGTTTGAAAATATAGATTTTACTCTTTGCACATGTGAAATAGGATATTATGAGGTATTGCCCATGTCTAAGCTCAAAGGGGATTTGTCTGGAACAGCTCATTCACACTGAGAGAATCATTGGATGCACTCTTGTTACCGCACCTGTATTTTGATTGATAGCAGTCTCTTACATGAAGTCAGCTGTGGCATTTCTCACATGCAGTGTCAGGCTAGTGCCCAAACGTTTCAGATTTCACATTTGGGGGTCTTCAGATTGCGGATGTTTCACCTGTGTTGCGGAAACAGACAGTGACCTAAACAGTGAGCTGTACCCTTACTCTTACATCCACATTGTCAGTGCTCCACCAAGCCTAGTTCTTATCTCTGTATGTTGACCTCGGGTCTCATGTCTTCCATTGTTGCTCAATCCCCTTGACCCTCAATGAGGTGTGATCATGTGCTCACAGGGTATTTTTATGTCGGACTCTTTGTCTACATCTCCAGTCTCGGTGTGCACCTGGGTTGTCAACAAACAGCACAGAGTAAAGAACACAACAAGGCACAACCAGAACAGTGAAGGCTGAGGTGAGGCTTGGGAAGACACAAATCCATGTGCACGAGCACCTGTAGTACACACGGAAGTACTAACAGAAGCAAGTACATGTGCACTATGTGCGTGGTCGTACTGGCATCAAAGAGCAATTCTACCATACAAGGAACATCCAATTTATGGGCATTACCACCCAACTTTAGCAGCATGTTTTCTTTGAAACAACGTGACGAAATGGGACTATCGCTGTTATGACAATGACCCCAGGCTGCCTATTCCTCATGGGAGATACAAGATCTAAATGTGCAAACCCCAGTCCCAATTTATCGGTATTGCCACTCTTTTGTCAAGGCTCATGGGCTTTCTAGCTCTCATTGTCTTCACATGAAGAAGAAGCATACAGATCTCTAAAACCTCACCCAACCTCAAAGTCATCACTTCATAGCACTAGAAAGACATCCAAAAGAATCCCAGCCCCTCTATTTTAGCCCTGAAGACAGGGGCAAGAGTCTACCTCTCTATTCCTCGGTTTTCCTCATCTGGTCTAAGAACAATAAGCTATTCCATAGTGTCACAAAGATTCAAAGGATACTAACTATGAAGAGTCCTGGGAGTATCGTTATGTAAGTGCTGACAATGACTACATTTTGTTTATTAATTTGCAGCGTTGCATAAGGATTCTTCTCACGTATTCCCCTCAAATGCAGATGCACAATAAACATGGTTGTACAATCTTTCTGAAAATTCTCTTTGTGTTCTCTTCATAAATTATAAAGTTGTGTGTGGTAGTATATGCTTCTAATAATAGCAATAAAGAGGCCAACATGTAAGATTGTAAATTTGAAGTCAACCTGAATTCCATAGTGAGTTCTAGGTCAACTTGATCTATATTGCAAGACATAATAATAATAATAATAATAATAATAATAATAATAATAAAAATAACCATAATAATGATTACTACTATGATGATAATGATGATGGTGTTGGTGATAGTTATGATGACATCAGACCATTCCCAAAGCATACTCTCAGAATGAGAGTAAAGAATCCAAGAGACATACATTATGACTGCCATTTTCTCCTGGCCATGAAAATATATAAGTATTTCCAAAAGCTTTCTAACATGAAAATTACCTACACAATTTAGCATCCTCCGGGAAGGCCCTTGCTTCTTGCTGTTCAAATACACTGGGAGACCAAGAATACAGGCACTTGATTCATGATGTCTTATTTGGGACCATTTGCATTTCTAGAAGCCTTCGGGTGCAGCCTGCTCGTCTATAAGCAGTACTTTAGGAGCAGAACACTAGGTTGTGACAATGAGAAACAGACTTCTAAGTCACTAAGTTGATTGAATTGTTTGGACCAAAGTCTTGCTAATTGACCAAATCTGGAAAATATCTTCCTCAGCACAGGATACAATGACAATGCCATCTAGAAAGTCCTTTAGAACTTAGGTGGAATGCTAAGAGGAGTAAATCTACGCACACAGAAGGCTCCATATTGACAGACATGTTTCTTGTGATTGAATAAACCATATATGGTGTTCATGACTTCATTCGACTGAATAAATCATATAATAAAATTGCACAATGATGGACTAACGTGGGCATCATAAGTGGACATGTATGACTAGAAATACCTCCTGGTTTTACTTTGGACAACTGCCAGAATGCCTGTGTTCAAACATGTTTCAGTCTCGTCGGGTTAAAATGAGATCGCAATATTGGCGTGGGAGGAAAAGAAAATGATGTGCGGTACATCTTCTAGGTTATAAGTTTTTAGTGCAACCTGTGTTCTGCCATGACGTACGTGCCTTTGCCCCAAAGGGCTGTTTTTACCATAATCTTAGCTGAACTGTACAATGTCAAAAGACTCAAGATCGCGATTCTTAAAAGCCGATTCGGGAGAGCCATCAAATCTCAGCAGCTGGAACCCAAATTCCCAGGGGACTCTACTTTATGTGTGGACTTGCTGTAAAAAATAAAACCTATCCTTAAAGCAGTAAAGAATAACTCTGTTTGCATGGAAGCGCCATAGTAGGGAACAAATGAATAATGTAGAAAAGAAAAGCGGCTGATTCCAGGACGGAGTGCTTCGCTCCAGAACAAAAGATCGCACAGCATCTCCCTGAAGATACAGAGTTAGCTCTCAGAGCAGCTGGGTGCCTGTGAGGCCTGAGGAAACCTTCCTCCAGTCCTGGAAGATGTATGACTTCAGGATTTCAGAGCTTTCCAAAAATACACAAAACACAGAAAACACTTCCCCGCTTTGCCAAAACACACCAGGCCTTTGTTTATGGTCCATTTTCCCCCCGTCTATATGTTAACAATAATAAGGTCTCCGTGCAACATTGCTAAGACCGAACACGGGGTGAGGGGAATGGGAGGCAGCTCAGTCAAGGCTGTCTTGGAATCTTCCTTCACACCTCTTTCTGAAATGTAAATATGGACCGGGTCCAGCTTTCCCAGCCCAAATGATTATGGCTGAGGGCAGTTGGTATGGAAGTCATTTCCCTTCTAGGTGCAGTAGCTGTTCCCACAGACTCAACAAAGACATGAAATATCATTAACATCTGATTCTGAAAAGGCTGACAACCACTTCTTTGTTCGAGCCAGCAGTCTGGAGAAAGCTGCTGCACATTACTTGATCACGAGCAAAATTATACCTATTAGGTCCTGATATGAGTATCGGAATATTTCTCTCATTTGTGCAGAGTGTTGGAGCTTGAATATGCCTATTGTTTTCACAGTATCCATTACATATTTTAAATGGCATGGAAACATCATATATGTAAACATGACTTCAGCTGAAGCTGAGTGGCGCTTGGCAAAGCAAGAGAGGCTGTCGGACCTCCTTGGACTCTGGTTTCAAGGCAAAAGGTGCCAAGAGATTTGGGGGGGGGGTGGCTGATGGTTATGAGGAGTGAGTGGGATTGATCAATAGGTGTTCCCCTGCATTAGAAACTCTGGATTCCTTCCCCTAACCCAGGGCACACACAGAGCTACAGGGCTCACCGGCTCAGATACACCACGGTATGCAGAAACGATGAAAGACTTTGCCTGAGGGTCTGAAACAGCAAGAAGGAAGGATCTGGAAGAAAGGAGAGAAGGCAGGCTGGGTGCACCTTCAGGAGTGACGAATAAAAATGGAAGGGGGCAGGGAAATGCCTTCAAATTTAAAACGTGTTTCTAAAATAGCCATTAATAATCACATTCTGGAAGATAAAAGCAAGAATTCGAAGCTCCCCCGCCCCTTGCTTCTCTGAGATGTTTTCCTTTCAGTCATCAGAATAGGAAATGGAATTAGCCTAAAAACATGAAATCAACTGATTGGGAACTCTTGAAGCTTCCTGGGGTCAGGAGGCACACTCCATGCAGCACCTCCTCTCTCTGCTGTCCTTGCAAGCTGAGACATTTCTGCACACAGGAGGGAATGTTTCCAGCAACCTGTAATCTTAATCACTTGCAGAGCGAAGTACAAGCCTCCACCCCAAGATCTAAGTCCCTGGAGCCCTGGGTCGCATGTTGGAATGTTTATTGACATTTTTCTAAGAGCCACTCTCGAATTATCCCTACATTTCACTCACTATTAGACCATATTTAGAGTGCATTTTCTGCCTTTTTAGATTAGACTTAGATTTCCCTGATAACCAGGAACATAAACACAAGGAATAAGTCGTTATTTGAAGAATCTGGGCCATACAGAAAGACAAAAAAAAAAATTTCCTCTAGGCCACATGTACACTAAAATGTTTATTGTGTTAAATAATTCTGTTTTCTTGATCGATGGCTGACACTCACTTTTATTCTGAGAACCTGGCCTCAGGCAACCTTAAAATAACAAACTAATGGTTGTTTATTGCTGGGGAAGAGAGCAAAATTACTTCTTTAACTCTCCTGAAGTTATTCAGTAACAAATCAAATCAAAAGACGGATAGTTGAAGCATCACCAAATCCCTGTGCTCAGACAAAGAGAGGGCTTCCCCTCCAGGAAAACTGGGAGCTTCTTACAACATAAAGCTGTGGGAAAGATTTACATGAGGAAACAAAAACACATATGGAAACAGCATGAGAGGCGTTGGCACATGCCTTACACTAGATATTAGAGCATCTGTGACATCTCTAGCCAGGAACAGAGGCCTACCTTACCTCAAAAACCAGTTACTCACTAGAATTAAAACTTTGACAATGGGTGGAAAGCTTCCCACAGCAATATGGTAAACAGTTTTCTTTCAATCCATCTTCTTTGCCTGTGAAGAATTTTTTTTAAATTATGAATTCTGTTTGTCAGTCGGTGTCTAGTTTTGAGGACATTAGAAGACATTTTAAATTTTTATCAATCCATAGCATTGAGAAGGACATAATATGGCAGTAGGCATTTAAAACAAGGCAGCTGCCCTAACCCTGCCTGGTATGTGTTCAACCTTTGTGCTGTGTTTTGAATTCTAGACCCTTCCCCACAAACTTGATTTTTTTCTTTATAGGACTGTTTGTCTACACACCTCTACCATCCCAGATGTGAACACATATACACACATACACACACGCATGTACACAGGCAGCAGCCATGCCTACACACAGTATAACCTTAGAAAAATGTATAAATAACGTTTGTCCACTTGTAGTGGAAGACAGCTTTTATTTTTCCTCTGTCTAACACAGAGTGCAGTGGATAAACACCATATTTTCCATTGGGGTTATGATTTTATTAGATCCAAATAAAAGGTTATATTGCACAGTAACCCTTCAATTAGCTCACACCACCACTGGACAATGGCGGCAGTGTTGTCTAAGATTTGATGAGGATTCCAGGTGTTCAGAGCTCCTATGGTTATTCTCACAACCCCAGCAACGAGACAAGCAGCTAGTTTAAGTCCCAAGCACAAGGAATCTGCTTATAATCTTTAAGGCAGAACAACATCTGAATTATGTGGGGGAAAAAAAAGACTTTCCTGTGCAAAGGAAAGAACTACCATTTACAAACGTTCGGCAGGTGTGAAATGAAAAAGTTCATTAGCACCTATCCAAGCTGACGTTCAACCCATTGTTCCAAGCTCTACAAGAACTGTGTAAAAATTGACTACAACTCAGAGCAAATAACCCGAGGAGTTTGTAAATCTTCACTAGTTCTTAAGCAATCTAGTTGTATTTAGTAGTTCATAACATCGGCTGATATCTTTTCCATGAAATGAAACCCGACCTAAATTCCATTAACACCTCCTCCTCCAGTCACTGTTCCTCCAGCCACTTGGGTCTCTTCTCATTTGAGTTCGGTCTATAGCCTCAAGTGGAGGAATGACAACCTAGAGGGTACCCATGATCAAAATTCACCTTGGAACAAAGTCTTCCTCCAACTTCAGCTCTGCTGGTGATGCTCATGGATTTCTTTGTCCCTCTAGGTTGAATGATTACTTCAATTCTTTGCAACTCAAATCTTCTATGCTTTCTGCCCTTCTCTGAAAAGCATGTTTTCTCCTCTCACTAATTTCCCCCCTCTTCTTGGGATCTCCAGACACCAGAATACAGCTGTCTTGGTAATCATCTCTTATACCTGGGAAGCCAACATGGCCTTTGCTCGGATCCGAAACAAAATGCCCGGATTCAGGACATCAAGCAGCCTCAGACGTCTAAACTCATCCAACACTAGCATATGCAATTAGTATATAAAAATAATGAAATATAAAAGGTGAGTTATAATGTTTTGTGCTGACTAAAGAGGGAGGCATGTACATTTCTGAAGACAAGTTGGAACAAGGATTTGATTTATTACATTAGAATCAAATAGCGTCTCATGGATTAAGCATTCGGTGGTTATATATCAAAGAGGGAAGTCAGAACCCAAAGCCATGTAACACAGAAGGGGGTACATACTTAGTTTATTTTCTCAGATTAAATATCCAACTTTCCAACTGATGCAATCATAATTGACATTTTAATAACAATCCAGACAGAGAACCCTTTGCACATTGGATAATATACAGTCATTTGACACCGTGGGTGATAAAATGGAATTTAAATACCATAGATGCTGAAGAAAAAGAAAGCTCCCACTTAAAAGTCAGTCTGAGCCAGAAAATCAAAGAAGAAGAAAAGCAACTTCTCAGGACCGTTACTTGTGTTTAAAACTTAATAGGGCTTAAACTTAAAAGATAAAAAAACTTTTGTTTATGCATGCTACTATTTTCTATTTGCCTTATATTTAGCTAACAATAAGCACTGTTTAAAATTTCCTGTATATAGTAAGTAGAAGAGGGCAGATGAATATTTTATATATACCCTCACACCAAAAATGTATCTATTTTACGAGTCAAATCAAAATGTTCTTCTTACATGCAGAGGAAAGAGAAAAGTCGGCCTCAACCTGGTATATCAAACTCCTTCATGAAAAGTTATAAAATTCTGATTTCAATGCAATAGCACAGTATTCACAGAAATTCGCATTAATGTGTGTTGTCTCTTTACCATGTGTAACCCAATCATCAAAATACTACAGACATGCAGGTGATATTTTATGGGTGCAGTATCTGACATTTGTAAGAGACAGACACGGTCTTATTGCAAACTCCTGGATTCTCTGGCTCTTACAATCTTCTCAATATCTCTTCCCCAAAAATCTTTGATACTTAGGTGTTTGGTAGAAGTTTGTTTTATGTAGATGTATAGAATGGTACTAACTCCCTGACTCTTCATTTTGCTTGATTGTTGTTTTCTGCCATCACAGAATGATCTCCATCTGTTGTAAAGAGAGGTTTCCTCAAAAAAACATGAGGGCTAAATTTTTCTGTGGTCATAAGAACAAATATTAATAATGTAGTTAAAGTCTTTGCTCAGCTAGAAAAACTGGAGGACATGGGTTCTTCTCCATGACTCCACTGGGCATTATTTCCCTCTTGTTGAACAGGTCTTAGAGAGCAGTTGCTTATTGCCAAAGTGTAGATGTCACCGCTGTAGTCGCAAACTGGTCATTTTTATGGATCATCAATGGCATTGTTATGTAAAACTACTGGTTGCTTCCCACCACTGAAAGCTGACACGCCACCTTCTGGTCCCATGAAAGCTAGTCCTTAGACTGGGAATTTCAGGTCAATTCCTGTTCGGGGAGGGGGGGGACCTCTGGGCAGTGTCTGAAGTGAATGGAGTCTTCAGCAATAGGGACTCACCTTCCTTCTCTGGAGGCAAGCAAAGACAACCACAATATCCTGTAAAGTTTTGGTAGTCTCTTGATCAACAGTGACCAACAACTCAAATGAGAAATTTCTCATGTGTGGTGCTTGGGAGTTATTGTTAGATGGCCCTTGACTCTTGGAGAAAGCATTATCAATCCAGAGAGAAACCTTTTTATTTAAATGATATACACATATTTATATACCAACTAAAATATTCTAGGTATTTTAGGTAGATGGGTAATACTAGGCTCCCTTTTTTACTTTCTCAGACAACCTTACTGCTATTTTGGCCTCTTCCATACTGTTCCCCATTCTACTGCTCCCTCATTCCCCATCCTGATAGACTCTCACCAATATGCCTGGCTAAACATGAGCTGAAAAAAAAAAGAACAACAATAGGCATGCAAATGTTGGGCATGAGGCATCAACACACTAAGAACCGCAAGCTAGTGGAGAATGCTGGGAACCTTAGGACTCGTCCTCAGGGTTATCTGATTGGTTGTCTGATGCTAACTGGCCAGTCCTGAAAACATACATATGAGTAATATTATATAGACTGAGTAGGCTATACTTACATATTTAGGAATATATATGTACACACACATGTATGTATGTATGTATGTATGTATGTATGTATGTATGTATGTAACAACAATTAATGAAAAGGGAGACCATGAATTTGAAAAAGAGTAAAGAGGGGTAACTGTCAGGAGAGAAAGGGAGTAAAAGAAAGGGAAAATGATGTAATTATAGTATAATCTCAAAAAAGACATAACTAAACCACACATGCACACACATGTACATGCACACACATGTGTACTGTAGAGTTTTTGTCTCGTATTAAAGAATAATTAAGATCATGGGAAGCCTAACCATGTCTTGGGCTCCACTGTCCTGTGACCTTCTCACTTGTACTCCAGAGTCTCTTTCACCACACATCGCAGTACCTACTTCATAGATAAGTAGTATCTGTAGATTCCTAACTCTTCTGCTACACGAAAGAGAGCATCTCTTGGGCATCCCTTACAGGGTTGATGGAATCCTACTTCATCATTTGATTTCTCACATCTTTAAAGCATGCCAGATCTGCTTCGAAAAAAGGAAAGCTGAGATGAAACTGTGGCAGTTTAGGAAATGGAAGGTGTTTTAGCAGTTCTTTCTACACTGGGCAAGTTCACGTTATCCTTGAAGGACAGTTACTGAAAGAGTTGTACGGACATCACTTGACTCTTCCTTTGCACTGAGATCTCATGGTGGCCTATTAAGAGAAAGATGTCTATGCTATATGTGAAATTTTGGCTCCTTTCGCCTCTAGTTTCTTATATATGCTTGAAAAGGTGAACACTTAGAGAAATGAAAAGTATTTCCAGGTATTTAATCTTATGCAAATAAACCTTTAATGTGTGACTCACTCTGCACCGAAATCCCACCACCATCCCCAAAATTAACAGCAAGTACAGACACCCCTCTTCTCGTCTATCTAGCTCTATCAAGGTTAAAACCTTGTTCAAGAATAAAGCTCCCTTACAGTCCTCTCAACCTAACCCACTTTCAAGGGTTTTCACTACCTTTCAGGCAGATGGTTTGGGGTTGTTGGTTGTTTTTTTGTAAATGTTGGCTATTTCACTTTAATGCCTCCTCTATATTTATATTAGAAAACAATATTGTATGTATCATTCATATCCCCACAGTGCACTTGATGAACTACTTATTTAAACAGATAAATAGAACGTATCACTCCAGATATATTGAGAAGTGAACCAACCCAGGAACACTGAATCATCTCCCTCACATGAATCTAGAGAGAAATTATCCTGATAGAAAATGAAGTTGCTTATAATCAAGGTGATCTCTCTCCCTGAGGAGGAGGCCGAGGATGATGGGGGTATATGACCAAGAAACATTGAAGCATTCTCCGGTGCAGTTATTAAACCCTGATTTAGTCACCCGGTCCCCACTGGATATCTAGAACAAATACAAATCACTTGTGTGGTGACTTTCTTTTAATGTAATAGCCTACCCACGAATCTACCGCAAAACTCTTATCAATTCTTTTAGTATTTGTATGTATATCTAGAACAGACTGGCTTGTTATCCTTGCAAACTCTTGGACACTTATCAGCATTAGCTGGAACTTTCGTTGCTGTTCCTTTCCCATAGATAAGCGCAGTTCTTATGCCTCACCAAGGAAACCTCTGTAACAGATGGAGACCGTTCTGTCTTAGATTTGATAGAATGATTTCCTCACCTGCTTTAAGTCTCTTTAGGGTTTTCCCGGCCCCATTCTTCTCTTTCCTCCCTTTGAACATATTCACCATCCCACAATTTGAATCATTTCCTAATAGTTCTAATGCTAACTCCTTTTTGCCTCAGTTCTTCTAGAGGACCACACATGGCTTTAGGGAAAATATTAAATCTTGCATGGCTTTGTAGGACTTGAGAATATCTTGGCATCAGTCCAAACCCTGGACACTCCTTTCCGTTTTTATCAAGTCTCTCTTCCCCTTCTAAAATATCTAGAATAAGGACAGCATCTGTCATCCAAACTCATCAGCATTTGTATACCACATCGTGCATTGCTATTTCACTACACAGGTCAAATGACACCTCCTCCAGGAAGCCTTTCTAGCCACACTAGAGATGAAACTGCTGTATTTTTTTTCTACAAAGAAATAAATGTTTCTAGAAAACTGCTTTTACATTTCATGCAGCATAATCAAAAGTTTAGCCACAGAAAGTTTGAGTCACTAGATTCTGAGCTCTCTTGTTTCAGGAAGGATTGGCCTATGAATTACAGAGGATGACTTCAGTTGACATTTGTTGCGTAAAATGAAAGGGTAAAAGAATGGAAATTAAGGGTTTCAAAAAGACTTTGATTCTCATCTTTTTGCTCGTCTCCATGAGCCTCTATCAACAATAAATCTTGGGATGATTTCTAGATGCTTATGTTCAAAGGTTCATCACAGCCACATGGACAGCTATGATATGGAAAGCTACTGTGCTTTTCCTGACAATGTATGATTTCTATCACATACCTTTGCTACAACATCACCCAGGCAACCCTAGATCAAGAGAGCAAGAGGAACCTCAAGGAGGTAAGAAACAGCTCATTGAATGACATAGGCAAGTGAGTTGTGCTGAAAAAGTCAGACCTCTGTTCCTTAACAGCTCATTTACCAAGACTCTTAATGATGTCCTATTCTAAGTAGTCATGGAGGAAGAGCGGGGGAAATGAAGTGTTTCTGTTCAGAAACTTAGTCTCTGAGCTTGAAATGGGAGCGAGTTGGGTAGAACTGGAGTCACGGGCGAGAGAAGCAGCAGGCGTTTGCACTGCTGACATAACAAGAGACATTTGCCTGAGAAGATACCGAGTGAGGCCACCAATCATGAAGGTAGAAAAACGAAACGAAGATTGAAAATAGTGCATGTTGGGTATCAGGTAACATGTTCATTTGCACTGAAACTTTAATTAGGATAAATGCTCATTGCAGGCTTTGTCCATAGGATACTTTGGCTAAGGGATTCCAGTGAGTGTTAAAATCATTACCAAGTGGCCTCAATCTAAACAAGCACCTACCTGTTCCACTTTGCACCAAGATGAAATTACTTGGCTATATACAACTTTACAAAAAAAGAAAGAGAAAGGCCTGTTGTCAGTTTCTCTTTTCCCAAGGGTCTTATAAAAACTCAAACTCCATACTCTCTGTTTTTCAAATTTGGATGTTAGACTTCTTGGAAGAGTTTTACATTAAGAACTTGGGATAGAGCCTGACTTAAGTGACAAACATGCCTGCCTAGTGCAAAGCTGATTTTCCATCTGAGCACACACAGGACCATCCCAGCTCAGCCCAGCAGCTCTGACAAGCATCTGAGTGAGGGGAACTGAGAGCCCAGGGCTGTTTATAACAAGAGCCATCAAGGAACTGAAGCTGGTTTAGCTAGGGGGAAACAAAGTTGTAAGAATTGACAGAGAAAATGATGCCCAGAATGTAAGGGAGAAGTAATTTCCTTGAGAGAAATGTCTCTCCTACATTTTCAATTTCTTGGGATGGCTGAGGCTCATTTCTAATTGACAGATCAGGAAATGTGAAGTTTTCCAGGCAGCCAGGATCATTAGCATGCAGAAACCCAAGGCTTTGTGCCTAGAGCATCTTTTTATTAAGAAGAAGATAAAAATGATGTATTATATATTATATTCCATCATCCAAGATTATGAAGAGCATAATACATGAAATGCAGCCTTACCACTAACACCACCTATCAATAGGACTCTTGGTGCCATCTGAGAGCATCAACTTTTCTTCTCACTTTCTTTCTTTTTCTTTTCTTTTTTCCATTCTGTTTTTCCTTCCAGAAATGAACACAATGAAACCCGTTAAGCAAATAACTCTAAAGAAGGATGGGAAACAAATTAAAATGAGTAGTTTTTAAATAATTAACACCTGCCAAATGAAGAAGAGGAACCTTACTGCTGAAATTAAATCAGGTCCGTTAACATCCAAAACAGATGACAGTAAGCCATTTCAAGCAGTCAAGACAGGAAGCTATATTTTAGTTCTTGGAAAGCTGAATGACTTTCTGTAAAGCTGACCAAAAACAAGTCCTGTTTTGATTTAGTTAATTCCACTACAGAGAGCTGGGTTTCATTAAACCTATTCTCCAGTTTAATAATACCGCAAATGAACAGCTTAGGACATAGTTCCAAATATAGTCCTTTTTCAGTAACCTATCGATGTATGCTCCACCTGGTTGCTGTGAGGCCTTCTAAGTAAAAATTGAAGGTTGTATCATGTTACTGAGAAAAAACATTATCTTTGCCAAGATTCTAGTCAATAAATACAACTCCCAAAATGAATGTCAAATGGAGAAATAAGGACACTTCTGCTTGACCACCCAGGAGCAGTAGAAGGATTATCATAACCTGGACAAAGGTTGAAGCCTTCACACACAAAGCAAATAATCCATAATTCTGTAAACATATGAGGAAATCAGGGTCTAGAGGAGCTAGTAAAAGGTTTCTGCATTCCTGTCTCACCTGGAGTTTTATGCCCAGTACTTGAACCAGCATTGAGTGACAGTCCTCATGGCCATGACTTGCTTCCAGCCAACCCCCTGAATTGCAAGAGCTGAGAATTCCAGCAGAGTCCTCAGCTCAGAGTACCCCCCCCACCTTGCCACAGCAAGAAAAGGCTCTCTGTGGGGGACTGTAGTTGAGGAAAGCAGGCAAGAGTAAGAATGCTCTTTCCTTCTTGTATTAATAGGGCCATTTGTTTCAATCAGAGTTTAATATTATAAGCACCTTCTTGTAAATAAGAAAAGTTCATTGACAACCAAGATACTTAACATTGAAACATGTTTAGCAATTAACTACTTGCACTGGAAACAATCTATTTTAGGTACCCCAGTCTTAACAGGTTTTTTTTTTTCTTCCTAAACTGTGCAGAGATATTGTTTCCAGTAAAGCCTAACTGCTTATAAAAAGTTTAGTCTTATTAGAATGAAGACAATGATGATGTTTATGACATGAGAAGCAACAAAATTCATTGTGAAAACATTTTCTGGAAGAAGTTATTAACAGATCTAATAATATGTTATTCAAAAATTGAGTTGGTGCTGGCTCTCATAGATCAGAAGTAATGTAATTACTATGAGGACAAAGGATGACATGACAGATCTTCAGTCTTCTTTCTAAGAACAAATCTTTCCCATACACGGAATTCTAACCTTTGAGAGGGTGTGCTGATAGGGATCAAGAAAGACAAAGGTACAATCCTTAGACACAGAAGTATCATAAGCTACTTTATGAGGCCAATACAATCCATGTATACCCTTCCCAACAAAAGCAGGTTTACAAACACAGTCCAGGTTTCTAGTACCATCAACTGTCAAAGCAGTAGCTCCAGCCTCATCACACGTGACTAGGCAAGAACCATTAGGATGACAAAGAGCTACTGAATTACATCTTGAATAACAACTGTGAAACCCAAGTCTGTCTAGGTATTTTCTCTAATCTCGTCTTTGGGAAAAGCTTTTAAAACTCTGGTATAGATTCCCTGGGAACACGCAGGCCACTCCTACCATGGAATCTGGCAGGCCAACTGAAGATATTCACCTCTCAATCATTTCTTCTAACTCCCAGCTTTATAGAAGACCACCTGCTGTGGCCTTTTTCCTCTAGCTCCATCTTCAGTGGATCATACAGATATATCCCTTCTAACTTGTTGCTATGCCCAAATCAAGAGATCCCCACAGACCACCAGAGACAACCAGGAGTCCATCTCATATGCAACAGTAAAGAGACTTTATTTAGGCTTGAACTCTGGCCCTCCAAACTCTCCAGCACAGTGAAAAATTTGAAGGTGCTGAGCTAGTACAAGCATTGTCTATTTATCCTGGTAACAGGGTGAGGGATTTTCTAACTTCACAGCTACATGATTGGTTGACATTTGCTTGGTACACTTCTATTGGCTAGTAATGATTTCAGTTTTATATGAACGATGGTTGTTAACGTAATCAATCTACTTTAGACATTGAGTACTTTCCCCTTAAGAGCTGATTGATTGCTGCTAGATGTGATGGGGCTATTTACCCAGGGGAACTGCTAGTATGACATGGCTCCTAGAACAACTTGGGGTTTTTCTAGTAGCTGGGGTCATTCAGAGACCAAATTATTCATAAAATGGAGTGTGAGAGCAAAATGGAGTTTATAATGTTAAGCTGGGTCCTTCATTCTTTCCTCTAACTTATTGCTTTATCTCACTCCAGCAGACATTTTTGTAAACCCACAGTTTATCCATGTCATAGAAGCAATTAGGCTAATTGCAGATCTTCACGTATCCTTCAGTTTCTCCAAGACCAATCAACCAGTCTTATGTCCTACTCTGTAGCAGGGCAGGTGCTGTGGCCTCTCCTCACTTATTAACTACTCCCACAGGACCCACCATATCTTGATGGAATATCCTGCTTTCTTCCTTTATTTGGATCCCCTCTGTACCTCCTTCCCGCCATAGGCCATCCACACCCCTAAATGTCAGCTTCTAATACCTAGGACTACATTTTACCTGGAACCATACACACATGGGTGCTCGCGCGCGCGCGCGCGCGCGCGCACACACACACACACACACACACACACACACACAAACAATTCTTCAAGCACTAAAGAAAAAATAAAAGAAATGGATGTCATGATCAAAGAAATTGCTAAGTCTAAAAACCTCCTGGCACATAACATCCAGGAAATCTGGGACACTATAAAAAGAGAAAAATCTAGAAATAGTAGGAATACAGAGAGGAGAAAAGCCCAGATCAATGGCACAGAAAATATTTTCAACAAAATCATAAAAGAAAAATTTCCTAACCTAAAGTAGGTGATGTCTATCAAGGTACAAAAAGCATACAGAACACCAAAGACTGAAAAAAAAAGAGAATACATTTGACACATAATCAAATCACCAATAAGATGATCATGTGGTTTTCATTTTTCAGTTTGTTTATGTGGTGGGTTACATATACTGATTTTCATATATTGGACCATTACTACATCTCTGGGGTGAAGCCTACCTCATCACAGCCACAGAACTTATTGAACATGGAAAGGTCAAGCTGTGCACCTTCATAGATCATCACCCCATGTTCTAGTATCTATGGTATGGGAAAGATTCCTTCAGGCTACTGAAAGAGAAACATTATAATCCATCCACAAAACTTTTGATAGTGTCCTGCCTGCAAGATGTACTTGTGCAACAGTAGAACAAAATTTGTGGGAGAAAACAACCAACACCAGATTTGACTCAAGGCCCAATTAAAGACATGAAAGCGGACACTGCTTGGGTGATCAAGATTTTGAGACTAGACAGCCCAGGAACCTAGAGTAAACCAAATACTACTGTTCTTTTATAAAAAAAAAGTACCAATAAAATGACTCCTCCTAATTGCATTCTGCTATATTCATAGATCCATGCCTTATTTAACGACTTCATTTAACAGAGAAGCTTTTTCCTGTGGGAAATGGGAACAAATACCCAGGCAAATGGAAAATAGTGAGAAGGTTTGGAACACTCATCCCTAAATGGGATGCCTCCATCAAAACCCTCTCTTCAATGAACAGGGAACTGTATGGAAGAGAAGAAAGAGAGTAAGAGACAGAGGAATGGACATCATCATGGAAATAGAGCTTTCTAAATCAACAAGATCAGCACACATGTGAATCCTTAAACCTGGGGCAGCACACACAGCCTGAACTGGTCTGCACTAGGTCCTTTGAGTATCTGTTATGGGCTTCCAGTCTAGTGTTTTTAATGGGAATCCTAAAGATCTGAACAAGGTAGTCTCTGTTTCTTGTTCTTTTTCTTGACCTCTTTTTCCTTCTGTCTGTTTATTTTGTTTTGTTTTGTTTTTTTAATTCCAATGTGTTAGTTTTGTTTTATCTTAATTTATTTTAATCCTCCAGAGCCTGTTTGTTGTGTAGTGAGAGAGAGAGAGAAAGGGAATAGATTCCGATGGGAGGAGAGATGGAATAGAACTGAGAAGAGCAGAGGTTGAGGGCACTACACTAAAGATTGTACTATGCAAGAAAAATACCTATGTCCAATAAAAGGAAAAATAAGTCAACAAAACTCTGATATATGGGGAATCAAGTGCAGCAGTGAGTTAATCTGCTCTGTGCTCCGGACAAAACATGCTTCCAGCCACCCACCAAAGCCCTCTGGATTCATGAGTGAAAGACATACACCAGCTAGTTTTGATATGCTTTGACTAGCTCAATGGTTGGTCATTTCTAATCCTCCCCACAGCTAACAAAAAAAAAAAAAAATTCCCCTCTGCTATTCCTGAGTTATATATTTTTAAGTCTGTATTTTATCTTTGATTCCCTGGCTCCTTCTGGACAGCCACCTATCTTTGCTGCCCAAAGCTTCTAGGTAGTCCTTTTGTGGCATCTTTCTTGTACCTACATTTTGGTCCTTACTTCCCCTTGTTTCTTCCCAGTGATGTCTTGTCCTATCTGGCAGTCCTCTCTTTCTTTTCTTGCATTTTTCCCTGGAAACCTAAAAGTCCCGCCTTTTTCATCCTGCCCAGAGACTGGACGTTGGTTTCTTATTGGTCAATCAAAAAATTGGGGACAGAAACCTTTAGCACTTGGACATGCAGATTCCAGATTTTGGAGGGGGAATTAAGATAAAGCATTAGAACCAATTCCTGACAATCAATTATTAGTCTTATTACATAGATTCAAAGTGCAGTGAAACCACATATATTAAAACGTCAGTACAGCCTTCCAAGCAAGCCTGCAGTTTCTTTCATCTTTATTTGAGTGAAAGTAATTCT
Source organism: Micromys minutus (assembly GCF_963924665.1). Taxonomy (NCBI): domain Eukaryota; kingdom Metazoa; phylum Chordata; class Mammalia; order Rodentia; family Muridae; genus Micromys; species Micromys minutus. The sequence goes on from NC_137968.1 coordinate 16,055,351, forward strand.
AGTCATACTATGTGGTAAAGAAATTTCCAGGCTCAGTTATAATTTGTTTTGGAACTTGGAGATAAGTCTTAAGACATAGGTACTTGACATGAGGAAATGTGAGTGTCTTTCTATCTGTAGCACAAATTCACAAGATGTATTAAGTCACCAATGAGTTAGTTTTTCATGTAGAAAGTACACACACACACACACACACACACACACACACAGGCCACCAAAAGCATTTAAAGCTATAATCACATGCATGAAATGTAAAAAATAAATAAATAAATAAACTTTAATTAAGAGTGTGGAAAATGAAGAGAAAAAACAAAAGGAATGAGAAAAGGATGGAATGTAGAGGGAAGTGAAGTAAGATAAGGGGGAAGAAGAGAGTAGGTGGGGAGGAAGGAAAAAGAGAAGGGGGAGAAGGAAGGAAGGAAGGATGGCTCATTCAATGCAGCACATTGTGTGTGCAGTGTATATAAACAATTAGAAAGGCTGGAGATCTGGAGTAGGCAAAGCTCGCTAACGCTAACATGAGGCTCATTCTAACACTGCTACAGTTTTCAGTGTAGACATGGAACCCTAGCTTGTGAGTTTCATACGTGATCTTTCAAAGATGTGAGTGTGACCTGATCTCCCTCCTACTGCTTGTCTTTCATCAGTAGTGTAAGACCAGAGACGCCTTTTTACTCTTTTTTGTAGGCTCGGCTTTCATCTTCCTCCTCCCTTTCTCGTTCGCTTCCATGTCAACTCTCAGTGCATCACAGTTTCCCATCAAAGCTACTTAGGCTGAGCTTCAGTCCTGGTGTTCTGACCTGTGAGCTTACAGAAGGACTTCATGTCTTCATTTTACACCCATCACTAAATAGAACTTTATTGTATTCCTACTGTGACCCAATCATTACTCCAGTGGAATACAAGAATAAAAACATGACACATGACTGACTGACTTTTCTTATGAAGTTCACTCCCCACCCCCAACCCACTACTGGGGATAGAACTCAGGACCTTCTGTTCTCTAAGCAAGGTTTCCATCACCTAGCTACATTCTCAGCTGTAATTTTACTTTTTACTTCCAGAGCCGGTCCCAAGTCCCTTTTTTAACTTGCTTGAGCTGGCCTTAAACTCTTCTGTACCCAAGGGCAGTCTTGAACTTGAAATCTTCCTGCCTCTGCCTCCAGACTAACTAGGACCCGAGGCAAATACTGCCAGGCCTGCCTTAAACTCATGCCCCAGTATAGTCCAGATGAGCTTTTTTTTTCTTAAAAGAAAATGGTTTTGAAAGGAGGAAATGTGCTTGATTCCCTTAGCTCTAAGCTTAGAAACTGACAAGTATCTAATCGGTTGTAGCTGTTAAAGGACATCACCAAAGACAACTGCTCCAAGAGGGAAGCTCTGGCTCTTTCCTCAGAAAAGCATGGGAAGTTATGTAACTGTCATTTTTATAGACTATGTCTGTGTCATTCATAGTCCCAAAAGGGCAATCACAAACAGTCACCTCCACCACATGTCCAGGCAAGGTTACCCTTGAGTGGCAACTGAATGCACAAAGAGCCACAGACTTTGACAATATGGAGCCCCAACTCTTTTCAGATAACTCTCTTCTCGGTGGATCTAACAAGAAAGAAAAGGGAGCAAAGATCAGTGACGTCAGTGTGGACGCCATGGGAATCACCATCTATGCGCTCTTCTGTTCATCAGCACTCCTCTAGCATCCCATTTCTTTCTCTTACACCTAACAGGCTGTCACTCCTTCTCCTCAGATATCTGCCTTTGGTTTGTTTGCTTTTCCTCATGCCACTTAAATGTTGCTCATCCGAGAGAACCTTTTTGATGGACTGTGTAAAATAACAGAACTTTACCTTCCTGCAGGACCGTATCCACCTCACAGCTTCCACTGATCTATCTTCAGGGCACATATTTCTACACCAGAATGTAGACGTCTTTGTTCTTTGCCGTGGGACACTGACTCCTGGAACATAAGCAGCAACCTTGACTTTGGAATCATGAAAGAGACTATTATCTACAAGAGGATTTACTCAACGTGCTGCTCTGTGAGGCTTAAAGAGTGGTAGAGATTTTATATAGCACACAGAAGACCCTGGGTTGAATCTCCCAGCACTTCAGAAATAAACAGCAAAGACATTCTGGTGATATCACACACAAAAAAGTCATAAAAACACATTAAAAATTTCCTGTAAGTTCACTAGGATGGTGGAATCACTGAAGCCAGCTCCTGGCTGTCTTAGCAATTAAAGAAATCCCTGGGCCAACTAGTTCTGAATCTCTATTGAATTCTGTGTTGATTTACATTGCAAATGTTAGGTAACCTGCTTGTCATAAATTCTGCTTCAATTATTTTTTTTTAATGGAGACCTTTTTGGATAAGCTTACCAGCCCCCTTTAATTTATCCTCTGGACAAGTGGTTCCCAAATTTCAACTTGTATTAGAAATATCTAGAACTCCCTGAAACCCGGGTGATTGGACCTCATCGTAGTGTTCCCGATTCGATAAGCCTAGGGTAAGACCCGCAAATTCTATTGTCTAACAAGTTCTCAAGGCTGCTGCTCGTCACACATTGAGAATTCCCTGTCATTTCAGTGAAGACAAACACTTCTCACATTCATTCTGAAGCCACCATGGATGTCTCCATGATGCATGAGAGAGGAATAAAAGGAGAGAGAAAGGGGGGTAATTGTAGCGTTTACTACTTAGTTTAACAAACTGGAAAGTTATGTTCTGGGAGTATGGATGAATATTGTGCTTTAGTTTCATAATGAAATCTGGGCTTCAGCATCATTAACCAGTCTGCTTCATAATGAAAATTAATTATTATGGTCATTAGACTAAATGGTTTCTGTCATCTGCAAAGACATAATTGGTACAGAAAATTGTTTCAGAAGTATGAAATAATCAATCAGCTAAGCACGGCTGTACTCGGGATTTTCTTTCTCTACAACTTACCAATGAAGCCACCCCAAAGTCACTTTGGGGCTGAAGGAAGGAAGGATGGGGGAAAGTGTGACTACTCTTAACAAGGAATGAAATAATTTGTGATCCGTCCTTTCTAATCTATAAAGTGTTCTGTTCTTAAGTGTTTATTTTAGTTTTGTGTGTGTGTGTGTGTGTGTGTGTGTGTGTGTGTTCAGGTGCCTGAGGCCAGCTGGGAATTACAGATCCCCTCGAGCTGGAGATACAGATGCTTTAAGTGGTTGAATGTAAATTCTAAGAGACAATATTCCTCAGCAAGTAATCACTGAACTATCATTTCAATCCTATAAAACATTGTCTTTAAAATATTGTGCTAGTTTGAGTAAGAATAGCCCCATCATCTCATATATTTGAACATTTGAATCCTTACTAGTAGAACTATGCCTTGCTAGAGAAGGGATGTCACTGGGGCTGGACTTCAGGGTTTCAGAAGACAGTTTCATGGCCGGTGTTTGTCTCTGCCTCCAATTTGTGGACATAATGTAAGCTCTTGGCTTTACCTCCCAAAGTGCCTTTGTTCTGCCATGATGAACTCTCACCCTCAGACACCATAAGCTCTTTTCTTCTCTAAGTTGCCTTAGTCATAGTTTTTCTTTTAAATCTCAGACAAAGAAAAGAGTAGTTAAGGCAACTATACTGTTCTCAGTTCCAAGGGAAAGATAAACCCACAGAAATTCTGAGATGGATCTTACCTAAGCACATCCTGCAAATGGGGCACCCTTTACCAAGCTGAAAGTAATACATGAAAAATGAAAAGACAATGGAGAATCAGTGAAGGAAGAACTGACAGCTCTTTAAAGTTGAAGTCCATGAGATGAGTCAAAGAAACCACCATCTTCAGGGAAATACCCATGCTATGAGCTCACCACTGTTATGACCCCTTCCTCATCCAAACCATTAAGCTTTCTCCCTCTTATATCTGACATGTTCACTGGTCCCTTGGCATGGCCAGGAGCCCTTGATTGACATTTGGCATCCCTCAAAGATTCCAACTTCATCTTTCATTTGAATCTATTTTATACCTCAATCTTTAGGAATTTAACTGTTCTTCTAAGGCTACTTCTAAATATACAAATCTCCCAAATCCTCTAATAGTTACTAATTAAAAACCTACCTCAATAGAGTACAACACGTATGGATGGTTATTGATTAATGGTGTATGTGAAGAGAAAAGCTTACAAAAACTATAAGTTCCCTTTTCTTCCTCACCCCTTAATTGTTTAAAAATCTGATCAAAAAACTAAAATAAACAAGAGTAATTCTATCAGAACAATGCAAGCTTGGGCATCATGCAGTGAGACTATAAAAGCAAGTTAATTAGTGAGAAAACCATTCCTTATAGATTAGCATGAAGCAATATCGAATGCAGACGCCATGCATCTGTGGGTATAGATAAATATCCCCGTGAATAAGGCACTGATTTTGACCCCAATATATTCACAAAACAAACGGATGTTGACATATTCAAAGACAACTGGGATCCTTGAAGCTGGTAAATAAATTACTAAATTAAGCTGTCTCAATCAAGCATTATTTATAAGGGTATCATGCTACCAAAGTTTATCATGTTTTCTTTGAAGAAAAGTTCTCCATGAAGAAATGTGGCTAATTGTACATTGTTCTAAGTAGTATCAGATGGAGAAGGTAGCAATTTAGGGAAGATTGCTCCAAGGATAACAATACTGAACAAACACATACTAATAATGGCTTAGTGTGGGTCCAAAAACCAGGATCAGCTATTTTGTGTGTGCTTCTGTCCCTCTTGTGGGGGACTAAGAGAAGATAAACCAAACCCAAAGCCTGAACTTTGTACACTCCCCTTTTGGAGCACACTTAATGCCCTAATTACACAGCAATCATTTGACATTCTGAGAGTTGCTTCATCACTACCAATGACAAAGGGACTTGAACACAGACAAAAACATACACAGTGAACGTGAAAAGTCTAACTGTCTTCATTCAACTCAAGAAATTGACATACTCATCTATCTCTTTGGGAATTAGCTGCTTGCATATATTTGAGGGATTTGGCTGGGTACAGCTTTTAATTTTTCTAATTCCCATTGTCTGTAACAAGCCTTTTATCATCTGGAAGTCTGAATTAACATTTCTGCCTGTACCAGTTGAGTTTGTTTTTTCCATTTGGCAAACTCTTCAGATTTTCTTCTTGGTCTCCCTGTGGGGCATGAATTATCGTAGTTTTGCAATGTTTGTTGTTTATTATTCCTTTATATTTTGGTGTCATCTCCCTGAGGATGTCAAATCTTCTTCCTAATGTTGTACAGAAGGAGCCAACAGTTTCCATCAAGGGGGAGTAAAGGACGATATCATATCTGATAGATGCCAGAGGCTTTATTTGTGAAGTTGTTTTGTTTCAAATACATTTATAGAGTTGATCTTTGAAGGACTATTTCAAGAGGAACCCTTTTCACTCACTCACACACACACACACACACACACACACATTCCATTATTTCAGCCATTGAATCAGCAACACAGCTGCAAACAACAGAGTTCCACATAAGGAGATTTTATAAACACTGTTGGTCACAAGTTCCATCTTTAGAGGACAATAGATTTTGAATTCAAATCCTAGCAAGAATCTTCTAGAAACATGACCTTGGGCCTCTTACTTGGCCCCTCCTAGCCAGAGTGGCAGTCTGAATGAAATAAAGCATACGGGTGTTCAACCTAAGATCACTGTGGGTTAGAAATAAGACAGTATATATAAAAGATTCCCGGGATCCATGCAGAGCACAAGACTAAACTACCCAAATATCAGGACGGATAGCACTTTAATGATTAGAGAAGCTTGGTAAATTGAATCAATTATGATGAACTATTCTTGTCAGTTACTCGGTCTCCAGCAGAACGAATCTTTATTCTTCCAACCATTCATATCGCTATTCATTCAACTCATTTTGTTCATCGTTCTAAGAATCTTTCCCTAAGGCTGTCAAAAGACAGGAAGTAAAAACCATTTTAGGACTATTTCAGAGTTATAATACAGATGGATTTGGGAGACAGTTGAATAAAAAAATGAGACATAAGCTATTAAAGATTCAATTATTGCTATTCTTCCTTCCCCCACTTGAGGAAAGTGAGATAAAAAAAAATGACAATGCATTAAAGTGCCTCAGGAAATTCTTAGGGGGGAGTAAACATGCAATCTTAAAGCAAGGTACCACTATATCATTAGCACACTGCATTCATTTAATAAGAAATTAAAGGGTTCCCATCCACAGCAACCAGAGTTGCTTCAAACTTTCCCACGATTACTTTGAAATGATGTATTTCAAGTAGGCTTCCATTTAGAAGGGTTGAAGTAATAGGTTTGTTTTATACTGAAGCTCTCTTGGAAACAGGAAGTACCTTTCATACAATCATAAAATTAATCATGCACCTGTTTTCTCAGGTTTGTTTCTTCACAAGCCAATGAAGAAGCTCTTAACAAAAGACTCTAACTGTGGTTCCTTACTTCCCTGCATTCTAGGATGGACTCTCCAAACTCCTTTCTTCAAAGACCCTGTGTTAATCATTATAACAACATAGCTGAGATCATTAGCTTATCAGATACAAGGCTTACTTTGGCTCACTGTCCTAAAGGTCTCAATCAATTTTTCATGGTCTCCATATATTTGACCTTTACCAACATGAAACTCAAAACTCTGCACCCTAACAAACAAAATACATCCCATAATCCTGCATGACCCAAAGGCTTTCAAAAAGCATCACTAACAGTTTAGTACAGAGCTGTTTGGAGGAGACTGAGAAAACTGTAAGAACAGAGAGAGGAATCCGAGTAATCCCAAGGACACTGGGAAGGATTCCTAAAGAGATCTCCATCCTTCTGTTGTGTACATGTTGAGTTTTGCACAAGCAGACAGTAGAGTGTGAAAATACAGAATGTCCTCAGTCACCCACAATTGGAAAGAAAAGGCATATATATCTTTTACCTTTTTTCTTGCAAAGACCAAATACCCAACAGGGGACAGCTTAAGAGAGGAGGGGTTTACTCTGGCAAATAGAGAAAGCACCATAGCTAGCAAATCTTCCAGACAACAGTGGTATGTGGTGGCTCCTTGCTCACATCCCAGTCAAACAGGAAGCAGAGGGAACAAGAATGCTAGCATTCGGATTAATTCTACTCCTCTTCTCTCTATTGAGACTAGGACCCCTGCCCGTGAGATGGAGCCACCAACATTCAACATACATGTCTTTTTTATCTGGAAATTCCTTCACAAAGACCCCCCAAAGATGTATAACACCAATTCCTTGGTTATTTCCTAATCCACTCAAGTTGACAATCAAAATTAATGATTATAGAAAGAGAGGAAATGATGAGCTATGTCAAAAAAAAAGAAAAAAGAAAAAAGAAAAAGAAAAAGAAAAACCCACAACACTCCAGACTCCAGACATCTAGCAGAACCGTGTGTAGCAGGTTGCTTTTTTGCCATTGGTGCTTCCCATCTGACTCAACAACTAGTCACAGACATACTGGGCTCTCTGCTGTTGAGGAACACTCTGGATTTGAAGCTCCTTTGCTTTGGCACACATGCCTGATGACCAAGGTAAGGTCTTCCTTTCATAATACTGAGGAGTTTCATTTTGACTTTCTTCCAGACCAAGATCATCTCCCTGGAGAAAAATCCACAAATATATGGCTGAATGTTTTTATCAAGACACAGGAGTGGACTCTCTCTCTCTCTCTCTCTCTCTCTCTCTCTCTCTCTCTCTCTCTCTCTCTTTCTCTTACTCGAGCGTGTGCGCGCACACACACACACACACACACAGGAGAAATCCAGAAAAAGTGGCCAGGAAAAGAGTCAACAAATGAAAAAACTTGTCGATTAGCTAATTTAAATCACAAATTAAATATCTAAGAAGAAGGCATGAATAAATTCTTTTCAAATGCTGATTTCTCAACTTACAACAGTCTCTCCAAAATATGGCAAGAGGTAGGCAAAATAATAAAGACATGTTTCTTCTTGGGAAAGTATATAAATATATGTGTGTGTGTGTGTGTGTGTGTGTGTGTGTGTGTGTGTGTGTGTGTGTAGTATTTCATTAGAAAGCATCATAGGTATAATAGAAAATTTCACTGAATAGAAGAAAGAACAGAAAGCATCTGTCCTTAAGAACTGGCAGTCATACATTTAGTAAATTGAAGATAATAGAACTGCTAAGGAAGACCATGAAATAAGCTGCAATTCCTTGCAGACACTCCAAACACACAACATAGGGAAATGCAACGCAACACCCCAGTTTGTGCTAATCCAGATCTTGTCTATCGGCATTAATGCAAACCGGAAATAAAAAAGCAAGGTGGCTAATCGAGAAATCGGGCAGAGAAGTCTATAAAGTGACATGACATGCAACTGGTGCCAAGAAGGGATGATGCTTCCTTCTTAGGAATGTCTGGATTTTCATATCCACAGCTTTACGGGAACAGACATATAAACACTGAGTTGTTGAAATAAGACGTTTCTATTACCGCACCCTGTGTCTTCTTCAAATTCGAGAGTTTTCTCACCTTCCCGTAGGCTGTTTTGTCACTGTCCCTTTCTAACTGGTAGACACCGCTCAGGTCTAGGGCACAGGCCTCTCATCTTTAGTCCTTCTTCTCCACCAAACATACATCATGTTCAAAGATTCAGAGATTCGCTTCTGTGTAGCTTTTTCCTAGAGATGGGAATTAGATGCTGAGCCTCTTCAAATAAAGATATCTTTCCCCTCTTGTTGACACAGCCTCACTCTAATCCAGACTACCTTCGCTTTCGAAGAGCTCTCCACATCTGTCTCATCCCAAGCCCTGCTGATAAAACATTCCCTCTAAAATTCTCCAGGCTTATCCCTGCTAAAATGCCTTCCTGGGTCACTCCAAGAACCAAAATAAACTCTAAATTGCTGACATGCCTTAAAGACTGTCCCGTTATTAGCTGCCCCGACACATCTCCAACAAACTCATGGAAGTTCTATTCATCTGTTGTCTCTAAAAACACACAAGTAGGACTTTTAACACTCTGACTGGCCATTTGTGCATTTTTTTAAAAGATGTTACATATTAGACTGGAGATGTAGCTCAGCTATTAAAACGTTTGCTTAGCATACCTAAAGCCATAGGTTCAGTTCCCTAGCACTGCATAGATTGAACATGGTGGTGCAGTTAATCCCAGCACTTTGGAGATGGAAGGAGGAGAATCGGGAGGTCAAAGCTTCTCTATGAGTTAGTTGTAGGCCAAACTAGCTACAGGAGACCCTGTGCTTAAAGGGGAGATGTACCATGATTCACCACATTCTGTAAATGAAGAAATGTGTAATTCAATCTCTCGTCTTTCTTCATTCAAACCTCTTAACCATTACCATTTCAACTTTTCATCGAAATGGTGATTTTTATAACCATCTTATAACCTTTCGTATTAAGTTGACTGTGTATGTGTTACCTTCCCTATCAATTCCTCCCCCCCCAAAATAAATCAATCAAGCTCTACTGTAGTTAACAACTGTGTTAACCAGGACTTATAAACAGCATTCATGAACAAGCACATTCATACACACACATATGCATACATGAGTGTGCACTCACAAACACATGCACCCATACACATACACACATTACTGATTTATTTACACCTTGATGTTTTTAATTGATATAGAATTACATCACTTTCCAGTTTTCCCTTTCGTCCCTGCAACCTCTCCCAGGTACCTTTGTTTCCATTACTGCCATGCCTTCCCACTCTACATATGTATACATGTATGTATTTATTTATGTATGTATACATGTATGTATGTGTGTATGTATGTTTGTAACAATAATAATCAAAAAGAAGGTTATCAACAGGTATAGATGTAAAAGAAAATGGATTTGACAGATTCCCCTATAAAACTAAGTGTTTGAATTAAAGCTCCCCGTGAAATCAGGATAATTTCCCATGAGCTAAAAGAAGACTTTTAAATAAGTCTTAGGAGGGAAGAAGTCGAGCAGATATAAATTCTGCCTTTCTTCTTTGTTAAGACAGTGGATGATGTTTGGTCTGTTTTATGCAAACGCACGTCCTTGTGAATTTGGTTCAGTTTCATTAGCTCCTTATAGTAAAACCAAAGCATACGAACAGCAGTTTCTCTTTCCACACTACCAGGGTCCCTAGAGCCAGATCTCTGCAAGAGAAGACAATGTGTCAGAGACTGCACAGTGGTGCCTTACAGCCTCAGTGTGTCCTACATGTGCAAACCATCAGCACTTGCAATATTTTGGCTTTAGCTGAGTTGATCTTAAATTTTAAAAACATCACAAAACTTCACATAAAATCTGTATTTCCATATTTTCTTGGGAAAAAATAGAGATCAGAAAAGACTGGGAAAAATTCCTACATAGTAAAAGTCTCCTAGGATTTCAAGGACCACCTAGCCTCCCTCCGGTTCCCCATAGAAGAGAGTAAACTGTCTACCTTCCGTGGGCTCATGCGACTCTGTCCCCCATACACAATGTTCCTCTAGAAGAACACAATAAAGAACAGGATGCAAGACACCCCGTGTCTTTCCAATTTTTTTTGCCTTGTTTGGTCTCGTGTGGTTTTAAAATCATTCTCTGAAATAGTGTGTTGTGAAAGAAACGGACCAGCCAAGCATCTGGCACATCTTCTGTCCCTTCTCCATCTCATTGGTTCTTTCTCAAATGCATTTAGAAAAAAAAAAAAAAACAGGACATTATACGTTTCATATATATATATATATATATATATATATATATATATATATATATATATATATATATATATATATATATATATATATATATATATATCAAAAAAGAACAACAAAACATCTCAGGACCCTTCTTGCACATTTTCATGCCTGCCTCTGTCCCCTTCCTCAATCGAAGAACAATTAGAGTTACGGGTTGATCAAATCATAAAGTCATAGAAGAGACTTACATGTCAGCCATCATTTGCAGAACCAATCCTAGGAAAATTACCAAATAGGATGAGGAAGCACCGGATTACAGGCAATACAAGCAAGCCTGGAGATGGATGAAGACTTGCTATTTGTCATAAAACAAACCTAACATAAACAAATGAGGCGAAAGACAGTCTTAAGACAGAGCCAGGCCCTGTGAATCAGGTCTTTGGTTTCAAAGACACCTTTGGTAAGGGCACTTTCTTTGACATGTATGTTTTAAAATAAGCAGTTTGGACACATCTTAAGGATTATGATGCCATGTCTCTCCATGCTGTTAAACAAAAGGAGCTTGTGACTAAGTGATCATCCATGATTTCACCAACGATAAAACCCACTGATCCTTTCAAAAGAGCATTCCTCATGGCTCCTCAGCTTTGAGAACGCACTTTAATTTATACACTGTAATTAATCAAACAGAGCTAGAGAGACTTCATCAAAGAAGAAAATAGAAATTTATTTTTTGTGTAATTAGCTGTTCTGATGACCAATCATTAGTTTCTTATTTTTTTTTTCTAGTTCACAGTGCTGGGTATATATTTTATCTTATATAAGAATATCCCGGGGCAGAATTGCCAATGGTTTCTCACACCCTGTTTCTCAGTAGGAAGAATGAAAAAGAAAGGGTCTTTAAAAAACTGTCTTCTATAACCTTGTCTATGAACACTCTTTGAAGCTTGCAGATTTGATTCAACATTCCCAGGGAAGTGGCTTTGCCTCCAAACATAAAGACCAAATGAGCAGATGCAACAACACAGCGAGGACTTCCTGGGCAATCAGAACATTAGGGAGAACAGTGGACTCTCTGGCTTGAGGTTAAGACAATCCATTCAAAATCTTCTGAGAACAAAGAGGGATTCCAACTAATTTGAAAATTATTGCCATTCTGTTTTCCTCCTGAACTACCATCAATTTATTAGTGCCTTTTGAGAAACCCTTACATTTTTCATTTGGCAAACAGATTTTCTCCATTGCTTCATACTGATGGGGGGTAAAAGGGAGTGATCGCTTCTTATGTATAAAGTAAACCATATGAATGTGTAAATTTAGACAAATGGGAAAATAAATGGATGGTTATTATGCAAATAGCAAAAGCCAAATGGATATGTAAAATTTTTAGACCGCAGTGGCGCCTTCTCAAAGAAATGTTCTCTTTGCTTTTGTCTTTGAGCCACCACAAGCCTTAGGAATCAAAATCAAGAGATTTAGCTCTCAGCCTTTGACTTATATATATCAGGAACCTTCTTATTCTTGGGCTAAATTGCATTGTATGGACCTGTAGGTGGCCATTGGTAGGGACCATAAAAGAATTAAGGAAGAAAATTGCTTTAAGAGTAAACTAAGATTATATCTTTCTTTTTGGTGCACCAAACAAGTACAAACATTAAAAAACCCCAAAGGCCTCTGGAGCTCCATGTATTCATCAGACCACATGACAACATTGCACCTCAAAATGTCAAAATGTTCACAACCAGCAGTAGAATTAGTTAATGTCTGACATTGCTTCTTGGAGTCATGGTAATCATGGAAACTGGAGCATGTAAGTATTATTGAAGAGATAAGGAGATGGACAGGGGTTACTTTATCCAACATTTGTCTATCTACACTTCTTTTCAAATATTCTTATCTTGCCCACCAGTCTCTCCCCAGTGCATATTTGCAAAAGTCACCTCAGATGGAAGGTCCCTCAACATCACAGATACCATGATCTTCTAGTGACCTTCTCAACAATTCCCTCTCCCAAATTCCAATGGCTCCTCCTCTCAGGTTTCTTCTGCTACAGAACTTCAGCGGATGTCACTAGATTTCCAACGTGACCTTTCTGCTGACTTGTGTCTTGACCTACATTATAATTAACTGTCAAATCAGTTAATGCTCAGAACTTCAACTCTGTGAGAGTTCTTAATTTTGGTGTGTTTTTTTATTTTTACTTGGAACTCTAACTGATATAAGAATCATTCATGGTGCTACTAAAGTATACAAATTGTACACCTCACCCTAGACTTTCTAAATTGGAAGCCTTGGAAGTTCACATCTAAGAATGCTTTTCCAACTCACCTTTATACAACATTTTGAGGTCACAGATCTAAAATATGGGGTTCAAAACTGTGGCCTAGACACTAAAGACAAAACAATCTAACACGAACTCAGTTTGGGGATAGACCAGAAGCTAATAATGTTTTTCTACACTGGTAAGCAAAAATCTAGAAAATTTAATGACATATAAAATTCTGCTTATTTATAAGCAGCTGTTTTTCTTTGTTTGAGTTTTTGGTTTTTGTTTTAATTTTTTATTGGATATTCTCTGCATTTGTATTTCAGATGTTATCTCCTTCCCCCAATCCATCTCTCCTCCCCCTCCCATTGCCTCTATGAAGGTGCTCCCTCTCCCAACCACCCTCTCCACCTCAGCACATTGGAATTCTCCTACACTGGGAAAATGAGCCATTGCTGAACCAAAGGCCTCTCCTCCCATTGATGTCAGACACTGCTATCCTCTGCTGCATGTGTACCTGGGGCCATGGGTCTCTCCATTAGAACTCATTAGTTGGTGTTTTAGTCCCTGGGAGCTATGGTGGGCTTGGTTGGTTAATAATTTTGTTCTTCCCATGGGGTTGCAGACCCTTTCAGCTCCTTCAGTCCTTTCTCTAGCACCATCATTGGGGACCTCGTGTTCAGGCTGATGGTTAATGGCATGCATCCTCCTCTGTATCAGTATGGCTCTGGCATAGCCTCTGAGGAGACATCTATATCAGGTTCCTACCAGTAATCACTACTTGGCATCAGCTATAGTGCTTGGGTTTAGTGGCTGCATATGGGGTGGCTCTTCTAGTGAGGTAGTCTTTGGATGATTTTTTTTTTCTCCAATTCCTGTTCTTCTATTTATCCCTTTAGTTCTTCCCTTGAGCGTTTGTTCTCCCTTCTAAGAAGGACTGAGGCTTCCACCTTCTGGCATTTCTTCTCTTTGAGCTTCATAAGTTGTATGAATTGTTTCTTGGGTATTCAAGCTTTTGGGGTTAGTATCCACTTTAAGAGAGTACATACCATGAGAGTTCTTTTGTGACTGAGTTACCTCACTCGGAATAATAGCTTCAAGTTTCATCCATTTGCCTAGGAATTTCATGAAGTCATTGTTTTAAATAGCTGAGTGGTACTCCATTGTGTATATGTACCAAGACACTATGAATTTCCTGATCCTTCTGTTTCCACATCCTGAACTCAGGGATTATAGACATGCTAATCTCTTATAGAACTAGGAATCAAGTCCAAAGCAGTAAGTAGGCAAAGCAAGAATTCTACCAACTTACCTACATCCCTAAACCCAGAGACAGTTTCATTGGAATTCATCTATATCTGCCTTGCACTAAGATGGCAGAATTAATGTTGCTCAGGCTGCAAAACCTAAAACAAGCAATCATCCAGTTCTTACCGATAACGTTTGTAAGAGCTGAGACAGTATTTCAGTGGTAGAATATTTGCCTGAATGTATGGAACCCTGGCTTTAATCCCCAGTACTGGCAAAGAAAGGAAGAAAGAGGAGCAGGTACAGCAGGAAGAGGGAAAGTGGAGGAAGAGTGAAAGGAAGGAGAGAGGGAGAGGGAAAATGTTTGTAGTCTTAGTCTTAGCAAAATATAGTACTGGACTCAATCCCTTTCTACATATTTATGTTCAAACCAAGGTTGATCACAATATACAAATGTTGATCACAATATACAGGTCATTTGTGGCCCTGTGTATTTTGATTATCTCTGTGAGTTGGGGGGGGGTTGTTCAAACTAATTATTCATATGGGCAGTTGCATGACTAAGTTTCAGGTGTTTCAAGTACTTGAATAGTCAATTGGTGCTACAATTTGATGCTTCAGTAACTTGACTTAGAAGCCTGTTCTGCCGTGTACTCATGTTCCTTTCAAAGTTTAGCTCTGCCCCTAAATTGTCGTGAGAAACAATAGAGAAATCTTTATGCCGAGTATACTGTAGAGTATTCAACGATGAGCCACGGGCTATTAATTTCTCTCCTTAATTTTTGCTCTTACCTTTGCTCCTATATGCACTAAAAAGCCAATAGGTAGGGATAAATCCTTCACTGGGTACTGTCTTCATTGAGCTGAGACGTTCCAAGCTATTTGGGAAGACAACATAGGCTTTGGAAATTCACTACAGAGCACCGCAGAAGTTTTTATCTTGTCTACCACATTAGCCCACACCCCGTGGGTACTCCATAAACACTAACTGAATTGGATGTTATTATGCTGTTAGACCACATCCAATTCTTTTGTCCCCTCCATCAACAGAACAGCGGGCTCAAAGTATATGGAAATAAACTGTTTATTCATCAGGCTGGGCTTTAAAACAAAAACTTGCATGGAACCATTTCGAAACGGCCTTTTGATAGATCCCACCCCTGGGGACTGTTTTAAAATTATAGCTTCAATTTCTCTTTTATCAGTAGACAAAGGTTTGCCAAAACACTCAAAGATGCTCAGGCCTTGCCACGCAGCATACATCGGGTTTCAGGATCACCACAGTACTAATGGTTCCACTGGTGACACTTGGCTGGGAGACAAAGGAATCCTTCTTACAGCCTGAGAACCAGAGTCTGGAAATGAGATTAGGCTATCACTGGGTTCTGTTTCTTCAGTGCATAGTCTTTAAAAACTTAGGATTTACCCGGGATGTTGCAGTGCCCTAACAGACTCTGTAGATGTTCTTGTTGCTTGACTTTGCCAGGAGCCTAAAACAGAGGGAGAGCCAAATGACTGACATTTCCTTCATCTCGAATACTTCTCCAATTGCATGGACTTTGTCTTGGCTTGTTTTGTATATGAGAGTTTTACCTGAGATTTTTGTTTGAAAAGGGAGTTTTGCCGATTTAAAAAAGCCAAGAGCTAGTGAATCATCACTCTTGTGTTGTAAGTAAGTAAAGGGAAAGACATTCCTTCTGCAGAGAGCCAGATGTGAAATTTA
This sequence comes from Micromys minutus, assembly GCF_963924665.1. Lineage (NCBI taxonomy): Eukaryota > Metazoa > Chordata > Mammalia > Rodentia > Muridae > Micromys > Micromys minutus. Next base: position 16,071,254 of record NC_137968.1, read on the forward strand.
TTGAAATTTATGTAATTTTTTGTTTTTCTTTGAATAGACAGATAAAATTATAGCTCGTTAGAGTTTACAACATATTTTGAGATTTTATATATATCGTGAAGTGGCTAAATCAAGCTCATTAACATATACGTTGCCTCACGACATTGTCAGCTTTCTCACGTAGAGTGTTTGAAGTGTACTTGAAGGTTAGCCACTTTAGACTGAGCTTGTGACAGTTACTAACCTTCACCATCACAGGTAAAAGCAACCACAAGCTGTGTGTGCAAAGCCATAGCATGCCTCTAGCCAGTAAGACTTTATTCGTATAAACATAGTGGTCAGATGTGACCTGTGGGTTATTGTTGGTAGATGATTTTTAAAAAGTCTGGATATGCTAAAATGACTAAGCTAGATTACTAATCAGATAACTAGTGGGCTATTGAAAAAGGTCTGATTCTTTCTAACCCGGTGCCAATATACCAGACAGGAAAAACAAAATGGGTAAAAACAACCTGTCTTTGAAGGATAATCCCAGAAAAGATTGTACTGTAAATACCTCATGAATGTATAGTCTGTCGTTAAGACTAAAGCTGGCCACAATCAAAACTCTTGCCATGGGCTTGATCTCTGACTCAGTGACACAGCTCTTGGCTAGCATGTATGAAGCCCTGAGCTGGAAATACAGCACCACAGAACTCCATTCAAGTGCCTTCGTTATAATGATTTAGCTGATGTTGAATTGATGACCCAAAGTGGAAAGGAAGCCTTAACTATTCCTATGTAATCTGAATCATCTGTTTTTGCTAACATTGTTCGATAAAAGGATATGTCACTTCTGGGGCTGTTCACGGGAGCACCACACAGATGGCAAAGTTGGCATCCGTTGTGTGGTAAGTAAAAAACACACTTGGTCTCTGCAAACTATTGGGCTGTGTGCTCTAACTTGAAATATTCTCACTCCTCCTTTTCTGTTTGGCCCACCTATCTGTGATATCAAGTAACAGGCCTTAATCACTTGTTTTGGATTATTTTTCTTAAACAATGAGAGTCTCACCACACAATCATCAAAGCAACAGTTACTCCAGGTCACCGGGAAAACCTGAACTTTGGCTTTGGTGCTGTGCTCCTCAACTGACCTCTGAAAACCCTGTCTAAAGAAAGAGAAAGGAAGTTTCCAAGAGCAAAGGCAGTTGATGTGGCATTGGCATTCATTTCTCTTGATGGTTTCTTCATTCGTGAATGCAGTCTGATTGACCTGCCCTGGGGTCCTCAGTTTCTTTCAGACCCTTTCTCTTAACACTCTACCAACAACAAACAAGCAAGCAGTTTGGAAAAAGCCATCAATTGACTCAGAGTACAAGAGACATTCCTCATACTCCTGAAGTCAAAGCACAGATGAGTCTATGAAGAACAGGAGCAACTAAAATTGTATGCACAGTGAACCATGGGACTACAGTAATTAAGAGGGAAGCCATTTCAGCAAAGCATTCCAGCAACAGTCTCGTAATGGCCGGACTCTGCTCTCCCTTAGCCAATCTGAGCTGCTCACAGACAGTAAAGACCTGAAATTTTGTCAGGAAATAACTACAGTAATTTACAATGCAAAGAACCATAAAATATCTATCTGAGGTTTAAAACAATTTAAGAGAATTTGTAGATTCGCGCTACCCTACACTACAGAAAAGGGGGAGAGTTACCCCTAAGTCTCTGCCCTCAGACCTTGCCTTTATTTGGAAAGAAATAATCATTCATTTACTCTCTATACACATTAGAATAATGAGATCACAAAGCTAATGCTGATCATAAAGGTCACCCAGTGACATACTTAGACATCATCTGTAAGGAAACGGAGGTAGCTAGTTCCCTAAAATTGATTTGATTAGCTGTCTTGGGCTTTGCCAGTTTGCTTCAAAGTGTTATCTGTTAAAACAAAGAGTTCTCTTCCATACTAACCGTATATGCCATAATTACAGTCTCCCAAGGAATTTTAGTGAGTTTTTTAGCTTCCTTTGCTCATTCACCCCAAAGTTTTCTAATGGGCGATGACTGAGAGGCGAAATGCCTGACTGGTTGATTATTCTTCAAGGTTGTTCAAATGGTTTAAGGTAAAAGCGGAACAGAATCCTTTGACTTTTATTTGTCTTTGCCTAATTTTCAATGCCTAATTCTGGCGGGGTCCTAATATCTTCTGAATGGAGTAACTTTTGATGGCTGTTAATTGTCTTATAGTCAGTTCACAGCCAAAGCAGGTTCCAGTAGCTTTTGGTTTCCATGCATTCCCTTATATTTAGCTCCTAACTACAGTAAGTTTATTCGGCCCACCTCCTCCTCACTGGCCTTTACAACCGCCTCACACTGGCATTGTTGCCCATGCACAGGAAACCCACCCTTATCACAGCCTCTTCCTAGTTAGTTGTTTTAAAAATTCTGCTTCTAGGGAAAACTAATTAGAAGATCTTCATTATCACATTTTCACGGTTTCTTTTCCTTGCTGCAACCCGTGGTTAGCACCTAGTTCGTGCTTCGTTATTTATCTCTGAGCATGCGCCCTTACTCACCACACCTATGAGACAAAAAAGGGGGGGAGAGTAAGGGGAAAGGAAGGAAGGAAGAAGAAAAAAACTACCGCTGCCCACAGAAAACACTGAAGAGTGCAATCAACTAGAGAAAGACATGGGTTACAGAGAAAGGAAGGAGGTATGCAGACCTCCACTGAGCTGAACTAACAGAGATCCTTTCACTCCCTGGAAATGGAAGAGACTACGTTGTTCACCTTCGCCTTGCCACTCCTACGTGCGTGCACACAAGTACTTGTGACTGTTTTGCGTTTGGCTTTTAATGAAGGATAAACCAGACCAGCTATCTAAGTGATACTTGCAAACATAGGCAGGTAGGTGTGTGTGTGTGTGTGTGTGTGTGTGTGTGTGTGTGTGTGTGTGTGTGTGTGTGTGTGCATGCACATGCATGCCAGTTTACACACTGACTTCCAGAGGAAAGCTGAGTATTTGCAGGAGAGATAGTTGAGAGTGTCATTATAGCAAGAGCAATGTACTTATTATAAGCAATAAAGATAAAGAAAGCCACTGTGCATATACATCCAGTGCTTAACGTGAGAGCAGCGCCCACCTCATCTCAAGTACTTCTAAGGACACAGAATAATTACATTTCATACTTGTGGAAGGGAAAATGGCAAAGCCATTCTGAAATATATGTTAGCATCCCATATGCAGTTAAACACAATGTCATTTATTGTGTATGCGTACAAAGGGTGAATTTACTATATTTATAGAATAGCTTCAAAACAAAATCTACTTTGACACTAACAATAATGTCACCTTTGCCCTCAACTGTTGAAAAAAAATTACAGAAAGGACCGGCAATTTTTTTTCTTAAACAGAAAAATCAAACTAATTTTGCAAACTATATTAATTCCCTAGTAGATAAAAGATATAGTACGTTCTCAAATCTGACCAAATTCTAACATTATCCAGGCTCACGGTAGAAGCTGTATTTTCTTTTTCTTTTTTAATTTCAATAGTTTTGTACGTTTGCATATTTGCTTAAATATTTGCATATTTATTCTTCTCAGCTCTAAGAGGTCATTTTTTAATTTTTTTTAAATTCACTTGACAACCAGATCAATGTCCCCTTCAAGTCCCCCTCCCATAATCTCTCCTTCCTCCTCCCCCCCTTGTCCTCTGAGAGGGTAAAGGTCCCCCCACATATCCCTCAACCCTGGCACATCAAGAGCATACTCTATATACCGGCACCAACTTTAGGGACAGCCCCCACTCCAGTTGTTCAGGACCCACATGAAGACCAAGTTGTGGTCTTAGCCTGGGAGGAGGCCTGAGCTTTATCCCATGGATGCTCCTTAGTTGGTGGTTCAGTCTCTAAAAGCCCCCAAAGTCCCGGTTAGTTGACTCTGTTGGTTAGAATCTATATTTTCAATATAAGTCAATGGAGACTAAATATGTTAAGTGTTGGCTGGCTCACCAGTTTATCATATGTGGTCATAACTTTTCCTTTTGTTCATGCCAGGTAGTTTATACTTAGATAGACGAAAGAAGTATAATTAATAATGAGTAAGCCTCTGGATTTGCCAGCTACATCCTGGTGAACTTTATATAAGTAATTCTCTCAGCAATGTTTCAAAGCAGGGAGTATTCTCTATTGCAGGTGAGGAAACAGAAGGATCGCCCTGTAAGTAATAAAGACCAGAGTCACTAGGGTTTGGTTGATTGAGAGAAAAGAATATTTACTGAATCTTGGATACTATAAACATCAGAAACAGGGAAGGTCCCTAAGGGTGGGAAGACATGGCTGGGTACTGAGGCATAACACAGGAACTGTGAGTGAAGGAACAGAGAAAGAAATGGAGTCCTTCTTTTGGAAAGTGTAGGCCACAGTGGACGATCCCAAAGGATGGCCCTATAGCATTGGGGTTGTTCTTTAAATATAACTAGGCTGAAGAAAGTTGATTTAAGAGAAGTCACTAGGGATAGCTCAGATCATTGTAGAAGTGTACATAGTCAGGCTTCTACTATTCCATCCCATTCTGTCTGACCCTCACTCTGTCCCTTTAGGTAAGAAAATGTCAGGAGGCCAAGTCTTCTAAAACCATTTAAAGGACTAACTAGTTGGCAGGACTAGGGCTTCTACAGTGTCGACTGTGGCTACGTGCCTTAAACTCAGTGCCCATCTCCACTACTGGAGAAAATTCCTCTAATTCCTTTTATAAGTGATATCGCTGAGATGGAGGGGGAAGTAAATGATGAGCATTCATATCCTATGAATGGGAAGAGGTAAATTAGAGAACAAAGTCCAAGAACACTTGGCTGTCCTTTGGGAGCATATAGCGGAAAGTTCTTAGAAATGATGCGGCCTATCTTGGGTGTACTTATCAGTTATGATGCTTTCGAAATTCTTCTGAAATGGAAGGAAAGATTGTCATAGATAATGTAACACAAGAACTGGGAGTGCTCAGTAACAACTTGGGTAAAGGAGCAAAGACTAAAACATGTTCAAATAGCCTACGACAAACTTGTGGATCTCGCTGATAGAAGCTTTCACTCTTCAGAACTATGGTATTTAAAAGAACTTGACCATCACCCAAAGAGCACGAACAAATTGTTCACGAATTGGATTTGTATTGACTTTTACAGTGTAAAATCCTGGTGGACTTTATATATGCAGTGTTGCCCTCTCAATGGTGTCTTAGAGTAGGTACTACTCATCACTGCAGATAAGAAAGGAGAAACCAGAGAACAAAGGATAGGCCTTATCAGAGATAGACCTTGTTGGGGATAGACCCTTTTTAGCTATGTGCATCTTTTTCTTACAGACATTTCACCTGCCATTCTCTGTATATCTTGGTGTCTGCTTCTCGGAGACACCAAGGAGTCTGCCCAAGCAATAGGAACCGTCAAACTTGCCTTCTGTTATGAACTAGCCCTTGGAAATACCACTGGAAGGTATAGCCTTCAAGCCTTCAATTCCTCCCTCGGCTGTGGATCAAGCCTTCTCTTACCATCTCAAAACGCATGGACTCCCTAAACAAGAAGGTAAGAAAGGGCAAACATTTGAAAAATCAGCCAACCTATCAATAGACTGCAAAGCACAGGATGTACAAAGGCTAAGTCTTCAGGTCCAAATTGCCCATGCCAGGAGGGTTAGCTTTAATGAATTCTAAAGAGTCCTGAGCTACTCCCAACCCTAAGAACTTAAAAGTGACTCCTGTGTAATAACAATAAAAGAAAAACAAAACAAAAAAAAACACAACAGAAACAGCCTTGAAGATCATATAAACTAGAAATAAAACCTCTGAAAATTAGAAAGAAAAGCCTCACGGTTCTCCTTTGCATTAGAGCCATATCTATTAATGTCGATAACTATAAGCATCTAGCTTTATTGCCAGTGTCCTCCACATATGTTATACGCATTTGTTGCTGTTGTTTACTTCTTAGTCTCGAAGATGAAGAAAATGAATGTTGATCATAGCACACACGTGGTGACTATAAATAGCCACTGCTTTACATATCTTGTTATGGAGACTATAATTTGTTGAAAACTGAGCTCTTAAATTCACTGCCACATTAATAGTAAGGCCATATTTCCCACAAGCTTGTCTCAGACAGTAACTAAGCCCAGTGGTTGTGCTAAAAGAGACCCCAGTCTGTGAGGTAAGGGGCTTTACTCCAGAATATTTAAGCTCAGGGTTCCGTCTTAACCTGACTACAAATCTTAAAAATGGACTCAAGTTTGTGCTTTTTCTTTCTACACCTCCTTTCTGACCTCTCCCCCTGCCCCCACCCAAAGGTCAACCCTGTAATATGTTCTGAAGGCTCAGCCCACCTTCTCAGTACCCTTCTCCCATGGACAATTTTCCCAGTAATTCTTTGTGTATCTTGAAGTCTGCATTGCAGAGAACTCAAGCAGTTTTCCAAGCAATAAGCACTGTTAAACTTGACTTTACTGTGAACTAGCCCCTTGCAAATACCTCCTGAAGGTACAACCCTCAAGTTTTCTATCAATTTCTTAAAACAACTCACTGTTGTTGATTTGTTAACAAATATCATTGACTTCAAGACTACCTATGTTGACTTTGGAAAGAAGCAACAAGAACTCTTTTTAGTCCATTAAATGCTTAAGATCCTTGGGTTCTGGCCCAAAGAAGATCTGATAAGCACTAAGAGAAAGAAGGTAGCAGTAAATGGAGACCTTCACTCTCTAATCCTGGGTATTCCTAGTGGTAGTCACGTGACCTCAGACAAGCCACTTAACCCCTCTGAGCCTGCATCCTCTCTAATGTGGAGATAATAGTATCCTCCCTGCTCCCTTCAAAGACGGCTTTAGGGATCAAATGGTTTAATTATGTGAAAGTGTGTACAAGCTAGAGCACTACACAAAAGCAAGTTATTATAATTATTGTCTTCTCGATGGTAAACATAATTGGCCAACTTAATTCACATTTCCTGGGGGACCAGGCCACAGATACAACAACGCAATTATATATTAAAATATAGACCACCCTCCTCAGAAGCTAGGTAGAAGCCACCAGAAAATTACAAAGATGTTCATGGCAAGCTACATGAACAAATCTCAGATGAATAGAAGAAAGCCACTCTTAGTAGCCTTTCAAACCAAACGCGAAAGGCTCTGTTTAAGTCCCATTACCTCATACAGATCACAGTGAATAGAAGACAGTGGACTAAGTGGAAAGGGAAAATCTTCAAGTCTGAGGTGATTCTCAAACCACAGTGATTTGGGCAAACCTTAGAACCAAATATAATCCCTCGAAGCAGCTTGATTTGGGGTAAAATAACAAATCTTACCACACGAGTAACTTGAGGTTTTTCTTGGTTTGGTTATACATGAGTTTTCCCAAGAATAAAAGAAGAAAAACATTCTCCAGGATCTAAGTGTATATATGAGTATATGTTAACCTTCGCTCCCAATATTGTGGTTGAATTCAGGTATTTCTGCATGAAATTAAAGTTGGTATAGAAAAGGAAATGGCTTATATGTACAGAGGTATAGGCTAATATAAACCATAACCAACTTTATAGAGCTAAAACCTATGAAAATTTTCTTTACAATGCCTTTAATTCTGAAAACACTAACTCCCATTTAAATTATAAGCTCTCAATCAAAGACTATCATTAAAATTTTTCACTTTTTCTTGATTAATTGCCGAATAAATATCAAGTAAAAGCAATGTTTCCGTGGTGCTTAGACTATGTTAAATGATCCATCCACTTTTCATGAGTTTCGCCTTGGGGCTCTATTTCAATACCTACGCAAGTCCCTCCACATACAAGTTAAATTCTTACACCTATCCATTAAATACAGTCACCATGCAAAGAAGTCATATAGCATCAGCAAAATCTTCTTCTCCATCTTCTCCAAATCACCCACACCCTTTTCCTCTCTTCTTCCATGCATTCTCCTTATTCCTACTTCCCCAACAGAGAGGACACTTGCAACCTCACATGTTAATAGCAAACAGTCTCACTGTTCTGAAGCAAGCTTGAACCAGAGTAGTGCAAACAGCTTGCTCCATCCACAGGATTTATGACATCCTTTAAGAAAATCTGAAAAACAGGACACTTAGTTCCCTGAGATGTCAAACTCCCTTCCAGGACTGGTAATCTCTAAAAATCCACCTGAAGGAACATGGCAGCTCTTCAATGTTAGTGAAGTTAGAGCAGTAATGGCCTCAAGCAGACTCTTTCTAAATACCAGGATACCCATCTCAAACACCAAAGGCATATAAAAATCCAGACCAAAGCACTGGGAGGCCTATGAGTTTCTACTCATAGAATGTTCTGGAACAAGAACAAAAAGAGGTCTGAGGTGATTAAAGGTCACATTTCTTCATCCCAAATGCCTTGCGGGGAGAACCAGCTTTCATCAGCTTTTCCAGGCTGCTGTGTCCCAGCTCTCTCTCCATGAGCCCATTTCAATAAAGCATCTGAATAAATACAGACAAATGCAGTCTTAGTGGGGTTGCACTTCCAAATTAGACACTGTGAGCTTGCTTATGTGCATGCAAATAAAATGTCATGCCCATCAGGGAAGCATACTTCGGCATCAAGAAGTATATGGTAAATGGCGCATAATCTGACTGAGAGGAAACATCTCTATGCCTCAGGAGTTTCAATTTGGCTGAGTCTGTTTGTGATAGAATCAACCGAGTTGTGGACACCACAGCAGAGACAAACTTACTCTTAAGCCTGTAACAACATGTAGTTTTTTAACACTATAGGTGGTATTGCCTATTTTTTTTCATCCATTTACTCAAGCATCAAGTGAGACTCTACATTCTAGCTATGTTCAGGGCACTATTCTAAAACAAGGATACAAGGCTATCAACGGGCAATAAAACAATGTTCCTGACCTTTCCTGGATTCAAGCACAATATGTGCATATGTCTCAATCTATAAAGAAAAAAAACCCCAAACAATTATAAGCAATAATGCACACAGATGAATATAATAAAAGCTTGCCCAGCAATAGATGATTAATAACTGTTAATGTATATGGTGTGTTGATACGTGTAATTCCTGTTTATCCATGCAGAGTGTTAGAACTATCAGCAAGTGGAAGGGAACTTAACCAAAACAGAAAATGGTTTCCCAGTGAAGGGGACAGGCAAGCTGCATGAGCGATATGGTAGGGAAAACTTTATGAAGAGAGAAAGAGAGACATCCACCAGTTTAACTAGGTGATAAGTCTCAGAAGCTGAAGCAGTAACTACAGAGAACCTTGGCTGTGTTTATCTCAGCTGCTTGATTTATATGTATGCAACTCTCTGAAACACAACCAAGTAACAAAGTTCGGTGAAGCCAAAGAGAAGAACGAAGACCACAGTTGGTGAAAGACCACCCATCACTAATCATACGACACCCTCCTTCCAGGTCAGTCCTTAGAGCTGTTAACACTGAAAAACAATCTACATTAGATGGAATGAAGTTCATGGATTTTTTCCACAAGGAAGCCTGATAGCTCACCAGGAATAGAATTAAACAGTCCACAAAAGACTCACTCAAAAGGAAGATACTTTTCTTGGGTAATTCTAACAGCAGAATAGAAACACCAGCCAGCGAAAAACACCAGTGTTAAACCAAAATATGTGACTAGATAAGATTACTTTGCTGCATCTAAAATAATTGAAGAATAACACCCCTTCAAGGGATGAACAAATGAAGAAAACTGCTCTAGTGAAAATAAATGCTCAGAAAAGGCAACGTTCGCCTTCCTTAACCTTGCAACAAAGTTATAGAAACAGGTATCTCTCACAATTCCGTGAAATGAATGTTGTAAAAGGATATGCAACGTATAGTCAGAGGAAGACTCCCAGACAATAGGGCCATGATTATTACTACAGCTGCTGCCCACTGCTGACATTTATCTCTAAGCGTATAATGACTCCAAATGAACAAACGAAATCTACCTTAACAGATTGTGCTTTGCAAATATTCTTCAAGTAGTTAGAAAAGATGCCATGAAATGCCACTTGTCTGTTTCTCCTCTAGGTAGGGTAACAATTCTTAAGTCTTCACAGCTGAGATGTGACAGTTTGACCTGTAAAGCTCCTCAGACATATGACATGTCCCACCCCTGTGACATGTTCTCTTTATAGTCAACCAACTCCTACAGATATTCAGATAAAATCAGGAGCCAACCTGATTTAATACAGAAACAATGAGGCCCCTGCCTTAATTCAAAAGGGGCAGTGCTCACTTAAACATGTTTCCCTAATATGTCTGCTTAACATTCAGTTGAACTAAATGTTGGTTTTTTAGCATCAATGTATCTGCATAAATGGGCATTTGTTTCCCTAAGGGCCATCCCTTGTCTTGAATTCTCAACTACAATAGAGCAAACTCTGAAGCAAATGAAGAAAGATAATAGTACTCTTAAAATTAACTACTTTTTCCCCTCAAAACTAGAAAATTTCTTGATTTCTATGTTAAGAAAAATGTAAATTGCAAGAAAACAATGCCCGTCCTTGTTTGTTTCTTCACAGTGAAATGAAAATTTCTCCATCATTGTGTGTTTTAGCCTTCATTAAAATTCCCTTGCCTATGAAGGCACTTTTTAAAAAAATACCTTAATGGCATTGTTCAAGGACATCGGCTCATAAGAAGACGCAGTAGATATGAACAGTCAAAACCTGGGAGATACATGAAAGGTAAATACAAGAAGTCTGTGAAAGAGAAAGAATGAAGCAAACATCAGGGCCCCTGGGCCACAGGCACAGTGCAGAGCTCCCCAGCCTTTGTCTGGCCTCTTATATACAGACTTGGAGCTGAAAGAAGCCAGCTCTCAGCCTGGGAACAAAATGCCAAAAGGAAACATGTTTTTTCTGTCCTCTACGGGGCATGTTAGGAAGACAGAACATTCAGACAGTAACTACTCTATTCCTATAAAAGACTGCAAGCGAACAATGGGTAAATAAATAATATAATCATCACTGTGCACTGCAGGGAAGACCCAGCTGAGAGCCTAGGGAACCCTGACCCCCAGCCCTCACACCTGCCTAAGATGTAGCACTTCAGTCCTCCCTTAAAACTAGAGGAGCCCCCCCAGAAACAACTCACAGACTGTGTGAAGTTCAAGAAAAAAAAGAAAAAAAAAAGTCATGCTCAATCCTTACACACCAAGAAAACGTTGACTAATTCCGGGTTACATCCTGTTTTACATGTACTTTTTGCTCATTGTAACTAGTAAGACCTTAATGCAGAGTATCAAACCTTAAAAAAAAAGAAGAAAAAAAAGCCAAGCACTGACACAATTGTATTTGTATACATTTATGCAAAAATGTTTAAAATTTTTTCTTTTATCTTTGTTTTTTAAAATAAAGTTTTTTTTTTTTTTTTTTTTTTTAAAGAAGTCCCTGGACACCATAGTGGGTTTGAAGAACCAGAAGAGACATGCACTGATAATTTTTAATAATGCTATAATCAACTTTGAAAATAGAAAACTATCCAAAACTGGTACCACTGCTATTAAGGGTTCTGGATTCTTAAGGAAACACAAAGGAATGACTCTCATATAATATCATATTGCTGCCTTTGAAGAATTTTTATGAGCTCTGTTTTGCCAATTGAAACATCCTCACTTGGGCCTTTCTACCAGTTACACCTCTTGTGGTCTATGGGCCTAAGTATTCTGTAATTTTGGGCTCATATCCACTAATAAACATACCATGTATGTTCAAAAAAAAAAAAAAAACTAGAGAAGCCATTAACAGAACACACATTCCTAAACACCAGAGAAAAATCAAAATAACATTGTATAAAATTATAAGAAATCTACAGAAATGCAGGAGAAACAAACAAAAAATAAAGAAAATGTAAAAAAAGCTAGCATGAGTCAACAGAAAACAAAATGTATAAACTGGAATGGT